>NC_058084.1:396072574-396672574 GCF_014858855.1 Bufo gargarizans
GCTGGATATAATTTGAGGCCTAGTATTTAGGCGCTGGGTGACAGGTATAGGTTTACTGACAGAATTAGACTTGGAAATGCACAGTAGCGTGTGTGTGAAGTTATTCAGAATGACCCTATGTGCACCTTGAATCTATATACCCTTTTAGGGATAGATTTAAAGTAGGCTCTGATACAGCAGAAACCACTAAATTAGGAAATTGCTAAATTGGGAATTGTATTTCAACCCAGAACAAAAACTGTGCTTTGACGGACACTAAATAACTTGACCAGCCACAGCAGTAACGACAGATTTAGCTGGATATAAATTTGAGGCCTAGTATTTAGGCGCTGGGTGACAGGTATAGGTTTACTGACAGAATTAGACTTGGAAATGCACAGTAGCGTGTGTGTGAAGTTATTGAGAATGACCCTATCTGCACCTTGAATCTAATATACCCTTTTAGGGATAGATTTAAAGTAGGTCTGATACAGCAGAAACCACTAAATTAGGAAATTGCTAAATTGGGAATTGTATTTCAACCCAGAACAAAAACTGTGCTTTGACGGACACTAAATAACTTGACCAGCCACAGCAATAACCACAGATTTAGATGGATGTAAATTTGAGGCCTAGTATTTAGGCGCTGGGTGAAAGGTATACGTTTACAGACAGAATTAGACTTGGAAATGCACAGTAGCGTGTGTGTGAAGTTATTGAGAATGACCCTATCTGCACCTTGAATCTAATATACCCTTTTAGGGATAGATTTAAAGTAGGTCTGATACAGCAGAAACCACTAAATTAGGAAATTGCTAAATTGGGAATTGTATTTCAACCCAGAACAAAAACTGTGCTTTGACGGACACTAAATAACTTGACCAGCCACAGCAATAACCGACAGATTTAGATGGATGTAAATTTGAGGCCTAGTATTTAGGCGCTGGGTGAAAGGTATACGTTTACATGACAGAATTAGACTTGGAAATGCACAGTAGCGTGTGTGTGAAGTTATTGAGAATGACCCTATCTGCACCTTGAATCTAATATACCCTTTTAGGGATAGACTTAAAGTAGGTCTGATACAGCAGAAACCACTAAATTAGGAAATTGCTAAATTGGGAATTGTATTTCAACCCAGAACAAAAACTGTGCTTTGACGGACACTAAATAACTTGACCAGCCACAGCAGTAGCCACAGATTTGGATGGATGTAAATTTGAGGCCAAGTATTTAGTCGCTGGGTGAAAGGTATACGTTTACAGACAGAATTAGACTTGGAAATGCACAGTAGCGTGTGTGTGAAGTTATTGAGAATGACCCTATGTGCACCTTGAATCTAATATACCCTTTTAGGGATAGATTTAAAGTAGGTCTGATACAGCAGAAACCACTAAATTAGGAAATTGCTAAATTGGGAATTGTATTTCAACCCAGAACAAAAACTGTGCTTTGACGGACACTAAATAACTTGACCAGCCACAGCAGTAACGACAGATTTAGCTGGATATAAATTTGAGGCCTAGTATTTAGGCGCTGGGTGACAGGTATACGTTTACTGACAGAATTAGACTTGGAAATGCACAGTAGCGTGTGTGTGAAGTTATTGAGAATGACCCTATCTGCACCTTGAATCTAATATACCCTTTTAGGGATAGATTTAAAGTAGGTCTGATACAGCAGAAACCACTAAATTAGGAAATTGCTAAATTGGGAATTGTATTTCAACCCAGAACAAAAACTGTGCTTTGACGGACACTAAATAACTTGACCAGCCACAGCAGTAACGACAGATTTAGCTGGATATAAATTTGAGGCCTAGTATTTAGGCGCTGGGTGACAGGTATACGGTTTACTGACAGAATTAGACTTGGAAATGCACAGTAGCGTGTGTGTGAAGTTATTGAGAATGACCCTATCTGCACCTTGAATCTAATATACCCTTTTAGGGATAGATTTAAAGTAGGTCTGATACAGCAGAAACCACTAAATTAGGAAATTGCTAAATTGGGAATTGTATTTCAACCCAGAACAAAAACTGTGCTTTGACGGACACTAAATAACTTGACCAGCCACAGCAGTAACCGACAGATTTAGATGGATATAAATTTGAGGCCTAGTATTTAGGCGCTGGGTGACAGGTATAGGTTTACTGACAGAATTAGACTTGGAAATGCACAGTAGCGTGTGTGTGAAGTTATTGAGAATGACCCTATCTGCACCTTGAATCTAATATACCCTTTTAGGGATAGATTTAAAGTAGGTCTGATACAGCAGAAACCACTAAATTAGGAAATTGCTAAATTGGGAATTGTATTTCAACCCAGAACAAAAACTGTGCTTTGACGGACACTAAATAACTTGACCAGCCACAGCAGTAACGACAGATTTAGATGGATATAAATTTGAGGCCTAGTATTTAGGCGCTGGGTGACAGGTATAGGTTTACTGACAGAATTAGACTTGGAAATGCACAGTAGCGTGTGTGTGAAGTTATTGAGAATGACCCTATCTGCACCTTGAATCTAATATACCCTTTTAGGGATAGATTTAAAGTAGGCTCTGATACAGCAGAAACCACTAAATTAGGAAATTGCTAAATTGGGAATTGTATTTCAACCCAGAACAAAAACTGTGCTTTGACGGACACTAAATAACTTGACCAGCCACAGCAGTAACGACAGATTTAGCTGGATATAAATTTGAGGCCTAGTATTTAGGCGCTGGGTGACAGGTATACGGTTTACTGACAGAATTAGACTTGGAAATGCACAGTAGCGTGTGTGTGAAGTTATTGAGAATGACCCTATCTGCACCTTGAATCTAATATACCCTTTTAGGGATAGATTTAAAGTAGGTCTGATACAGCAGAAACCACTAAATTAGGAAATTGCTAAATTGGGAATTGTATTTCAACCCAGAACAAAAACTGTGCTTTGACGGACACTAAATAACTTGACCAGCCACAGCAGTAACCGACAGATTTAGATGGATATAAATTTGAGGCCTAGTATTTAGGCGCTGGGTGACAGGTATAGGTTTACTGACAGAATTAGACTTGGAAATGCACAGTAGCGTGTGTGTGAAGTTATTGAGAATGACCCTATCTGCACCTTGAATCTAATATACCCTTTTAGGGATAGATTTAAAGTAGGTCTGATACAGCAGAAACCACTAAATTAGGAAATTGCTAAATTGGGAATTGTATTTCAACCCAGAACAAAAACTGTGCTTTGACGGACACTAAATAACTTGACCAGCCACAGCAGTAACGACAGATTTAGATGGATATAAATTTGAGGCCTAGTATTTAGGCGCTGGGTGACAGGTATACGTTTACAGACAGAATTAGACTTGGAAATGCACAGTAGCGTGTGTGTGAAGTTATTGAGAATGACCCTATCTGCACCTTGAATCTAATATACCCTTTTAGGGATAGATTTAAAGTAGGTCTGATACAGCAGAAACCACTAAATTAGGAAATTGCTAAATTGGGAATTGTATTTCAACCCAGAACAAAAACTGTGCTTTGACGGACACTAAATAACTTGACCAGCCACAGCAAGTAACGACAGATTTAGCTGGATATAAATTTGAGGCCTAGTATTTAGGCGCTGGGTGAAAGGTATACGTTTACTGACAGAATTAGACTTGGAAATGCACAGTAGCGTGTGTGTGAAGTTATTGAGAATGACCCTATCTGCACCTTGAATCTAATATACCCTTTTAGGGATAGATTTAAAGTAGGTCTGATACAGCAGAAACCACTAAATTAGGAAATTGCTAAATTGGGAATTGTATTTCAACCCAGAACAAAAACTGTGCTTTGACGGACACTAAATAACTTGACCAGCCACAGCAGTAACCGACAGATTTAGATGGATATAAATTTGAGGCCTAGTATTTAGGCGCTGGGTGACAGGTATACGTTTACATGACAGAATTAGACTTGGAAATGCACAGTAGCGTGTGTGTGAAGTTATTGAGAATGACCCTATCTGCACCTTGAATCTAATATACCCTTTTAGGGATAGATTTAAAGTAGGTCTGATACAGCAGAAACCACTAAATTAGGAAATTGCTAAATTGGGAATTGTATTTCAACCCAGAACAAAAACTGTGCTTTGACGGACACTAAATAACTTGACCAGCCACAGCAAGTAACCGACAGATTTAGATGGATATAAATTTGAGGCCTAGTATTTAGGCGCTGGGTGACAGGTATACGTTTACTGACAGAATTAGACTTGGAAATGCACAGTAGCGTGTGTGTGAAGTTATTGAGAATGACCCTATCTGCACCTTGAATCTAATATACCCTTTTAGGGATAGATTTAAAGTAGGTCTGATACAGCAGAAACCACTAAATTAGGAAATTGCTAAATTGGGAATTGTATTTCAACCCAGAACAAAAACTGTGCTTTGACGGACACTAAATAACTTGACCAGCCACAGCAGTAACGACAGATTTAGCTGGATATAAATTTGAGGCCTAGTATTTAGGCGCTGGGTGACAGGTATACGTTTACTGACAGAATTAGACTTGGAAATGCACAGTAGCGTGTGTGTGAAGTTATTGAGAATGACCCTATCTGCACCTTGAATCTAATATACCCTTTTAGGGATAGATTTAAAGTAGGCTCTGATACAGCAGAAACCACTAAATTAGGAAATTGCTAAATTGGGAATTGTATTTCAACCCAGAACAAAAACTGTGCTTTGACGGACACTAAATAACTTGACCAGCCACAGCAGTAACGACAGATTTAGATGGATATAAATTTGAGGCCTAGTATTTAGGCGCTGGGTGACAGGTATAGGTTTACTGACAGAATTAGACTTGGAAATGCACAGTAGCGTGTGTGTGAAGTTATTGAGAATGACCCTATCTGCACCTTGAATCTAATATACCCTTTTAGGGATAGATTTAAAGTAGGTCTGATACAGCAGAAACCACTAAATTAGGAAATTGCTAAATTGGGAATTGTATTTCAACCCAGAACAAAAACTGTGCTTTGACGGACACTAAATAACTTGACCAGCCACAGCAGTAACGACAGATTTAGCTGGATATAAATTTGAGGCCTAGTATTTAGGCGCTGGGTGACAGGTATACGTTTACTGACAGAATTAGACTTGGAAATGCACAGTAGCGTGTGTGTGAAGTTATTGAGAATGACCCTATCTGCACCTTGAATCTAATATACCCTTTTAGGGATAGATTTAAAGTAGGCTCTGATACAGCAGAAACCACTAAATTAGGAAATTGCTAAATTGGGAATTGTATTTCAACCCAGAACAAAAACTGTGCTTTGACGGACACTAAATAACTTGACCAGCCACAGCAGTAACGACAGATTTAGCTGGATATAAATTTGAGGCCTAGTATTTAGGCGCTGGGTGACAGGTATAGGTTTACTGACAGAATTAGACTTGGAAATGCACAGTAGCGTGTGTGTGAAGTTATTGAGAATGACCCTATCTGCACCTTGAATCTAATATACCCTTTTAGGGATAGATTTAAAGTAGGTCTGATACAGCAGAAACCACTAAATTAGGAAATTGCTAAATTGGGAATTGTATTTCAACCCAGAACAAAAACTGTGCTTTGACGGACACTAAATAACTTGACCAGCCACAGCAGTAACGACAGATTTAGCTGGATATAAATTTGAGGCCTAGTATTTAGGCGCTGGGTGACAGGTATACGGTTTACTGACAGAATTAGACTTGGAAATGCACAGTAGCGTGTGTGTGAAGTTATTGAGAATGACCCTATCTGCACCTTGAATCTAATATACCCTTTTAGGGATAGATTTAAAGTAGGCTCTGATACAGCAGAAACCACTAAATTAGGAAATTGCTAAATTGGGAATTGTATTTCAACCCAGAACAAAAACTGTGCTTTGACGGACACTAAATAACTTGACCAGCCACAGCAGTAACCGACAGATTTAGATGGATATAAATTTGAGGCCTAGTATTTAGGCGCTGGGTGACAGGTATAGGTTTACTGACAGAATTAGACTTGGAAATGCACAGTAGCGTGTGTGTGAAGTTATTGAGAATGACCCTATCTGCACCTTGAATCTAATATACCCTTTTAGGGATAGATTTAAAGTAGGTCTGATACAGCAGAAACCACTAAATTAGGAAATTGCTAAATTGGGAATTGTATTTCAACCCAGAACAAAAACTGTGCTTTGACGGACACTAAATAACTTGACCAGCCACAGCAAGTAACCGACAGATTTAGATGGATATAAATTTGAGGCCTAGTATTTAGGCGCTGGGTGACAGGTATACGTTTACTGACAGAATTAGACTTGGAAATGCACAGTAGCGTGTGTGTGAAGTTATTGAGAATGACCCTATCTGCACCTTGAATCTAATATACCCTTTTAGGGATAGATTTAAAGTAGGTCTGATACAGCAGAAACCACTAAATTAGGAAATTGCTAAATTGGGAATTGTATTTCAACCCAGAACAAAAACTGTGCTTTGACGGACACTAAATAACTTGACCAGCCACAGCAGTAACGACAGATTTAGCTGGATATAAATTTGAGGCCTAGTATTTAGGCGCTGGGTGACAGGTATAGGTTTACTGACAGAATTAGACTTGGAAATGCACAGTAGCGTGTGTGTGAAGTTATTGAGAATGACCCTATCTGCACCTTGAATCTATATACCCTTTTAGGGATAGATTTAAAGTAGGCTCTGATACAGCAGAAACCACTAAATTAGGAAATTGCTAAATTGGGAATTGTATTTCAACCCAGAACAAAAACTGTGCTTTGACGGACACTAAATAACTTGACCAGCCACAGCAGTAACGACAGATTTAGCTGGATATAAATTTGAGGCCTAGTATTTAGGCGCTGGGTGACAGGTATAGGTTTACTGACAGAATTAGACTTGGAAATGCACAGTAGCGTGTGTGTGAAGTTATTGAGAATGACCCTATCTGCACCTTGAATCTAATATACCCTTTTAGGGATAGATTTAAAGTAGGTCTGATACAGCAGAAACCACTAAATTAGGAAATTGCTAAATTGGGAATTGTATTTCAACCCAGAACAAAAACTGTGCTTTGACGGACACTAAATAACTTGACCAGCCACAGCAGTAACCGACAGATTTAGATGGATATAAATTTGAGGCCTAGTATTTAGGCGCTGGGTGACAGGTATACGTTTACTGACAGAATTAGACTTGGAAATGCACAGTAGCGTGTGTGTGAAGTTATTGAGAATGACCCTATCTGCACCTTGAATCTAATATACCCTTTTAGGGATAGATTTAAAGTAGGTCTGATACAGCAGAAACCACTAAATTAGGAAATTGCTAAATTGGGAATTGTATTTCAACCCAGAACAAAAACTGTGCTTTGACGGACACTAAATAACTTGACCAGCCACAGCAGTAACCGACAGATTTAGCTGGATATAAATTTGAGGCCTAGTATTTAGGCGCTGGGTGACAGGTATAGGTTTACTGACAGAATTAGACTTGGAAATGCACAGTAGCGTGTGTGTGAAGTTATTGAGAATGACCCTATCTGCACCTTGAATCTAATATACCCTTTTAGGGATAGATTTAAAGTAGGCTCTGATACAGCAGAAACCACTAAATTAGGAAATTGCTAAATTGGGAATTGTATTTCAACCCAGAACAAAAACTGTGCTTTGACGGACACTAAATAACTTGACCAGCCACAGCAGTAACGACAGATTTAGCTGGATATAAATTTGAGGCCTAGTATTTAGGCGCTGGGTGACAGGTATAGGTTTACTGACAGAATTAGACTTGGAAATGCACAGTAGCGTGTGTGTGAAGTTATTGAGAATGACCCTATCTGCACCTTGAATCTAATATACCCTTTTAGGGATAGATTTAAAGTAGGCTCTGATACAGCAGAAACCACTAAATTAGGAAATTGCTAAATTGGGAATTGTATTTCAACCCAGAACAAAAACTGTGCTTTGACGGACACTAAATAACTTGACCAGCCACAGCAGTAACGACAGATTTAGCTGGATATAAATTTGAGGCCTAGTATTTAGGCGCTGGGTGACAGGTATAGGTTTACTGACAGAATTAGACTTGGAAATGCACAGTAGCGTGTGTGTGAAGTTATTGAGAATGACCCTATCTGCACCTTGAATCTAATATACCCTTTTAGGGATAGATTTAAAGTAGGCTCTGATACAGCAGAAACCACTAAATTAGGAAATTGCTAAATTGGGAATTGTATTTCAACCCAGAACAAAAACTGTGCTTTGACGGACACTAAATAACTTGACCAGCCACAGCAGTAACGACAGATTTAGCTGGATATAAATTTGAGGCCTAGTATTTAGGCGCTGGGTGACAGGTATAGGTTTACTGACAGAATTAGACTTGGAAATGCACAGTAGCGTGTGTGTGAAGTTATTGAGAATGACCCTATCTGCACCTTGAATCTAATATACCCTTTTAGGGATAGATTTAAAGTAGGTCTGATACAGCAGAAACCACTAAATTAGGAAATTGCTAAATTGGGAATTGTATTTCAACCCAGAACAAAAACTGTGCTTTGACGGACACTAAATAACTTGACCAGCCACAGCAAGTAACCGACAGATTTAGATGGATATAAATTTGAGGCCTAGTATTTAGGCGCTGGGTGACAGGTATACGGTTTACTGACAGAATTAGACTTGGAAATGCACAGTAGCGTGTGTGTGAAGTTATTGAGAATGACCCTATCTGCACCTTGAATCTAATATACCCTTTTAGGGATAGATTTAAAGTAGGTCTGATACAGCAGAAACCACTAAATTAGGAAATTGCTAAATTGGGAATTGTATTTCAACCCAGAACAAAAACTGTGCTTTGACGGACACTAAATAACTTGACCAGCCACAGCAAGTAACCGACAGATTTAGATGGATATAAATTTGAGGCCTAGTATTTAGGCGCTGGGTGACAGGTATAGGTTTACTGACAGAATTAGACTTGGAAATGCACAGTAGCGTGTGTGTGAAGTTATTGAGAATGACCCTATCTGCACCTTGAATCTAATATACCCTTTTAGGGATAGATTTAAAGTAGGTCTGATACAGCAGAAACCACTAAATTAGGAAATTGCTAAATTGGGAATTGTATTTCAACCCAGAACAAAAACTGTGCTTTGACGGACACTAAATAACTTGACCAGCCACAGCAGTAACGACAGATTTAGATGGATATAAATTTGAGGCCTAGTATTTAGGCGCTGGGTGACAGGTATACGTTTACTGACAGAATTAGACTTGGAAATGCACAGTAGCGTGTGTGTGAAGTTATTGAGAATGACCCTATCTGCACCTTGAATCTAATATACCCTTTTAGGGATAGATTTAAAGTAGGTCTGATACAGCAGAAACCACTAAATTAGGAAATTGCTAAATTGGGAATTGTATTTCAACCCAGAACAAAAACTGTGCTTTGACGGACACTAAATAACTTGACCAGCCACAGCAGTAACGACAGATTTAGATGGATATAAATTTGAGGCCTAGTATTTAGGCGCTGGGTGACAGGTATACGGTTTACTGACAGAATTAGACTTGGAAATGCACAGTAGCGTGTGTGTGAAGTTATTGAGAATGACCCTATCTGCACCTTGAATCTAATATACCCTTTTAGGGATAGATTTAAAGTAGGTCTGATACAGCAGAAACCACTAAATTAGGAAATTGCTAAATTGGGAATTGTATTTCAACCCAGAACAAAAACTGTGCTTTGACGGACACTAAATAACTTGACCAGCCACAGCAGTAACGACAGATTTAGATGGATATAAATTTGAGGCCTAGTATTTAGGCGCTGGGTGACAGGTATACGGTTTACTGACAGAATTAGACTTGGAAATGCACAGTAGCGTGTGTGTGAAGTTATTGAGAATGACCCTATCTGCACCTTGAATCTAATATACCCTTTTAGGGATAGATTTAAAGTAGGCTCTGATACAGCAGAAACCACTAAATTAGGAAATTGCTAAATTGGGAATTGTATTTCAACCCAGAACAAAAACTGTGCTTTGACGGACACTAAATAACTTGACCAGCCACAGCAGTAACGACAGATTTAGCTGGATATAAATTTGAGGCCTAGTATTTAGGCGCTGGGTGACAGGTATAGGTTTACTGACAGAATTAGACTTGGAAATGCACAGTAGCGTGTGTGTGAAGTTATTGAGAATGACCCTATCTGCACCTTGAATCTAATATACCCTTTTAGGGATAGATTTAAAGTAGGCTCTGATACAGCAGAAACCACTAAATTAGGAAATTGCTAAATTGGGAATTGTATTTCAACCCAGAACAAAAACTGTGCTTTGACGGACACTAAATAACTTGACCAGCCACAGCAGTAACGACAGATTTAGCTGGATATAAATTTGAGGCCTAGTATTTAGGCGCTGGGTGACAGGTATAGGTTTACTGACAGAATTAGACTTGGAAATGCACAGTAGCGTGTGTGTGAAGTTATTGAGAATGACCCTATCTGCACCTTGAATCTAATATACCCTTTTAGGGATAGATTTAAAGTAGGTCTGATACAGCAGAAACCACTAAATTAGGAAATTGCTAAATTGGGAATTGTATTTCAACCCAGAACAAAAACTGTGCTTTGACGGACACTAAATAACTTGACCAGCCACAGCAGTAACGACAGATTTAGCTGGATATAAATTTGAGGCCTAGTATTTAGGCGCTGGGTGACAGGTATAGGTTTACTGACAGAATTAGACTTGGAAATGCACAGTAGCGTGTGTGTGAAGTTATTGAGAATGACCCTATCTGCACCTTGAATCTAATATACCCTTTTAGGGATAGATTTAAAGTAGGCTCTGATACAGCAGAAACCACTAAATTAGGAAATTGCTAAATTGGGAATTGTATTTCAACCCAGAACAAAAACTGTGCTTTGACGGACACTAAATAACTTGACCAGCCACAGCAGTAACGACAGATTTAGCTGGATATAAATTTGAGGCCTAGTATTTAGGCGCTGGGTGACAGGTATACGGTTTACTGACAGAATTAGACTTGGAAATGCACAGTAGCGTGTGTGTGAAGTTATTGAGAATGACCCTATCTGCACCTTGAATCTAATATACCCTTTTAGGGATAGATTTAAAGTAGGTCTGATACAGCAGAAACCACTAAATTAGGAAATTGCTAAATTGGGAATTGTATTTCAACCCAGAACAAAAACTGTGCTTTGACGGACACTAAATAACTTGACCAGCCACAGCAGTAACGACAGATTTAGATGGATATAAATTTGAGGCCTAGTATTTAGGCGCTGGGTGACAGGTATAGGTTTACTGACAGAATTAGACTTGGAAATGCACAGTAGCGTGTGTGTGAAGTTATTGAGAATGACCCTATCTGCACCTTGAATCTATATACCCTTTTAGGGATAGATTTAAAGTAGGCTCTGATACAGCAGAAACCACTAAATTAGGAAATTGCTAAATTGGGAATTGTATTTCAACCCAGAACAAAAACTGTGCTTTGACGGACACTAAATAACTTGACCAGCCACAGCAGTAACGACAGATTTAGCTGGATATAAATTTGAGGCCTAGTATTTAGGCGCTGGGTGACAGGTATAGGTTTACTGACAGAATTAGACTTGGAAATGCACAGTAGCGTGTGTGTGAAGTTATTGAGAATGACCCTATCTGCACCTTGAATCTAATATACCCTTTTAGGGATAGATTTAAAGTAGGCTCTGATACAGCAGAAACCACTAAATTAGGAAATTGCTAAATTGGGAATTGTATTTCAACCCAGAACAAAAACTGTGCTTTGACGGACACTAAATAACTTGACCAGCCACAGCAGTAACGACAGATTTAGCTGGATATAAATTTGAGGCCTAGTATTTAGGCGCTGGGTGACAGGTATAGGTTTACTGACAGAATTAGACTTGGAAATGCACAGTAGCGTGTGTGTGAAGTTATTGAGAATGACCCTATCTGCACCTTGAATCTAATATACCCTTTTAGGGATAGATTTAAAGTAGGCTCTGATACAGCAGAAACCACTAAATTAGGAAATTGCTAAATTGGGAATTGTATTTCAACCCAGAACAAAAACTGTGCTTTGACGGACACTAAATAACTTGACCAGCCACAGCAGTAACGACAGATTTAGCTGGATATAAATTTGAGGCCTAGTATTTAGGCGCTGGGTGACAGGTATAGGTTTACTGACAGAATTAGACTTGGAAATGCACAGTAGCGTGTGTGTGAAGTTATTGAGAATGACCCTATCTGCACCTTGAATCTAATATACCCTTTTAGGGATAGATTTAAAGTAGGCTCTGATACAGCAGAAACCACTAAATTAGGAAATTGCTAAATTGGGAATTGTATTTCAACCCAGAACAAAAACTGTGCTTTGACGGACACTAAATAACTTGACCAGCCACAGCAGTAACGACAGATTTAGCTGGATATAAATTTGAGGCCTAGTATTTAGGCGCTGGGTGACAGGTATAGGTTTACTGACAGAATTAGACTTGGAAATGCACAGTAGCGTGTGTGTGAAGTTATTGAGAATGACCCTATCTGCACCTTGAATCTAATATACCCTTTTAGGGATAGATTTAAAGTAGGCTCTGATACAGCAGAAACCACTAAATTAGGAAATTGCTAAATTGGGAATTGTATTTCAACCCAGAACAAAAACTGTGCTTTGACGGACACTAAATAACTTGACCAGCCACAGCAGTAACGACAGATTTAGCTGGATATAAATTTGAGGCCTAGTATTTAGGCGCTGGGTGACAGGTATAGGTTTACTGACAGAATTAGACTTGGAAATGCACAGTAGCGTGTGTGTGAAGTTATTGAGAATGACCCTATCTGCACCTTGAATCTAATATACCCTTTTAGGGATAGATTTAAAGTAGGCTCTGATACAGCAGAAACCACTAAATTAGGAAATTGCTAAATTGGGAATTGTATTTCAACCCAGAACAAAAACTGTGCTTTGACGGACACTAAATAACTTGACCAGCCACAGCAGTAACGACAGATTTAGCTGGATATAAATTTGAGGCCTAGTATTTAGGCGCTGGGTGACAGGTATAGGTTTACTGACAGAATTAGACTGGGATATGCACAGTAGCGTGTGTGTGAAGTTATTGAGAATGACCCTATCTGCACCTTGAATCTAATATACCCTTTTAGGGATAGATTTAAAATAGCTCTGATACAGCAGAAACCACTAAATTAGGAAATTGCTAAATTGGGAATTGTATTTCAACCCAGAACAAAAACTGTGCTTTGACGGACACTAAATAACTTGACCAGCCACAGCAGTAACGACAGATTTAGCTGGATATAAATTTGAGGCCTAGTATTTAGGCGCTGGGTGACAGGTATAGGTTTACTGACAGAATTAGACTTGGATAATGCACAGTAGCGTGTGTGTGAAGTTATTGAGAATGACCCTATCTGCACCTTGAATCTAATATACCCTTTTAGGGATAGATTTAAAGTAGGCTCTGATACAGCAGAAACCACTAAATTAGGAAATTGCTAAATTGGGAATTGTATTTCAACCCAGAACAAAAACTGTGCTTTGACGGACACTAAATAACTTGACCAGCCACAGCAGTAACGACAGATTTAGCTGGATATAAATTTGAGGCCTAGTATTTAGGCGCTGGGTGACAGGTATAGGTTTACTGACAGAATTAGACTTGGAAATGCACAGTAGCGTGTGTGTGAAGTTATTGAGAATGACCCTATCTGCACCTTGAATCTAATATACCCTTTTAGGGATAGATTTAAAGTAGGCTCTGATACAGCAGAAACCACTAAATTAGGAAATTGCTAAATTGGGAATTGTATTTCAACCCAGAACAAAAACTGTGCTTTGACGGACACTAAATAACTTGACCAGCCACAGCAGTAACGACAGATTTAGCTGGATATAAATTTGAGGCCTAGTATTTAGGCGCTGGGTGACAGGTATAGGTTTACTGACAGAATTAGACTTGGAATATGCACAGTAGCGTGTGTGTGAAGTTATTCAGAATGACCCTATCTGCACCTTGAATCTAATATACCCTTTTAGGGATAGATTTAAAGTAGGCCTGATACAGCAGAAACCACTAAATTAGGAAATTGCTAAATTGGGAATTGTATTTCAACCCAGAACAAAAACTGTGCTTTGACGGACACTAAATAACTTGACCAGCCACAGCAGTAACGACAGATTTAGCTGGATATAAATTTGAGGCCTAGTATTTAGGCGCTGGGTGACAGGTATAGGTTTACTGACAGAATTAGACTGGAATATGCACAGTAGCGTGTGTGTGAAGTTATTGAGAATGACGCTATCTGCACCTTGAATCTAATATACCCTTTTAGGGATAGATTTAAAGTAGGCTCTGATACAGCAGAAACCACTAAATTAGGAAATTGCTAAATTGGGAATTGTATTTCAACCCAGAACAAAAACTGTGCTTTGACGGACACTAAATAACTTGACCAGCCACAGCAGTAACGACAGATTTAGCTGGATATAAATTTGAGGCCTAGTATTTAGGCGCTGGGTGACAGGTATAGGTTTACTGACAGAATTAGACTTGGATATGCACAGTAGCGTGTGTGTGAAGTTATTGAGAATGACCCTATCTGCACCTTGAATCTAATATACCCTTTTAGGGATAGATTTAAAGTAGGCTCTGATACAGCAGAAACCACTAAATTAGGAAATTGCTAAATTGGGAATTGTATTTCAACCCAGAACAAAAACTGTGCTTTGACGGACACTAAATAACTTGACCAGCCACAGCAGTAACGACAGATTTAGCTGGATATAAATTTGAGGCCTAGTATTTAGGCGCTGGGTGACAGGTATAGGTTTACTGACAGAATTAGACTTGGAAATGCACAGTAGCGTGTGTGTGAAGTTATTGAGAATGACCCTATCTGCACCTTGAATCTAATATACCCTTTTAGGGATAGATTTAAAGTAGGCTCTGATACAGCAGAAACCACTAAATTAGGAAATTGCTAAATTGGGAATTGTATTTCAACCCAGAACAAAAACTGTGCTTTGACGGACACTAAATAACTTGACCAGCCACAGCAGTAACGACAGATTTAGCTGGATATAAATTTGAGGCCTAGTATTTAGGCGCTGGGTGACAGGTATAGGTTTACTGACAGAATTAGACTTGGAAATGCACAGTAGCGTGTGTGTGAAGTTATTCAGAATGACCCTATGTGCACCTTGAATCTATATACCCTTTTAGGGATAGATTTAAAGTAGGCTCTGATACAGCAGAAACCACTAAATTAGGAAATTGCTAAATTGGGAATTGTATTTCAACCCAGAACAAAAACTGTGCTTTGACGGACACTAAATAACTTGACCAGCCACAGCAGTAACGACAGATTTAGCTGGATATAAATTTGAGGCCTAGTATTTAGGCGCTGGGTGACAGGTATAGGTTTACTGACAGAATTAGACTTGGAAATGCACAGTAGCGTGTGTGTGAAGTTATTGAGAATGACCCTATCTGCACCTTGAATCTAATATACCCTTTTAGGGATAGATTTAAAGTAGGCTCTGATACAGCAGAAACCACTAAATTAGGAAATTGCTAAATTGGGAATTGTATTTCAACCCAGAACAAAAACTGTGCTTTGACGGACACTAAATAACTTGACCAGCCACAGCAGTAACGACAGATTTAGCTGGATATAAATTTGAGGCCTAGTATTTAGGCGCTGGGTGACAGGTATAGGTTTACTGACAGAATTAGACTTGGATATGCACAGTAGCGTGTGTGTGAAGTTATTGAGAATGACCCTATCTGCACCTTGAATCTAATATACCCTTTTAGGGATAGATTTAAAGTAGGCTCTGATACAGCAGAAACCACTAAATTAGGAAATTGCTAAATTGGGAATTGTATTTCAACCCAGAACAAAAACTGTGCTTTGACGGACACTAAATAACTTGACCAGCCACAGCAGTAACGACAGATTTAGCTGGATATAAATTTGAGGCCTAGTATTTAGGCGCTGGGTGACAGGTATAGGTTTACTGACAGAATTAGACTTGGAAATGCACAGTAGCGTGTGTGTGAAGTTATTGAGAATGACCCTATCTGCACCTTGAATCTAATATACCCTTTTAGGGATAGATTTAAAGTAGGCTCTGATACAGCAGAAACCACTAAATTAGGAAATTGCTAAATTGGGAATTGTATTTCAACCCAGAACAAAAACTGTGCTTTGACGGACACTAAATAACTTGACCAGCCACAGCAGTAACGACAGATTTAGCTGGATATAAATTTGAGGCCTAGTATTTAGGCGCTGGGTGACAGGTATAGGTTTACTGACAGAATTAGACTTGGAAATGCACAGTAGCGTGTGTGTGAAGTTATTGAGAATGACCCTATCTGCACCTTGAATCTAATATACCCTTTTAGGGATAGATTTAAAGTAGGCTCTGATACAGCAGAAACCACTAAATTAGGAAATTGCTAAATTGGGAATTGTATTTCAACCCAGAACAAAAACTGTGCTTTGACGGACACTAAATAACTTGACCAGCCACAGCAGTAACGACAGATTTAGCTGGATATAAATTTGAGGCCTAGTATTTAGGCGCTGGGTGACAGGTATAGGTTTACTGACAGAATTAGACTTGGAATATGCACAGTAGCGTGTGTGTGAAGTTATTGAGAATGACCCTATCTGCACCTTGAATCTAATATACCCTTTTAGGGATAGATTTAAAGTAGGCTCTGATACAGCAGAAACCACTAAATTAGGAAATTGCTAAATTGGGAATTGTATTTCAACCCAGAACAAAAACTGTGCTTTGACGGACACTAAATAACTTGACCAGCCACAGCAGTAACGACAGATTTAGCTGGATATAAATTTGAGGCCTAGTATTTAGGCGCTGGGTGACAGGTATAGGTTTACTGACAGAATTAGACTTGGAAATGCACAGTAGCGTGTGTGTGAAGTTATTGAGAATGACCCTATCTGCACCTTGAATCTAATATACCCTTTTAGGGATAGATTTAAAGTAGGCTCTGATACAGCAGAAACCACTAAATTAGGAAATTGCTAAATTGGGAATTGTATTTCAACCCAGAACAAAAACTGTGCTTTGACGGACACTAAATAACTTGACCAGCCACAGCAGTAACGACAGATTTAGCTGGATATAAATTTGAGGCCTAGTATTTAGGCGCTGGGTGACAGGTATAGGTTTACTGACAGAATTAGACTGGGATATGCACAGTAGCGTGTGTGTGAAGTTATTGAGAATGACCCTATCTGCACCTTGAATCTAATATACCCTTTTAGGGATAGATTTAAAGTAGCTCTGATACAGCAGAAACCACTAAATTAGGAAATTGCTAAATTGGGAATTGTATTTCAACCCAGAACAAAAACTGTGCTTTGACGGACACTAAATAACTTGACCAGCCACAGCAGTAACGACAGATTTAGCTGGATATAAATTTGAGGCCTAGTATTTAGGCGCTGGGTGACAGGTATAGGTTTACTGACAGAATTAGACTTGGAAATGCACAGTAGCGTGTGTGAAGTTATTGAGAATGACCCTATCTGCACCTTGAATCTAATATACCCTTTTAGGGATAGATTTAAAATAGCTCTGATACAGCAGAAACCACTAAATTAGGAAATTGCTAAATTGGGAATTGTATTTCAACCCAGAACAAAAACTGTGCTTTGACGGACACTAAATAACTTGACCAGCCACAGCAGTAACGACAGATTTAGCTGGATATAAATTTGAGGCCTAGTATTTAGGCGCTGGGTGACAGGTATAGGTTTACTGACAGAATTAGACTGGGATATGCACAGTAGCGTGTGTGTGAAGTTATTGAGAATGACCCTATCTGCACCTTGAATCTAATATACCCTTTTAGGGATAGATTTAAAATAGGCTCTGATACAGCAGAAACCACTAAATTAGGAAATTGCTAAATTGGGAATTGTATTTCAACCCAGAACAAAAAATGTGCTTTGACGGACACTAAATAACTTGACCAGCCACAGCAGTAACGACAGATTTAGCTGGATATAAATTTGAGGCCTAGTATTTAGGCGCTGGGTGACAGGTATAGGTTTACTGACAGAATTAGACTTGGAATATGCACAGTAGCGTGTGTGTGAAGTTATTCAGAATGACCCTTTCTGCACCTTGAATCTAATATACCCTTTTAGGGATAAATTTAAAGTAGGCCTGATACAGCAGAAACCACTAAATTAGGAAATTGCTAAATTGGGAATTGTATTTCAACCCAGAACAAAAACTGTGCTTTGACGGACACTAAATAACTTGACCAGCCACAGCAGTAACGACAGATTTAGCTGGATATAAATTTGAGGCCTAGTATTTAGGCGCTGGGTGACAGGTATAGGTTTACTGACAGAATTAGACTGGGATATGCACAGTAGCGTGTGTGTGAAGTTATTGAGAATGACCCTATCTGCACCTTGAATCTAATATACCCTTTTAGGGATAATTTAAAGTAGGCTCTGATACAGCAGAAACCACTAAATTAGGAAATTGCTAAATTGGGAATTGTATTTCAACCCAGAACAAAAACTGTGCTTTGACGGACACTAAATAACTTGACCAGCCACAGCAGTAACGACAGATTTAGCTGGATATAAATTTGAGGCCTAGTATTTAGGCGCTGGGTGACAGGTATAGGTTTACTGACAGAATTAGACTTGGAATATGCACAGTAGCGTGTGTGTGAAGTTATTCAGAATGACCCTATCTGCACCTTGAATCTAATATACCCTTTTAGGGATAGATTTAAATAGCTCTGATACAGCAGAAACCACTAAATTAGGAAATTGCTAAATTGGGAATTGTATTTCAACCCAGAACAAAAACTGTGCTTTGACGGACACTAAATAACTTGACCAGCCACAGCAGTAACGACAGATTTAGCTGGATATAAATTTGAGGCCTAGTATTTAGGCGCTGGGTGACAGGTATAGGTTTACTGACAGAATTAGACTGGAATATGCACAGTAGCGTGTGTGTGAAGTTATTGAGAATGACCCTATCTGCACCTTGAATCTAATATACCCTTTTAGGGATAGATTTAAAATAGCTCTGATACAGCAGAAACCACTAAATTAGGAAATTGCTAAATTGGGAATTGTATTTCAACCCAGAACAAAAACTGTGCTTTGACGGACACTAAATAACTTGACCAGCCACAGCAGTAACGACAGATTTAGCTGGATATAAATTTGAGGCCTAGTATTTAGGCGCTGGGTGACAGGTATAGGTTTACTGACAGAATTAGACTGGGATATGCACAGTAGCGTGTGTGTGAAGTTATTGAGAATGACCCTATCTGCACCTTGAATCTAATATACCCTTTTAGGGATAAATTTAAAGTAGGCCTGATACAGCAGAAACCACTAAATTAGGAAATTGCTAAATTGGGAATTGTATTTCAACCCAGAACAAAAAATGTGCTTTGACGGACACTAAATAACTTGACCAGCCACAGCAGTAACGACAGATTTAGCTGGATATAAATTTGAGGCCTAGTATTTAGGCGCTGGGTGACAGGTATAGGTTTACTGACAGAATTAGACTTGGATATGCACAGTAGCGTGTGTGTGAAGTTATTCAGAATGACCCTATCTGCACCTTGAATCTAATATACCCTTTTAGGGATAAATTTAAAGTAGGCCTGATACAGCAGAAACCACTAAATTAGGAAATTGCTAAATTGGGAATTGTATTTCAACCCAGAACAAAAACTGTGCTTTGACGAACACTAAATAACTTGACCAGCCACAGCAGTAACGACAGATTTAGCTGGATATAAATTTGAGGCCTAGTATTTAGGCGCTGGGTGACAGGTATAGGTTTACTGACAGAATTAGACTGGGATATGCACAGTAGCGTGTGTGTGAAGTTATTGAGAATGACCCTATCTGCACCTTGAATCTAATATACCCTTTTAGGGATAGATTTAAAATAGCTCTGATACAGCAGAAACCACTAAATTAGGAAATTGCTAAATTGGGAATTGTATTTCAACCCAGAACAAAAACTGTGCTTTGACGAACACTAAATAACTTGACCAGCCACAGCAGTACTGACAGATTTAGCTGGATATAAATTTGAGGCCTAGTATTTAGGCGCTGGGTGACAGGTATAGGTTTACTGACAGAATTAGACTGGGATATGCACAGTAGCGTGTGTGTGAAGTTATTGAGAATGACCCTATCTGCACCTTGAATCTAATATACCTTTTTAGGGATAAATTTAAAGTAGGCCTGATACAGCAGAAACCACTAAATTAGGAAATTGCTAAATTGGGAATTGTATTTCAACCCAGAACAAAAACTGTGCTTTGACGAACACTAAATAACTTGACCAGCCACAGCAGTAACGACAGATTTAGCTGGATATAAATTGGAGGCCTAGTATTTAGGCGCTGGGTGACAGGTATAGGTTTACTGACAGAATTAGACTGGGATATGCACAGTAGCGTGTGTGTGAAGTTATTGAGAATGACCCTTTCTGCACCTTGAATCTAATATACCCTTTTGGGATAGATTTAAAATAGCTCTGCTACAGCAGAAACCACTAAATTAGGAAATTGCTAAATTGGGAATTGTATTTCAACCCAGCACAAAAACTGTGCTTTGACGGACACTAAATAACTTGACCAGCCACAGCAGTACTGACAGATTTAGCTGGATATAAATTTGAGGCCTAATATTTAGGCGCTGGGTGACAGGTATACGTTTACTGACAAAATTAGACTGGGATATGGCCAAAAAATAACCACACTATTGATGGTTAAATGCACTCGGTGTGACAGCTTGACCCTGATGTAGGATTTAGCCAAAAAACAACCACACCATTGAGGGTTAAATGCACTTGGTGACAGCTTGCCCCTGATGTAGTATATGGATAAAAAATAACCAGACTATTGATGGTTAAATGCACTTGGTGTGACAGCTTGACCCTGATGTAGGATTTAGCCAAAAAACAACCACACCATTGAGGGTTATATGCACTTGGTGACAGGCTCAGCTTGCCCCTGATGTAGTATATGACCAAAAAATAACCACACTATTGCTGGTTAAATGCACTTGACCCTGATGTAGGATTTAGCCAAAAAACAACCACACCATTGAGGGTTAAATGCACTTGGTGGCAGCTTGTGCTGGCGCACCACAAGACACAAAATGGCCGCCGATCACCCCAGAAAAAAGTGACTGAAAAACGCTCTGGGCAGCCTAAAAACAGTGAGCAATTCAATAGCAGCAGTTCAATCATCTACAGCTGCAGATCGATCTCTGAATGAAGTCTTTTGGAGGAGTTAATCACTGCCTAATCTCGCCCTAACGTCGCGGCTGCAACCTCTCCCTATGCTGATCAGAGCAGAGTGACGTGCAGGTGCTACGTGACTCCAGCTTAAATAGATTCTCTGGCCAATCACAGCCATGCCAATAGTAGGCATGGCTGTGACGGCCTCTTGGGGCAAGTAGTATGACGCTTGTTGATTGGCTGCTTTGCAGCCTTTCAAAAAGCGCCAAGAAAGCGACGAACATGTTTTTTTTACGAAAATGTCCGGGTTCGGGTCCGTGTCACGGACACCCCAAAATTCGGTACGAACCCGAACTATACAGTTCGGATTAGCTCATCCCTATGTAAAACTTACATCAATAAAAAAAATACATATTAGGTATCGCCGCATCCGTAATAACCTACTCTATAAAAATATTACATGAACTAACCCCTCAGGTGAATACCATAAAAAAAAAAAAAAAGTGTGAAAAAAGCTATTTTTTGTCACCTTTCATCACAAAAAGTGTAATAGCAAGCGATCAAAAAGTCATATGCACCCCAAAATAGTTCCAATCAAACTGTCATCTTATAAAAAAAAAAAATGAGCCCCTAAACAAGACATTCGCCCAAAAATTAAATAAAACTATGGCTTTCAGAATCTCCAGACACTAAAGAATCTTTTTTTATTTTTTTAATGCTTTGTTATGTAAAACTGAAACAAACAACAACAAAAAAACTGTCATATTTGGTATTGTCACGTCCGTGACAACCTGTTCTATAAAAATACCACATGATCTAACCTGTCAGATGAATGTTGTAAATAACAAAAAATAAAAACGGCGCCAACACAGCTATTTCTTGTTCCCTTGCCTCACAAAAAGTGTAGTATAGAGCAACCAAAAAATGATATGTACCTTAATAGTGCCAACAAAACTGCCACCCTATCCCGTAGTTTCCAAAATAAGGTCACTTTTTTGGAGTTTCTACTCTAGGGGTGCATCAGCGGGGCTTCAAATGGGACATGGTGTCAAAAAACCAGTCCAGCAAAATTTGTCTTCCAAAAACCCTATGGCATTCCTTTCCTTCTGCGCCCTGTCGTATGCCCGTCCAGCAGTTTACGACCATATATGGGGTGTTTCTGTAAACTACAGAACCAGGGCCATAAAAATATATTTTTTTTGTCTGTTAACCCTTGCTTTGTAACTAGAAAACAATTATTAAAATGGTAAATCTGGCAAAAAAGTGAAATTTTTTACTAGTTTTATTTTCCATTAATTCTTGTGGAACACCTAAATAGTTAACAAAGTTTGTAAAATCAGTTTTGTATACCTTGAGGGTGTACAGTCGTGGCCAAAAGTTTTGAGAATGACACAAATATTATTTTTCACAAAGTTTGCTGCTAAACTGCTTTTAGATCTTTGTTTCAAATGTTTCTGTGATGTAGTGAAACATAATTACACGCACTTCATACATTTCAAAGGCTTTTAACGACAATTACATTTATGCAAAGAGTCAGTATTTGCAGTGTTGTTGGCCCCTCTTTTTCAGGACCTCTGCAATTCAACTGGGCATGCTCTCAATCAACTTCTGGGCCAATTCCTGACTGATAGCAACCCATTCTTTCATAATGACTTCTTGGAGTTTGTCAGAATTAGTGGGTTTTTGTTTGTCCACCTGCCTCTTGAGGATTGACCACAAGTTCTCAATGGGATTAACATCTGGGGAGTTTCCAGGCAATGGACCTAAAATGTCAACGTTTTGGTCCCCGAGCCACTTAGTTATCACTTTTGCCTTATGGCATGGTGCTCCATGGTGCTGGAAAATGCATTGTTCTTCACCAAACTGTTGTTGGATTGTTGGAAGAAGTTGCTGTTGGAGGGTGTTTTGGTACCATTGTTTATTCATGGCTGTGTTTTTGGGCAAAATTGTGAGTGAGCCCACTCCCTTGGATGAGAAGCAATCCCACACATGAATAGTCTCAGGATGCTTTACTGTTGGCATGACACAGGACTGATGGTAGCACTCACCTTTTCTTCTCCGGACAAGCCTTTCGAGAATATGACTTTGCCTTAGTCCTCAGCAGTCCATTCACCATATTTTCTGCAGAAGATCAATCTGTCCCTGATGTTTTTTTTGGAGAGAAGTGGCTTCTTTGCTGCCCTTCTTGACACCAGGCCATCTTCTAAAAGTCTTTGCCACACTGTGCATGCAGATGCACTCACACCTGCCTGCTGCCGTTCCTGAGCAAGCTCTGCACTGGTGGCACTCCGATCCCGCAGCTGAATCCTTTTTAGGAGACGATCCTGGCGCTTGCTGGACTTTCTTGGACGCCCTGAAGCCTTCTTAACAAGAATTGAACCTCTTTCCTTGAAGTTCTTGATGATCCTATAAATTGTTGGTTGAGGTGCAATCTTAGTAGCCACAATATCCTTGCCTGTGAAGCCATTTATATGCAACGCAATGATGGCTGCACGCATTTCTTTGCAGGTCACCATGGTTAACAATGGAAGAACAATGATTTCAAGCATCACCCTCCTTTTAACAGGTCAAGTCTGCCATTTTAACCCAATCAGCCTGACATAATGATCTCCAGCCTTGCGCTCGTCAACATTCTCACCTGAGTTAACAAAACGATTACTGAAATGATCTTAGCAGGTACTTTAATGACAGCAATGAAATGCAGTGGAAAGGTTTTTTTGAGATTAAGTTAATTTTCATGGCAAAGAAGGATTATGCAATTCATCTGCTCACTCTTCATAACATTCCGGAGTATATGCAAATTGCTATTATAAAAACTTAAGCAGCAACTTTTCCAATTTCCAATATTCATGTAATTCTCAAAACTTTTGGCCACGACTGTAGTTTCTAAAATGGGGTCACTCTTTTGGAGTTCCTAATCTAGGGGTGCATCAAGGGGGCTTCAAATGGGAACTTGGTGTCAAAAAAACATTCCAGCAAAATCCGCCTTCCAAAAACTGTATAGCATTCCTTTCATTCTGCGCCCTTCCGTGTGCCTGTACAGCAGTTTACGATCACATATGGGATGTTTCTGTAAACTACAGAATCAGGGCCATAAATATTGAGTTTTGTTTGGCTGTTAACCCTTGCTTTGTAATTGGAAAAAATTGATTCAAATGGGAAATCTGTCTAAAAAGGAAGATTTTGAAATTTTATCTCAATTTTCCATTAATTCTTGCGGAACACCTAAAGGGTTAACAAAGTTTGTAAAATAAGTTTTGAATACCTTGAGGCATGTAGTAAACTTCTAAGCCTTCTAACATCCCCAAAAAATAAAATGGCATTCACTAAATGATCCAAACTTGAAGTAGACATATGGGAAATGTAAATTAATAACTATTTTTGGAGGTATTACTATATATTATAGAAGTAGAGAAATAGAAATTTGAAATAACACATTTTTCAAAATTTTTGATAAATTTGGAATTTTTTTAGTAATAAAAATGTATTTTTTGACTCTATTTTACCAGTGTCATGAAGTACAATATGTGACGAAAAAACTATCTCAGAATGGCCTGGATAAGTTAAAGCGTTTTAAACTTATTCACACATAAAGTGACACTGGTCAGATTTGCAAAAAATGGACTGGTCCTTAAGGTGAAAATGATCCTGGTCCTTAAGGGGTTAAAAGTCTGAATTCACAACAGTGTTGTCATTGCTGGCGTTATAGTCCATCACTGGAGCAGAAAACTACAAATTCTGCATCCTCTGACACACACAGTGGGCCCCATTGACATACAGTATTATGGGATGGGTTGAGTTTCAGCATGATGCCTGCCATTTTGACAAGAAGAATAGCGCAGCATGCTTATCTGTTCCTGAACAGTGATGGTCAGTTGGCAGTGTTCGCCAGCGAACACATGCGGGCTGCCATATTTTTATAAAGTAGACTCACCCGTCCAAATCAAATGCAGTCACCGGGAGCAGGCAGTTCCGAGAACAGCCCGATGAAGGCCCTCGGTGGCTGTTCTCGGAACTGCCTGCTCCCTGTGACTGCATTTGATTTCAGACCGGCTCTCGGCACAGGCACAGGTAAGGGCTTACCTGTGCATCGCCGGACGGGTGATTCTACCTTACTAAAGATGGCAGCCCGCATGTGTTCGCTTTCAAACACTGCGAAATGGCCATCACTGTTCCTGAAAAGCTTGCATTAATTTCTTACTATATGAAATCATTTTAAGCAACAATTAACTTAAAAATGAAAGAGAGAAAAATATAAATAAATCACTTGTCTGTTTGTCAGTCTTTAGTACCATATGATTCTGACAGAAAATGGGGGTGATATATCAAGACTGGCAAAACCGTCCGCCAGTCTTGATCTTCCTGCACTGCCATGAGTTGAAACTTCCTAATAAACTAGGCACATCTCTGCCCTGCTGAGCCACAGAAACTGAAGTCGACGCCAGCTACATGCTGACATTTAGCTAATTTAGCTAAAGTAAATGTGGCGGGCGTTGTGAAGCCACACTCATTTTTTTTTTACCACATTGGTAAAGTGTCTAGAAGCCTAAAAAGTCGCAAATTATGGCGCACATATGGTGTGCATCAACTTTGACTTTTGTACGCCACATTAGTGCCGTAATTAGCTTAGTAAATGTCCCTCATTGTCCTTTAGAGCTGTCCTCTGACAGCTTACATAAAGGGGTTCTCCGGGAATTAAGAAAATAAAAATACTTCAATATTACTTCATGATAAATATATTCCGAAATACCTTTCATTAGTTATACTGGCTCATTTTGTCTAGGGAGCAATCATTAGGAGAAACAAAATGGCCACCATTCTATTAGCACACACAAAACCTGTCCTAATCACACAGGAGGACAAGTTACTTCACAACACTGAGATAAAGAGCTGCCTCATTCTCATCTCTGCTCTGCTTGTCAGGGATTATGATTCTGAATACAGTTTAATAAGGTCATAAGCTGAAACTCTGTATGAATGGAGTTCATGAGCAGATGTGGCTATTGAGCAGCAGCACTTGTATGCACTCTCCATTACCATAGTCTGTCCTGTCCATCCTATCTGTATTTCATGTCTCTTCATGAACTCCATTCCTACAGAGATTCAGATTAAAATCTTATTAGCTGTATTCAGGACCATAATCCCTGACAAGTATAGCAGAGAGGAGGATGAAGCAGCTCTTTACCTCAGTGTTGTGAAGTAACTTGTCCTCCTCTGTGATTAGGACAGGTTTTGTGTGCACTAATAGGACAGTGGCCATTTTGTTTCTCCTAATCATTGCTAGACAAAACAAACCATTATAACTAATGAAAGATATTTGGGAATATATTTATAATAAAGTAATATTTACATATTTTCATTTTCTCAATCCCTGGAGAACCCCTTTAAGTTATGCATGCACATTCTCCATGGACCATATAGAGAAAGCACAGCATAAACACTACATGTGAATGAGACTTAAAGGATATCTGACAGCAGTGTCAACGCTAATAAACCAACCATAATATCTGGTAGGGCTAATCCCACTGATTAAACACAAGCCTTTCTTTCCCCGATCTGTTGCTGCATTTAAGAGATGTTTTAAAAAAAAAATAAAATCTGCAAATTAGAGCTTAAATACACTACACCAAGGGTTGTCACTAGCAACTCTGTCTGCCATAACAACTCTTCTCTTCTTCCCTTGACACTCCTCTTCCACGTAATCCACAGGGTTAGGCATCCAATAGAGAAGACAGTATCCAGGGAAGCAGAGAGGAGAAGCTAGGGTGCACATAAACCCGAATTTGCATAACGTTTACTTCTCCTGAGCACAGAAGCAGGTTGGGGAAGAAAGGTATGTTGTTATTCAGAAGGGGCCGCACCAGGCAATATGGATGGCTTAATAATAACATTGATGCTGCTGACAGGTGCCCTTTAAATGAAGATGCCCCCTGCCTCCTGTCCAGTTCAAATTTAGGAGAGTGAGCTAAAATAATCCCAGAGGAATTATAATGTTACTGAATATGCAAACCGATGGAAAAGAACACTTCACACAAAATAAATTATTATTTATTTTCTGCTCAAATACAGTCCAATACAGGAGACAAAAAAAATATTAGTACAAGGAGTAGATTTTTAGGTACTCACTTATCATCACACAGCAGTATTAACAATTTGTTTCATGAAAAATTACTTATATAATATTTTGAGCAGTTTGTTTTCAATTACTGGAAATGTTTTGTACATTTACCGTAAATACATTTTTGTTGTACTGTAATTTCTCCCAATGCACAGAGCTCCACAGAATTATTTCAAGATCATATAATTTCACCTTGGAAAGCAATCATCTCTGGATAAACTGCGGCAGGACAGTGCTAGACTTTCTCATTTATTGTATTTTTCAGGGTTTCATGTTTGGAAAGTCGGGGGAAAATCTAACAATGAGGCTGAAATCCTTGTCATTTAAAGCATTGCTCCGACAGGTAAAGCAGTTAACAGCTGTTTGTATTATTCTTCTTGTTACTATAGAATATTTAGGTTGCATTGTTTTTGTCACCTAGGCTCAGTTCATTTTGCAGTTTTTGCTATCCTGTAAGAGTTTACAGTATTTTTAATCATGGCAAGAATAGTGCAGTCAGAAGGACTATTCTTGCTATCAAAATTATCAGAACCCTGCCAATAATGAAGCTCATTGTAAGCCTGAATTCACACTTCAGTTATTTGGTTGGTGATTTCCATCAGTTATTGTAAGTACTGAAGGCTAAACAGAGATAACGTATAATGGAAAGATATTCATCTGTTTCTGTGTTTTTGACCCACACCTGGTTTTGGCTCCCAATAACTGATAGAAATAACTGACCAAATAACTGAAGTGTGAACTTAGCCTATGTCAGTAGCGTTCCTTAAGATTTATTGGTGTCCATTTGCTCCATTGTAAACAGAAGCTATGTTTATTGTGTGAACTGAACTTTACTTGGTCATTGATTATCTTTTTAATGGGGTTGTCTGGTAAACTAAATAGAGCAGTGTTATGTTGTCTTTTTAGAAAACTCCTATTCATCAGATGTTATTTTGCTTTGACCCTTGCTGCTTGCAATGGTTACCTGAACAGAAAATGCAGTATTCTATGGTTTGCAGCAAGATGTCCATGTGATCTCCCCTCCTGCAATTTGACAGGAGCAGGCTGTGGAACCCAAGAAAACAGAAGCCTTCTCCTGCCTTCTTTTGTCAGTATGTTGTGCTGTGCAGTGAATACAATGCAAATAAGAGAAAGAATTAAAGAAAACATTTAAAAAAACTTCACCACTGAAACTATTCCCATAATTGCCTGTTCACACTAATATATACATATTATACACTGATTGACGAAGAAAAATAACACAAAACATGTCTCAGGCAGATATGTTAATGATCACAGGCGTGGTCTGACTAGACACTTGGTCTTGCGAGAAGAGGGCACAAAAAAGTTCTTTCCATGCTACCCTATGAACAGGTTCTCAGAGCCTACTTTAGGGTAGCATACCTCTTTGTGAGAGATTTTTTGTCTGCTAAGGATGTCTCTATGATGCACCCAAAGATATTTTTCTCAGTTGACAGATTTTGAGGGGATAATCAATCTACTGAGAGAGGTTGGTCATTTCAACAAATTGCCTGTCATGTAGTTCATTCCGATCTAGCTGGTGTGGTCTATGGTCTTTGCCATAGACATCAGTGGTGAGCAGGAAGAGAGAAGGGAGACTGCGCATCAATAATAAAAGCCTGGACAACCCCTTTAACTTCCTCTACATAATAAATGCTATTTGCTGAAGTTAGACAATCCCTTTAATACATGATAGTTGCTTCCTGCTAACCATAGACACAACTGATCTGTTGTTATTTCATCTATAATCTACAAGTACACCCAATTTCTTCTCTACAAATGACAGATGATGCACGTATATTATTATTACCCAGATACATAACTTTACATGTATTCACATGGAACCTCATTTGCTAAGCTGATGCCCAAACACTCAGAGTGTTCAAGTTAGTCTGTAGTTTTTGAACTTCTTCGTTAGGCTGTACAGTACTACATAGCATAGTGTCATCTGGAAAAATAGAAATGGTGCTATTCATCTCATCCTCGATTTCATTAATACATTTGTAAATTAAATAATAGGGGACCCAGCACTGAACCCGAGACATAGTAACATAGTAACATAGTGCATAAGGCCGAAAAAAGACATTTGTCCATCCAGTTTGGCCTGTTATCCGGCATGTTGATCCAGAGGAAGGCAAAAAACAAACTGTGAGGTAGAAGCCAATTTTCCCCACTTTAGGGGAATAAAAAATTCCTTCCTTACTCCAATCAGTCAATCAGAATAAATCCCTGGATCAACAACCCCTCTCTAGTAGCTATAGCCTGTAATATTATTACGCTCCAGAAATACATCCAGGCCCCTCTTAAATTCCTTATTGTACTCACCATCACCACCTCCTCAGGCAGAGAGACCATTCAAGATAGGAATTATTGACCACAGCTCTCTGTACACGGTCCTTCAGCCAGTTTTCAATCAAATTACAAACTATACTTTCCAAGCCTGTAGACCTTATTTTACCTATTAAATGTCTTTGAGGTACAGTATCAAATGCCTTTGCAAAATCCAAGAAAACTACATCCACAGCCACCCCTCCTTTCAGGCTTCTACTTATCTCCTCATAAAAACTAATCAGGTTAGGCTACTTTCACACTAGCGTTCGGGGGTCCGCTCGTGAGCTCCGTTTGAAGGGGCTCACGAGCGTACCCGAACGCAGCCGTCCAGCCCTGATGCAGTCTGAATGGAGCGGATCCGCTCAGACTGCATCAGTCTGGCGGCGTTCAGCCTCCGCTCCGCTCGCCTCCGCACGGACAGGCGGACAGCTGAACGCTGCTTGCAGCGTTCGGGTGTCCGCCTGGCCGTGCGGAGGCGTGCGGATCCGTGCGGATCCGTCCAGACTTACAATGTAAGTCAATGGGGACGGATCCGTTTGAAGATGCCACAATGTGGCTCAATCTTCAAGCGGATCCGTCCCCCATTGACTTTACATTGAAAGTCTGGACGGATCCGTCCGAGGCTATTTTCACACTTAGCTTTTTTTTTCCGTCTGCATTATTATGAGCGGATCCGTTCAGAACGGATCCGCCCGAACGCTAGTGTGAAAGTAGCCTTAGTCTGACAACTTCTGTTTCTTCTTAGTAAACCCATGCTGGTTATCACTTATGATACCATTAACAGTCACATACTCCTGTATATAGTCCCTTAAGAGTCCTTCAAACATTTTCCCCCCAACAGAATTCAAGCTTACTAATTTATCCTCAGTATTATGTGACAGTAGCTGCTCCAAGTCTATGCCCCAAAATACTATCCTCAATCCAGGGAAATTGGCCTTTTTAAAATTCTGTTTTTTTGCTCTCCCAACCAGAGTTTGCTTTTTACAGTTCAGGGGAAATATAATTATATTGTGGTCACTATTACCTAGTGTTTCACAAACAGTAACATTTCCAAGAAGCTCTGCATTGTTAGAAATGACTACATCCAACAGAGCATCGGCCCTAGTGTGATCTTCTACAAACTGGCCTATAAAGTGGTCCTGCAGCAATTTGGAGAATTTTCTCCCCTTTGCAGTTGAGGCAGAACCATTACCCCAGTCAATATCTTGGAAGTTAAAATCTCCCATTATGACAAATGCCCACCCTGTCCAGTCCACTCTATTTGGTTATACAGCTGAACTTCTATTTCCTCTGTGATGTTAGGGTGTCTATAGATTACAACAAGTATTATTTTTTCCAAGTTTATTTCTCTTTGTAATTCAACTCATAAGGCTTCAACAACCTCAACCACAATTGCCTCTTTCACACTTACCTTCATAACACTCCTCACATACAGTTACACGCCACTCCCTTTTCGATTAGCCCTGTCTTTGATGAGTGTAAAACCACATATATTATCAGCCCAGTCGTGAGAAGAGTCCAGCCATGTCTTAGACACACCAACTACATATGTGTGTTCCTCTAGTACCATAGATTCTAGCTCCACCATTTTACTTGCTTTTTTAACGTTTTAAGTTACTATTTAATTTCCAACATTCAGTTCCCAGAAAGTGAATGTCTGAGATTTGTTGGGTACCTTGGTTTATATTGCTGGTTTGTAATAGGTTCATGTTACCAGTAGCTTTGTTTTTCATGGGTGTACACTTATTTCCCGTCACCCCCCTACTTTCCTCACTAACCTCAGCCTCTATTAAATCCCCACTGTCCCCTCCTATATTCCACTCTCTATGTGCACTATCTACCCCAGTATTAGTATAACCTCCCTCTCCCCAGATCATAGTTTAAAAGCTCCTCTAGCTATCTAACCATTATTTCGCCCAGAGAAGCTGCCCCCACCCCATTAAGGTGCAGCCCATCCCTACTGTAGAGCATGTAACAGAGAATTCAGGCTAATTCTCCATGAACCCCAACCCTTCCACTTATTTAACGCACTAAGCTCCCTCTGTTTCTCTAGTAACACGTGTGGCACTGGTAGTATTTCTGAAAACACTACCTTGGAGGTCCTGGAGTTTCTCTCCTAGTTCCCTAAAATAATTTCTAATGACCTTCCATCTCCCCCTGACTTTGTCGTTGGTACCAATGTGTACAATTACCACTGGGTTTTCCCCAGCCCCGCCAAGGAATCTGTCTATCCGATCTGCAATATGCCAAACCTGAGCACCTGGAAAACAGCACACTGTTTGGCATTCATGGTCTCAGTGACAGATGATCTTGTCTGTCCGCCTAATAATAGAGCCCCTGCCACCAGCAACTGCCTGACCTTTGCTGCATACCTCCTCCCATCCTTCTTACAGCAGTCATCTTCCTGTTTGCTAGGAGCAGTGCCTTGCTGCAGTGTTGCTGCCCTAGGCTTTCATCCCTAATATCAGCCAAACATATTTACTAGAATGTTCCAGCTCAGAACTAGCCTCCCTGGCACTTTTCCTTCTACCCCCTCTTGCAACATTAACCAAACTACTGACCTCATAGTCCTAATCTTGCCCTCCTACACTCACCTCCATTACACTGACCAAGTCAGTGCCTGCAGAGTGAGGTCTAAGCCACGTGTTGCAAACTGCACATTTAGATCCAGAATCTGGGATTCCAAATATGCAACATGCTTGCATATAGTGCAAATGTATTCACCCTCAAATGTCCCTTGAAGGTATGCAAATATTCCATAGGACAGACATTTAGTAGCATTGTCCATGGAGCATATGTTCAAATGGAGATGAACAGTAAGGAAAAAAATAAACAGTAAATATGAATTTAAATTTAAAGAAGAGTTCCGGAAAAAAATGTTATTCTCTGACCTGCTAGAAAGGTGCTTGATGTAATCTGTAGTAAATGTAATCTTCTTGTTAGTGACTGTGTTTGTGAGTTACCAGAAAAAACGAAGAAGGTCACGGCACTCCAAAGGCTATTCAGTGTTTTTATTACACCACAAAATCAGCAGCAACGTTTCGACAATAGTCTTTTTCAAGCTACAAGCATGTTCACAAATGACTCACAATATATAAGGGTACTAATTCATACCAATTACCCAGTGAATGTGCATTAACACAAATCCCACCCCTTCTCAGGTACATACAATCATATAACTAATTAATCAACCATCGTGCGTATTTAATATGAGGCTTACCAAGCGTTCACATGTGCGGCTGTCACTGTGTAATGCATCCATGCCGCTCGCCATGGATGCATTACACAGTGACAGCCGCACATGTGAACGCTTGGTAAGCCTTCAGATTAAATAGCACGATGGTTGATTACTTAGTTATAGGATGTATGTACCGGAGAAGGGGTGGATTTGGTGTTAATGCACATTCACTGGTAATTGGTATGAATTAGTACCCTTATATTGTGAGTCATTTGTGAACATGCTTGTAGCTTGAAAAAGACTATTGTCGAACGGTGCTGCTGAGTTTGTGGTGTATAAAAAACACTGAATAGCCCTGTGGAGTGCCGTGACCTTCTTCGTTTTTTCTGGTATCCTGTGGGGTCTATGAGGGCGCGGGACATGACGTCACGAGCACACACCGCAAAGCCTCTTGAATGAATTCAAGTAAGTGGTGCTGTCCTACCACTCTTTTTTGTTTGTGTTTGTGAGTTATCGCCTCCTTTCAAATTTTTAGCTTTGTCATGTAACCAACTTTCTGATCTCCAACTGACACAGGACAGGAAGTTAGTTACTTTTCTATTCATTCCTATGAGACTGACATTGAGGCTCCCATAGGAATACATAGAGAAACTGACTTCCTGTCCACACATAGGAAGCTGTGTGATTTGGAAAGTCTAATTGCTGGTCACATGACACAGCCGTAAATCAGAAGGTAGGGGGTAGCTCACAAATACAGACACTGGTAAGAATATTAAATTCATTACAGATTACATTATGTACCTTTCTAGCAGGTCAGAGAATACATTTATTTTGCAGGAATTCTTCTTTATGCCTCCTACTGCTGTAATTGGGGAACTTACTATAATCACACAAGCAATGCACAAAAAAAATCTATCAAATGTTGGTTCCATCTCCTTGTTTTGAACTATACATTTATCTGTAATTTCGGCACGTCTCTGTAATTTTGCAGTACTCAGCAAAACCTTGCTGCACTTGCAAACCTCGCTTGCAGTTTTTGCGGCTTGAAGATAAAATGGACGGACTTTAAACTTGTATTTTTAAAAGACAACTATCCCAGTGAGAGAATAAAAATGGGAACTTCTGGCGGTGATTCCAAAGAACAGGAGGATTCCAAAGAAGTTTAAGAGGAGGACTTTATTGTGGTCTTTTGCAGCAATATAGGACCCTTCTTATACTTCTTTGGAATCCTCCTGTCCTTTGCAAACGCCACCAGAAATTCCCATTTTTCTTCTCCCGCTGGGACAATTCTCCTCTATACATTATTAGTGCACGTACCGGAGGGACGGAGTGCAGCAGCCAAGGCCTTTTAACTTCTACAAGTAAGCAGAACGTTTGTGCACTCAGCTGTCAGGCCTAGTCCTGTGAATGTGCGGAGATCTGTCAGACTGGCTGCACATGTCTGACTTCTTGGTTTGTTGTGATTTGGATTTGAGCTGGATCCACCTTCCCTCAGGTGTACTGGGTTTCATCGTTAGTGAGGCTATTTATCCCTCCTTCCCCCCCCCAGTGGCTTGTGTGGGTTATAGTTCTTTTCTAGGAACTCTTGATGTGTCGTAGATCGTCTGCTCCAGCTCTACTCAAAGATAAGTCCTCTTCTTCCTTTGCATTTGTGTGTGTTATCTAGGCTTCTAGGGAAACGCTTGCTTCTTCCTGGTTGGAAGAAGCAGGTTGCCTCTTCTCTTTTCCCTGCTGTTAAGGGTTTGCCCAGGGTGGTGATATTTAGGCATGTGGGCATGTGCATATCCACCCTAAGGGTATGTACATGGGCACAGCAGTCTAGGGAAAGCTTTTAGGGATCGCTAGGAGGTGACCCTTTTCTCCCTAGCTTTTGGGCCTAGTCATTTGTTCTGTTGGTTTTCCATGTATTTTGTTGTTTCCCCGGTTACCCTTCTGTCGTAACATTATGGATGCCTTGGTTGATCGCATGCAGGGATTATCGCTGGAGGTTGCTGATCTCCGCAGTTCTGTTGCGCGGTGTCAGAATGTTCTGGTGTCTGGCGCAGTTAGAAAAAATCATGTCTGCTTAGAGCCTAAAGTCGCTCTCCCTGATAGATTCTCAGGGGGTGGTGATGACCTTATACGGTTCAGGGAGTCCTGCAGGTTGTTTTTTCGCCTGCGGCCGATGTTATCTGGTGACGAGATTTAAAGAGTGGGGATCATTATATTTCTGCTCAAAGGGGACGCGCAGTCCTGGGCTATTTTTCTGCCGACCGGTTCACCATCCCTCTGGTCGGTGGATTAATTTTTTAGAGCCTTGGGTTTGATTTATGATGACACAGACCCTGTCTCTATGGCTGAATCTAAGCTGTGCAGTTTGTTACAGGGAGAATGTACTGTGGAGTCGTATTGTGCAGAATTTAGAAGATGGGCAACTGACTCGGGGTGGAATGATCCTGCACTCCGGAGTCAGTTTTCTCTGAGAGGTTAAAAAATGCCCTTGCTTTTAATGAGTATCCCGATTCGTAGGAGATAGCCATGTCTTTGTAAGTGCGGCTTGATAGACATCTTAGAGAAAGGTATAAGATTCCTCTCGAGCAGGGGGTCCTGTCTGTAAGTTAATCCGTCCCACCTAGTTCCCTGGGTAAGATGACTTTTAAATCAGGAGCAGGAGAGGAGCCTATGCAGTTGGGCCAGGTGTCCTTTCGCTCAGGTGATAGGGATTTTAGGAAGCAGAATAAGCTATGTTACTTCTGTGGAAAAGAAGGTCACTTTGTTTGTGCATGTCCTTTTGTTAAACCTCAAAGCGGTAATGAAACCTACGGAGGTATTCACATAAAGAGAAAAAAAGAAGGAGATGAGTGTAAAACAGCCTTCAATAGATCCGAAGGTCATTTTGAGAACCTTTGGTTTAACTAATGCGCCAGCGGTCTTTCAGCGATTTGTCAATAATATTTTCCATCCTTTAGTGGGAAGGTTCATTGTTGTTTACCTTGATGATATACTAATTTACTCACCCGATTTGGAGACCCAGCAGGATCACGTGAGACAGGTGTTGTCGATTAGAGTTGAGCGAACACCTGGATGTTGGGGTTCGAGAAGTTCGGCCGAACTTCCCGGAAATGTTCGGGTTCAGGATCCGAACTCGCCCTGAACCCGAACCCGAACCCCATTGAAGTCAATGGTGACCCGAACTTTTCGGCACTAAAAAGGCTGTAAAACAGGCCAGGAAAGGGCTCGAGGGCTGCAAAAGGCAGCAAAATGTAGGTAAATCCCCTGCAAACAAATGTGGATAGGGAAATGAATAAAAATAAAATAAAAATTTACCAATATAAATTGGAGAGAGGTCCCATAGCAGAGAATCAGGCTGGAACAGGCCATTGTAAGATATTTTTAGGCCGTGGCACCCAGACAGAGGAGAGAGGTCCCATAGCAGATATTCAGGCTTCATGTCATAGCAGAGAATCAGGCTTCACGTCACCCAACACTGGAACAGGCCACTGTCAGATATTTTTAGGCCCCAGCACCCAGACAGAGGAGAATGGTCCCATAGCAGAGATTCAAGCTTCATGTCATAGCAGAGAATCAGACTTCATATCACCCAACTCTGGAACAGGCCACTGTCAGATATTTAGGCCCAGGAAAGGGCTAGAGGGCTGCAAAAGGCAGCAAAATGTAGGTAAATCCCCTGCAAACAAATGTGGATAGAGAAATGAATAAAAATAAAACAAAAATTTACCAATATCAATTAGAGAGAGGTCCCATAGCAGAGAATCAGGCTTCATGTCACCCACCACTGGAACAGGCCACTGTCAGATATTTAGGCCCCTGCACCCAGACAGAGGAGAGAGGTCCCATTGCAGAGAATCAGGCTTCATGTCATAGCAGAGAATCAGGCTTCATGTCATAGCAGAGAATCAAAATATGTAGAAACCACGGCACTCGATATTAGATAGTCAAAATTAATTCATTTATTAATTGTCCATCCCAGGTAGGATCATTTATAATGCAAATGGCCAACGATATCGTTTCGGTCCAGCAGGACCTTGATCACGGCCTTACTGCAGGTGATCTGGAGGCATCAGGAATCCTCCCGATGCCTCCAGATCACCTGCAGTAAGGCCGTGATCAAGGTCCTGCTGGACCGAAATGATATCGTTGGCCATTTGCATTATGAATGATCCTACCTGGGATGGACAATTAATAAATGAATTAATTTTGACTATCTAATATCGAGTGCCGTGGTTTCTACATATTTTGATTGATCTCTTCCACTGAGCACCAACAGCGACACACAAGGAGTGCCATCCACTACAATTATCATAGCAGAGAATCAGGCTTCACGTCACCCACTACTGGAACAGGCCATTGTCAGATATTTAGGCCCCGGCACCCAGACAGAGGAGAGAGGTCCCATAGCAGAGAATCAGGCTTCATGTCATAGCAGAGAATCAGGCTTCATGTCATAGCAGAGAATCAGGCTTCACGTCACCCACCACTGGAACAGGCCATTGTCAGATATTTAGGCTCCGGCACCCAGACACAGGAGAGAGGTCCCATTGCAGAGAATCAGGCTTCATGTCATAACAGAGAATCAGGCTTCATGTCATAGCAGAGAATCAGGCTTCACGTCACCCACCACTGGAACAGGCCATTGTCAGATATTTAGGCCCCGGCACCCAGACAGAGGAGAGAGGTCCCATAGCAGAGAATCAGGCTTCATGTCATAGCAGAGAATCAGGCTTCATGTCATAGCAGAGAATCAGGCTTCATGTCATAGCAGAGAATCAGGCTTCATGTCACCCACCACTGGAACAGGCCATTGTCAGATATTTTGGACCCAACACCCAGACAGAGGAGAGAGGTCCCATTGCAGAGAATCAGGCTTCATGTCACCCACCACTGGAACAGGCCACTGTCAGATATTTAGGCCCCGGCACCCAGACAGAGTAGAGAGGTCCCATTGCAGAAAATCAGGCTTCATGTCATAGCAGAGAATCAGGCTTCATGTCATAGCAGAGAATCAGGCTTCATGTCATAGTAGAGAATCAGGCTTCACGTCACCCACCACTGGATCACGCCATTGTCAGATATTTAGGCCCCGGCACCCAGACAGAGGAGAGAGGTCCCATAGCAGAGAATCAGGCTTCATGTCATAGCAGAGAATCAGGCTTCATGTCATAGCAGAGAATCAGGCTTCACGTCACCCACCACTGGAACAGGCCATTGTCAGATATTTAGGCCCCGGCACCCAGACAGAGGAGAGAGGTCCCATAGCAGAGAATCAGGCTTCATGTCATGGCAGAGAATCAGGCTTCATGTCACCCACCACTGGAACAGGCCTTTGTCAGATATTTTGGACCCGACACCCAGACAGAGGAGAGAGTTCCCATTGCAGAGAATCAGGCTTCATGTCACCCACCACTGGAACAGGCCACTGTCAGATATTTAGGCCCCAGCACCCAGACAGAGTAGAGAGGTCCCATTGCAGAGAATCAGGCTTCATGTCATAGCAGAGAATCAGGCTTCATGTCATAGCAGAGAATCAGGCTTCATGTCATAGCAGAGAATCAGGCTTCACGTCACCCACCACTGGATCACGCCATTGTCAGATATTTAGGCCCCGGCACCCAGACAGAGGAGAGAGGTCCCATTGCAGAGAATCAGGCTTCATGTCATAGCAGAGAATCATGCTTCATGTCACCCAACACCCGAACAGGCCACTGTCAGATATTTTTAGGCCCCGGCACCCAGACAGAGGAGAGAGGTCCCATAGCAGAGAATCAGGCTTCATGTCATAGCAGAGAATCAGGCTTCATGTCATAGCAGAGAATCAGGCTTCACGTCACCCACCACTGGAACAGGCCATTGTCAGATATTTAGGCCCCGGCACCCAGGCAGAGGAGAGAGGTCCCATAGCAGAGAATCAGGCTTCATGTCATAGCAGAGAATCAGGCTTCATGTCATAGCAGAGAATCAGGCTTCACGTCACCCACCACTGGAACAGGCCATTGTCAGATATTTTTTGGCCCCGGCACCCAGACAGAGGAGAGAGGTCCCATAGCAGAGATTCAGGCTTCATGTCATAGCAGAGAATCAGGCTTCACGTCACCCAACACTGGAACAGGCCACTGTCAGATATTTTTAGGCCCCGGCACCTAGACAGAGAAGAGAGGTCCCATAGCAGAGAATCAGGCTTCATGTCATAGCAGAGAATCAGGATTCATGTAACCCACCACTGGAACAGGCCATTGTCAGATATTTTTAGGCCCCGGCACCCAGACAGAGGAGAGAGGTCCCATAGCAGAGATTCAGGCTTCATGTCATAGCAGAGAATCAGGCTTCATGTCACCCAACACTGGAACAGGCGACTGTTGGCAAGCGTCTGTCAGATATTTTGAGGCCCCGGCACCCAGACAGAGGTGAGGTTCATTCAACTTTGGGTTGCCCCGCAATATAATGGTAAAATGAAAATAAAAAGAGGATTGAATGAGGAAGTACCCTGGAGTACAATAATATATGGTTAAGGGGAGGTAGTTATAAATGTCTAATCTGCACAAGGGATGGACAGGTCCTGTGGGATCCATGCCTGGTTCATTTTTATGAACGTCAGCTTGTCCACATTGGCTGTAGACAGGCGGCTGCGTTAGTCTGTAATGACGCCCCCTGCCGTGCTGAATACACGTTCAGACAAAACGCTGGCCGCCGGGCAGGCCAGCACCTCCAAGGCATAAAAGGCTAGCTCTGGCCACGTGGACAATTTGGAGACCCAGAAGTTGAATGGGGCCGAACCATCAGTCAGTACGTGGAGGGGTGTGCACATCTTCCTATCACGCTCCAGTGCAGGAAGTAAGGTGGGCACATTGTCTTTGTACCGGGGATCCAGCAGGGTGGCAACCCAGTAGTCCGCACACGTTAAAATGTGGGCAACTCTGCTGTCGTTGCGCAGGCACTGCAGCATGTAGTCGCTCATGTGTGCCAGGCTGCCCAGAGGTAAGGACAAGCTGTCCTCTGTGGGAGGCGTATCGTCATCGTCCTGCGTTTCCCCCTAGCCACGCACCAGTGATGGGCCCGAGCTGCGTTGGGTGCCACCCCGCTGTGAACATGCTTCATCCTCATCCTCCTCCACCTCATCCTCGTCCTCCTCGTCCTCCAGTAGTGGGCCCAGTCTGGCCACATTTGTACCTGGCCTCTGCTGTTGCAAAAAACCTCCCTCTGAGTCGCTTCAAAGAGACTGGCCTGAAAGTGCTAAAAATGACCCCTCTTCCTCCTCCTCCTCCTGGGACACCTCCTCTTCCATCATCGCCCTAAGTGTTTTCTCAAGGAGACATAGAAGTGGTATTGTAACGCTGATAATGGCATCATCGCCACTGGCCATGTTGGTGGAGTACTCGAAACAGCGCAACAGGGCACACAGGTCTCGCATGGAGGCCCAGTTATTGGTGGTGAAGTACGACTGACCTGTGCGTGCTGCAGTTGAAACTCCACTATGGCCTGCTGCTGCTCGCACAGTCTGTCCAGCATGTGCAAGGTGGAGTTCCACATGGTGGGCACGTCGCATATGAGACGGTGAGCGGGAAGGCCGAAGTTACGCTGCAGTGCAGACAGGCGAGCAGTGGCAGGATGTGAACGCCGGAAGCGCGCACAGACGGCCCGCACTTTATGCAGCATCTCTGACAAGTCGGGGTAGTTGTGAATGAACTTCTGCACCACCAAATTCAGCACATGCGCCAGGCAAGGGATGTGCGTCTAACCGACTAGTCCCATAGCTGCGACGATATTTCGCCCATTATCGCACACCATCAGGCCGGGCTTGAGGCTCACCGGCAGCAACCACTCGTTGGTCTGTTGTTCAATACCCCGCCACAACTCCTGCGTGGTGTGGGGCCTGTCCCCCAAACATATGAGTTTCAGAATGGCCTGCTGACGTTTACCCTGGGCTGTGCTGAAGTTGGTGGTGAAGGTGTGTGGCTGACCGGATGAGCAGGTGGAAGAAGAGGAGGAGGAAGCTGAGTAGGAGGAGGAGGCTATAGGAGGCAAAGAAGGTTGTCCTGCGATACTTGGCGGCGGAAGGATGTGCGCCAAACAGCTCTCCGCCTGGGGCCCAGCCGCCACTACATTTACCCAGTGTGCAGTTAGGGAGATATAGCGTCCCTGGCCGTGCTTACTGGTCCACGTATCTGTGGTTAGGTGGACCTTGCCACAGATGGCGTTGAGCAGTGCACACTTGATTTTATCGGATACTTGGTTGTGCAGGGAAGGGACGGATCTCTTGGAGAAGTAGTGGCGGCTGGGAACAACATACTGTGGGGCAGCAAGCGACATGAGCTGTTTGAAGCCGTCTGTGTCCACCAGCCTGAATGACAGCATTTCATAGGCCAGTAGTTTAGAAATGCTGGCATTTAGGGCCAGGGATCGAGGGTGGCTAGGTGAGAATTTACGCTTTCTCTCAAATGTTTGTGAGATGGAGAGCTGAACGCTGCCGTGTTTCATGGTTGAGATGCTTGGTGACGGAGGTGGTGGTGTTGGTGGTACATCCTCTGTTTGCTGGACGGCAGGTACCAACGTTCCTCCAGAGGTGGAGGAAGAGGCCGAGGTGGCAGCAGCAGGAGAGGTAGCAGGGCGAGCCTGAGTGAGTTCCTTGTTTTTAAGGTGTTTACTCCACTGCAGTTCATGCTTTGCATGCAGGTGCCTGGTCATGCAGGTTGTGCTAAGGTTCAGAACGTTAATGCCTCGCTTTAGGCTCTGATGGCACAGCGTGCAAACCACTCGGGTCTTGTCGTCAGCACATTGTTTGAAGAACGGCCATGCCAGGGAACTCCTTGAAGCTGCCTTTGGGGTGCTCGATCCCAGATGGAGGTGGCCAGTAGCAGGCGGACTCTCTTGGCGGCGGGTGTTCTGCTTTTGCCCACTGCTCGCTCTTTTACTACGCTGTTGGCTCGATCTCACCACTGCCTCTTCCTACAAACTCTGAAAGTCAGTGGCACGACCTTCATTCCATATGGGGTCTAGGACCTCATCGTCCCCTGCATCGTCTTCCACCCAGTCTTCCTCCCTGACCTCCTTTTCGGTCTGCACACTGCAGAAAGTCGGAGCAGTTGGCACCTGTGTTTCATCATCCGAAACGTGCTGAGGTTGTATTCTCATGTCCTCATCATCAGGAAACATAAGTGGTTGTGCGTCAGTGCATTCTATGTCTTCCACCGCTGGGGAAGGGCTAGGTGGATGCCCTTGGGAAACCCTGCCAGCAGAGTCTTCAAACAGCATAAGAGACTGCTGCATAAGTTGAGGCTCAGACAGTTCCCCTGATATGCATGGGGGTCATGTGACAGACTGATGGGCTTGGTTTTCAGGCGCCATCTGTGCGCTTTCTGCAGAAGACTGAGTGGGAGATAATGTGAACATGCTGGATCCACTGTCGGCCACCCAATTGACTAATGCCTGTACCTGCTCAGGCCTTACCATCCTTAGAACGGCATTGGGCCCCACCAAATATTGCTGTAAATTCTGGCGTCTACTGGGACCTGAGGTAGTTGGCCACGTCCTCTCCCAGAACCAGAGGGTCCACTAAAACCACCACTTCCGTGTCCGCGTCCCTTACTAGATGTTTTCCTCCGTGTTACCGTTCACAACAATAAGAAAAAAATTATTTGGCCCAATGTATTGAATTCAAATTCAGGCCTTTTTTTACAGGCACCTAAAACTATCTGGCTATCTATTTAGGTACCGTATTACTCTAATACAGGCACAGCAGTAACGACAGGTATCCCTTTTACGGACAGAATTAGACTTGGAAATGCACAGTAGCGTGTGAAGTTATTGAGGATGACCCTGTCCGCACCTTCAATCTAATATACCCTTTTATGAATAGATTTAAACTTGGCCTGATACAGCAGAAACCACTGATTTAGGGAATTGCTAAGTTGGAAATTGTATTTCAACCCAGAACAAAAATATATCCTTTGCCAGACAGCAGACAATATTACAATTGGCTAGCCACAGCTGAAACACCGGATTTAGGGTACTGCTATTTTGGCAATTCTATTTCACCCCTCAATAAAATAGCAAGTACAGCCAAGCACCTTGTAACGGACCGTTTCAGCAGACAAGGGGTTAAAATCCGTTTAGGCGATATGCCCCTTTCTGAGAGACAGGCACAGCTACTGCAGAACACCAAACTCCCGAACAGGATGCAAAATAGCACTCCAAACTGGAACCTCGCGAATAGCTGCCGGCAGACGAACAGGAAAAGCGTACAGTCAGCTTACACTCCTGGCAATCAGTCTCTAACAGCATATAGTGAATCCCCCCAATAACGAGACAAGGCTCCGTCTTGAGGGTCAGCAGTGGTCTGACTGTACTTCAAGTACAGCCTCTTTTATTCATAAGAAACATACATAGTACTGCCCACAGGGTTTTGAAATCCAACCAATCAATACCTTATAACACACACAATGCAAGTACAGCAACCAATCGTTCCTGCCCCCTAGAGGACCAGAAGGGAGACTGCGACACAGAACAGATACAACACATCCCCACAATGGATCATGGTTTCCTCCTCTCTGTCCCAGAGACAACCGAAGGCAATCCAATTATCTCTCAGGACAAAGGGGAGATCGCCAATACACATGTGGAGACAACAGGACAGACATCACCATTTAAACACACAATGGGACAATGGGACAATAGAACCACCCCCAGCATATTCCTCCCAAGCTGACAAGTTACACTTATTATAAATTGTTACAACTTTGTGAGGTTACATTGTCCATACATATAACTTACATCAATTTAATCAGTATAACTTGGGGGACAAACCTATCCAAAATTCACTTGAATAGGTTCAGGGGTTCAAAAGTTAGCATGGGCCATAATCCTGAGGCAAGAGGCTTTTAAACAGCCCCCTCCAAAACACCGTGGCGAGGTTGGTTTCGCCACACACCTGATGTAGGATATAGCCAAAAAAAAAAAAAAACACTATTGATGGTTAAATGCATTTGGTGGCAGCTTGTGCTTGTTTCACCACACACATTCCCCCCCCCCCCCCCCCCAGGGAAGACTAACCAGATACCTGACCTCACGCCGGTCGGTACCTGAGTTAGTCTGGCAGCCCACCCACAACCCAATACTGGACCTGTTGAATTTAGTAGGCTGTCTCTGTCCAGTGAATCCACTATGGTTATATTGGTAGCTGGTACTCCCGGTCTCTGAGTTGCTCCCTGGCTTGGAGTGGAGGTTGCTTTGTGGGCAGGGATCAGCGGGACTCTGCCCTGGTGCCAACACTACAACGGAAGAATCCTGGTTGGAGTCTGGTTGTTGGAGGGAGAAACCGACTGTCTCCCCTTTGGCTAAACAGCCCTGTTGCTGGGGGGCAGGACCGACTGTCTCTACCCCCTGTGCTGTAAGTGCAGAGACCACGGTCCCATCTGCACTGTTGTGGGGCTTACTGTCTCCCCGTGGTGCGTTAAGCTGCCGCTGGGGAGAGGTGGTAACGAGCTCCTCTCCCATACATACTTCCAGCCGCTGGGGAGGGCGACCGACCACCTCCGCTCCCAATACAGTGTCCTGCTGCTGGGGAAAGGAGACTGGGCTCTCTATTCCCTGTATGACACTTTGCCGCTGGGGGACAGGACCGACTGTCTCTGCCCCCTGTAACTCCTCCTGCCGCTGGGGAATGGAGACTGGGCTCCCAATCCCCTGTACATCACACGGCCGCTGGGGAATGGAGACTAGGCTCCCAATTCCCAAAAAATCATGCTGCTGCTGGGGGGCAGGAACAACTACCTCTGCCCCCTGTAACTCAGCCTGCCGCTGGGGAGGGAGGCCGCTGCTCTCCCCTCCCTGCACTTCCCACTGCCGCTGGGGAATGGAGACTGGGCTCCCTCTGTCCCGCAACTGTAACTTCCGATGGAGGTCCACCCAACGTGGCAGCTGACCGCCACCTTCTGCCCGGTATAGTAGGGTCTTGACACTAGACACTAGACTCCTCACGAACTTCACGTATTTCTCAGCTGGATTGGGTCCGAAGAAGTTCAGCCGCAACCACATCATACGGTCAAATTCCTCAACAGAGTATCTGTACTCCACTGCTGGTTCCATCCTGGTGCTTTTAGGGTCGCTGTACTGAGACATGTGTTGCCCTTAAATTGTCAAATCCACAGAAATGGTGTCTCCTGTAGCTGTCCTTCTGGCTGTAGGAACGATCCCGCTGCTTGCCACCAATGTAACGGACCATTTCAGCAGACAAGGGGTTAAAATCCGTTTAGGCGATATGCCCCTTTCTGAGAGACAGGCACAGCTACTGCAGAACACCAAACTCCCGAACAGGATGCAAAATAGCACTCCAAACTGGAACCTTGCGAATAGCTGCCGGCAGACGAACAGGAAAAGCGTACAGTCAGCTTACACTCCTGGCAATCAGTCTCTAACAGCATATAGGGAATCCCCCCAATAACGAGACAAGGCTCCGTCTTGAGGGTCAGCAGTGGTCTGACTGTACTTCAAGTACAGCCTCTTTTATTCATAAGAAACATACATAGTACTGCCCACAGGGTTTTGAAATCCAACCAATCAATACCTTATAACACACACAATGCAAGTACAGCAACCAATCGTTCCCGCCCCCTAGAGGACCAGAAGGGAGACTGCGACACAGAACAGATACAACACATCCCCACAATGCATCATGGTTTCCTCCTCTCTGTCCCAGAGACAACCGAAGGCAATCCAATTATCTCTCAGGACAAAGGGGAGATCGCCAATACACATGTGGAGACAACAGGACAGACATCACCATTTAAACACACAATAGGACAATGGGACAATACACTACGTGCAGAATTATTAGGCAAATGAGTATTTTGACCACATCATCCTCTTTATGCATGTTGTCTTACTCCAAGCTGTATAGGCTCGAAAGCCTACTACCAATTAAGCATATTAGGTGATGTGCATCTCTGTAATGAGAAGGGGTGTGGTCTAATGACATCAACACCCTATATCAGGTGTGCATAATTATTAGGCAACTTCCTTTCCTTTGGCAAAATGGGTCAAAAGAAGGACTTGACAGGCTCAGAAAAGTCAAAAATAGTGAGATATCTAGCAGAGGGATGCAGCACTCTTAAAATTGCAAAGCTTCTGAAGCGTGATCATCGAACAATCAAGCGTTTCATTCAAAAAAGTTAACAGGGTCGCAAGAAGCGTGTGGAAAAACCAAGGCGCAAAATAACTGCCCATGAACTGAGAAAAGTCAAGCGTGCAGCTGCCAAGATGCCACTTGCCACCAGTTTGGCCATATTTCAGAGCTGCAACATCACTGGAGTGCCCAAAAGCACAAGGTGTGCAATACTCAGAGACATGGCCAAGGTAAGAAAGGCTGAAAGACGACCACCACTGAACAAGACACACAAGCTGAAACGTCAAGACTGGGCCAAGAAATATCTCAAGACTGATTTTTCTAAGGTTTTATGGACTGATGAAATGAGAGTGAGTCTTGATGGGCCAGATGGATGGGCCCGTGCCTGGATTGGTAAAGGGCAGAGAGCTCCAGTCCGACTCAGACGCCAGCAAGGTGGAGTACTGGTTTGGGCTGGTATCATCAAAGATGAGCTTGTGGGGCCTTTTTCGGGTTGAGGATGGAGTCGAGCTCATCTCCAAGTCCTACTGCCAGTTTCTGGAAGACACCTTCTTCAAGCAGTGGTACAGGAAGAGGTCTGCATCCTTCAAGAAAAACATGATTTTCATGCAGGACAATGCTCCATCACACGCGTCCAAGTACTCCACAACGTGGCTGGCAAGAAAGGGTATAAAAGAAGAAAATCTAATGACATGGCCTCCTTGTTCACCTGATCTGAACCCCATTGAGAACCTGTGGTCCATCATCAAATGTGAGATTTACAAGGAGGGAAAACAGTACACCTCTCTGAACAGTGTCTGGGAGGCTGTGGTTGCTGCTGCACGCAATGTTGATGGTGAACAGATCAAAACACTGACAGAATCCATGGATGGCAGGCTTTTGAGTGTCCTTGCAAAGAAAGGTGGCTATATTGGTCACTGATTTGTTTTTGTTTTGTTTTTGAATGTCAGAAATGTATATTTGTGAATGTTGAGATGTTATATTGGTTTCACTGGTAAAAATAAATAATTGAAATGGGTATGTATTTGTTTTTTGTTAAGTTGCCTAATAATTATGCACAGTAATAGTCACCTGCACACACAGATATCCCCCTAAAATAGCTAAAACTAAAAACAAACTAAAAACTACTTCCAAAAATATTCAGCTTTGATATTAATGAGTTTTTTGGGTTCATTGAGAACATGGTTGTTGTTCAATAATAAAATTAATCCTCAAAAATACAACTTGCCTAATAATTCTGCACTCCCTGTAGAACCACCCCCAGCATATTCCTCCTAAGCTGACAAGTTACACTTATTATAAATTGTTACAACTTTGTGAGGTTACATTGTCCATACATTTAACTTACATCAATTTAAACAGTATAACTTGGGGGACAAACCTATCCAAAATTCACTTGAATAGGTTCAGGGGTTCAAAAGTTAGCATGGGCCATAATCCTGAGGCAAGAGGCTTTTAAACAGCCCCCTCCAAAACACTGTGGCGAGGTTGGTTTCGCCACACACCTGATGTAGGATATAGCAAAAAAAAAAAAAACACTATTGATGGTTAAATGCATTTGGTGGCAGCTTGTGCTTGCAGCCTTTCAAAAAGCGCCAAGAAAGCGCTGAACACCGAACCCGGACTTTTACGAAAATGTTCGGGTTCGGGTCCGTGTCACGAACACGCTATACAGTTCGGGTTCGCTCATCCCTATTGTCGATCCTTCGGGAGAATAAATTGTATGTGCAGCACGCCAGACCTGCAGGGTATTGCGACAGTGAGGTCACGGTATGGGCAATCGAGGGTTTCTCACTTTTCTGAGGAGAACCCTGGGCAGGCATGCGACAGTGAAGGAGAGGTAGACACTAGTTCCTCTGGGGCACACTCGGTAAATAGGGACTAGGCCTGATGGTGTGTGAGGTGCCCTGGATGTTGCAGGTATTTTGAGTGCCTTAGGTAAGGTCCCTTTAAGAATCGTGACGCCAGTGCCTGTAACGGTGGCACACTGGTTTGCAGGAGGATTAATGGAGTACACAGTTGGTAAACCAAACGTTGCTTTACTTTAGACAACAGTCCAACTTTATACAATCAGTTGCAGGGGTGTATAATGCAGTCCTTTACAGTACATATGCACAGCAGGTTTATTTGATAGCACAGCAGGTTTCAATCTTGCAAGATACTTGGAGGGTTTACAGTTAATGCTTTGCAGTACAATGCTGCTCTATCCCCACAGCTATTCTAGCTGGCTGGATCCCAAGGCCCGGATGCCTAATTGCTGGCTTGAATCCTTGGTATATAAAATCCTTCCTCCAGTATTGGCACTTGCTTTAGGTTACAGTACACCTTTGTTTCCTAGCTGGCTTCTCTGCTAGATTGGAAAGGTGGCTGCAGGTTTCTCCCAGGAGGTGCTCTCTTACTACTGGGGTGTCTCAACTGAGCTATGCTTAGACTCAGGAGCTTCAGGCTGACTAGGTGACTCCTCTAGTCCCCTGTAATACACTGGTCTCCAAGCAGGCTGTACTCCTTCTAGCCTCCTGGTGCAACTAGAAACCAGAACTGTCTAGCTGCATGTCAGGAGGAGGCCCTCAGCATATCTTGGGCTGGTGCCTTCTCACTTCTGTCTCCACAGACTCCTGACTATGACCTAACCCCTCCCTGTCTGGGCCTGGGCATTTATACTAGGGGCTCCCTATCTCCCTCTAGTGTCTGGAATGTTTAATTACACCCAACTAGGCCTGATAAGCACATAACAGGGGAAACATACAAATGCTAAAACACACAGAAAATACATTACAATGCATGGATAAAGATAACATCACTGTCCCTTGTGAGCAGAAGTAACACGTTACCCAATTGACCCTTGTGTAGTGCCCACTCCTACCTAGTGGGACACTACATATGCAAAATTGGAAAAATGTGTATTTGCTGTCCAGGAGCTACCATTTTTAGGATACCTTCTTTCTGACTGGTTTTCGTGTGGACCCTGAAAAGGTCTGGGCGGCACTGGAATGGGACCGGCCTGAGAATCAGAAAGCTCTGATGCGGTTTTTGGGTATTACCAATTGCTACAGAAAATTCATCTTGAATTATTCCACCATTGTAAAACCTTTGACAGATATGACTAAAAAAGGTGCCAACCTTTCCGTCTGGTCGGACGAGGCATTACAGGCCTTTTCTGCTATTAAGAAATGTTTTATCTGCTCCCATTCTGATGCAACCTGATGTGTCTCAACCGTTTATCGCGGAGGTTGATGCATCAGAAGTGGGGGTCAAAGCAGTTCTGTCGCAGGGTCCATCCCCTAGCAAATGGCGTCCGTGTGCTTTTTTCTCCAGAAAGCTCTCGGCCGCTGAAAGAAATTATGTTGTGGGAGATAGAGAGTTGCTGGCCATTAAATTGAGGAATGGCATCATTGGTTGGGGGGGGGGGGCTACTCATCCTATTACGGTATATACTGACACCAAGAATTGGGCTTACTTGCAGTCTGCTAAGCGCCTGAATCCTAGACAGGCTAGATGGTCACTGTTTTTTACTAGGTTCAATTTTGTGGTCACCTTTTGCCCTGCGGTTAAAAACGTCAAGGCAGATGCGTTGTCACATAGTTTTCCTGGGGGAAGTGATTCGGAGGATCCTGCTCTGATTTTGGCTGATGGGGTGGTGGTTTACACTCTGTTGGAGATGGAGGTGTTAGGGGCCCAAGAGGAGGCTCCTGATTCCTGTCCTCCAGACAAGTTGTTTGTTCCTGCTGAACTGTGATACAAGGTGTTCAAAGAACATCATGATACGGTCCTTGCGGGACATCCTGGAAGCAAATCCACCATAGATCTTTTTTCCCGGAGATTCTGGTGGCCAGGGTTGCACAAGAGTGTGGAGGGTTATGTGACAGCTTGTGAGACCTGTGCACGCATGAAGGTGGCTCACACTCGGCCTTCAGACTCCCTTCCTTTATCTATCCCGTCTCGTCCTTGGACGCATTTGTCCATGGACTTTATTACCGATTTATGTTCATCTGGGAAAACTGTAATTTTAATGTTAGTGGACCGCTTCAGTAAGATGGCCCACTTTGTACTGTTGCCTAGCTTGCCCAATGCCAAGACTCTCGCTCAGGTTTTTGTCGATAACATTGTAGTGAAACTACATGGCATTCCCTCTGATGTGGTGTCTGATAGGGGGACACAATTTGTTTCCAGGTTTTGGAGGGCATTCTGCTCTCGTCTGGCAATTCAACTGTCTTTTTCCTCGGCTTTTCATCCCCAGTCAAATGGTTAGACAGAGCGCACTAACCAAAACCTGGAGACCTATTTGAGGTGTTTTGTTGCTGAGAACCAGGATGACTGGTCCTTGTTCTTGTCTCTAGCCGAGTTTGCCTTGAATAACCGTAGACAGGAGTCCACTGATAAGTCGCCATTTTTTGGCGCATATGGTTTTCACCCACAGTTTCGTACTTTTTCTGAGACTAGATCTTCTGGGATGCCAGAAGAGGAGAGATTCTCGTCCACCTTGTCATCTATCTGGCAGAAGATCAAGTTAATTTGGAAAAGATGGGTGAAAGATATAAACGGATAGCTGACAGGATGCGTATAACTGGTCTGGACCTGTGTGTGGATGATTCGGTGTGGTTGTCCACTAGAAACATTAAACTGAAGGTATCATCTAGGAAATTGGGTTCAAGATTTATTGGTCCTTATAAAATCTCTGCGATTGTCAACCCGGTGGCGTTTCGCCTGGATCTTCCGCAGACCTGGAAGATCCATAATGTGTTTCACTGTGTTCTTCGGGGTTCCCTCCAGTACCTGCTGCACTGGAAGGGATACGGTCCCGAGGAAAGAATGTGGGTTCCGGCTGCTGATGTCAGTGCTAGCCACCTGGTGAGGGGCCTTTCACAGGGCACACCCGGATAAGGTTGGTCCTGGGTGTCCAGAGGTCACCCGTAGAAGGGGGGGGGGGGGTACTATCATGCCTTGCCCTGTGAATGTGCGGAGATTTGTCAGACTGGCTGCACATGTCTGACTTCTTGGTTTGTTGTGATTTAGATTTTAGCTGGATCCACCTTCCCTCAGGTGTACTGGGTTTCATCGTTAGTGAGGCTATTTATCCCTCCTTCCCCCAGTGGCCTGTGAGGGTTATACAGGTCCTTCTAAAAAAATTAGCATATTGTGATAAAGTTCATTATTTTCTGTAATGTACTGATAAACATTAGACTTTCATATATTTTAGATTCATTACACACCAACTGAAGTAGTTCAAGCCTTTTATTGTTTTAATATTGATGATTTTGGCATACAGCTCATGAAAACCCAAAATTCCTATCTCAAAAAATTTGCATATCATGAAAAGGTTCTCTAAACGAGCTATTAACGTAATCATCTGAATCAACTAATTAACTCTAAACACCTGCAAAAGATTCCAGACGCTTTTAAAAACTCCCAGCCTGGTTCAGTACTCAAAACCGCAATCGTGGGTAAGACTGCCGACCTGACTGCTGTCCAGAAGGCCATCATTGACACCCTCAAGCAAGAGGGTAAGACACAGAAAGAAATTTCTGAACGAATAGGCTGTTCCCAGAGTGCTGTATCAAGGCACCTCAGTGGGAAGTCTGTGGGAAGGAAAAAGTGTGGCAGAAAACGCTGCACAACGAGAAGAGGTGACTGGACCCTGAGGAACATTGTGGAGAAGGACCGATTCCAGACCTTGGGGGACCTGCGGAAGCAGTGGACTGAGTCTGGAGTAGAAACATCCAGAGCCACCGTGTACAGGCGTGTGCAGGAAATGGGCTACAGGTGCCAAATTCCCCAGGTCAAGCCACTTTTGAACAAGAAACAGCGGCAGAAGCGCCTGACCTGGGCTACAGAGAAGCAGCACTGGACTGTTGCTCAGTGGTCCAAAGTACTTTTTTCGGATAAAAGCAAATTTTGCATGTCATTCGGAAATCAAGGTGCCAGAGTTTGGAGGAAGACTGGGGAGAGGGAAATGCCAAAATGCCTGAAGTCCAGTGTCAAGTACCCACAGTCAGTGATGGTCTGGGGTGCCATGTCAGCTGCTGGTGTTGGTCCACTGTGTTTTATCAAGGGCAGGGTCAATGCAGCTAGCTATCAGGAGATTTTGGAGCACTTCATGCTTCCATCTGCTGAAAAGCTTTATGGAGATGAAGATTTCATTTTTCAGCACGACCTGGCACCTGCTCACAGTGCCAAAACCACTGGTAAATGGTTTACTGACCATGGTATTACTGTGCTCAATTGGCCTGCCAACTCTCCTGACCTGAACCCCATAGATAATCTGTGGGATATTGGGAAAAGATAGTTGAGAGACGCAAGACCCAACACTCTGGATGAGCTTAAGGCCGCTATCGAAGCATCCTGGGCCTCCATAACACCTCAGCAGTGCCATAGGTTGATTGCCTCCATGCCACGCCGCATTGAAGCAGTCATTTCTGCAAAAAGATTCCCGACCAAGTATTGAGTGCATAACTGAACATAATTATTTGAAGGTTGACTTTTTTTGTATTAAAAACACTTTTCTTTTATTGGTCGGATGAAATATGCTAATTTTTTTAGATAGGAAATTTGGGTTTTCATGAGCTGTATGCCAAAATCATCAATATTAAAACAATAAAAGGCTTGAACTACTTCAGTTGGTGTGTAATGAATCTAAAATATATGAAAGTCTAATGTTTATCAGTACATTACAGAAAAAATTGAACTTTATTACAATATGCTAATTTTTTTAGAAGGGCCTGTAGTTCTTTTCTAGGAACTCATGAATTGTGGTGGATCGTCTGCTCTGGCTCAGCTAAAAGATAAGTCCTCTTCTTCCTTTGCCTTTGTGTGTGTTATCTAGGCCTCTAGGGAGACGCTTGCTTCTTCCTGGTTGGAAGAAGAAGGTTACCTCTTCCCTTTTCCCTGCTGCTTAGGGTTTTCCCAGGGTGTTCAGATTTAGGCATGTGGGCATGTGCATATCCACCCTAAGGCTATGCACATGGGCACAGCAGTCTAGGGAAAGCTTTTAGGGATCGCTAGGAGGTGACCCTTTTCTCCCTAGCTTTTAGGCCTAGTCATTTGTTCTTTTTGGTTTTCCCTTGTTTGGTTGTTTCCCCGTTTACCCTACTGTCATGAAATCAGCACAACAGCAGTAGGCGAGTAACCACTTGCAGAGCCTCATCAGTTCTTTCAGTAAGGTGCTATTGCTCTCCCCTGCTCCTCTTTTATGCGTAATTTTTCAACAGGATTATGCTCACTCACACACAGCAACGGTTTTCCAGGATTGTCTCTGCCAGATTGCAACACTTACTTGGTCTGACAGGTAACCAGATTTATTGCCAATTGGCCATTTACTGTACAAACTGGGTCGCCACCTTCAGCAACCTACGAGTGTGCAGGACCTACAGGCTCATCTGCAACATCTGTGGGCAAATATCCCACAGGCTGCCATATAGAACCTGTATGCCTCTATGCCTAATTATACCCAATGTATTTCATCTTGTATCTTTTCAATAGTACAATTTTCCCCAATAAACATATATTTTTGCTGTAATATTGTAATCACATCTATCATCATTGCAGTCACACATATAACATGTTATTTTGATAATTTATTTTGCTATCAATTTGCATATATAAAAATAAAGAGCTATAGATGCCAAAAAATTACTTTTTATTTTTTTACACATTTTTCCCTTTTCAGTCCTGGTCATTAAGGGGTTAAAGAATAAAGTGACAGCTGGAAAAAACATGTCTTCCAAGACTGTTTGTTTGCTGTGTTTTGAGCATTTTGTAAAAATTAGTTATGTGTCACATTTTGTCAGTTTAAGGCTCCTTTCACACTAGCGTTCGCTGGTCCGCTCGTGAGCTCCGTTTGAAGGGGCTCACGAGCGGACCCGAACGCAGCCGTCCAGCCCTGATGCAGTCTGAATGGAGCGGATCCGCTCAGACTGCATCAGTCTGGCGGCGTTCAGCCTCCGCTCCGCTCGCCTCCGCACGGACAGGCGGACAGCTGAACGCTGCTTGCAGCGTTCGGGTGTCCGCCTGGCCGTGCGGAGGCGTGCGGATCCGTGCGGATCCGTCCAGACTTACAATGTAAGTCAATGGGGACGGATCCGTTTGAAGATGCCACAATGTGGCTCAATCTTCAAGCGGATCCGTCCCCCATTGACTTTACATTGAAAGTCTGGACGGATCCGTCCGAGGCTATTTTCACACTTAGCTTTTTTTTTGCAATTTTAATGCAGACGGATCCGTTCTGAACGGAGCCTCCGTCTGCATTATTATGGGCGGATCCGTTCAGAACGGATCCGCCCGAACGCTAGTGTGAAAGTAGCCTTAATAGGTAAGGTGAAGCAAATTCTGTACAGAGAAGTCACACATGATAGTTATACTCCTGATTAAGGATGCCACCTGGCCAGTAACCACCATCCTATCCAGTATTACTAGCTGGTGCCAGTAATTCATTTGTACCAGTTTCATTATTTGCAGGAAATTTTCTGTGGCCAAGAGAGACCTCCTTGATACTAGCTGCTGTATCTCAGACTCCATAGGAGCTAGAGATATGAGTCAGATCTTGTTTTAAAGATCAGAATCTAGTCTGAGAAAGGTGTTGGAAACATATTTTTCCTGACTTTGTTATCATTTGACTCTTCATGAGAGCACAATCAATGACACCTGTTCACGTGTCAAGCTGATGCATCATTTTTTACTACATTTTATTTTAAAGAAGAATTAGTATTCTTTTGCAAAAATCAAATCTTGAAATATCATCAAAACATTGGTGTGAAATAAAACCGAGTGTTAAGCCTCTCCCCAGAACCACAACCTATTTTTTGTCAAATTGACCATTTTTCTTATGATAGGAAAGGTGTCAGCTAGAGATGAGCGAATCTAAGCTGATGAAGTGGAATTCGATCAGAAATTCAGGAAAATTTCGATTTGCACCGATTCCGAATTTCCTCACGCTTCGTTGTAACGAATCAAATTTTTTCCTAAAATGGCTGCTGCACATGTGAGGAAATGGAGCAAGGAACTCCGGGAAGGTGGGATCACCCATAATGCCATACATGCAGCCAATCAGCAGCCAGCCAGCCCTGTGATGTCACCGCCCTATTAATAGCCTCAGCCATCTTGTATTCTGCCATTTCCCAGTGTACTTAGTGCAAGGAGACACGTCAGCAGGCGCTAGGGACAGTGCTAGGAAAAACTTCATTGTGCAAAAAAAAAAAAATATTTACAGGGAAAGATTATTTAAGGTGTAGTGAAAGGATAAAGAGGAATCATTCCACAGCATTTATGTAGAAAAGGGTTCAGGAGGGGATGCAACTGAATGGGGATCCAAATTGCTATTATACAAATCTGTAATTCCAGCAAACCGTTCTTGTTATTGAGGTGCAAGTGCTGTTTGATACAGCCATTAACAGGGCTTATATGTTCTAAAGCATTTTTTGGCTTGTATTAGTGGGAAAAAAGGGCTTATTAGTAGAGTTGAGCTGACACCTGGATGTTCGGGTTCGGAGGAACTTGAAAAAAAGGTTCGGGTTCAGGACCCGAACTTGACCCGAACTTGACCCCGAACCCCATTGAAGTCAATGAGGACCTGAACCTTTGGGCACTAAAATGGCTCTAAAATGGTCCTGGGAAGGGCTAGAGGGCTGCAAAAGGCACCAAAATGTGCTTAAGAGCATGCCAACTGTGGATAGGGAAATGACCTAAAATAACATAAAATACAGAAAAACTTAAAATAACAATCTGGATCTAGGAGTAGGAGGTTGAGGAGGCAGTGGATGAATGGATGTGGCGGTGTAGGTTGACGTGGCGGTGTAGGTGGAAGCGGCGGTGAAGAAGGAATAGGTAGCCAACACTGATTTGTGTAATTTTTTATTTTTAAATTGGGGTATCCCACAAAATATTGGGACATATAACAAAATAAAACTAAGAATAAGTGCACTTGAGTACAAGAATGGATGGTTGAGGCTAGTATAAATGTCTATTCTGCACAAGGTACGGACAAGTCCTGTGGGATCCATGGCTGGTTCATTTTAATAAACGTAAGCTTGTCCAAATTGGCTGTGGCCTTTGATAATGCTCTCTGCCGTGCTAAACACACGTTCACACTATACACTGGCTGCAGGCAGGTCAGCACCTCCAAGGCTAACAAAGCTTTTCCACATTTGGGCCATGCTAACCCTGCCTTCTCAGGTGCTTGCGGTGCCCCAGCTGCGTTGGCGACCTCTTCCTCCTTCTCTGCCTTCGCCTTGTGCTTCCACTGTGCCCCCGCTGTCAGGTGGGAATGCTATCATCAGCGTGCGCTTGTAGATGCGCATCTTCCAATCAGTAACAGGTGTTTTCACTAAATTTAAAAAAATATGGGGGGTACAGCTCTCACAACCCTATGCAGGTGCAGATTGCTATGGCGAAATACAGATACAAAGGCAAAAACACAAATGCAATCGCACTCTGCAACCAGCAGTCTGTCCTACCTTTATGCTGGATGTTGAATAAGACATTGGTGTACATTTTGGCCAAAGCATAATAAGCCACTAACCACGTCAAGGTCGCCTTCATGAGTGATCCCTAACATTAGTTCCTACCTGTTATGGGCCATGACAGCCACACAAAGTCCAGGGAGTGTAGGTACAGCATTCACGCTAAGCACACTCTGCTTTTAACCCCGTCCGGTGCCATTACAGCTTTCATCGGATCCAGGGATGCAAGTACCAACATGCATGCTGAGCCCACTATATACTTCTCCTGGAGCCAAATGGTTACTGGTGTGCTAAATAAGCAGACTCAGTTTTATACTGACTTTAAAACCAGCCTTCAGGGCATACTAACTGGTGTGCATGACTGCTTGGAGATCACCACGCCTCCAATATATACTACAAAGAAAAAAATATGGGGGGTACAGCCCTCACAACCCTATGCAGGTGCAGATTGCTATGGCGAAATACAGATACAAACGCAAAAACACAAATGCAATCGCACTCTGCAACCAGCACTCTGCCCTGCTCCAGGAGAAGTATATAGTGGGCTCAGCATGCATGTTGGCACTTGTATCCCTGGATCCGATGAAAGCTGTAATGGCACCGGACGGGGTTAAAAGCAGAGTGTGCTTGGTGTGCATGCTGTACCTACACTCCCTGGACTTTGTGTGGCTGTCATGGCCCATAACAGGTAGGAACTAGTGATAGGGACCACTCATGAAGGCAACCTTGAAGTGGTGAGTGGCTTATTACGCTTTGGCCAAAATGTACACCAATGCCTTATTCAACATCCAGCATAAAGGCAGGGCAGAGTGCTGGTTGCAGAGTGCGATTGCATTTGTGTTTTTGCGTTTGTATCTGTATTTCACTAAATTTAGTTCCCTGTCAGCAATGTAGAGCAGGGGTTCATTCACGTCAAAATGTGGTTCATGTCATCCAGCAATAGAACAGAGCATTTTGAGAGATTTAGGCCCCTGTCACCCAGGCACAGCAGGGGTTCATTCACCGCAAAAGGGGGTTCATGTCACCAAGCAATACGACAGAGAATTTTGAGAGATTTAGGCCCCTGTCACCCAGGCACAGCAGGTTTGTATACGCCAAAAATGGTAAAATGTCACCCGACAATTGAAATTAAGAATTTTTTCAATTTAGGGCACTAAAATTGGGACATTTTTTTAATTAAAAAGGCTCTAAAATAGTCCTTAAATAGGCTAGAGGGATGCAAAGGGCAGTAAAATGTGCTTAAGAGCATGGCAACTGCTCTGCAAACAAATGTGGATAGGGAAATAACTTAAAATGAAATAAAATAACTAAAAATTACAAATTATTAACCTGCAACTCAGAGAAGGAGGTGGCTATGGAGTCGGAGGTTGAGGAGGCGGTGAATGTGGTGTTGTGGGTGGAGGCAGCAATGGAGGAGGAACAGGTAGCCAACAATGTTTATTTTTATTTTTTATTGGGTAGGTAGCCCCCAAAATATTAGGACAAATAAAAAAAAGAAAACAAAGAATCATTGCACTTGACTTGAGTACAAGAATGTATGTTTGATGGTGGTATAAATATCTATTCTGCGCAAGGTACAGACAAGTCCTGTGGGAGCCTGGTTCATTTTAATGAACGTGAGCTTGTCCATGACGCCTCCTGCCATGCTAAATACACGTTCAGAGAGTACACTGGCTGCAGGGTAGGCCAGCACCTCCAAGGCATACAGGGAAAGCTCTGGCCATGTGGACAATTTGGAGACCCAGAAGTTGAATGGGGCAGAACCATCAGTCAGTACGTGTAGTCGTGTGCACAGGTACTGTTCCACCATGTTGTTAAAATGCTGCCTCCTGCTAACACGCTCCATATCAGCAGTTGGGGCCGGTTGTAGCGACGAGGTAACAAAGCTTTTCCACATGTCGGCCATGCTAACCCTGCCTTCTGAGGTGCTGGCGCTGACACAGCTGCGTTGGCGACCTCCTCCTCCTCCCCTGCCTTTGCCTTGTGCTTCCACTTGTCGCCCGGGGTCAGTCCGGAATGCTCTCAGGAGCGCGTCTACCAGCGTGCGCCTGTAGTCGTGCATCTTCCGATCACGCTCCAGTGAGGGAATTAAGGATGACACATTGTCTTTGTAATGGGGATCCAGCAGGATGGCCACCCAGTAGTCAGCACACAATAAAATGTGGCCAACTCTGCAGTCGTTGCGCAGGCACTGCAGCATGTAGTCGCTCATGTGTGCCAGGCTGCCCAGAGGTAAGGACAAGCTGTCCTCTGTGGTAGGCGTATCGTCTGCGTCCTCCGTATCTCCCCATCCATGCACCAGTGATGGGCCCGAGCTGCGTTGGATGCCACCCCGCTGTGAACATGCTTCATCCCCATCCTCCTTGTCCTCCAGTAGTGGGCCCTGGCTGGCTAAATTTGTACCTGGCCTCTGCTGTTGCAAAAAACCTCTTTCTGAGCTACTTCTAAAAGACTGGCCTGAAAGTGTTAGAGATGACCCCTCTTCCTCCTCCTCTTCCTGGGCCACATCCTCTTCCATCATCGCCTTAAATGTTTTCTCAAGGAGACATAGAAGTGGAATTGTAACGCTGATAACGGCGTAATCGCCACTGGCCATGTTGGTGGAGTACTCGAAACAGCGCAACAGGGCACACAAGTCACGCATGGAGGCCCAGTCATTGGTGGTGAAGTGGTGCTGTTCCACAGTGCGACTCACCCGTGCGTGCTGCAGCTGAAACTCCACTATGGCCTGCTGCTGCTTGCACAGTCTGTCCAGCATGTGCAAGGTGGAGTTCCACCTGGTGGGCACGTCGCATATGAGGTGTGGGCAGGAAGACCGAAGTTACGCTGCAGCGCTGACAGACGAGCAGCAGCAGGATGAGAACGCCGAAAGCACGCACAGACGGCCTGCACTTTATGCAGCAGCTCAGACATGTCGGGGTAGTTGTGAATGAATTTCTGCACCGCCAAATTCAGCACATGTGCCAGGCAAGGGATGTGGTCAAACTGGCTAGTCCCAGAGCTGCAACGAGATTTCGCCCATTATCGCACATTACCAGGCCGGGCTTGAGGCTCACCGGCAGCAACCACTCGTCGGTCTGTTGTTCTATACCCCGCCACAACTCCTGCGCGGTGTGGGGCCTGTCCCCCAAACACATCAGTTTCAGAATGGCCTGCTGACGTTTACCACTGGCTGTGCTGAAGTTGGTAGTGAAGGTCTGTCACTGACCGGATGAGGAGGTGGTAGAAGAAGAGGAAGCCGAGTAGGAAGAGAAGGCAACATGAGGCAAAGAATGATGCCCTGCGATCCTTGGCGGCGGAAGGATGTGCGCCAAACAGCTCTTCGCCTGGGGCCCAGCTGCCACTACATTTACCCAGTGTGCAGTTAGAGAGATATAGCGTCCCTGGCCGTGCTTACTGGTCCACGAATCTGTGGTTAGGTGGACCTTGCCACAGATGGCATTGCGCAGTGCACACTTGATTTTATCCGATACCTGGTTATGCAGTGAGGGCACGTCTCTCTTGGAGAAGTAGTGGCGGCTGGGAACGACGTACTGTGGGGCAGCAAGCGACATGAGCTGTTTCAGCCTGTCTGTGTCCACCAGCCTGAATGCCAGCATTTCAAAGGCCAGCAGTTTAGAAATGCTGCCATTCAGGGCCAGGGATCAAGGGTAGCTAGGAGGGAATTTATGCTTTCTCTCAAAGGTTTGTGAGATGGATAGCTGAACGCTTTCGTGTGACATGGTAGAGATGCTTGGTGACGGAGGTGGTGTTGTTGGTGTCACATCTGGGCGGCAGGTTCCAACGTTTCTCCAGAGGTGGAGGAAGGGGCCTAGGCAGCAGCAGAAGAGAGAGCAGGAGGGGCCTGAGCCCTTTCTTGGTTTTAAAGGTGCTTACTCCACTGCAGCCCGTGTCTCACATGTAGATGCCTGGTCATGCAGGTTGTGCTAAGTTTCAGAACGTTAAAGCCTCGCTTCAGGCTCTGATTGCACAGCGTGCAAACCACTTGGGTCTTGTCGTCAGTACATTGTGTGAAGAAGTGCCATGCCAGGGAACTCCTTGAAGCTGCCTTTAGTGTGCTCGGTCCTTGGTGACGGTGGCCAGTAGCAGGCGAACTGTTTTGGCGACGGCTGCTCTGCTTTTGCTGCCTGCTCCCGCTTTTGCTACTCTGTTGGCTCGGTCTCACCACTGCCTCTTCTTCCGAACTCTGAAAGTCAGTGGCACGACCTTCATTCCATGTGGGGTCTAGGACCTCATTGTCCCCTGCATCGTCTTCCACCCAGTCTTCCTCCCTGACCTCCTTTTCGGTCTGCACACTGCAGAAAGACGCAGCAGTTGGCACCTGTGGTTCATCATCATCAGAGTAGTGCTGAGGTGGTATTCCCATGTCCTCATCAGGAAACATAAGTGGTTGTGCGTCAGTGCATTCTATGTCTTCCACCCCTGGGGAAGGGCTAGGTGGATGCCCTTGGGAAACCCTGCCAGCAGAGTCTTCAAACAACATAAGAGACTGCTGCATGACTTGAGGCTCAGACAGGTTCCCCGATATGCACGGGGGTGATGTGACAGACTTATGGTCATGGGTTTCAGGCGCCACCTGTGCGCTTTCTGCAGAAGACTGGGTGGAAGATAATGTGAACGTGCTGGATCCACTGTCGGACACCCAATTGACTAGCGCCTGTACTTGCTCAGGCCTTACCATCCTTAGGCCTGGCCCGACCAAATATCGCTGTAGATTCTGGCGGCTACTGGGACCTGAGTTAGTGGGTTCAGTAGGACGTGTAGCTGTGGCAGAACGACCACGTCCTCTCCCTGCACCAGAGGCTCCACCAACACCACCACCACGACCGCGTCCCTTATTAGATGTTTGCCTCATAGTAAGCGTTTACAAAGCAAAGTAAAAAGTGGTTAAGGCCTCTTTCACACTTGCGTTGTCCGGATCCGGCGTGTACTCCACTTGCCGGAATTACACGCCGGATCCGGAAAAACGCAAGTGTACTGAAAGCATTTGAAGACGGATCCGTCTTCAAAATGCTTTCAGTGTTACTATGGCACCCAGGACGCTATTAAAGTCCTGGTTGCCATAGTAGGAGCGGGGGAGCGGTATACTTACAGTCCGCGCGGCTCCCGGGGTGCTCCAGAGTGACGTCAGAGCGCCCCATGCGCATGGATAACGTGCCATGTGATCACGTCATCCATGTGCGTGGGGCACCCTGACGTCACTCTGGAGCGCCCCGGGAGCCGCCTGGACGGTAAGTATGCTGCTCCCCCGCTCCCCGCTACACTTTACCATGGCTGCCAGGACTTTAGCGTCTTGGCAGCCATGGTAACCATTCAGAAAAAGCTAAACGTCGGATCCGGCAATGCGCCGAAACGACGTTTAGCTTAAGGTCGGATCCGGATCAATGCCTTTCAATGGGCATTAATTCCGGATCCGGCCTTGCGTCAAGTCTTCAGGATTTTTGTCCGGAGCAAAAAGCGCAGCATGCTGCGGTATTTTCTCCGGCCAAAAAACTTTCCGTTCCGGAACTGAAGACATCCTGATGCATCCTGAACGGATTTCACACCATTCAGAATGCATTAGGATAAAACTGATCAGGATTCTTCCGGAATAGAGCCCCGACGACGGAACTCTATGCCGGAAGAAAAGAACGCAAGTGTGAAAGAGCCCTAAGTCTGTTAAAAAAAATTACCGCCAATAAAAACCCTGATGTAGGGTATTTCACTGATTTATTTTTTACTCTATATGACAGCGGTATTTGTGGCCTAAATATGACACTCACTTATGCATGTGTAATCACAGATGTGCAATATATTAGAGGCTTTTTCACTTCAGTAACCAAAAAGGCGTATTTCTGGCCTAAATGTGACACTCACTTATGCATGTGTAATCACAGATGTGCAATATATTAGAGGCTTTTTTCACCCCAGTAATCGAAAAGGCATATTTCTGGCCTGAATGTAACACTCACTTATGCATGTGTAATCCCAGATGTGCAATATATTAGAGGCTTTTTTTACCCCAGTAACCAAAAAGGCGTATTTCTGACCTAAATGTGACACTCACTTATGCATGTGTAATCCCAGATGTGCAATATATTAGAGGCTTTTTTCACCCCAGTAACCAAAAAGGTGTATTTCTGGCCTTAATGTAACAATCGCTTATGCACGTGTAATCAGAGATGTGCTGTATATCAGAGTGTTTTTTCACCCCAGTAAGCCAAAGTAGGATTTCTGGCCTTAATGTGACAATCACTTATGCACGTGTAATCACTGATGTGCTGTATATCAGAGGGTTTTTTCACCCTAACCAAAAAGCTGTATTTCTGTCCTAAATGTGACAGTCACTTATGCATGTGTAATCCCAGATGTGCAGTATATGAGGCTTTTTTCACCCCAGTATGCCAAAGACATATTTATGGCCTAAATTTGACAGTCACTTATGCACGTGTAATCCCAGATGTACAGTATATTAGAGGGTTTTTTCACCCTAACCAAAAAGCTGTATTTCTGTCTGAAATGTGACAGTCACTTATGCACGTGTAATCCCAGATGTGCAGTATATGAGAGGCTTTTTTCACCCCAGTATGCCAAAGCTGTATTTCTGTCCTAAATGTGACAGTCACTTATGCTTGTCTAATCCCAGATGTGCAGTATATTAAAGGGTTTTTTCACCCTAACCAAAAAGCTGTATTTCTGTCCGAAATGTGACAGTCACTTATGCACGTGTAATCCCAGATGTGCAGTATATGAGAGGCTTTTTTCACCCCAGTATGCCAAAGCCGTATTTCTGTCCTAAATGTGACAGTCACTTATGCACCTGTAATCCCAGATGTGCGGTATATGAGAGGCTTTTTTCACTCCAGTATGCCAAAGCCATATTTATGGCCTAAATGTGACACTCACTTATGCATGTGTAATCCCAGATGTGCAGTATATTAGAGGTTTTTTTCACCCTAACCAAAATGCTGTATTTCTGTCCAAAATGTGACAGTCACTTATGCTTGTCTAATCCCAGATGTGCAGTATATTAGAGGGTTTTTTCACCCTAACTAAAAATCTGTATTTCTGTCCTAAATGTGACAGTCACTTATGCACGTGTAATCCCAGACGTGCAGTATATGAGAGGCTTTTTTCACCCCAGTATGCCAAAGCCGTATTTCTGTCCTAAATGTGACAGTCACTTATGCACCTGTAATCCCAGATGTGCGGTATATAAGAGGCTTTTTTCACTCCAGTATGCCGAAGCCACATTTATGGCCTAAATGTGACACTCACTTATGCATGTGTAATCCCAGATGTGCAGTATATGAGAGGCTTTTTTCACCCCAGTATGCCAAAGCCGTATTTATGGCCTAAGTTTGACAGTCACTTATGCAAGTGTAATCCCAGATGTGCAGTATATTAGAGGTTTTTTCCACCATAACCAAAAAAGCTGTATTTCTGTCCTAAATGTGCAATGAGCAGGACCGTGGTACTATGGCCAATGATGCAATTGGCCAGGATAGGTGTATATAAGTCTATAGTTTGTTTGTGACGCCAATTGCAGCTTGCGCAGGTACTGTAGCAGGGCCCTTTAAGGTGTTAAAGCTCACGTACCAGGTGAGGAATGCAAGAGTGGGGACCGTGTCTCTGTGTAGTCTCAACTGTGTCTCCTACCTTGGTATGGCTGGACTTCTGGATCCTGGCTCAGTTGCAATAAAATGAGTGTTGTTAATAGGAATAACCGAGGAACTTGGGTAGTAGTAAATGAGATCCAGACTGGAAATATAATCCAACTTGTCTTTACTTAATAGCAGCAGTAAAGGATTTGCAGCCTTTCAAAAGGCGTAATAAAAATCGCCAAAAACCGAACCCGAACTTTTACAAAAATGCCGGGTGCCGAAAAACCTAAAGTTCAGTACGAACTTTACAGTTCGGGTTTGCTCAACTCTACTTATTAGCCATTGAGTGGTGAAGTGTGAAAAATGCAGCCCTTTTTGGCGTGTATTAGTGGCACAAAAAAAAATGTTATTTGCCGTGCAGCGGTGCAGTTACATGTTCTAAAGCTCTTTTTGTCGTCTATTAGTGGCAAAAGAAAAATATATTTGCAGTTCAGTGGTGCAGTTATATGTTCTAAAGTCTTTTGTGGAGTGTATAAGAGGAAAAAAGAAAAATATATTTGCCGTTCAACAGTGCAGTTATATGTTCTAAAGCCTTTTGTGTCGTTTATAAATAGAAAAAAAATATGGTGATATGTTTTAAAACACTTTTGTGGAGTGTATAAGTGGAAAAAAGAAAAATGTATTTGCCGTTCAGCGTTGCAGTTATATGTTTTAAAGCCTTTTGTGGAGAGTATAAGTGGAAAAAATAAGGGCCTAATTGCCGTTCAGCTGTGCAGTTACATGTTCTAAAGCCCTATTTGTCGTGTCTTAGTGGCAAAAGAAAAATATATTTGTCGTTCAGGGGTGCAGTTATATGTTCTAAAGCACCCTTTTGCATGTACAGGGAGTGCAGAATTATTAGGCAAGTTGTATTTTTGAGGATTAATTTTATTATTGAACAACAACCATGTTCTCAATGAACCCAAAAAAAATCATTAATATCAAAGCTGAATATTTTTGGAAGTAGTTTTTAGTTTGTTTTTAGTTTTAGATATTTTAGGGGGATATCTGTGTGTGCAGGTGACTATTACTGTGCATAATTATTAGGCAACTTAACAACAAAAAAATATATACCCATTTCAATTATTTATTTTTACCAGTGAAACGAATATAACATCTCAACATTCACAAATATACATTTCTGACATTCAAAAACAAAACAAAAACAAATCAGTGACCAATATAGCCACCTTTCTTTGCAAGGACACTCAAAAGCCTGCCATCCATGGATTCTGTCAGTGTTTTGATCTGTTCACCATCAACATTGCGTGCAGAAGCAACCACAGCCTCCCAGACACTGTTCAGAGAGGTGTACTGTTTTCCCTCCTTGTAAATCTCACATTTGATGATGGACCACAGGTTCTCAATGGGGTTCAGATCAGGTGAACAAGGAGGCCATGTCATTAGATTTTCTTCTTTTATACCCTTTCTTGCCAGCCACGCTGTGGAGTACTTGGACGCGTGTGATGGAGCATTGTCCTGCATGAAAATCATGTTTTTCTTAAAGGATGCAGACTTCTTCCTGTACCATTGCTTGAAGAAGGTGTCTTCCAGAAACTGGCAGTAGGACTGGGAGATGAGCTCGACTCCATCCTCAACCCGAAAATGGCCCCACAAGCTCATCTTTGATGATACCAGCCCAAACCAGTACTCCACCTCCACCTTGCTGGCGTCTGAGTTGGACTGGAGCTCTCTGCCCTTTACCAATCCAGCCACGGGCCCATCCATCTGGCCCATCAAGACTCACTCTCATTTCATCAGTCCATAAAACCTTAGAAAAATCAGTCTTGAGATATTTCTTGGCCCAGTCTTGACGTTTCAGCTTGTGTGTCTTGTTCAGTGGTGGTCGTCTTTCAGCCTTTCTTACCTTGGCCATATCTCTGAGTATTGCACACCTTGCGCTTTTGGGCACTCCAGTGATGTTGCAGCTCTGAAATATGGCCAAACTGGTGGCAAGTGGCATCTTGGCAGCTGCACGCTTGACTTTTCTCAGTTCATGGGCAGTTATTTTGCGCCTTGCTTTTTCCACATGCTTCTTGCGACCCTGTTGACTATTTTGAATGAAACGCTTGATTGTTCGATGATCACGCTTCAGAAGCTTTGCAATTTTAAGAGTGCTGCATCCCTCTGCAAGATATCTCACTATTTTTGACTTTTCTGAGCCTGTCAAGTCCTTCTTTTGACCCATTTTGCCAAAGGAAAGGAAGTTGCCTAATAATTATGCACACCTGATATAGGGTGTTGATGTCATTAGACCACACCCCTTCTCATTACAGAGATGCACATCACCTAATATGCTTAATTGGTAGTAGGCTTTCGAGCCTATACAGCTTGGAGTAAGACAACATGCATAAAGAGGATGATGTGGTCAAAATACTCATTTGCCTAATAATTCTGCACTCCCTGTATAAGTGGCCCAAAAAAAGTATTTGCCATTGTGTGGTAAAGTGAGAAAATTAAAAACCTTTTTGTCATGAATTAGTTGAAAAAAAAAAAGGGCTTAATAGCCGTTGTTTGGTGAAGTAAGAAAATTGCAGACTTTTTTGGGGTGTTTTAATTTCCTATTTATTTATTTGATCTAACAGTAATTTACTATTTATTTATTTAGTTGATCTAACAGTACTAAGTGCCAGGCCTTGCACAGGGGAGTGGCAGAGGCCTAAATGTTTCTGGCGCAAGCACAGGTCGCAGCAGAGTAAGAAGGCGTGGCAGCAGGAGTCGCAGCGAGAGGCCTGAGCTGCCGGTGTCATCTAGCAGTCGTGTCTTGACCAGCGATTCTTGAATAGTTGACGCTGTCATCCACTTCGTCCCAAGTGACATCAGACACCCCCAGCCAAGAGTCGGTTGGTTCGTCAGACACAACCCTTAGTTTGCATGGCCCGGGAGCAGGCCCTCTGCCCTCACCTGTCCTCAAACTGCCTCTGTCCTCTTCTGTTCCCTCAGCCAGACAAGTATTATATGCTGTGGGCTCAGCTCCACTATACACCAAGGAAGAGCTACTAGAGGACAGTTAGCAGCTACTGGCCAGCCAAGATGTGGAGGAGACATACGCCGTTTCTCTGCTAGGCGGGCAAGTAGTGATGAAGAGAGTGGCGAGGGAAGTGGCATTGCGATCGGTAAGGCTCCTGACCCAGAGACTGTTGAGGAGGACATCAGTGACCTACAGACATTACTTGATGATATTGATGTAGCTGATCGCACTCGAGAGCCGGGTGAATTAGGGGCTTTATGATCATTGGGAGAAGAGGGTGGCAGCTTGCCCGTAAGGCAGCAGCGGAGCCAGCAAGTTGCTAGCATGACTGTGAGTCAGCAGGGTGGCAGCAGTGGGAGTTCAGTAGCCAAACGTGCCCGGGGTAGAACACCCGCTTCGCAGGAGGCTACCTGCCTGGGAAGTAGTGGTGCACAGGTACAAGGAAGCAGCGGCGGTAGCAATCAGTCAGTGCGTAGTGTTGGCGGTAAAATCACCAACTTGGTGGTGTGGCAGTTTTTTGTTGAGCTGCCAGAGGAGAACATGGCCATATGTAGAATCTGTGGGCAGAAGGTGAAGCATGGCCAGGGTGCCAATGTTGGCACCACAGCTATGCGTCAACATATGCAGCTTCACCAGAAAGTGGCCTGGGAGAACTGTGGCTCCGATGTGGTGCTCCAGACTGCCGCAGCAACCGCTGCATCACCCAGTAGCATGCACCCGGTTTCAGGCAGTCAAGGCATGCACCCGGTTTCAGGCAGTCAAGGCTCTACCACATCAGCTGAAGGGAGCTGTCTGTCCTTCCCATCATCTGTTGGTCCTGATGCTCCTGCTCCTCCTCTTCCTCATCATTCATTCCGTCAGCAATTGATCACCAAAGTGATTGCCAAGAGACAACAGTATGTGTGCATTCATCCAACGGTGCAGAAGCTGAATGTGATCCTATCCAAATTGCTGGTGCTGCAGTCCCTCCCTTTCAAAATAGTGGACTTTGCACCTTTCAGAGAACTGATGGCTTGTGCCGAGTTGAGGTGAAGAGTCTCAAGCCATCATTTTTTTGTCAAAAAGGCAGTACCAGCTCTGTACAAACATGTAGAGCAGAAGGTGGGCCAGTCCTTGAGCCTGTCAGAGTCTGCTAAAGTGCATGGCAGCACCGACGTGTGGAGCTGTAACTACGGTCAGGGATAATACATGTCCATTATGGCCCACTGGGATGGTTCCTGCATAGCCACACCAGCAACTTGGCCAGGTCCGGTCGCTTCCGCCTCCACGTTCTCACGCTGTTTGTCCTGCGACAATGTACGCCTCTGCCTCCTCATCCTCCACTGTGTCCTGGGCAAACAGAGTCACATAGGGGAGCAACTGCTACGTGTCCTTCATCAAGAAATCGAATCCTGGCTTTCTCCACGACAACTCAAAATCAGAACTATGGTGACCGACAACGGGAAGAACATTGTGTTGATGCAGCATCAAGCAGGGCTGAGCCATGCACCCTGCATGGCACATGTGTTCAATCTGGTTGTCAAGCGGTTTATGAAACAAAAGCGGCAGTAACGTATTAAAACCTAACTTTTATTGTCAAAAATTAAGATCCCAGAATTGGGAGAAAGAACCCCTTACAGACAAACAATACAGACAACAGCAGGGAACCTGGGGTAACAGGTCACCTTTTGGTCAAGTCCGCATTACCGCCTCTGGGCAGTACGAAATTAAGCCCACGGCGGTGTGCCAGAGGTCTATAGACATGCCAATAGGCAAAAGAAAAGGGTGGGATTTACCGGTGGTGGACGATCAGAACCTTCTAGTCCAGTACCCAAGCAGAGGATGTTCTCACGCCTAAACACGTCCTCCAGTGGGTGGTTACTTTATGCAGGAGGGCCACAGGTCTGTCCCTGTTTATGCCCCACTTGGAAAGTCTGTCCCTGTTTATGCCCTACTTGGCCTATTATGCCCTAAAGTAAACCTCCTAACACGGGGTCCTTTCCCCGCAAGGGGTGGCCCCGTCTGGAACCTAACCCTAAATAAATTACCCTAGGTGACCCTGTCGAGGACAGGGGAAGTGGCCCTATTAGGGGCAAGGAAAGTAACCCAGAGTATATCAAGAAGGTAGAGGTAGTGAAGAACTAATGTGGAGATATACTCAACGACCCTACGTGTTTCATATGAGAATATATCCTAATCTAAAGGAAAAGGACCTCTACCTGTGAAAGACCCCTTAACTCATCAGGGGACAAGGGTCTTGGGTAGAGGCAGAACCCCCACTCCCAAAGTAGCTGTGTAGTTATAACAGATGGGGGGGGGGATGGAATTGTAGTGGCGCAGTCTTAGAAGGACATTTTTAGTCCTATTCAACCTAGATACCTGTAAAGTGGAAAACATCAAGAAGAATCCTATCAGGGTGAGGAACTAACTTCGGCTCAATCTAGTAGCATGTTGGGATGGTTACTCCCCGAGGGCGTAATCGGGGCAGAGCGCAGTGCCGGCTGTCCAAAGAGGGTAGCTAGAGTGGGCGGGGCCAATAGTTAAAGCAAAACAGCTCCTACAACTACAGTCATGCTGGTGCTGGAGAGGATAATAGGCATCACCTCCTGCATGGGACCCAGAGGGGGACATTATTGTCAGTCAGACCTATTCTCATATGAAACGCGTAGGAGCGTTGAGTATATCTCCACATTAGTTCTTCACTACCTCTACCTTCTTGATACACCCTGGGTTACTTTCCTTGCCCCTAATAGGGCCACTTTCCCTGTCCTCGACAGGGTCACCTAGGGTAATTTATTTAGGGTTAGGTTCCGGACGGGGCCACCGCTTGCAGGGATAGGACCCTATGTTAGGAGGTTTACTTTAGGGCATAATAGACCAAGTAGGGCATAAACAGGGACAGACTTTCCCTGTGGCCCTCCTGCATAAAGTAACCACCCACTGGAGGACGTATTCAGGGCGTGAGAACATCCTCTGCTTGGGTACTGGACTAGAAGGTTCTGATCGTCCATTTCCGGTCAGACCCACCCTTTTCTTTTGCCTATTGGCATGTCTATAGACATCTGGCACACCGCCGTGGTTTTAATTCCGTTTGTTTATTGGTCCATCAGTCCCACTTCCACCCTGCCCAGAGGCGGTAATGCGGACTTGACCAAAAGGTGACCTGTTACCCCAGGTTCCCTGCTGTTGTCTGTATTGTTTGTCTGTAAGGGGTTCTCTTTCTCAATTCTGGGATCTTAATTTTTGACAATAAAAGTTAGGTTTTAATACGTTACTGTCCCTTTTGTTTTACCGAGCAGTTTTGGGGGTGGGTGCCATTGCACCTTTTCTCCCCTGAGGGACCACCCTCTATATTTCTTTCTTAGTTGTCAAGCAGTTCCTGAAGTCTTCCATCCATCTGCAAGACATCCTAAAAATGGCTAGGAAACTTTACATGCACTTCAGCCACTCGTACACCAGAAAGCGTCACCCTCCTTGAGCTGCAGCGGCAGAACGGCATCCCCCAACATAGGCTATTATGCGACATTTCCACCCGTTGGAATTACACCCTCCATAAGTTGGACCGACATATGAATAGAGTAAGGCCATAAACAATTTCTTGATGATCCAAACGGACAGGTGTACTTCTCTGTGTAACTTCAATGTCAGCCAATGGCAGCTCATGCGTGACACCTGTCGTTTGTTCGTGCCCTTTGAAGAGGCTACGTTATTTTTCAGTCACCAGGACTATGGGATGAACAACGTCATTCCACTGCTTCATGCTGGTAAATCTGGATGTTCAGGGGACTGGAGACGTGGTGCCTAGATCTCATGGCCACATGATTCCTGTGAGGCCTGAACTGGAGGAGGAGGAGGACATTGGAGCACAAGCAATGTGTAGCAAAATGGGTGGTTATTACACACAGGTGACAGGAGAGTAGGAGCAGGAGCAGCCAGAGGAGCTACAGGACGATGAAGAAGATGAGGCAGAGGACCCAGACGCAGTATGCAGTGGAGATGGAGGCAGGGAGTCTCTCCGAGTCACTTTCAACAAATGGCCTGATGCATGCTCACTTGCTTATGTAGTGACAGCCGAATTGTCACCATTCGGCAGAGGGATGACTTTTGGCTCTCCACCTTGTTGGATCCTTGCTACCGGTCCAAAATGGGGGCATTTTTTGCACCCGCTGAGAGGGAGGACAAACTGAACTACTATAGAGACAGCCTATGTAGTCATTTGGCCGCTGCCCATCTGCGCCATGATCTTTCCTCTCGCAGGTCTAATCAGGGGGGCCCTCTGCACTCACGTTCCACTGCCATAGCTTCTGGGGAGAGGAGTGGTGGCAGGAGCAGTACCAGCTCCATCAGTAGCAACTTGAGTCTAGAGTCACTGACAAGCAGCTTTCTTCACCCACCTAGTGAAGAAACTACTCACCAGCAGTGACAGCTAGACCTGGAGCAGGACCTCAACCAGCAGGTGGTGGAATACTTGGACAGTACCCTGCCACCCCACATTGAAATCCGCTGGAATACTGGGCAGCTAAACTGAATTTGTGGCAGCAACTGGCAGAGTTTTCCCTGGAATAGCTGTCCTGCCCGGCCTAGTATTGTATATCAGAGCAGATGTTTAGTGTGGCAGGGGTCATATGAAGAACTTGTCTGTCCATCCAAAATGTGGAGAGACTGACCTTTGTCAAGATGAATCAGGCGTTGATCAGCCAGGATTTCCACCCACCAATGCCTGATGCATCAGACTAGATCATCCATGGTGCCACACCAACACTTTGACAAAAGAGACCGGTTTCTTCTGGCTACCTGCCTCAGCTACTATTCTGATGCTGCCACCCACCTGATGCCACACATCTGATGCCAAATGTTCCTTATTTCACCCACCATATTCAGCTGGTACTCATATTGTCACCCACCTCCCTGCTCTGTCACCGGGTCACTCTGTGGTCTCCTGATGCTGCTGCCACCTCCTCACTATGTCACCTTGCCACTTTGTGGTCTCCTGATGCTGCTGTCACCTCCACACTAGGTCACCTTGCCACTCTGTGGTCTCCTGATGCTGCTGCCACCTCCCCACTATGTCACCTTGCCACTCTGTGGTATCCTGATGCTGCTTCCACCTCCACACTGTCATTGTGCCACTCTGTGGCCTCCCCCTGATGATGATGCTGCCGCCACCTCCACACTTTGTCATTATTCCACTCTGTGGCCTCCTGATGCTGCCACCACCTCCACACTCTGTAATTGTGCCACTCTGTGGCCTCCTGGTGCTGCTGCCAACTCCACACTGTCATTGGGCCACTATGTGGTCTCCTCTTGCTGCTTCCACCTCACCACTATGTCATAGAGCCACTCTGTGGACTTCTCATGCTGTTCCCACCCTTCCCACTTCATGACTGGGCCACTATTTTGCCTTTCGACCTGGCTGACATCATCATTTATTTGACCCTTTTTCTGATCTGCCAGAAGGAAGGAGAAATGAGACGCACAACGGATCCTGTCTGTGTTACAGCTTTAAGGCCTGTATGGTCCTATCAGAATTGGCTTGTGATTTGGTAGCCAAAAACAGGAGTGGGTACAAAACACAGAAGACATGCAAATATTCCATTTACGTGTCATCTCTGTTTTGGATCCGCTCCTGTTTTTTTGGGCATTAGCAATACTGATGGGTCACGCACCAATCCGTTTTTTGGGGGTTATTGTTCTGACGGATCAGAGGAAGGGCAAAATAATCAGTGACGTCAACACAAACTTACTGCTGACACCCTCTGGGGCAGGCTCGACTTGTATCAGCGTTTGATAACAGGTTCTGTAGACATCTATGTGGAATCAGCTGACGACAATGTAAATGCTGTGTGCTTCTTCTTGGTGCTAACATCAACCTGTAAGTTCATACTTGAGTGATTTGATCAGTTTTGGCCCCGTGACTGCCCAAATAAGTGAAGTGTGCAGCGATTGTAAGAGCGACGCCTGTCATCTGCATGTCATACTGACTCTCAGTATTATTTCACCACCACAGCAGACTCCCTATGCGTGTTACTGCAAGGCACAGTGTTCTACACCATTATAAAGGCTCTTTTCAGCCAGGAAATAGCCTTTTTTTACGCGATTCGCAGAAAAATAAATTCGGATTGAACAAATTTTTAAAAAATGTGCTCATTTCTAGTGGCAGCCCTATTCCAGGCTGAATCTGAAAACACCAAATTTCACTTACTTTCACCCTGCTGATACAGAGCTCAGCTCCTGCAATCTTCTGAAATTCTCAGGAAATAATTATCTAAATAAAATAATGTTATTTTCAATCCCTACTAATAGGACATGGCCTATTTTGATGACAAACAAAATGCTGTGGGTGCCCTTCTTGCAAGACTTACAATAGATACTTCTCAAATTAAAGGGGTGAGTATAAGTTTTTAAGTTTTTATAGTTTATTAGTATTTAAGCTAAAATAGCATATTTGCATTATACATTTTAATCTCCCTTCTTGAGCTTTTTAAAAGTTAGAAGTACAGTATTTTTGTTGTTTGTCACTCCATGTACTTCAGAAAATTCAAAAAAAAAAAAACTTAGCCAAGCATCTCCTAAAAATATGACATAAAACGGAATTACTGCTATATTTGCTATTTGAAAATTAAAAGCTTTTAATCATGGTCATATGTTTCTGCCTCATTCACTCTGCCTGTTCACATACTGTATATCTTTCCATAGTGTGGACTTCAGGACTTCACATAAAGTCAAACCCTTTTCTCCTATTTTAGTGATCCTTTGTAAACAAACTGTAACCTTGTTAGCTAACCAGCCAGTGGCGTACCGCCCATAGAGGCAGACCACGCCACTGCTATGGGGCCCGCGGCACTAGGGGGCCCGTAGCGCAGAGAAGGCCCCGCCCACACTATTTGGCCCCGCCCACTCATGACCTGCAGCCGGCTATGCGGCTGCTTTTCTCCCCAGCCCCAACGTCATCAATCAACTCATCTTATCTTCCGCAATCGCCCTCGACGCACAGACCCCCCCCTTTGACCTGAGACTGATCCTGACCTCAGTGTCTCAGACGTGACCTGACCTCCTCCTGACCCGGACCGTCTGCCGGGCCCGGAATCAGGATCAAACCAGACTGCATGTGGCGCTCGAGCCGCTGGCCAATCAGCACAAGGCAACTCTCTGTTGAGGCAGCTGCTGATTGGCCAGTGGCGCAAGGGGGCGGGCGGGAGAATCGGCTCGAACTTCGCCGTCGGCCGTCACCAGAGTCAGTGCCTGTCCTGCCCTGAGCTGAGGAGAGACTGAGAGACGAGCTGACTGAGCCAGAGGGAGGATTCGAGCGAGGAAGATTCTGAAGTGACAGTGAGTGTCGTGACTGAGCACTGCAGTGTGCACCGGCTGTGTCCCTGGCTGGCTGTGGCTGGCCTGAAGTAAGTCACAGTCTGGGCCCCTCTATGTTTGGGGGTCTCCTCTGGCTCTGCTCTGCCTCCTTCCCTTTCATCCTATGTCCAGGCACTGGGCCGGGTGGGTGGGCCCCCTCTATGTATGGTGGGGCCGTGGGGGTCTTTTTTGGCTCTACAGTGGGGAGGGGGACAGCCAGGACAGGGTGGGACATGCTTCAATCCCACTCCAGTGAGTACTGTTGTCCTCTATGAGCCCCAAAATGCCTATGGGGGAGAAGTAGGAAGAAAGCACACTGTCCTGAGAATTTTGGGGGGCATTAGGGGTTGGGGGGGCTCATAGAAGATGGTGTGCTTTCCTCCTACACCTACTTCTTCCTAACAACCCCCCCCCCCCCGGGCATTTGGAGGGCATTAGGGGTTGGATATTAGCCCCTCTAACTCCTTGCTGCTAATGCAAGGTGGCACATAGCCACCAAATGATATTTCACCAACCAGCCAAACCACCCCCACCCCCCACACACAAACACATGCGCATATGTGCACACTCAGCATCAGCAGCAAGGAGTTGAAGGAGTTTAAGGAGTTAAGGAGTTTAAAGAGTTAAGTTTTAAGGAGTTAAAGGGGTACAAATACATGTACATTTTATACGTTACTGCAACAAAGTTGGTTAATAATAAAATAAAAATGTTTATCCCTAACAGTTTCAGTAGGTCATGTATAAATGTATTTAATGGGGTGTGGCATGGGAGGAGCCAGGGCAGGAAGTGAGAGGGAACATGGTGGGTAGTGGGCGGGGTTAAGGGGCCCAATTCAGATTTTCGCTATGGGGCCCAGTGATTTCTATGTACGCCCCTGTAACCAGCCATAGCTAAACTGCATCCATGTCTTAGTAAAGCTATGTTCACATCTCCTCTAAAGGTAAGAGTAACATACTACTGGAGCTACTAGCAGTTTCTGCTGCTGGCATATAATTTAGGTGCCTGCACAAACGAGCATATTACCCGAAGAATGTGCGTTTTGTTCGTTAATCAGGTAATCTTCGGCAACTTTACATTACCAGATAATTACTAACTAGCGCTCGATAGCGATTATCTGATGGATTCTCAACCTGTGCAAAGGGTCCCCGAGACAGGATACACTATTCACAATAGGTGATTGTCATAGCTTATCTCTGCACAGGTCACAGGACATGTCTAGAAAACTGTCCTATAGAAGTTCACGAGGTTCCCTCCTGTCCATTATGTCTATGCAAGGGAGCACCCGGGACTTTTGTCTAGGGGGGGTTTGAAAGGCAACAAATGTAGCACATGTAGCGCGCTGTGCCAATTCTTTTGCCCACCCATTTTTCAAAGCCCCCTTCATATTTACAAATGTGGGGTGTAGCGTGCTGCATCGATTCTTTTGCCTGCCCATTTGTAAAAGTCCTGTATAGGTGTTTAAAAATGAGGGGCACAGCGCACCCTGCGCAATATATTTAGCCCTGCCCATTATTAAAAGCCCCTCCTACATTTAATAGGCCACTCCCAACAAACACTGTACAGCTGAAATTCTATAGGCCTGTCTCTACACATCATACGGAGAGGGGAGGGCCTGTCCTGGCTGCACTGCCTCCTTCACATTATACAATAAACAACAGCAGACTACAGCCATGAAGCTCCTCTGCTCTCCTCCCTCCCCAGATCCTGCTCAAGGCCTGTGGTTCCCCCCATCATCTGCCACCCGCCCATGGCCCACTGCCCCCTTGGTCGTCCTCACCCAGCTCTGAATCCTCCTTCTGTAAATGGCAGAGGGAGGAGCCGGAGCATCTCCCCTCCTACATAGCGCCCCATACCTCTTACATCCAGTGATGTCACTTTCGTTGTAGATTTTCTCTTTTGTCATCTTCTCCATTCAGACCAGACCGCCATGATGATTTTTCAGCCATCTCCCATCTCTGCAGAGATTGACAAACAGACATTAGTTCCTCACATTTCCATCATCTTTACATCTTCTGAACACCCTTTCCTGCCACCCCAATACTATACTGCAGAAACAGTCCCCTTGGAAATACTGCTACCACACAGATAGTGCCCCTTCAACAATTATTGGCACACGGTTCTCTAAAAAATAACTGCGCTCTGACCGTAATAGTATAAAGATAATGTCCCCCAAAAATAATTGTGTTAAGCTGATACTGTGCCAGGGTGCCCCCCAAAGTAACAATCCTCCCCATAATCCCACCAATAGAAATAATTATCTGCCAGAGCACACTTAGTAGTAATAATGCCCCTATAGTGCCCATACTAGTAATCATGTTCCTCATAGCCCCCAGGAGTAAGTAAAGTCACCCTAGTAATACCCCCTAGTAGTAATAATTCTCCTTAAAATATGACAGTACATGACATACCCCTGCTTAGTGCCCGCAGTTGACCTAATGTCCCCATAATTTATGCCAGTATAAAATACCCCTATATATTGCCGAGTAAATGCCCTCATAGTGCTCCTCTCCCCCTTCCCCATAGTGTCCACCATAATATGCCATTAAAAAAAATCCCCCTTCTTAGTGCCCCCAGCTTATTCCCCTATAGTGCTCCTCTCCCCCATAATGTGCCAGTAAAAAATGCCAGTTCTTAGTGCCACCAGATGCCCCAATAGTGCTCCACTTCCTCATAGTGCCCCCACATAATGCCTCATAGTGCCCTCTCCCCTATAGTGCCTCCAGTAATGTGCCAGTAAAAAATGCCCCCTTACTGCCATCAGATGCCATAGTTCCCGCCATAATGTGCCAATAAAAAAAGGCCCCTTTAGGGTCCCCACTTCCCCATAGTTCCCCCCTAATAATGCCCCTATAGTGCCACCAGATGCCCCATAGTGCCTCTCTTCCTTATAGTGCCCCCTATATAGTGCCAATGAAAAAAGCCCCTTTAGAGCCCCTAGATTCCCCCATAGCGCTCCTCTCCTCCATGGTGCCCCCCCCCCCCCCCCCATAATGTGCCAGTAAGAATTTCCCCCATAGGGTCCCCCCAAAATGGGCAAGAAATAAATGCCCCCAGAGTGCCACACCTAAAAACATGGGTCTTTAAGAAATGCCAGATGCACCCATAGTGCCAGCCCCCCCCCCCAAAAAAAAACAAAAACACTAATACTTGCCTTCATCAGCAGTAATGCGATGCAGGCCTCTTCCGGGCTCTGTCCCCCGCTGTGTGCTGCCCGGCTCAGGCTGCGCGATGATAATGACGTCATCGCGCCACCTGAGCCGGCCTCTGATAGGCCGCAGGCAAAAATGCCTGCGGCCTATCAGAGCTCGGCTCAAGTGGCGCGATGACGTCATTATCATCGCGGGGCCTATCAGAAGAACAGGGAAGGGAGACACCCCTCCCTCCCCTGCCCCGCCGCAGGACAGCCATCTGTAATGCTGTCCTGAGGATGGCGATACAAATGAATATGGAGATGAGCACTATCACAATGCGCATATCTCCTACTGCCCCCCACCGCCGCCGGCAACTAGAACCAGGGCCGTGCCGCCTGTGGTGATCGGTGGTGTGGCCCAGAGGGATAAAAAATAAAAATAAATGATGCACTGTGTCTTGGCTGCTGTAAAGACATTCTCTAAATGCTCTATAAATGCTGTTAAGAACAGATCAGGCAAGATGGCCCCCTGCAGGGGTAATATATTGAATTTTCTTCCCCTGTAGTAAAATGCCTCCATATATATAATGTTTTCCCCCTGAAGTCTAATGCCCCTGTTTAGCAGTCAAGCACACCTGTCCAGTTAATCTGCCCCCTGGAGGCTGGTTTTAAAGTCAGTATAAAACTGAGTCTGCTTATACAGCACCTACCAGTAGCCATTAGGCTCCAGGAGAAGTATAAAGTGGGCTCAGCATGCATGTGAGTACTTGCATCCCTGGATCCGATGAAAGCTGTAATGGCACCGGACGGGGTTAAAAGCAGAATGCTTGGCATGCATGCTGTACCTGCGCTCCCTGGACTTTATGTGGCTGTCATGGCCCATAAAAGGTAGGAACTAGTGTTAGGGACCACTCATGAAGGCAACCTTGACGCGGTGAGTGGCTTATTACGCTTTGGCCAAAATGTGCACCAATGCCTTGTTCAACATCCAGCATAAAGGCAGGGCAGAGTGCTGGTTGCAGTGTGCGATTGCATTTTGTGTTTTTCCATATATATAATGTTTTCCCCCTGAAGTCTAATGCCCCTGTTTATGTAATGCTCTCCCCTTGTAGTATAAGGCTTCTGTTTATATAATGCTCTCCCCGCTTAGTATAATGCCCTTGTATATATAATGCTTCCCCCTCTTAGAGTAATGCCCCTGTATATATAATGCTCTTCCCCCATAGTACAATGTGCTCCCCCTTTAGTATAATGCCCCTGTATATATATATATATATATATATATATATATATAGTAAAATTATTTTTTTTGTAATTGTGGGAGGAGCTCCCTCCCCTATTTATGCCTCACGGTCCAAGCAGGAGGGCACCCGTTTCGTGCTTGGTCTCACCACTGCTGATCCGTGATGCCACTTACGGTTTCGAGTCTTCCGTGGGTCCCAGAGCGCGGCGCCAGTGGTAAGTTGGTGCTTCGGCACTTCCAGGCGGACGCGGCCTACCTGCAGCTACAGGCGCTTCTCCACCTGCCCTGTCTACCTCCTGTCCGGACGCTCCCTGCAGCCGAGGTAGGCATCCAGGCCTCGCGCAGGGGTTTCGGTCGCCGGCCACGCTCGGCATCATCAGTCGCCTCCCCCTCCAGGTACTTGGGCACCGCCAGCGCAGACGTTGCTACCAGGAGGCGGGTTCAGCAGTCACAGGGGCGGCATCCAGCACCGCGGCCCTCAGGCGGGGAACGGGACTCCACCATTCAGGGCTGGCTGGCCTCAGGCGATGAACGGGTCTCCATGCGGGCCGATCCGGGCTCCGGCGGGGTCCTGAGCACCTCCTGGGTTCCAGCGGGGGGGGGGCTCCACAGATGGCCATTCCATTAGACCGGCCACTCGCACCCCGGCAGCTCCTGTCACCCCAGGGGTTAGTGCGGGGGGTCAGGCTGGTTCCAGGGAGCCTGAGGGCAGCAGGGCTGGCAGCTGCAGCCAGCCATAGACCTCTGTCAGCAGGCCCTGCAGCGGGCACCGCTTCTCCGATCCCTGCAGTTCAGCGGCTGGTTTGTCTGCCTGGCAGTTGCTGCCCTTAGCCCCTGCACTGCTGGACTGCTGAAAAAAAAAAAAGTTCTTGTTACTTCCATGTGTTTGTGTTTTCAGAGGTCTTGCATTTCACGGTGTCACACAGGTGGCATGTTTCCCTGATCGGCTCTAGTGTCATGCAAGGTGGCATGCACAAGGTGGCATGCATTCCCTGAATCGCTCAGGTGTAATGTTTTCCCCGGATTCACGCAGGTTCAATGTATTCCCTGAATCACTCAGGTGTCATGTATTCCCTGAATCGCTCAGGTGCAATGTATTTCCTGAATCGCTCAGGTGTATGTATTCCCTGAATCGCTCAGGTGCAATGTATTTCCTGAATTGCTCTGGTGTCATTTATTCCCTGAATCGCTCAGGTGCAATGTATTTCCTGTAACGCTCAGTTGTTACGTGTTTTTTCCTGGTTCACTTAGGTGTCATGTATTCCCTGAATCGCTCAGGTGTCATGTATTCCCTGAATCGCTCAGGTGTCATGTATTCCCTGAATTGCTCAGGTGTCATGTATTCCCTGAATCGCTCAGGGGCCACATATTCTCTGTATCGCTCAGGCGTCATATATTCACTGGATCACTCAGTGTCTTGTGTTTTCTTAAATCACTAAGGGGTCCGGTATTCCCTGAATCGCTCAGGGGTGTTGGTCCGGCCGATTTGCGTTGTTCTGCAGGTTGCATGTTTTTCCAGGTTTAGGTCGTGCCTGAGTCCCTCAGGCTGCTGTGTTTTCCTGGGTCACACAGTGGGTAAGTAGTGGCTAGGTCCACTCAGGTTCAGGACAATGCCCGAGGCACCCAGGTGTCCATCATCTTCCCAAAAGTGTATGTTCGGCCTGGTTCTGTCAAAATTCCTCCGTCGCTTCATTTCAGTGCCTCCTATTCACACTTCTCTCCGGGTCTCGTACCAACGCAGCTTATTTTTCCACGTAAACAGGGCCTCAGGCCACCGGAACTTCAAACCATCCTCAATCGTGTCGCAGGGCTCCTCCGTGTCCGGTCGCTCCACTGTGCAACCTCAGGTAAGGTCCGACCGATAAGCTGGGTAGGCCCATCACGTATTTGGGTCAGAGTCAGGTGTGCAATAACTTCAACGCTGGGGGTTGCGGGTTCAATAGTTGTAGAGCGCTGCATATCTGCTCCCTCTGTTTCAGGGTCCATCCTCGCCCCAGCTGCCCGAAAAGGCAGCACAAGAACCTATGACTGGCCGAAATCAACATCGAGCTCTTGGGCATTCTATTGCAGGACCATCCCGATCGCCAGCTAGCCCAGTTCCTTCTCGCCGGATTCGAGAGGGGTTTCCACACAGGTTTTATTGCCCTCCCTCAAGTTTCCTGGGAGGGAAGGAACTTGTAGTCGGCTACCCAAGAGCCGGCGGCAGTGGCCACCTTATTGCAGGATGAGGTCCGGAAGGGGTTCCTGCTGGGCCCGTTCCAGTCCATCCCCTTCGCCACTTGGAGGGTGAACCCAATTGGCCTGGTCACCAAGCAGTCCTCAAATAAAAGGCGTTTGATTTATGATTTGTCGGCTCCACACATGTCGCCTCTTCCCAGCCTGAACTCCTTGATCCCATCAGAGGAGTTCTCCATGACATACTCGTCCATTGATGAGGCCATCCAGTATGTACTGCTGGCCGGGGAAGGGGCTTGGTTGGACAAGGCCGACATAGCGGACGCCTTCAAATTGCTCCTTATCCTTCCCCAGTTATGGAAATATTACAGCTTGCATTGGGCGGACGGGTACTATTTTGCCAACCGGCTCACCTTCGGATCCAAGAGCAGCCCGTGGCTGTTTGACAGATTCGCTTGCACTTTGCATTGGATCCTAGTTCATCACGGAGGCCTGGACATGGTCATCCATTATCTAGACGATTTCCTGATCATCGAGAGGCCCCAGGGCACCCCCTCGGCGTTGGCAAGCTTGCTCCAGCTGTTCGCCAGCCTTGAGGTTCCCATGGCGACTGCCAAGATGGAGGGTCCAGGTACCAGGGTTACCTTCTTTGGCATTATCTTGGATTTGGTCCGCACGGAGGCCAGCCTCCCCGCGGCAAAGCTGGCTAAAATCCAGGCCGCCGTCTCCTCCGCGGTTTCGTCCAGGGTCCTGTCCAAGCGGGAGCTCCAGTCCCCGTTAGGTTACCTCAACTTCGCCTTCAAGATCATGCCCCAGGGCAGGTCGTTCACTTCCCAGCTCCTCAGTCTCCTCCCGTCAGCTCCGGACCAGGATTCCACCGTCCAACTGGACAGGCATGCCATGGCGGATCTCCAGATGTTCGTGCCATCCCCGGATGCCGTGTCCCCCACGGTCTTCTCTGACGCCGCGGCCTCCCGCGGGTTCGCGGCCATCTTCCATCCGCAGTGGTTGGTCGGCAGTTGGCCGGTGGAACTCACATCCGAGGCCGGGTCCATGAAATCATCCCCGTTATTGGAGTTATACCCAAGAGTGGCGGCCGCTCAGGTTTGGGGTCCTCTCTGGGCTAACAAATCAGTGATTTTTAGGACGGACAGTCAGGTACTGGTAGAGGTCATCACGAAAGGGAGGGCCAAGCCTCAAAAAATAATGTCCCTTCTGCGTAGGCTTGTTTGGCTGTCTTTAAAATTTTATTTTCATATTTTCGCATTCCATATCCAGGGTTCAAAAAACGTGGCGGCTGGCCCCTTATCCCGTTTTAATTACGACATCTTTTTTCAGGAACTTCCAGAGGCAGACCCCGTTGGTATATCAGCTCCGCCATTCAGCTCCCTCCTGTTGGACTAGGGCCCCTGATAGCGTCCGCCCGGACCTTAGTCCAGCATTCTCTAGCCACCAATACCGCTAGGAATTATGATGCTGGGTTCAAAGTCTATAGTCAGTTCATAGACACCCATCCGTGGGGGGAGGTGGACGAAGTCACATTTCTCATGGCGTTCATAGCTCATTGCCACTCTCAACGCCACCTGTCATTCAACACCATCAAACTGTATTAGGCAGGCATTCAGCACCATCGGATGCTCGGTGACCCCTCCATTTTGGCTAATCAGGCCATCAAGCTACCCTCAGGGGCATTCAGAAGGTCAGCACAGCGGTCCAGGTGTGCAGGCAACCAGTCTCAGGCGAACTATTCCACAGATTGTCCGTAGCCCTAGACGGTCTCCCTTTTGGGCACTCAGCAAGCATTACCACCAAAGCGGCCATGTACCTGGGGTTCTATGGGTTTCTCAGGCCTGGGGAGATCACCTACTGCAGAGTCAACCATTCAACCCTGCTCAGGCGGCATCTTGTCTAGCATTCGGACCATTTCACACTGTCCATCCCGTCTACCAAAACCAATCAGGCAGGTCCTCCCACCGAGGTAGAGTTCTTCCCCACGTCCAATTGTTGGTGTCCTATCAAGGTACTCAATGAGCTTTTAGCCTCACTTCAGTCTCCCGCCTCAGACGGCCCGTTGCTCCGATAAACGGTAGGCCACTTTCTTCTGCCCTTTTCATCTCCAACATCCGCACGCTTGCAGCAGGGTTGGGGTACAACCCTAGCACGATATCCGGGCACTCCTTCCGCATAGGGGCCGCTTCTGCAGCATCCAGTCATCAGGTGCTGGCGCACGTCATCCGCAAGATGGGTCGTTGGCGGTCGTCATGCTACGCAAGGTACATTCCCAACCCACAGGTCGAAATCTCCAGAGCCTTTTGTTCATTAGCTTTATAGGTCTCATTTTGCTCAATAAAACTGTTGCACCCTACACCGTGCCAATCCTCATCATTTTTGCCCACATATTCAGGCCTTACCTCGTCTCTGGCTCCGGGCACACTCCAGCCAGATAGGTCAGGGCAGTACGTAGGCATGCCTCTTCCGTTCCTCGCTCAGCTCCTACTACAAATAGTAAAGGCTGTGTACAGCCTGTAATTGTGGGAGGAGCTCCCTCCCCTATTTATGCCTCACGGTCCAAGCAGGAGGGCGCCCGTTTCGTGCCCCTCCCTCCCGTCCCTTTTCTCATCTACTCCTCCTTGGGTGGCCCACATATTTAGGCCTTACCTCGTCTTTGGCTCGGGGCACAATCCAGCCAGATAGGTCAGGGCAGTACGTAGGCATGTCTTATCTGTTCCTCGCTCAGCTCCTACTACAAATATATATATACATATATATATATATATATATATATATATAGGGAGTGCAGAATTATTAGGCAAATGAGTATTTTGACCACATCATCCTCTTTATGCATGTTGTCTTACTCCAAGCTGTATAGGCTCGAAAGCCTACTACCAATTAAGCATATTAGGTGATGTGCATCTCTGTAATGAGAAGGGGTGTGGTCTAATGACATCAACATCCTATATCAGGTGTGCATAATTATTAGGCAACTTCCTTTCCTTTGGCAAAATGGGTCAAAAGAAGGACTTGACAGGCTCAGAAGTCAAAAATAGTGAGATATCTTGCAGAGGGATGCAGCACTCTTAAAATTGCAAAGCTTCTGAAGCGTTTCATTCAAAATAGTCAACAGGGTCGCAAGAAGCGTGTGGAAAAAGCAAGGCGCAAAAAAACTGCCCATGAACTGAGAAAAGTCAAGCGTGCAGCTGCCAAGATGCCACTTGCCACCAGTTTGGCCATATTTCAGAGCTGCAACATCACTGGAGTGCCCAAAAGCACAAGGTGTGCAATACTCAGATACATGGCCAAGGTAAGAAAGGCTGAAAGACGACCACCACTAAACAAGACACACAAGCTGAAACGTCAAGACTGGGCCAAGAAATATCTCAAGACTGATTTTTCTAAGGTTTTATGGACTGATGAAATGAGAGTGAGTCTTGATGGGCCAGATGGATGGGCCCGTGGCTGGATTGGTAAAGGGCAGAGAGCTCCAGTCCGACTCAGACGCCAGCAAGGTGGAGGTGGAGTACTGGTTTGGGCTGGTATCATCAAAGATGAGCTTGTGGGGCCTTTTCGGGTTGAGGATGGAGTCAAGCTCAACTCCCAGTCCTACTGCCAGTTTCTGGAAGACACCTTCTTCAAGCAGTGGTACAGGAAGAAGTCTGCATCCTTCAAGAAAAACATGATTTTCATGCAGGACAATGCTCCATCACACGCGTCCAAGTACTCCACAGCGTGGCTTGCAAAAAAGGGTATAAAAGAAGAAAATCTAATGACATAGCCTCCTTGTTCACTTGGTTTGAACCCCATTGAGAACCTGTGGTCCATCATCAAATGTGAGATTTACAAGGAGGGAAAACAGTACACCTCTCTGAACAGTGTCTGGGAGGCTGTGGTTGCTGCTGCACGCAATGTTGATGGTGAACAGATCAAAACACTGACAGAATCCATGGATCAGATAATGGCCAATAGGATAGAGAAGGAGCTCATAGGGTAAGTAAATTCAGCAAATCAGATTTCTAATGAAATAAATGGTTTGCTCACCTATTGTGGTTGCATCAATTGGATGCAACTGCAATGGAGAATGAGTGTAGATAAATGACGGTTGGGGCAGCCTAGATTCGTCCGATCGCCTTGGGCAGGAGCCACCCTGCCACTTGGGTAACGGTATGAAGAAGAGTACGCTAGACCTTAGGTAGAGCGTGTGGACCACAGAGGGCGCACAAAACAACTGGTCAAAGACAATATTTTGGTTTCAGCAGTATTCCATTTATTCGTATTCTTACAAATAAATGGAATACTGCTGAAACCAAAATATTGTCTTTGACCGGTTGTTTCGTGCGCCATCTGTGGTCCACACGCTCTACCTAAGGTCTAGCGTACTCTTCTTCACAATCCATGGATGGCAGGCTTTTGAGTGTCCTTGCAAAGAAAGGTGGCTATATTGGTCACTGATTTGTTTTTGTTTTGTTTTTGAATGTCAGAAATGTATATTTGTGAATGTTGAGATGTTATATTGGTTTCACTGGTAAAAATAAATAATTGAAATGGGTATATATTCGTTTTTTGTTAAGTTGCCTAATAATTATGCACAGTAATAGTCACCTGCACACACAGATATCCCCTAAAATAGCTAAAACTAAAAACAAACTAAAAACTACTTCCAAAAATATTCAGCTTTGATATTAATGAGTTTTTTGGGTTCATTGAGAACATGGTTGTTGTTCAATAATAAAATTAATCCTCAAAAATACAACTTGCCTAATAATTCTGCACTCCCTGTATATATAACAAAAATCGGACTGCACTCCAGAAGACTCTTCAATAAGTCAATGTGTTTTATTCACCCATGAATTGGCAAAGAGCGACGTTTCGGCTCATACATGAGCCTTTCTCAAGCATTGGTACAAAATGAACAGTACACATATAAAGGTGTATCAATCAAGGTAATCAGTGCAAAGACATAATTGGTAATTAAAAAAGTACAAGTACAAAATATGTCAAAATACATAAAAAATCAATGATCATCCCCAAATGGTAAAGTGACATGTGCATATGATGAATCAAATACATCATATTATAAATAACTTACAGTACCATCAAATGTGCATAATTGAATCCAACTGTATCGCATCAATTTGTAATCAGTGCATACACTTTAATTAATGTGATCATAAGAGGGAGGAGGAGACTAGTTAGTACCTGGAAGATCGATGTAGCCCACATATACTCTCGCGCCGATTAGCGCGTCTATAGGTTACCTCTGCGCATGTTCCGGCTGCATTATGTCATCAGTATCAGGCCGAAAGGAGACACAAGTTCGCCGCAGGGTCGCCTGTCGATGAACCAAGCGGCGCACGCATGAATCACGTGCACTGCCCATAAGCTGGCAACATGACCTACTACACCAGGTCACAGGTGTAGCAATGATGTGGTCACATGCCCACGTTATCGAGCCGTCTGTGACCTGGCACAGGAGGTCGCGATGATGTCATCGTGACCACCTGCGTGGTTCTACTTCTTCTTCATAGGTTTCAGGCCTCCTATGCTCGGTGGCAAACTGCCGCCGGCTAAGAGACGGGTTGGCTACTGCCTGACGCAAGATTCTCAAATTGCTTCATGGCAGAAACGAGACTGCACATCAATCAGCTGTTTGAAGAAAATGCAGCGCTGCTGAGTGAATAGTAGAGAGACATCCTATTGAAGTGAATGGTATAGTGGAACGGTAATTACACCTGTTCGCCGCTGCAATGTCACCACAGAGGGGAAAAAAAACACAGGGCTCATACGTTCCTTCAAACAGATGATCGTTGGAGATTCTGGTAGTCTCAGATATTGATGATCAGATATTGATGATCTATACTGAGAATAGGTCCTCAATATAGAAAAAGCAGAGAACCCGTTTCAACCCTACTAATACCACTGAAAGATTTCAGTTTCAGCACATTTCATCACTGACACAAGACAAGATTTCTATACTTAAAAAATGTTTCCCTTTCTTTCTTCTAGCTTACTGGACACCGAGTGGGAGTGCTGACAAGGACTGTGACAACTTTACTTGCTATAATCGGCATTTCGTTTGCATATGGCTGGCAGCTGGCCTTACTTATTGTGGCATTTGTTCCAATTCTCGCTGGAGCCCTGCTGATTGAAACGTTGATTATGGAGAATCAGGCATTCAAAAAACAAAAGGCCCTGGAGGAAGCTGGAAAGGTATATTTATTAAATTCTTAGGCTAGATCTACACCAAAACAATTGTCGCGCAACATTTTGTCACACCAATGTCGCGCAACAATTTTTGTAATGATAGTCTATGGTGTCGCACTGCGACATGCAACATGCTGCGACTGCGACACGACAGTCGCCAAAAATCTATTTGAAATTGATTTTTAACGACTGCTGCATTGCAGTCGCAGCATTTAGCATGTTGCAGTGCGACGCCATAGACTATCATTATAAAAATTCTCGCGCGACATTGATGCAACAAAATGTAGTGCGACATGTTGCAGTGTAGTTGTGCCCTATGTGTCACGCGACTAAATGTCGTCGTGTAGACCTAGCCTAACACTGCAGTCACGGTGTCTAAAATTCAATTTTCTAGGTAATTAATATACATGCTTTCAAAAATGTGTAATGTTAATTTTAGTGGCTCACATAGCAGTAGTGTATGTGCAAGTGCATGTGCCAAGTGTCTATGCCGTACCCTAGAGCAGATAGTATCTACAAATGGTTTGTTAATGTTAATGCAATTGGATTCTATGTTATCTATACCCAGCATAGCCTGACATGGCTGGCTGGCATGGCCAGGGTTTACAATTCTAGATCATGCTGTTAGGTGGTTAGTCCCACCCCTAACTTGAGATTGTCTAGATTGGAGTTAAGGAAGGAAGCAAATTCCATGTGCTCCTTCTCATCAGGCTTCGACTTCCAGATCTCTGTGTGATTTACTTTAAGCTCTGCATAAAGAGAGAAAGGCAAATGAGGGAAAGAGGAGAACTTAGAGTCTGCATGATCAAGCATAGGAGAACCTACTATTACAGCCATTCAGACCCTGCTACTGTGCGGGACAGTGTCAAGACACCCTTCACATCTGGACACTTTCTGACCTTAAAAACCCTGCTTCCCACAGTGGACACAACACCCATTATTGCCAAAGTACAGCTACCAGAGAGACTTTAGCAAGACAATATACAAGAAGTGCCATAACTATAGTTTTGCTAGCCTTCTTACCTCACTATCTGTGGAAACAATTTGTAATATGTACAGACAAAACTGTGCCTCATTGTTGTTGGATAATACAACTCCTGTTTTGCACCTGGGTAAAGAGATACTTCTACCTTTGACCTGTTTTCCTGACTCCTACACCATAAGCTGGTGTCACCACCAGACATCTGAGAAGCTCTGACAGACGTTCTTCAGAACCTCCTCCTTGAGGTTCCTTTTGTTTTGCTTCGTTTTCTCATCTCGTTAGCCTCTCTCAGCTGTCATGTAGTTGCACTGATTGCATCCCTTTAAATCCCTTTCCATACTGCATCACTTTGCAGTTTATACAACTTCCTGGAGTGTGTGCATGCTGGATGCTACTACTGAGTCTTCTACAGATAAGTTTTGTTCATTCATTTGTGTTTTCCTGTTTGCTGGATCCCAGGTGACCCTGATTCCCTCCGTTTAAAGTGTAGGGAGCCGGTGGTCGTGTCCCCTCACTATTATAGGGTGTTCAGGTGTTATACAGTCGAGGAAAGAGGATATGCGATCATCTACCATTGAGATTTTTGCATAGGCTGAGCAGTTAGGGAGAGAGCCAGGTCTGTTGCAGGGCTCTCCCTTTGGTTCCTTAGTTTTGGATCCAGTCAGTCGGTTCTTCATTTTGTGTCTTCTAGTTTTCTGTACACCTTCCGTGACATTATAAACCGCCAAAACCGTCTCAAGCATAGATCCGGTTTCACTTTTGACTTTCATTGGAGGTAGCAGATCTCCGTAAAACTGTTTCTCAGTTTCAGGTGACCGGTTCAGCTTGCGTTCATGGAGTTTGTTCTGAGCCTAAGATCTCGCTCCCGGATACGTTCTCCGGGGGTAGTGAGAATTTTGTTCGTTTTAGAGAGGCTTGCAAACTCAATTTTCGCCTACTTCCCCATTCCTCTGGTGATGAGGAGCAGAGGGTGGGTGCTGCTCAGGGATAACGCTCAGTCCTGGGCCTTTTCGCTGCCGGTGGGGGCACGGCCACACTGTTCAGTGGATTAATTTTTTTTAGCCCTGGGTCAGTTATATGATGATCTGGATCGTATTGCTCTGGCTGAGTCTAGACTACGTCTTTTATGCCAGGGTAAACAGTCCGCAGAGATATACTGTTCAGAATTTCGGAGATGGGCAGCTGATACTGGTTGGAATGATGCTGCATTCTGAAGTCAATTTTGCCATGGTCTTTCAGAGGGATTGAAAGATGCATTTGCCTTTCATGAGAGACCTACCTCCTTGGACTCTGCCATGTCTCGGCCCGTTCGTATTGACAGGCGTCTTAGAGAGAGAGGAGAGATCACTCCTTCCTGTCATACTCAGTCCAAGGACAGTGTGGCAGTCTCATTCAGTGCACAGGGGTCTCAGTCGCTCTCAATCCCTTCTGAGCAGGGGCCCATGCAGCTGGGTTTGCTTGCCTCTGACAATAGAGGATTCAGCTCTCATAGGAAGGTTTGTTTCTGTTGTGGAGGTATAAATCATTTGGCAAACGTTTGTCCCTCTAGGAGATTCCGGCAGTTTTTTTAGAGTAATAAAGAAACAAAAAGAAAAAATCCTCTAAAAACGTTCCATCTGTTACTATTGGCAAGGTTGATGCGGAAATTGAAGGTTTTCCGTTTGCTTGTAGTTCCCGTTTTGTCCTACCTGCCAGGGCGGCGCTAGAGAGCAAGAACATTTTTTTTGAGATTTTTGTAGATAGTGGAGCAGCTGTCAATCTCATTGATAATCAATTTGCTATAACTCATGGTTTCCAGGTATGCACTTTGGGAAAGGATATACCTGTTTTTGCTATTGATTCCATTCCACTTTCTCAGGGCATAGTTCACAATATCCGTTTGTTTGCGAGTGATACTCATGTTGAGGATGTGTCATGTTTCGTCCTAAGCGGGTTGCCTACTCCTCTAGTGTTGGGGCTACGCTGGCTCACTAAATATAACCCCACCATTGATTGGCAAGCGAGGCAAATAATTGGTTGGAGTCACTTTTGCAGAGAGAATTGCCTCACGACATCTGTTTCTGAGGTTTCTACTTAAGACTGTACCATCTTTTCTCTTTGAATTTTCGGATGTGTTTTCTGAGAGTGGTGTTCAGGACTTGCCCCCTCACAGGGAGTACGATTGCCCTATTAATCTCACCCCAGGCACCAAGCTGCCTAAATCCCGTTTATACAATCTCTCTCAACCTGAAAGGGTCGCTATGCGTGCTTATATCTCTGAGAGTCTGAGAAAGGGACACATACGACCCTCGAAGTCACCTATTGCCGCTGGTTCTTTAAGACCATGTCTGGATTTCGGGGAGCTGAACAGTATCACAATTTGTGACCTTTATCCGCTTCCTCTGATCCCAGACCTGTTTAACCAGATTGTTGGGGCTAAAGTTTTTTCCAAGTTGGATCTAAGAGGGGCATACAACCTGGTCAGGGTCAGAGAAGGAAGACGGCCTTCAATACCCCTGAGGGCCATTTTGAGAATTTGGTTATGCCTTTTGGTTTGATGAATGCTCCAGCCGTCTTTCAGCATTTTGTGAACAGCATTTTTTATCATTTAATGGGGTAATTTGTATTAGTGTATCTAGATGACATTTTGATTTTTTCTCCTGATTTCAAAACTCATAAGGAACACTTACGTCAGGTCTTGCTCATCCTGCGGGAGAATAAATTGTACGCTAAACTGGAAAAATGTGTGTTTGCGGTTCCAGAAATTCAATTTCTGGAGTTTCTTCTCTCCGCTTCTGGTTTTCGCATGGACCCCGAGAAGGTCCGCGCTGTGCTTGAGTGGGAGCTTCCTGAGAATCAGAAGGCGCTGATGCGTTTTTTCGGTTTTGCCAATTATTACAGGAAGTTTATTTAGAATTATTCCTCTGTTGTTAAACCACTCACTGATATGACTAGAAAGGGGGTAGATTTTTCCTCCTGGTCGGTAGAGGCGCGTAAGGCCTTTTCTAATTTCAAGGAGAGTTTTGCTTCCGCTCCCATCTTGGTACAACCTGATATTTCTCTACCCTTCATAGTTGAGGTTGATGCTTCTGAGGTGGGTGTGGGTGCGGTCTTGTCTCAGGGTCCCTCTCCTGCCAAATGGCGACCGTGTGCCTTTTTCTCGAAGAAACTTTCCTCCGCAGAGAGAAATTACGATGTGGGAGATAGGGAGTTGTTGGCCATCAAGTTGGCTTTTGAGGAATGGCGCCATTGGCTAGAGGGAGCCAGACACCCTATTACCGTGTTTACTGACCATAAAAATCTGGCCTACTTGGAGTCAGCCAAGTGTCTGAACCCGAGACAGGCCAGATGGTCTTTGTTCTTTTCAAGGTTTAATTTTGTTGTTACGTTCCGCCCTGGGGTTAAGAATGTGAAGGCGGAACCCCTGTCACGTTGTTTTCTGGAAGGTGGGAATTTTGAAGACCCGGGTCCCATTTTGGCTGAAGGTGTGGTGGTCTCTGCTCTTTATCCTAAATTGGAGGCAGAGGTTCAGGTAGCCCAGTCAGAGGCTCCTGATCTTTGTCCTCCTGGGAGGTTGTTTGTGCCTCTCGCTTTAAGACACAAGATTTTTAAGGAGCACCACGATACTGTCCTTGCTGGGCACCCGGGGGCAAGAGCCACAGTGGATCTGATCACTCAGAGATTCTGGTGGCCGTCGCTTTGTAAGTCGGTTGAGGGTTTTGTGGTAGCCTGCGTGCGCTCGTGCCAAAGTCCCTCATTCACGGCCATCAGGTCCTCTCCTTTCGTTACCCATTCCTTCCCATCCTTGGACACATCTGTCCACGGACTTCATTACGGACCTGCCTCGTTCTTCGGGGAAGACTGTGATTCTGGTGGTGGTGGACGTTGACGCTGGCGTTTTAGCAAAATGGTGCATTTCATTCCTTTTCCTGGCTTGCCCATTGCTAAGACGCTGGCCCAGGCATTTATTGATCACATTGTCAAATTGCACGGTATTCCTTCAGACATAGTCTCTGATAGGGGCACACAGTTTGTTTCCAGATTCTCGAAGGCTTTCTGTTCTCGCTTGGGGGTTCGGTTGTCATTCTCTTCTGCTTTCCACCCGCAGTCAAATGGCCAGACAGAGCGCGTCAGTCAGAATCTGGAGACATATCTGCGCTGTTTTGTGTCAGAGAATCAGGAGGATTGGTGTTCTTTTTGTCCCTTGCTGAGTTTGCTTTAAATAACCATCGTCAGGAGTCCTCTGATAAGTCACCATTTTTTGGTGCATATGGGTTTCATCCGCAGTTTGGGACATTCTCTGGAAAGGGGTCTTCTGGTTTACCTGATGAGGACAGATTCTCCTCGTCTTTGTCATCTATTTGGCAAAAGATTCAGGATAATCTAAAGAGAATGAGTGAGAGATATAAGCGGGTGGCAGATAAGAGACGTGTGCCTGGTCCCAACCTGAATGTTGGTGATCTGGTGTGGTTGTCTACTAAGAATATCAAATTGAAGGTTCCCTCCTGGAAGTTGGGTCCTAAGTTTATTGGGCCTTACAAAATCTTGTCCGTCATCAATCCTGTTGCCTACCGTCTTGATCTTCCTCAGACTTGAAAGATCCATAATGTTTTTCATAAGTCCTTATTAAAACCTTATGTCCAACCCATTGTACCCTCGTCTTTGCCTCCTCCTGCGATTGTGGTTGATGGTAATCGTGAATTTCAGGTCTCTAGGATTGTGGATTCTCGTGTTGTCCGCGGTTCTCTCCAGTACCTCGTTCATTGGGAGGGTTATGGTCCTGAGGAGAGGATGTGGGTCCCAGTGACGGACATTAAGGCCACTCGTCTCATCAGGGCTTTCCATAGGTCCCACCCTGAGAAGGTGGGCTCTGAGTGTCCGGAGTCCACTCGTAGAAGGAGGGGTACTGTCACCACCAGACATCTGAGAATCTCTGACAGACGTTCTTCAGAACCTCCTCCTTGAGGTTCCTTTTGTTTTGCTTTCGTTTTCTCATCTCGTTAGCCTCTCTCAGCTGTCATGTAGTTGCACTGATTGCATCTCTTTAAATACCTTCCCATACTGCATCACTTTGCGGTTTATACAACTTCCTGGAGTGTGTGCATGCTGGATGCTACTACTGAGTCTTCTACAGATAAGTTTTGTTCATTCATTTGTGTTTTCCTGTTTGCTGGATCCCAGGTGACCCTGACTCCCTCCGTATCAAGTGTAGGGAGCCGGTGGTCGTGTCCCCTCACTATTATAGGGTGTTCAGGTGTTATACAGTCGAGGAACAAGGATATGCGATCATCTACCATTGAGATTTTTGCATAGGCTGAGCAGTTAGGGAGAGAGCCAGGTCTGTTGCAGGGCTCTCCCTTTGGTTCCTTAGTTTTGGATCCAGTCAGTCGGATCTTCATTTTGTGTCTTCTAGTTTTCTGTACACCTTCCGTGACAGCTGGCCATTGCACTCTATACCCCATACAAGCACAAACACCAAGGGCACCCCAAACTACTGTCAGGCAGTAGCCCGAATAACCAACGGGGAGTGATCTAATGGAAGAAAGGGTGCACCCTACTTTCACTGTACTGGCCCTAGGGAGCAGCGGTGGGAGGGAAGCCATTGTTATAGACTGTGTTATAGCAAGAGCCACTGCCAATAGTAGCATGGGTGCCTCAATCCCTGGTTGATCTTAGTTATTAGGAGGACTTGGCAGTTAGTTTTTCTTACACGAAAAACATATTGTCAGGCTGGTGTTGCTATGGATTACCTTTCTACTCTGTTGTGGTGGCAATAACACCTAAGATTAATTTTTGAACAAATGTATTAGAAACAGGCATTGCACTGAAACCCCTGAAGTCACACTAAGACATAAAAAGAGGTGGAAGACTGCTCTAAGGGATAGTGGATCCCCCCATCTATGCAGTCCTTCTACTGTAGCTATATACTAGGAGAGGAAGGATGGTGTATGATCTACAGCCAGAGGAGCTATGGTCACCAGGATGGAAAAGTATTGGAGAGGCCAGACAGTGACTGAAAAGATTTCATCTATGTGTTACCTGTTTTCTCCATATACCCATATACAGATCATTGATGACAGTCATTTAATAGTAACAGCCCATGCTCGACTGTTACCTGTGATCATATATATGCAGATAACATGCAGATCACATCTGCTCTGCAAGCATCCAAGGCCATTGTGAGCACTGTGTTCAATGGTTTTCTGTGACAGGGAAGTTATTATTTCATTTCCGTGTCACAGTAGAGGAGAGGGCTCTGTGATAGCTCAATTCTGCTGATAGCATTATCTATAGGAGCATATTATGTATTGGAGCATGCAAAGCTATTAAACTCACCACATAAATTAACTGGCGGCAAGCACATGGACTAGAATATGGATTAAAAACAGGAGTGAGAAAGTGTGATGTTATGAACAGCACTGTGTACTATGTATTATGCACTGAATATGATTAATGGATTGATGGCAGTTGAAAGTGCTAACTTCTAAGAACCTAGCAAATGGCTGAGTTGAGTCAGACACCATGCATCAGGCAGTGTTAATAATGATGTAATATGGTTGTGTCACAGTGTCCTACCACAGGCTGTTGTTAGCATTGAAGAATGAGGTGTCACAAACGTACCGAGACATACGGACGTACCAGCGACAGGTGGCAGGAGATCTGGGAGACTGGCAACACGTGGTTTGATCTGACATGTTTTCCTGTTAAATCAAATGACGTCTGTGTTGTTTCTGGTGCTTGCCACACCTTCTTTCCCCAGATGTTGCTATTGTGGTCATTTTACCTTCTCTATTTATTGTTGCTTCTCCCACTATGCTATGCGGTTTATAGCTTCATGTTACTGGTTCTACCAAAGCCTCATTAAAGATAAGTGTTTCCGTTCCCTTTTGTATTTTATTTTATTTTGATATATGTGTTTGTTGCCTTTCCCTGTTGTTTGTCATTAGGCCTGAGGAAGTCTCCTGTTCGTCCATACCTTTGGAGAAACAGGTAGAATCAGTCCTAACCCCCTAATTCCAGGGTCCTACAAGGTGAGATAGTATTCTAGGTATCCGGTGTATGAACTTGCCTACCTTTGGGGCCTGTACATACTGGTAGTTTCCAGGCCTAATTCCGGTATCCCCTTTCCCTCCTATGCTCGGTGTGGGGTTTTCCTCCCACACACTAGTGTGACATGAGGTCAGAGTTGAATGTAAGAGAGTCCTTTTTACTAAGTGCAACGTGGAACTTGAAAATACAAACAGCAGCAGCAGCAGATTTTAGTGCAATTCTCTTCTCGCACCAGCAAGGATATTGAGGCAGGTTGGTTGCAATTCAGCATTTAGTTGAGACTGGCCTAGGGGTTTTTTGGTGATGAGGTGGTGGTGTCTTTAGCCCTCACTTCACAGCAGTGTCTGTAGAAGCTGAATATAGCAGTTCACTCTGCTGCCTTTATCCTCTCAAGGCAATTTAGTAATGGTTCTCTCCTGAGACCAGGATGGCGCTACCCCAACGCGCGTTTCGGCGTGCCTTCGTCAGGTGGTCGCCGAAACGCGCGTTGGGGTAGCGCCATCCTGATCTCCTTGTCCACACTTGGTCCACTTTAGGTAGGTTTAAGGTCATAGTCTCCCTGCTACGGCTATGTGCTGCCGATGTTGAGATTCCTCACTTGGCTACTCTTATTGTTCTGCTGGTCTTATACAACTTTTGTATTACTCTTTTGGTCAGCATACCATGCACTACAGCAGTAGCCGGTTTTCTCACTGACCTTTACTTGCCTTATACCACTCTTTATATATTTCTTGCTACATTTGGTCCATGAGCTGGTCACTGTACCCCGCATATCTTTCTCATGACCTTACCAATTTTATATTATGTACTGTGTGACCTGTGTGTTTATCCAGGGTGGCGCTTTTCTCCCATCCCTTGTTCCCTCCACCCTGTCTATGGAATCATCTGTATGTGTGTTTTTAATCATGCTTTTGATACAATAAAATATCTATTTAATTATTATTTCTTTGGTACTCTGAGTTTCTTTTCTTCTTCTTCGTTTGCAAACTGGGATAGTTCAGGCCACAGGTCAAGCCTGCACACCCAGTAGTCAAGGGGTTCAGCACTCCTCAGAGTGTCGATATCTGCAGTTAAGGCGAGGTAGTCTGCTACCTGTCGGTCGAGTCGTTCTCTAAGGCTGGATCCCGAAGGGCTATGGCGATGTGTAGGACTGAAAAAGCTCTGCATGTCCTCCATCAATAACACATCTGTCCTTGCCGCCGTGGTCGTGGTAGGAGGAGGATATCTTTCCCCTCTTCCCCTGTTAGATTCCCGTTGTGCTGGGACATCCCCCTTATAAGCTGTGTAAAGCATATTTTTTTAGTTTGGTTTTGAACTGCTGCATCCTTTCTGACTTCCGGTAATTTGGTAACATTTCCGTCACTTTCTGCTTATACCGGGGGTCTAGTAGCGTGGCCACCCAGTACAGGTCGTTCTCCTTCATCCTTTTTATACGAGGGTCCCTCAACAGACATGACAGCATGAAAGACCCCATTTGCACAAGGTTGGATGCCGAGCTACTCATTTCCCGTTCCTCCTCCTCACTGATGTCATTGACGGTCTGTTCTTCCCCTCAGCCACGTACAACACCACGGGTCCCAGATAGGTGACAACAACAAGCACCCTGGGATGCCTGCTGTGGTTGGTCTTCCTCCTCAAAGCCACATTCCTCCTCTGACTCCTCTTTCTCATACTCCTTTTGCAGCGTTGCCGCAGCTCCGGAAAGCGATGATGACAAGACTGTTTCTGGTGGTGATGGTGACCACAACTCTTCCTCTTCACGCTCATCTACAGCCTGATCCAGCACTTTTCGCAGGGCACGCTCCAGGAAGAAAACAAATGGGATGAGGTCCCTGATGGTGCCTTCGGTGCGACTGACTAGGTTTGTCACCTCCTCAAAAGGACGCATGAGCCTACAGGCATTGCGCATGAGCGTCCAGTAACGTGGCAAAAAAATTCCCAGCTCCGTAGAGGCCGTCCTAGCACCCCGGTCATACAAATACTCATTGACTGCTTTTTCTTGTTGGAGCAGGCAGTCGAACATTAGGAGTGTTGAATTCCAACGTGTCGGGCTGTCGCAAATCAAGCGCCTCACTGGCATGTTGTTTCGGCGCTGAATGTCTGAAAAAGTCTGTAGGAACGCCTGAAATGGCCACACACCTTCCTGGCCTGCTTGAGGACGTCCCGTAAGCCTGGGTACTTAGACACAAAGCGTTGTATGATGAGATTCAACACATGTGCCATGCACGGCACATGTGACAACTTGCCCAAATTCAATGCCGCCAACAAATTGCTTCCATTGTCACACACCACTTTGCCGATCTCCAGTTGGTGCAGGGTCAGCCACTGATCCTCCTGTGCGTTCAGGGCGGACAGGAGTGCTGGTCCGGTTTGGCTCTCTGCTTTCAGGCAAGTCAACCGCAAGACAGCGTGACACTGTCGTATCCGGGATGTGGAATAGCCCCTGGGGAGCTGGGGGGATTCAGTTGATGTGCAGCCAAACGCCGCAGCAGAAGAGGACTCAGCCGAGGAGGTTATGGAAGAGGATGGAGTAGGAGGAGTAGAGGAGGTGGCAGTTGGCCTGCCTGCAAATCGTGGCGGTGTCACCAACTCCGCTGCAGAGCCACGCATTCCATGCTTGGCAGCCGTCAGCAGGTTGACCCAATGCGCAGTGTAGGTGATATACCTGCCCTGAGGCGTACTTTGCAGACCAGGTATCAGTGGTCAGATGGACCCTTGCCCCAACACTGTATGCCAGAGATGCCATGACTTTCTTTTCAATCACTGAGTAGAGGTTTGGGATTGCCTTATTAGAAAAAAAAAATTGTCCGGGTACCTTCCACTGTGGTGTCCCAATAGCGACAAATTTTTTGAAGGCCTCAGACTTAGAGTTGAGCGAACACATGGATGTTCGGGTTCGAGAAGTTCGGCCGAACGTCCCGGAAATGTTCGGGTTCGGGATCCGAACACGATCCGAACTTTGTCCCGAACCCGAACCCCATTGAAGTCAATGGGGACCCGAACTTTTCGGCACTAAAAAGGCTGTAAAAGAGCCCAGGAAAGGGCTAGAGGGCTGCAAAAGGCAGCAACATGTAGGTAAATCCCCTGCAAACAAATGTGGATAGGGAAATGAATTAAAATAAGAATAAAATAAAAAAAAATTAACCAATATCAATTGGAGAGAGGTCCCATAGCAGAGAATCTGGCTTCACGTCACCCACCACTGGAACAGTCCATTCTCAGATATTTAGGCCCCGGCACCCAGGCAGAGGAGAGAGGTCCCGTAACAGAGAATCTGGCTTCATGTCACCAGAGAATCAGTCTTCATGTCATAGCAGAGAATCAGGCTTCACGTCACCCACCACTGTAACAGTCCATTGTCATAAATTTAGGCCCTGGCACCCAGGCAGAGGAGAGAGGTCCCATAACACATAATCTGGCTTCATGTCAGCAGAGAATCAGTCTTCATATCATAGCAGAGAATCAGGCTTCACGTCACCCACCACTGTAACTGTCCATTGTCATAAATTTAGGCCCTGGCACCCAGGCAGAGGAGAGAGGTCCCATAACACAGAATCTGGCTTCATGTCAGCAGAGAATCAGTCTTCATATCATAGCAGAGAATCATGCTTCACGTCACCCACCACTGTAACAGTACATAGTCATTAATTTAGGCCCTGGCACCCAGGCAGAGGAGAGAGGTCCCATAACACAGAATCTGGCTTCATGTCAGCAGAGAATCAGTCTTCATATCATAGCAGAGAATCATGCTTCACGTCACCCACCACTGTAACAGTCCATTGTCATAAATTTAGGCCCTGCCACCCAGGCAGAGGAGAGAGGTCCCATAACACAGAATCTGGCTTCATGTCAGCAGAGAATCAGTCTGCATGTCATAGCAGAGAATCATGCTTCACGTCACCCAACATTGGAACAGTCCATTGGCATATATTTAGGCCCAGGCACCCAGGCAGAGGAGAGAGGTCCCGTAACAGAGAATCTGGCTTCATGTCAGCAGAGAATCAGTCTGCATGTCATAGCAGAGAAACAGGCTTCACGTCACCCAACATTGGAACAGTCCATTGGCATATATTTAGGCCCAGGCACCCAGGCAGAGGAGAGAGGTCCCGTAACAGAGAATCTGGCTTCATGTCAGCAGAGAATCAGTCTGCATGTCATAGCAGAGAATCAGGCCTCACGTCACCCACCACTGTAACAGTCCATTGTCATATATTTAGGCCCAGGCACCCAGGCAGAGGAGAGAGGTCCCGTAACAGAGAATCTGGCTTCATGTCAGCAGAGAATCAGTCTGCATGTCATAGCAAAGAATCAGGCTTCACGTCACCCAACATTGGAACAGTCCATTGGCATATATTTAGGCCCAGGCACCCAGGCAGAGGAGAAAGGTCCCGTAACACAGAATCTGGCTTCATGTCAGCAGAGAATCAGTCTTCATATCATAGCAGAGAATCATGCTTCACGTCACCCACCACTGTAACAGTACATTGTCATAAATTTAGGCCCTGGCACCCAGGCAGAGGAGAGAGGTCTCATAACACAGAATCTGGCTTCATGTCAGCAGAGAATCAGTCTTCATATCATAGCAGAGAATCATGCTTCACGTCACCCACCACTGTAACAGTCCATTGTCATAAATTTAGGCCCTGCCACCCAGGCAGAGGAGAGAGGTCCCATAACACAGAATCTGGCTTCATGTCAGCAGAGAATCAGTCTGCATGTCATAGCAGAGAATCATGCTTCACGTCACCCAACATTGGAACAGTCCATTGGCATATATTTAGGCCCAGGCACCCAGGCAGAGGAGAGAGGTCCCGTGTCAGAGAATCTGGCTTCATGTCAGCAGAGAATCAGTCTGCATGTCATAGCAGAGAATCTGGCTTCACGTCACCCAACATTGGAACAGTCCATTGGCATATACTTAGGCCCCGGCACTCAGACAGAGGAGAGGTTCATTCAACTTTGGGTAGCCTCGCAATATAATGGTAAAATGAAAATAAAAATAGGATTGAATGAGGAAGTGCCCTGGAGTACAATAATATATGGTTAAGGGGAGGTAGTTAATGTCTAATCTGCACAAGGGATGGACAGGTCCTGTGGGATCCATGCCTGGTTCATTTTTTTATCCACATTGGCTGTAGACAGACGGATGCATTTGTCTGTAATGACGCCCCCTGCCGTGCTGAATACACGTTCAGACAAAACGCTGGCCGCCTGGCAGGCCAGCACCTCCAAGGCATAAAAGGCTAGCTCTGGCCACGTGGACAATTTAGAGACCCATAAGTTGAATAGGGCCGAACCATCAGTCAGTACGTGGAGGGGTGTGCACACGTACTGTTCCACCATGTTAGTGAAATTTTGCCTCCTGCTAACACGTTGCGTATCAGGTGGTGGTGCAGTTAGCTGTGGCGTGTTGACAAAACTTTTCCACATCTCTGCCATGCTAACCCTGCCCTCAGAGGAGCTGGCCGTGACACAGCTGCCTTGGCGACCTCTTGCTCCTCCTCTGCCTTGGCCTTGGGCTTCCACTTGTTCTTCTGTGACATTGTCTTTGTACCGTGGATCCAGCAGGGTGGCAACCCAGTAGTCCGCACACGTTAAAATGTGGGCAACTCTGCTGTTGTTGCGCAGGCACTGCAGCATGTAGTCGCTCATGTGTGCCAGGCTGCCCAGGGGTAAGGACAAGCTGTCCTCTGTGGGAGGCGTATCGTCATCGTCCTGCCTTTCCCCCCAGCCACGCACCAGTGATGGGCCCGAGCTGCGTTGGGTGCCACCCCGCTGTGACCATGCTTCATCCTCATCCTCCTCCACCTCCTCCTCATCCTCGTCCTCCTCGTCTTCCAGTAGTGGGCCCTGGCTGGCCACATTTGTACCTGGCCTCTGCTGTTGCAAAAAACCTCCCTCTGAGTCACTTCGAAGAGACTGGCCTGAAAGTGCAAAAAATGACCAATCTTCCTCCTCCTCCTCCTGGGCCACCTCCTCTTCCATCATCGCCCTAAGTGTTTTCTCAAGGAGACATTGAAGTGGTATTGTAACGCTGATAACGGCGTCATCGCCACTGGCCATGTTGGTGGAGTACTCGAAACAGCGCAACAAGGGCACACAAGTCTCGCATGGAGGCCCAGTCAATGGTGGTGAAGTGGTGCTGTTCCGCAGTGCGACTGACCCGTGCGTGCTGCAGCTGAAACTCCACTATGGCCTGCTGCTGCTCGCACAGTCTGTCCAGCATGTGCAAGGTGGAGTTCCACCTGGTGGGCACGTCGCATATGAGGCGGTGAGCGGGAAGGCCGAAGTTACGCTGTAGCGCAGACAGACGAGCAGCAGCAGGATGTGAACACCGGAAGCGCGAACAGACGGCCCGCACTTTATGCAGCAGCTCTGACATGTCGGGGTAGTTGTGAATGAACTTCTGCACCACCAAAATCAGCACATGCGCCAAGCAAGGGATGTGCGTCAAACCGGCTAGTCCCAGAGCTGCAACGAGATTTCGCCCATTATCGCACACCACCAGGCCGGGCTTGAGGCTCACCGGCAGCAACCACTCGTCGGTCTGTTGTTCTATACCCCACCACAACTCCAGTGCGGTGTGGGGCCTGTCCCCTAAACATATGAGTTTCAGAATGGCCTGCTGACGTTTACACCGGGCTGTGCTGAAGTTGGTGGTGAAGGTGTGTGGCTGACTGGAAGAGCAGGTGGAAGAAGAGGAGGAGGAAGCCGAGTAGGAGGAGGTGGTAACAGGAGGCAAAGAATGTTGCCCTGCGATCCTTGGCGGCGGAAGGACGTGCGCCATACAGCTCTCCGCCTGGGGCCCAGCTGCCACTACATTTACCCAGTGTGCAGTTAGGGAGATATAGCGTCCCTGGCCGTGCTTACTGGTCCACGTATGTGTGGTTAGGTGGACCTTGCCACAGATGGCGTTGCGCAGTGCACACTTGATTTTATCGGATATCTGGTTGTGCAGGGAAGGCACGGCTCTCTTGGAGAAGTAGTGCCGGATGGGAACAACATACTGTGGGACAGCAAGCGACATGAGCTGTTTGAAGCTGTCTGTGTCCACCAGCCTAAATGACAGCATTTCATAGGCCAGTAGTTTAGAAATGCTGGCATTCAGGGCCAGGGATCGAGGATGGCTAGGTGGGAATTTACGCTTTCTCTCAAATGTTTGTGAGATGGAGAGCTGAACGCTGCCGTGTGACATGGTTGAGATGCTTGGTGACGGAGGTTGTGGTGTTGGTGGTACATCCCCTGTTTGCTGGGCGGCAGGTGCCAACGTTCCTCCAGAGGAAGAGGAAGAGGCCGAGGTGGCAGCAGCAGAAGAGGTAGCAGGGAGAGCCTGAGTCACTTCCTTGGTTTTAAGGTGTTTACTCCGCTGCAGTTCATGCTTTGCATGCAGGTGCCTGGTCATGCAGGTTGTGCTAAGGTTCAGAACGTTAATGCCTCGCTTCAGGCTCTGATGGCACAGCGTGCAAACCACTCGGGTCTTGTCGTCAGCACATTGTTTGAAGAAGTGCCATGCCAGGGAACTCCTTGAAGCTGCCTTTGGGGTGCTCGGTCCCAGATGGCGGCGGTCAGTAGCAGGCGGAGTCTCTTGGCGGCGGGTGTTCTGCTTTTGCCCACTGCTCCCTCTTTTGCTACGCTGTTGGCTCGGTCTCACCACTGCCTCTTCCTCCAAACTGTGAAAGTCAGTGGCACGACCTTCATTCCATGTGGGGTCTAGGACCTCATCGTCCCCTGCATCGTCTTCCACCCAGTCTTGATCCCTGACCTCCTGTTCAGTCTGCACACTGCAGAAAGACGCAGCAGTTGGCACCTGTGTTTCGTCATCATCAGAGACATGCTGAGGTGGTATTCCCATGTCCTCATCATCAGGAAACATAAGTGGTTGTGCGTCAGTGCATTCTATGTCTTCCACCGCTGGGGAAGGGCTAGGTGGATGCCCTTGGGAAACCCTGCCAGCGGAGTCTTCAAACAGCATAAGAGACTGCTGCATAACTTGCGGCTCAGACTGTTTCCCTGGTATGCATAGGGGGGATGTGACAGACTGATGGGCTTGGTTTTCAGGCGCCATCTGTTCGCTTTCTGCAGAAGACTGGATGGGAGATAATGTGAACGTGGGTCCACTAACACCACCACGACCATGTCCGCGTCCGCGTCCTTTACCAGATGTTTTCCTCATTGTTATCGTTTACCATAACAACAAAAATATTATTTGGCCCAATGTATTGAATTCAAATTCAGGCCTTTTTTTAAAGACACCTAACACTATCTGGCTATCTATGTAGGTACCGTATTACACTAATACAGGCACAGCAGTAACCACAGATTTAGCTGACTATAAATTTGAGGCCTATTATTTAGGCGCTGGGTGACAGGTATACGTTTACAGACAGAATTAGACTGGGATATGCACAGTAGCGTGTGTGTAAAGTTATTGAGAATGACCCTATCAGCACCTTGAATCTAATATTCCCTTTTAGGGATAAATTTAAAGTAGGCCTGATACAGCAGAAACCACTAATTTAGAGAATTGCTAAATTGGGAATTGTATTTCAACCCAGAACAAAAACTGTGCTTTGACGGACACTAAATAACTCGCCCAGCCACAGCAATAACCACAGATTTAGCTGATTACAAATTTGAGGCCTATTATTTAGGCGCTGGGTGACAGGTATACGTTTACGGACAGAATTAGACTGGGATATGCACAGTAGCGTGTGTGTGAAGTTATTGAGAATGACCCTATCAGCACTTTGATTCTGATATACCCTTTTAGGGATGGATTTAAAGTAGGCCTGATACAGCAGAAACCACTAATTTAGAGAATTGCTAAATTGGGAATTGTATTTCAACCCAGAACAAAAACTGTGCTTTGACTGACACTAAATAACTCGCCCAGCCACAGCAATAACCACAGATTTAGCAGACTACAAATTTGAGGCCTATTATTTAGGCGCTGGGTGACAGGTATACGTTTACGGACAGAATTAGACTGGGATATGGCCTAAAAATAACCACACTATTGATGGTTAAATGCACTTGGTGTGACAGCTTGACCAACCACACTATTGAGGGTTAAATGCACTTGGTGACAGGCTCAGCTTGCCCCTGATGTAGTATATGGCCCAAAAATAACCAGACTATTGATGGTTAAATGCACTTGGTGTGACAGCTTGACCCTGATGTAGGATTTAGCCAAAAAACAACCGCACTATTGAGGGTTAAATGCACTTGGTGACAGGCTCAGCTTGCCCCTGATGTAGTATATGGCCAAAAAATAACCAGATTATTGATGGTCAAATGCACTTGGTGTGACAGCTTGACCCTGATGTAGGATTTAGCCAAAAAACAACCGCACTACTGAGGGTTAAATGAACTTGTTGGCAGCTTGTGCTGGCGCACCACAAGACACAAAATGGCCGCCGATCACCCCAGAAAAAAGTGACTGAAAAACGCTCTGGGCAGCCTAAAAACAATGAGCAATTCAATAGCAGCAGTTCAATCATCCACAGCTGCAGATCGATCTCTGAATGAAGTCTTTTGGAGGAGTTAATCACTGCCTAATCTCGCCCTAACGTCGCAGCTGCAACCTCTCCCTATACTGATCAGAGCAGAGTGACGGGCGGCGCTATTTGACTCCAGCTTAAATAGAGGCAGGGTCACATGCTGCACTGGCCAATCACAGCCATGCCAATAGTAGGCATGGCTGTGACGGCCTCTTGGGGCAAGTAGTATGACGCTTGTTGATTGGCTGCTTTGCAGCCTTTCAAAAAGCGCCAAGAAAGCGACGAACACCGAACCCGAACCCGGACTTTTTACGAAAATGTCCGGGTTCGGGTCCGTGTGACGGACACCCCAAAATTCGGTACGAACCCGAACTATACAGTTCGGGTTCGCTCATTCCTACTCAGACTCTACCAGCTGGTATGGTAAAAGCTGGCGGGCTAAGAGTTCCGTCAAGCCAGCTGTCAGACGCCGGGCAAGGGGGTGACTCTGTGACATTGGCTTCTTACGCTCAAACATTTCCTTTACAGACACCTGACTGTGGGCAGATGAGATGGAACTGCTGAAGGTGAGAGGCGGAGTGGCGGGTGGTTGAGAGGGGGCCAACAGGACAGCAGTGGTTGAAGATGCTGGACCAGGAGGAGGATGGTGGCTTTGAGCTTGTGTGCTGCTTCTACTCGTCATCATGTGTTGATCCCATAGGCGTTTGTGATGTGCGATCATGTGTCTTCGCAAAGCAGTTGTACCTAGGTGGGTGTTGGATTTTCCACAACACAGTTTCTTTTGGCACAGGTTGCAAATGGCATCGCTGTTGTCAGAGGCAGACCCACAAAAAAAATGCCACACTGCTGAGCTTTGCAATGGCGGCATTCTGGTGGTGGCAACAGCATGCGTTGATTGGCATGCTGTCTGGCTGACCCCGGGTGCCGATACATGCTGTCTGACTGTGCCACTAGCTCCTTGTGACGACCTCCCCCTGCTTCCAACTCGTCTCCTCCTTCTCTCTGTCTCCCCTTCTGAACTTTCCCCCTCTTCTTCTTCTCTTCGAGCAGGCACCCACGTGGCATCCACGGACACATCGTCATCATCAACCACTTCACTTGTATCTGACACCTCAGCAAAGGAAGCAGCAGCGGGTACAACATCATCATCATCACACTGTACGTCCATGTGTGTAATGCTGCCTGACAGACATATCCCTGTTATCTACATCCCCTGGCAATAATGGTTGCGCATCACTAATTTCATCCAACTGATGTGTAAATAACTCCTCTGAGGGATCAAGTGAAGCGACTGTGGTGGTAGTGGTGGTGGTGGCAGCGGGCGGGAGAGTGGTGACAAAAGCTGAGCTGGAGGAGGATGGTGCGTCAAGGTTCTTAGCAGAAGCTGTTGAAGATTGGGTGTCCTGTGTAAGCCAGTCAACTATTTTCTCAGAATTTTTGGGGTTCAGGGTACGTGGCATCCAGGGCCTGTGGAAATCACAGCACCACGACCACGACGGCCACTGCGGGGTGGCCTGCCTCTGCCTGACATTATTTTTTAGATAAGTGGTTTATGCGTGCAAGGTACTGTGCCACCCTATATAAGTTGTGGACATCTGTGTGGGTCTGACACACACGGGCTTGCAATTTGCAAATGTGATTATATCACAGAAAAAAAATTTATAGAATTTTTTTTATCTGCAAGGTATTTAAGCGAATGACACCCTTTAACGGTATGAGTGGAGGCCTAGCCAGTGGCCACAATACAGTCTGTGTGGGCCTGACACACACAGGCTTGCAATTTGCAAATGTGATTAGATCACAGAAAATGTTTTAATATAATTTTTTTATCTGCAAGGTATTTGAGTGAATGACACCCTGTAACGGTATGAGTGGAGGCCTAGCCAGTGGCCACAATACAGTCTGTGTGGGCCTGACACACACGGGCTTGCAAATGTGATTATGTCACAGAAAAATATTAAATATAATTTTTTTTTATCTGCGAGGTATTTTCTGTCACACCCTGTATGAATGGTGTGCACACAGTACTGTCTGTGACTGAGCCTGCAACCTCTCACACACGGGTAGCCAGGCAACTGCAATATATATACACTCACCTAAAGAATTATTAGGGACACCTGTTCTATTTCTCATTAATGTGATTATCTAGTCAACCAATCACATGGCAGTTGCTTCAATGCATGTAGGGTTGTGGTCCTGGTCAAGACAATCTCCTGAACTCCAAACTGAATGTCAGAATGAGAAACAAAGGTGATTTAAGCAATTTTGAGCGTGGCATGGTTGTTGGTGCCAGACGGGCCGGTCTGAGTATTTCACAATCTGCTCAGTTACTGGGATTTTCACGCACAACCATTTCTAGGGTTTACAAAGAATGGTGTGAAAAGGGAAAAACATCCAGTATGCGGCAGTCCTGTGGGTGAAAATGCCTTGTTGATGCTAGAGGTCAGAGGAGAATGGGCCGACTGATTCAAGCTGATAGAAGAGAAACGTTGACTGAAATAACCACTCGTTGCAGCCGAGGTATGCAGCAAAGCATTTGTGAAGCCACAACACGCACAACCTTGAGGTGGATGGGTTACAACAGCAGAAGACCCCACCGGGTACCACTCATCTCCACTACAAATAGGAAAAAGAGGCTACAATTTGCACGAGCTCACCAAAATTGGACTGTTGAAGACTGGAAAAATGTTGCCTGGTCTGATGAGTCTCGATTTCTGTTGAGACATTCAAATGGTAGAGTCCGAATTTGGTGTAAACAGAATGAGAACATGTATCCATCATGCCTTGTTACCACTGTGCAGGCTGGTGGTGCTGATGTAATGGTGTGGGGGATGTTTTCTGGGCACACCTTAGTGCCAAGTGGCCATCGTTTAAATGCCACAGGCTACCTGAGCATTGTTTCTGACCATGTCCATCCCTTCATGACCACCATGTACCCATCCTCTGATGGCTACTTCCAGCAGGATAATGCACCATGTTACAAAGCTTGAATCATTTCAAATTGGTTTCTTGAACATGACAATGAGTTCACTCAGAATTTTTGGGGTTCAGGGTACGTGGCATCCAGGGCCTGTGGAAATCACAGCACCACGACCACGACGGCCCCTGCGGGGTGGCCTGCCTCTGCCTGACATTGTTTTTTAGATAAGTGGTTTATGCGTGCAAGGTACTGTGCCACCCTATATAAGTTGTGGACATCTGTGTGGGTCTGACACACACGGGCTTGCAATTTGCAAATGTGATTATATCACAGAAAATTTTTTTATAGAATTTTTTTTATCTGCAAGGTATTTAAGCGAATGACACCCTTTAACGGTATGAGTGGAGGCCTAGCCAGTGGCCACAATACAGTCTGTGTGGGCCTGACACACACAGGCTTGCAATTTGCAAATGTGATTAGATCACAGAAAATGTTTTAATATAATTTTTTTATCTGCAAGGTATTTGAGTGAATGACACCCTGTAACGGTATGAGTGGAGGCCTAGCCAGTGGCCACAATACAGTCTGTGTGGGCCTGACACACACGGGCTTGCAAATGTGATTATGTCACAGAAAAATATTAAATATATTTTTTTTTTATCTGCGAGGTATTTTCTGTCACACCCTGTATGAATGGTGTGCACACAGTACTGTCTGTGACTGAGCCTGCAACCTCTCACACACGGGTAGCCAGGCAACTGCAATATATATACACTCACCTAAAGAATTATTAGGGACACCTGTTCTATTTCTCATTAATGTGATTATCTAATCAACCAATCACATGGCAGTTGCTTCAATGCATGTAGGGTTGTGGTCCTGGTCAAGACAATCTCCTGAACTCCAAACTGAATGTCAGAATGAGAAAGAAAGGTGATTTAAGCAATTTTGAGCGTGGCATGGCTGTTGGTGCCAGACGGGCCGGTCTGAGTATTTCACAATCTGCTCAGTTACTGGGATTTTCACGCACAACCATTTCTAGGGTTTACAAAGAATGGTGTGAAAAGGGAAAAACATCCAGTATGTGGCAGTCCTGTGGGTGAAAATGCCTTGTTGATGCTAGAGGTCAGAGGAGAATGGGCCGACTGATTCAAGCTGATAGAAGAGAAACGTTGACTGAAATAACCACTCGTTGCAGCCGAGGTATGCAGCAAAGCATTTGTGAAGCCACAACACGCACAACCTTGAGGTGGATGGGTTACAACAGCAGAAGACCCCACCGGGTACCACTCATCTCCACTACAAATAGGAAAAAGAGGCTACAATTTGCACGAGCTCACCAAAATTGGACTGTTGAAGACTGGAAAAATGTTGCCTGGTCTGATGAGTCTCGATTTCTGTTGAGACATTCAAATGGTAGAGTCCGAATTTGGTGTAAACAGAATGAGAACATGTATCCATCATGCCTTGTTACCACTGTGCAGGCTGGTGGTGCTGATGTAATGGTGTGGGGGATGTTTTCTGGGCACACCTTAGTGCCAAGTGGCCATCGTTTAAATGCCACAGGCTACCTGAGCATTGTTTCTGACCATGTCCATCCCTTCATGACCACCATGTACCCATCCTCTGATGGCTACTTCCAGCAGGATAATGCACCATGTTACAAAGCTTGAATCATTTCAAATTGGTTTCTTGAACATGACAATGAGTTCACTGTACTAAAATGGCCCCCACAGTCACCAGATCTCAACCCAATAGAGCATCTTTGGGATGTGGTGGAACGGGAGCTTCGTGCCCTGGATGTGCATCCCTCAAATCTCCATCAACTGCAAGATGCTATCCTATCAATATGGGCCAACATTTCTAAAGAATGCTATCAGCACCTTGTTGAATCAATGCCACGTAGCATTAAGGCAGTTCTAAAGGCAAAAGGGGGTCCAACACTGTATTAGTATGGTGTTCCTAATAATTCTTTAGGTGAGTGTATATATATATATATATATATATATATAAAAAGCACACTGATGTACCAGCCCTGAAAAGGGCTTTTTGGGGTGCTGTCAGGACGCTGTCCTTACAGCAGATGCCCTAGCTAACGCTTTCCCTGTTGAATCAGCAGCAGCAGCAGAACTTTCCCTCCTCTCACTGTGAATGCAGCTTCCAAATGAATTTAAAATGGATGCTGTCCAGGAGGTGGGAGGGTCTGGGAGGGAGGGTCTGCTGCTGATTGGCTGGAATGTGTCTGCTGACTGTGAGGTACAGGGTCAAAGTTTACTCAATGATGATGTATAGGGGGCGGACCGAACATCGCATATGTTCGCCCGCAGCGGCGAATGCGAACAAGCAATGTTCGCCGGGAACTATTCGCCGTCGAACTATTTGGGACATCACTAGTCTCAACCCGAACTCCAGACTGGGCAGTGAAAGGGGGAACTACTGGTGCGGCTGAAGTTGGGGGCTGCCAATCATGGACTCTAGGGGCTCTATAGGCCTGTCTGTGCGGTGGCTGCGATGGGGGAACTACTGCACGTGCCACTGTACCAGCTTCAACTGCCCTTCTGGTGCTCGCCACTTCACCATGTTGTACGGCAGTGCTGGTACTAGGTCCAGGATGGGCTGTGCTGCTGGTGTATGCCTCACCACGTAATCCGACTGCGCCAGCCCCACTTTGCTGCCCTTGAAGCGGATCCTGCGCAACCTGTAGTCTAGTAACAAGGGGCCGGGTACGCCTGGTGGTATCAGGGACCACAACCTCATCGTCCAAACTTTGGGTCAGACTGCCACTGCTTTCTACAGGTTCGTATTGTGACCTGCTGGATTCGTCAGATGAGGGTTTCCATTCCTCATCCGACTGGGTCAGAAGCCTGTAGGCTTCTTCAGAAGAATACACCTTATTTGCCATTTGGTCAACTAAATTTAGGGGGTATTCCCTGAGACTACCCAAGAAAAAAAGCAAGCCTGTCTTACAAATGGGAGGCTAGCAAAGTACCGGAAGCAGCTGCGATTGATAAAAAATATCAAAACTGATGTTTTTTATCGCTGCAGCGCTTGTAAAGTGATTGTGCAGTGATAAAAATAAAATTAAAAAATGTTGTCACTGTGGCGGGGCGGGCATGGGTGAACGCACGTGTGGGCGACCGATCAGGCCTGATCGGTCGCACACACTGCGTTTTGGGTGGAGGGCGAACTAAGGTGACACTAATACTATTATAGATGTGACTGTGATCAGTTCTGATCACTTACAGATACTATAAAAGTACCAATGCTGATTAGCGATACGCTAATCAGCGAATCAGTGACTGTGGTGTGGTGGGCTGGGCGCTAACCGACGCTAACTACCTAACAAAGGGGCCTAAACTATCCAAAAACCTAACAGCCAATACTAGTGGGAAAAAAAAGTGACAGTTTACACTGATTACTTTTTTCCCTTTCACTAGTGATTGACAAGGGTGATCAAGGGGTGATCAAGTGTTTAATTGGGGTGATGGGGGTGATCTGGGGCTAAGTGTAGTGTTTGGTGTGTACTTACAGTAATGTGTGCTCCTCTGCTGGGACCAACCGACGAAAAGGACCAGCAGAGGAGCACACAAGCCATTTAACACCTTATATTTATAAATATATAGTGTTAATTGGCTTCTGATTCGGTTTTTTGAAAATCACCAGCCTGCCAGCGATAATCATTGGCTGGCAGGCTGGTGACAAAATACTCCTCTAACTTTTGCCGGCCCGCAATGCGCATGCGCGGGCCGGCTGTGTACGTAGTCTCGCGAGATGACGCACCGCTGCATCTACGAGGAATGAATCGACCGCCTCCGGACCGCGATCCTGCGTTAGGCGGTCCGGAGGCGGTTAATATAGAGAAAAAAAAAAAAGAATCAGCACAAAAGTATCAAATAAAATGGCTGTATCATTAGTCTAAAAGTTAAAAAAGCACAGCTTCTGACACAAATATATATTATTTTGCAGATTTTTTTTTACAATGTGCAGATAGTACTGTATCCCTCTATCCACCCTTCCCTCCCCCTTCTCCATCCCCCCACCCTCTTCTCCAACCACCCAGCACCCTTACTCACATAAAACAAGTAATATACATAATATAGCTTACAGTGAATTACTATAAATACTTACAGTTCTGAAGACTCCAGCAGGCTCAGGATCAGTGCTCTGGACAGTGGGCAGCTGGGCTCAGGGCTGAAAGTGGGCACCGCTCTGCAGTTCAGGAAGGAGACCTAGAAGATGCACCTAGGTTTTAGAGGGGGACAATAAGAAAAAATATATTTTTCATTACACCTCAGGTCAGACCACCAATCAGATCCCCAATGTTAATCAGACCCCCAATCCGACCTCAGCTAAGACCCCAATGAATATTATCCCCAATCAGACCTCAGATGAGAGCCCCATGCCTCTCATCACCCCCATATAATCCCTTATGCCTCTCAGCCCCCATTATCAGCCCCTATGCCTCTCATCAGCCCCCATTATGCCGCTCTCAGCCACCATTATGCCGCTCTCAGCCACCATTATGCCTCTGATGCCCCCTATTATGCCTCTCAGCCCCCATTATGCACCTCTCAGCCCCCAGCAGCCTGGCCATTATGCCCTAGCAAAAATAAATAAACACTTATCTCTCCTGCTCCTGGACTCCACCCGCTCCTCACCGGCACCGTGATCTTCTTCCTCCTGCTGTCGGCTGGCGGGCACAAGTGTGACGCCAGAGAGTGACTCGCGCTGTGCGCAGCCCTGCACAGCTGACAGCTGAGGACCAGGAAGCGGTGAGTACCGATCCTTCACCGCTTCCCAGTCCTCCGGTACTAATCAGCGTTTCCCAAATGGAAGCGCTGATTAGTATTCACGGTGAGTCTATCACTATGCCAGCCATGCCGCTCGCATAGTGAAGGATAGGATCGGGACACACACGGAGCCGGCGGAGTGGAGGCGGCGACCAGCGGGCCTGACAGGGTCCCCTTGTGGCCGTGGGCCCTTGTTCCATGCCCGAGTGTCCTCCCCTGATGCTGATACCACACAGCCCAATGAGCAACTTTTACCCTCACCGGTGTCTTTACCCTTTCCCTTGTAGATTGTAATTTCTCGTGGCAGGGTCCTCTCTCCCTCCTTGCAAGTCTGTTAATAGTTCTATGTGGATTGTATTTGTGTTTTTATATTATGTATGTGTAACCCTTTTTAGATGTACAGAGTCATGGACTTAATGGTGCTCTCAGATAAATAATAATACAATTCTTTGCTTCCTTATCTACAAGAAACCAGTGAGTAACAGACTGGGTTTTGTTCTGACTCAATACCTAGGCTGAAATGTGAGGCTTATGAGACAATATGGGTATGGTTGTCTTTATTGATAACTTGATCTAATAACTATGAGATACCATTCAATTCCACTGCAAGACATGTATGAAGAATCCAGATAGGGTTTATTTCCAGGTTGAATCTTTGAATTATGCACAAACAGTAGGTGAAATTTTTATTTTATTTTTTGCCTGGTTCAACCAGACATATTGACAGTACAAAACATATATAAAAAATGGCAGCCAGGCACAGGTAGAAAGGTGAAAATCACATCAACAGCAAACAAACTGAAATAGCAGCTATAAGACATAATAACTTAAAGGGGTTGTCTTATCTCACCATTACAAAGGTGAGATGAGACACATTCCTGACCACCTCCCACGCATAGCCATTAGAGCTACTGAAACAGCATAGTTCAAGCCGGGAGGTTGTCAAGACTCATCTTATCTTAGTAACGGTGAGATGAGACAACCCCTTTAAATTACATACAACCATGAAATATGGAACTTGACATTCCCCATCTGAAATGTTTACATTATAATGTTCCTGCGTGAAGTCTCGGTAGTAGATTTTGAGACTTGATACTGTAGATGAAAAAGACGAAAACATGCAAAGATGTAACTGCAAAAAACAAACAAACAGTTATAAGATTAGTCCAGGTCCTGTGGCTGACGGTCCTATGGAATGTAATCCACAATAGTAGAGAACAGGGGGAGGCTGTGACTGCCAACACTTCTACCAACCCAGAGTATACTCCAAATGGTGTCATTTTACTGAACACCCACGGTGTGTTCTTTTGAATGCATTAGTGATCCATACACTCTCTTTTATTTGTAACAGGAGCTCTGTGCTGCAATAATCACTAGATCAGGAGCAGAGTTGTAACTAGAAAAGGCTGGGCCCTATAGCAAACCTTTCATCTAATTTGTTAATTGTAATTGAATGTAATAAAAGGAGAAGTAAATTGCAATGTTGTCACAGTAAATGACCACCAGCTCAGTTTTGTGCATTTCAATGTATGTGCTTTGCTGAGTCATTTACATTGGATAGTTAGTTAGCTTATATACAGTACAGACCAAAAGTTTGGACACACCTTCTCATTCAAAGAGTTTTCTTTATTTTCATGACTATGAAAATTGTAGATTCACACTGAAGGCATCAAAACTATGAATTAACACATGTGGAATTATATACATAACAAAAAAGTGTGAAACAACTGAAAATATGTCATATTCTAGGTTCTTCAAAGTAGCCACCTTTTGCTTTGATTACTGCTTTGCACACTCTTGGCATTCTCTTGATGAGCTTCAAGAGGTAGTCACCTGAAATGGTTTTCACTTCACAGGTGTGCCCTTTCAGGTTTAATAAGTGGGATTTCTTGCATTATAAATGGGGTTGGGACCATCAGTTGCGTTGTGGAGAAGTCAGGTGGATACACAGTTGATAGTCCTACTGAATAGACTGTTAGAATTTGTATTATGGCAAGAAAAAAGCAGCTAAGTAAAGAAAAACGAGTGGCCATCATTAGTTCATCCGAGTCACCAGCCTCAGAAATCGCAGGTTAACAGCAGCTCAGATTAGAGACCAGGTCAATGCCACACAGAGTTCTAGCAGCAGACACATCTCTAGAACAACTGTTAAGAGGAGACTGTGTGAATCAGACCTTCATGGTAGAATATCTGCTAGGAAACCACTGCTAAGGACAGGCAACAAGCAGAAGATACTTGTTTGGGCTAAAGAACACAAGGAATGGGCATTAGACCAGTGGAAATCTGTGCTTTGGTCTGATGAGTCCAAATTTGAGATCTTTGGTTCCAACCACCGTGTCTTTGTGAGATGCAGAAAAGGTGAACGGATGGACTCTACATGCCTGGTTCCCACCGTGAAGCATGGAGTAGGAGGTGTGATGGTGTGGGGGTGCTTTGCTGGTGACACTGTTGGGGATTTATTCAAAATTAAAGGCATACTGAACCAGCATGGCTACCACAGCATCTTGCAGCGGCATGCTATTCCATCCGGTTTGCGTTTAGTTGGACCATCATTTATTTTTCAACAGGACAATGACCCCAAACACACCTCCAGGCTGTGTAAGGGCTATTTGACCATGAAGGAGAGTGATGGGGTGCTGCCCCAGATGACCTGGCCTCCACAGTCACCGGACCTGAACCCAATCGAGATGGTTTGGGGTGAGCTGGACTGCAGAGTGAAGGCAAAAGGGCCAACAAGTGCTAAGCATCTCTGGGAACTCCTTCAAGACGGTTGGAAGACCATTTCAGGTGACTACCTCTTGAAGCTCATCAAGAGAATGCCAAGAGTGTGCAAAGCAGTAATCAAAGCAAAAAGGTGGCTACTTTGAAGAACCTAGAATATGACATATCTACAATTTTCATAGTCATGAAAACAAAGAAAACTCTTTGAATGGGAAGGTGTGTCCAAACTTTTGGTCTGTACTGTATATAATACAGATAGTTAGTGGGAGATAGTCAGTGTAGGTTATATCCTGATATAGTGTAGATGATAGGTTCCAGTGCAGGGTGTTAGGTAGTGTGATAGGAATTACTGTTTCTCTGCTGTCCATACATACAAGCTACAGACATAGTGCTGTAATGTCACAACAATACTTGTGCACCAATCAGTAATATCTACTCAGACCTGATAGAATGTGAAGTTGCATGTATTGCGCCAAAACTATGTGCATCATTAGTGCTGATTTTCGCAATCGCAAATATATTGGAGCAGAGTGCTGTAATGTAAAATTACATATAGTGATCAGGAGTCATGAAAGTTGCTGCCAACCATTTGCTCCAGTGTCAGGAAACATCTAGCAGCTTGAAAAATGGAGCAAAAGTGAGCCACGCCTGTATTGCACGCACAATATGCACATATTACGTTGCCGATTTTGACAATCAAGAACATAATGACTGGAGATCACGAATTTGCTAAATTATGGTGAATATTAGGCCAAAAGTTCACAAAATATCGCAAATTTAAATATTGCCTATGCTGCTCATCACTATTTTCTATAAACACTTTTCTCACTAATCTTTAGATATCAACAGAAGTTGTTGAAAATATCAGGACAGTAGTGTCATTGACAAAAGAAGATGTTTTTTATGAAAAATATAATGCCATCTTAACAGGATCATACAGGTAAGTCATACAATGTGTGTTGCAATACTGTGACGCCATTGAATACTATCATTATGTAGCAGTCATACAAAATCCTTTCTGATGTACTTGTTTGTTGGTTTGACTTCTGATTATCTGACACAACTACTCCTCTGGATTCAATGCCTATCATTTTGACACTTGTCATCCTTCTTGGTTATTAGCTCTGACCCTGACTATGTTTGGGTTTGCTTCAAGCTCTAAGATTTATCTCTCATTACCAACCCCTTGCTTGTCTGGTTCTCCTTATACCTATTTGCATCAACCTGGCAATTTTCAGGAGCCAAATCATATCCTCCTTGTGGGGGTAAAGGATGAATTCATGAGGTCTCTTGCACTCTGTTAACTAGAATTGTCAGCATAAAACCTGACTTTAGAAGTGCAGTTGTTAAACAGGTTATTTTGTATAGTAACACAACAGAAGAACTGCTACAGATCATAAAGGAGTTACTCAGTCTCAGCTCAACTTACTAGACCGTATTTTGGGGAATTGTAGGGAATCTGTAATGCTCCATAAAAGCTATAAATTGTACAGGGTGGGCCATTTATATGGATACACCTTAATAAAATGGGAATGGTTGGTGATATTAACTTCCTGTTTGTGGCACTTTAGTATATGTGAGGGGGGAAACTTTTCAAGATGGGTGGTGACTTTGGCGGACATTTTGAAGTCGGCCATTTTAAATCAAACTTTTGTTTTTTCAATAGGAAGAGGGTCATGTGACACATCAAACTTATTGAGAATGTCACAAGAAAATCAATGGTGTGCTTGGTTTTAACATAACTTTATTCTTTCATGAGTTATTTACAAGTTTCTGACCACTTATAAAATGTGTTTAATGTGCTGCCCATTGTGTTGGATTGTCAATGCAACCCTCTTCTCCCACTCTTCACACACTGATAGCAACACCGCAGGAGAAATGCTAGCACAGGCTTCCAGTATCCGTAGTTTCAGGTGCTGAACATCTCGTATCTTCACAGCATATGCTGTGTAAATAACTCATGAAAGAATGGCCGACTTCAAAATGGCCGCCATAGTCACCACCCATCTTAAAAAGTTTCCCCCTTCACATATACTAATGTGCCACAAACAGGAAGTTAATATCACCAACCATTCCCATTATATTAAGGTGTATCCATATAAATGGCCCACCCTGTACTTTAAATTTCTGCTGTGTTCATCTGGAACTGAACAACATCATACGTGGCTGGTCATGTTAATAGCCTACCTCCTGATAAACCTATGCTGATTTGCACCACTCCGAATTGTAAAAGTAAATACAGAGAGCTTGGATTTGGTTTGTATTGTGGATAATCTGGTTATTCACGTCCTGTCTAAGCACCAGTCCAGCTACAGGAAAACACAAACACTTAGGTATTTCCTTTTCATTCTGATAACATACTGCTACCTGTACAACTGTTTTAAAGAGAACATTCTTTGTGGGCTAAGGCCTCTTTCACATTTGCGTTGTCCGGATCCGGCATGTACTCCACTTGCCGGAATTACACGCCGGATCCGGAAAAACGCAAGTGTACTGAAAGCATTTGAAGACGGATCCGTCTTCAAAATGCGTTCAGTGTTACTATGGCAGCCAGGACGCTATTAAAGTCCTGGTTGCCATAGTAGGAGCGGGGAGCGGGGGAGCGGTATACTTACAGTCCGCGCGGCTCCCGGGGCGCTCCAGAGTGACGTCAGAGCGCCCCATGCGCATGGATGACGTGCCATGCGATCACGTCATCCATGTGCGTGGGGCGCCCTGACGTCACTCTGGAGCGCCCCGGGAGCGCACGGATGGTAAGTATGCTGCTCCCCCGCTCCCCACTACACTTTACCATAGCTGCCAGGACTTTAGCGTCCCGGCAGCCATGGTAACCATTCAGAAAAAGCTAAACGTCGGATCCGGCAATGCGTCGAAACGACGCTTAGCTTAAGGTCGGATCCGGATCAATGCCTTTCAATGGGCATTAATTCCGGATCCGGCCTTTGCGACAAGTGTTCAGGATTTTTGGCCGGAGAAAAAAGCGCAGCATGCTGCGGTCTTTTCTCCGGCCAAAAAACGTTCCGTTCCGGAACTGAAGACATCCTGATGCATCCTGAACAGATTTCACTCCATTCAGAATGCATTAGGATAAAACTGATCAGGATTCTTACGGCATAGAGCCCCGACGACGGAACTCTATGCCGGAAGAAAAGAACGCAAGTGTGAAAGAGCCCTAAGGCATTTATTGACTCCAAAGAACAGATAATTTCATCTATGCCAAAATTGTATAATTGATCCAGATATCTTTGCTTAGACTGTCTAAGGCTATTAATGTCACTACAGTGGACAGTATCCTTCTTCCTCAGGATGTGGTTTATTTTGTTGCCCCAGAAATTTCTAATTTGCTGGGTTATTTACATTTTGAGCCCTTGTCTTTCTTTGCTCTGGAATAATTGTCTGAGACTTGATGTCATGAGTTCTTCGGTTACTGTAATTCTCTAAACTGATTGGCACTCGGATGACATTTCTAAGTAGAACCTTGAGTGTCATGCTGCTTGTCTCTCCTTGCCTTTGAAATCTGTTGCAACATCTATTGTTGAGGTGACGAATAATTTCTGATGTATTTTCTAGAACAATGATAAAAGCTACCTGACAGAAGTTTTCACTGACTTATTGATTTTATTGTGGACTCTTGTTTACTAAGTGCAGAATATGAAATCATTCCGGTCGTCCAGAGAGACAGTTATGATAGTAACTGAGCAAGAACAACCTGCTCAAATGGGTCTTGTTCCTCTCTGCAAATATAAATTAATAACCATAAGCCAAATTAGGACTCAAAGCACAACAGGTGAACCTACAAATCCCAGCACACCACCGTTAGCATAAGTTAAAAAAGGTCTGTACATTCGTAGTAATGGTCAGCAGTGCCCAATGTCAATGCACCTGTTTTACTCCAAAAGGAACAATCTTCTCACCAACAATGCAGGCACTGTTCCCTTAATGGTCTCCTTGTAGCGTCCTCATCAATGGTCTCTCCTGTAGACCTATATGGATCACAACATCGATGTATGGATTACCACAAGTAGCTGTAGATGGGTACACTGCAAACCCTCATACTTTCACTATTTACTATCTGGAGCTGCATATCTTGGATCATGATCCTCCAACAGACAAAGGGATATGGAGGCACAAAAAGACATAGGCTTGTGGAGGATCATAAAAAAAATTAAAAAAAACAGCCTGTTGTGCTTGTTCAGAATACTGACAAGATGAACATCTTGTATAAACATGTAGTAAAATAGTAGGAATCATCTCAGGATGGAGCTCACAAGTCCCCAACTTGTTTTGCCTCCCAAGACTTCTTCAGGGGTTCCTATTCTGAGCTCCAGGCCACATTTTTAACTACAAAAGTGCCAAAATTCCTCTGTAGAAAGTCACTTACAAACAGCTCCAAATGCAGTAGCAACACAGCAGTATGTTATAAGCACCCAGCAAACCCATGAAATGAAATCCCAATCTCAACGTTAAAAAGGGAAAAAAAACAGTTAAAACTGTACTGAACACAACCTAAAATTGTGAGATCCAACTATCAATGTCAACTTCATTAATTCACCTACTTGGGCAAAGGTTATTCACTTGGTTTAAATACAGGTATAGAGTAAAAGTAATCAAGCCTCTATTTATATATCTAATCAATCATACTGGCATATTCACCCTGCATGGCTCTAACCTGACCCTCAATACAATAGCAGCCCACAGGGGGCATCCAGAGGATCCCAGCCAAAGACATAGAAAAATAGAGGCTTCAAAACGGCACTGCGTGAACATAGTCCAAAGTAAATCAATTAATGTCAAATTCCATATTCAATCCAAATGGTGTTCATCAGAAAAATATATTCTGTCTCTTTTTGTCTCAAAGTTTTAATGATTTCACCCCCTCTCCAATGCGAGTCTACCTGACAAATACCAATAACCTTCAAGCCTTCTAAATCTTTAATTCTACCCCTCCATAGGATGAAACAGTTTTCTATGTAAAGACACCTAAGTAACAATTCAGCTGGTGGTGTCCCATAGACAAGTGATTCCTCCCACAGCGACATCTAAAGGTTTGCATAGCTGGACGCAAATTTTGACCCCATAGCCACACCTACCTGTTGAAAATAAAAATCACTCTCCACCAAAAATGGTTGTAAAGTAATAAAAAGTTGATAGCATTTACCCAAAAATGTATTTGTTCTAGTTCCATGTTTTAATTTCTATGTAGAATTGTCTGTATCGCCTTAACACCTTGATCATGTGGAATCACATTATACAATGATGTCATATCAGCTGTATTTATTTAAGCTGTGGAATGACATCAGTGGAATTGTGCAATGAGGAAGGCATAGGCAACATACTTTTGGAGAAAAAAAAATACACATAGTTGCCTAGATGCCAGAGACTATAGGTTTGGGAAGTGAATGCTGCTGTTTTCTGTGCATTTTTGCAGTATATAACTGGTATCTTGGGGAACGTTTTATAGATATGTTTGTATTCCTTCTGATTTAACCTCTTAAGGACACGGCCATATTTCACCTTAACCCTAAGTTCACACCTGAGCGTTTTACAGCGCATTCCTACGCGCTGTAAAACGCTCAACAAGGAGAAACCAATGCTTCCCTATGGGAATGGTTCTCACCTGGGCGTTTTACAGCGCGTACGATCGCGTACCATCTAAGAAACTACGTGATAAGGTGGCAGTTTTGTTGGTACTATTTTATGGTACATAAGATTTTTGGTTGCTCTATATTTCATTTTTGTGAGGCAAGGATACCAAAAAAAGAAATTCGGAAATTTTGTCTCCATTTGCCATAAACTGTTGAGGAACACCTAAAGGGTTAATACAGTTTGTAAAATCAGTTTTGAATACCTTGAGGGGAGTAGTTTCTTAGATGGGGTCACTTTTATGGATTTTCTACTATAGGGGAGCATAAGGGGGTCTTCAAATGGCACATGGTGCAAAAAAAAAAAAGGCCATCAAAATCTGCCTTCCAGAAACCATACGGCGTTCCTTTTCTTCTGCGGCCTGCCGTTTGGTCATACAGCAGTTTACGACCACATATGTTTTTTTTCTGTAAACTGCAGAATCAGGATAATAAATATAAAGTTTTGTTTGGCTGTTAACCCTTGCTTTGTTACTGGAAAAAAAAACGGATTAAAATGGAAAATTTGACAGTGTTCATCTGAGGGGTTAGGTCATGGGGTATTTTTATAGAGCAGATTCTTACAGGCGCAGTGATACCTAATATGTCTACTTTTTTTTTTAATTTATGTTTTACACTATATTATCCTTTTATAAACAAAACATTTTAGTATCTCCATAGTCTAAGTCAGTTTTTTTTTAAGTTTTTAGCCAATTATCTTACGTAGGGGTTCATTTTTTGCGGGAAGAGAGGACGGTTTTATTGGCACTATTTTGGGGGGCATATGACTTTTTGATCGCTTGCTATTACAAGTTTTGTGATGTAAGGTGACAAAAAATACCTTTTTTTTGCACCGTTTTTATTTTATTTTTTGGACCGTGTTCATCTGAGGGGTAAGGTCATGGGGTATTTTTATAGAACAGATTCTTACGGATGTGGCGAAACCTAATATTTCTACTTTTTTTTATTTATTTTAGTTTTACAAAATAATATGTCAAGTCTGAGAACCATAGTTTTTTTCCGATTGTCAGTGGCTAAATGGAATTAAAATTTGGGAAGGGGATTATAAATTTAGTACTCTATGGAAGTGTTGTACTCCCTGAAGCAACCGTCAATGCAGAGGCCCGGATGATCGGGGCACGTGTCACACTGAGTGGTGGTGTCCTTCTGTATCCCCCTCCTGTGGCACACTCTGCACTTTTTTGGGGACCGTCCCTTCTTTCCAGTATATGGGACCACACTCCAGTTCCCGAGGTACTCCGGTCTGCTCTTTCCTGGTCAGAAAATATCAGGGACTTGAGGACTGCCTCATAGAACTGAAGGAATTTCCCTGTGTTGCCACCGCTCTGGGACAGCACAAAAGAGTTGTACAAGGCAACCTGTACCAAGTAGACCGCAACTTTTTTGTACCATGCCTGGGTTTTGCGCATGGCATTATATGGCTTGAGGACTTGATCAGAGAGATCAACTCTTCCCATATACCGATTGTAGTCGACGATATAATCGGGCTTGAGGACTGTTGCCGCGGTACCTCGCACAGAGACAGGGGTGATGCCATTACCGTGAATTGTGGACAGTACAAGGACATCCCTCTTGTCCTTATATCTGACCAGCAACAGGTTTCCACTGGTAAGGGCTCGGGTCTCACCCCTGGGGATAAATACCTGGAGAGGGTGGGTAGGAAGGCCGTGTTGATTTTTCCGCACAGTCCCACAAGCGGACATGGATCTGGGGATGGATCTGGGGGCGAGGGACTGGAACAAGGGGATACTAGTATAAAAGTTATCCATGTACAGGTGGTAACCTTTATCTAGCAGTGGGTGCATAAGGTCCCACACAAGTTTCCCGCTAACACCCGGAGTGGGGGGACATTCTGGGTGTTCATTACTGGAATCTCACCCCTCGTACACACATGAAACTTGTAAGTGTACCCTGAGGTACTCTCACAAAGTTTGTACAGATTCACGCCATACCTCGCCTGCTTAGAGGGAACATACTGGCGGTAAATTAGTCTCCTCTTGAAAGCAATGAGAGACTCATCAACCGCGACCTCCCTTCCAGGTACATAGGTCTAAAAAAATTGGGCCCTAAAGTGATCGATGACCGCCCTAATTTTGTATAGTAGGATGGGGGGGGGGCACATGCTGCATTATCTGCGTAATGCAGGCATTTTCGGATGGCTTCGGGTAAGTGTCATGGCCGTACTGTAAAGGAGCCTGGGTGTTGAGCAATGAACTGTTGGGCGAGCAGGTTCGTTTGCTCCACCATCAGATTCACAAAGTGGGCACTGAAAAAAAAGACTAAAATAGTCATATTCAGTGAAGCCCACTGTGGAAATCAGGAATCGCAGGCTCAAAATGCTCTGAGGTACAACATTCAAGTTCATCAGTAGGGGGCTCCGGTGGACTTATCTGGTGGGCCTGAAAACTAGTACGAGCCCTAGAGCTGCTCTTACTAGTGTGGGCCACAGGGTCCCTGGCATGCCGGTCCCCTAGCTCCGCCTGGCGGCTTCTCTGCTGCCTTAGGGGCTCATCATCATTGCTAGATGATGAGGAGGACGCGGATGACAAAAGAAAAGTGGGGTCATCCTCGTCCTCACTGGGACTCTCGTAATCGGAGGCAAGCTGGGCGTATGCCTACTCAGCCGAGAACATCCAGCGGGCCATAGGGGAGTGTTTGTGTGAGTGTGTGTGTGCGTGTGTGGAATTTTTTAGTTAATGTGCGTGTGTGTGGGGGCACAGGTGTTCGCGGACTTATCCCTAAAACTAAGAAAAAAAAACACACAAAAAAGGCCAAAAAATTTGAAAACATTTATAAAAAAATTCAAACTCGCTGATCAGCAGTTCAAAGCTGATCAACGGTGGAGTGTGCGATGCGCTAATAGTGGCCGGACGCTAAGCAAAAATAAATAAATAACTGCTTGAGCCCCAAAAAATGTGTGGGGGGGCGGGGGGGCAAGCTGCAGCACCCCTGGGGGGTCTAGGGTAACTTTCCCTGAATATCCCTGCCTAACCTAACCTGTCCCTGACCTTTCCCTAAATACCTTTTAGTGCCAGATGGCATTGTGGAAGGTCAGAAGGGTGTTGCCCAGATATGGGGGTGCTGGCTCTGGGAATTGATGCCGGATACTCTCTCCCAGACACAGAAAGGAGGAGAAGAGGAGCGCTGCAATAATTTAAACCTCCCGCCCCTGCAGCCAATCAGAAGCGATCCTGAGAGGTGATGTCACCATCACCTCTCAGGATCGCAGGATGGTGATTAGTGGTGTATTATCACACCACCGATCACCATCCTGTTCTGGGTTATCGGGTCCCCAGAGACCCCGGAATAACGCAGAAAACCGCAGGTCTGAATTGACCTTTGGTTTGCTGCAATCGCCGACAAGGGGGGGTGACCCCCCCCCCCCCCCGCGCATTGTCCCAGGGTGCCTACTCAATGATTTGAGCAGGCACCTTGTTCCGATCACTGCCCGCCGTTACCTGTACGCCCTGTGTCCTTAAGAGGTTAATATCCCTAACTTTTTGCCATCATCCATAATTATCGATAACTCATTTAGATATTTTTGTGTGGGGTCTAATCACAGTTTTTATACGTGTTATCTTCTTCTAACATCTGATTCATCTTCACTGTATAATGTTCTGGCTTCATGATAACAACCCCTCCCCCTTTCCTGGCTTCACAATTACACTGTTATCTTTCAAATTGTTTTAGTGCATTTTTCTCTTTGATACTAAGATTGTGTTTCCTCATTAGTCATTTGTTAATGACGACATTTCTTTTTTTTTATTTTTATTTTTCAAAGCATACTTTATTTAGTAAAGCAGTGAAATACAGTATATGAGTGTTGGAGGGAAGACAAGCCTCTACACTACTTACATAGTAAAAACAACACAGTATAAACTGCAGGTCAGACATTGCAATGCAAACAAGGCATATATATATCCAAGATACAGATCACATAATAAATACACAGTGGTTTACTTTGAAAGGTGGGCTCCAATTATTACCACTACGAGGGGTCCCTGTGTATCGCGTCCTTTCACATCCGAGACAGGTTAAAAAGAAAGATATCGAAAAAAGAAGGGGGGGGGGTCTTATCTGCTTGTAGGTATAAGGTGATAAGATCGAAAAATCGAAATGTGTGTCGCTAGTTCACCTAAGTGTATTATCTAAGACAAAAGTTAATTGGCTAAGACCGTCTGGTAGCCTCTAAATGAAATCCATCTATCCCAAGTCTTCAGAAATTTGTGGTGTGATCTCAGTTCCCATGAGGATAGTTCTTCTAATCTATAGATCTGATCAATCCTCTGCAACCATTGTTCCATTGAGGGAACGTCGGAGGATAGCCACATTAGAGGGATCAGTAATTTAGCAGCATTTATGAGGTGTTTAAACAGCGGCAGATTGGGAGGAGAAGGATCTCGTGGAAAGAGGTTTAGGAGAGCCACTTCGGGAGATGTATTAATGTCAGAACCACAAATTTAATTGCTGGTTTGGAAAACTTTTCCCCACCATGCGGACAGTAATGGACACGACCACCATATATGAAAAAAGGTGCCTCTCTGAGTCAGGCATCTCCAGCAGTTATCAGAGGCCGTAGCTGAATACAAACATGTTTTGTCAGGGGTTTTATACCACCTTGTGATAATTTTATAGTTGTTCTCCTGAATTTTGACACATCTCGAGGCCTTATGTGAGGAGTTGAAAATAGTAATGGTATCAACCGGGGCTAAGCAGTTATCCAAATCTTTCTCCCACAACCTAATAAAAGCCGGTGTTAAGGCGAATGGGGGGGTTCTCAATCTCTTATACCACTGCGAGATCATCTTTTGGGGCGGGGGGTCTTGAGTGATTATGTGCTCACACCAGGTAATGGGCCGTAACAGGGTATGTAGATGGGCATTTTGAGATATGTAGGCCTGTATGAAATGAAGACCTAAGAAGCCTGAACCAGAGACTTTCAGGAGATCTCTCATATCTTTCAAGGAAAGTAGTTGGCCGTCTCTGTAGAAGTCCACCAATTTCACTGAGGACCTACTAATTTCAGTGGGAAGGCTATCTCTTAGGGCTTTGGGGGCCAAGTGACATACATCAGCTACGGTTAAGATAGGTGACGGAAGTGGTGAATTTAAGGGGGTATTTTGCAGGGAGTACCAAGCCTGTAGGGTGGCTTTCATGGTAGGGGAAAAGTTAGGGTGTGCAGGTATCTGGGTCATACGACCCAAGAGGGTTGCTTTGAAAGGAGTCCCCAGTAAAGATTCTTCCATCGAGACCCAGGATTTGTGTTCAGGTGCTACTAGCCAGTCTACTGCTCTAGTAAGCAGGATAGCCCGACCATACAATTCCGGGTCTGGCAACGATATACCTCCTCTCTCTCTCGGGTAGGACAGCAGTTTATATGACAATCTAGCCTTCTTTTTGTTCCATATGAAGGATCTGAACATAGATTTGAGTTTTGAGTAGTAGGAGGAGGGGACAGGGATGGGCAGCGTCTGTTGAAGGTAGGTAAGTTTAGGAAGAATGAGCGAGAGTAAAATATTTTTCCTTCCGAACCATGAGAGCGTAGGGACATCCAGGGAATTTATATCTTCAGTTAGCTTGTTCTGGAGAGGGATATAATTCAGGCTAAAAAGATGGCTAGGGTCCGTACTTATTTTAACCCCTAAATAGGTTAAGTAGGGGGAGGACCAATTAAAAGGCGAACAAGCTTCTAAGTGAGACTTAACTGAGTTTTTGATGCCAGTGGAAATTATCAGTGATTTATTGTGATTAACCTTGAAGTCAGAAAGTAATCCATAAACTTCCAGATGGCCGTATATCTTAGGGAGAGCCACTTGGGGGTTACTGATTATCAAAAGAATATCATCCGCAAAGGCGGCGACTTTATGTTGTTGGTCCCCAAGAGTTATTCCCTGGATGTCTCTATCCATCCGAATGGTCTGAAGAAGAGGTTTAAGGGCGAGGACAAATAATAAAGGGGAGAGGGGGCAGCCCTGGCAGCCATTTCGTATTATAAAGGGGGCTAATAAAGTGTCATTTACTCTAACTGAGGCAGAAGCCTGTGAGTACATAGCTTCTATGGCACTGATAAAAGAGGGGGGAATGTTTTGAGCGTGTAACGCTGAGTACAGAAAGACCATTTGACTCTGTCAAATGCCTTCTCAGCATCTGTGCTAAGAAGGACTAAGGGAAGGTTTTTCCTTTTGACATAATGGATAATGTTAAGAATTCATGCTGTATTGTCTTTCCCCTCTCTATGTTTCACGAAACCTACTTGGTCTCTATGAATTAGCGAGGGGAGCAATTTCGCCAGTCTGTTTGCCAACATTTTAGCTAGAATTTTTAAATCTATATTGAGAAGGGAAATGGGCCTATAGTTGGGACACAAGGAGTGGTCTTTGCCTTCTTTAGGAATTAACGTAATGTGGGCCTTGGTCATGTGAGCAGATAGGGGAATACCCCGTAGGGAATCATTATAAATTGGCAGGAGATGAGGGATCAATACCTCCTGAAAGGACAAGTAGTAAGGTGTTAGGAGTCCATCCGGACTGGGGCATTTTTTTTATTGCATCTAAAATTTCATCATGAGAGAAAGGGGAAGCTAGGTGAATTTTATCTTGTTCCGTAATCATGGGGAGTGTCAGGTTCTCCAGATATGAACCAGAGGGCGTCAATGGATCAGGGCTACCTGAGAGAGAGCGCGAGGAATCAAGATTGTAAAGGGATTGGTAGTAGTCCCTAAATAATGAGGCAATTTTGTTTGACTCAAAGGTTAGACCGACCTTCTGGGGTTTTCAGCTTGTGTATATAGTTATTTGATTTCCTACTCTTGAGTCTAGACAACATGTAATGGGAGGCTTTGTTCCCATGAGCGAACATTTTGTATTGGGAATGTAGAAAGAGCTTAGCTGATGCCATATTTAAAAGATTTTTGAGGGAGGCTCTACATACTGACAATTCTTGTAAGTGAGCTTCCAGCAGAGATCTTTTGTGAGCACTTTCCAAGGAGATGATTTTGGCGTGTAGGGAATCTATCTGTTTTTGCCTTTCCTTTTTAAGGTGTGCCCCTAGACGAATACAGTGGCCCCTAATGAACGCTTTGTGGGCGTCCCAGATAATTTGTGGAGAAACCCCAGGGGTACAGTTTAATATTAAAGTATTCTTCTAGAAGGTGTTGTAGTTTAGTTCTGGTATCTTGAGCACTTATGAGCATTTCATTAAATCGCCAATGGCTAGTAGGTTTATGGGTAAGAGGAGGTTTTATGTGAAGGTATATTGGGGCATGATCTGAGAGGACAATGGACCCAATATCCGCTTCGGAGCAAAGCTGGAGATGTTCCTTTGAGATAAACAAATAGTCTAGACGGTGATAAGATTTATGCATTGGTGAGAAAAAGGTATAGTCCTTGGAGTCTGGGTGTATAGTTCGCCAGACAACAAGTGAGCCTTTGATAGTGTCCGAATAAGGGAACGAATACCTTTTTGGGATTGGACAGATTTATGGGAGGAGGAATCTATAAGCGGATTAAGGACATGATTCAAGTCCCCTCCCAATACCATAACACCGTCTCTGAATGATTCTGATTTTGCTAATACAGATCTAAGCCAAGGAATCTGTCGGCTATTCGGGGCATGCACATTTATGAAAGTGTACAGATGTTGACCTATCTTCCCTTTGAACATTATGAAACGACCCTCTGGGTCACTCAGCTGGTCCTCTAAAATGAAATGTACCTTGCTCTGGAACCCAATGCTTACTCCTTTGGAATTAGATGTAGGAGAGCCGCAGTGATACCAGTTGGAGAAATATGAATATGATAAATTTGGGAAGTGTTGGGACTTGAAGTGGGTCTCCTGTAGGAAAACAATGTTCGCTTTATCTTTTCTCAAAATTCCGAAGATCTGGCTCCACTTAGAAGGCGAATTGCAACCCTTTACATTATAGGAGGCAATTTTAAGAGCCATCATGGGAACAGATAGAAAAGGCAAAAAGCTGAAACATGCGTGTCTGGATACTAGTCAAAAGGAAAATTTGAGTATAATACTTAATAGTAGGATGACCCAACAGGAGAAAAAGTTGAAGTCTAGATGACGGTGTGACCTGTCTCAGATGGATAGTGCTCCACACAATGAGAGACCTGCGAAAACAGTTAAACAATATATTTAGAACAAACAAAGGAAAATTAGAAACTACATATGGGTCCCGCGGGACTCTAATAAGGGGGGGAAATGGCATTCGCCTATTTTGGACCCGGCATTTAAGGTCAAATATATCCGATCAGTCAATCGATAGGTTGACTGATATATACGTTAGAGGGCAGTGGCCAGCAAGGTAATGGCCTAGAGGGTCCAAGTCTCTCGTTTGCGGGAAAAGGGGAGACCTAAAGGTCGCTGAATACATATATTATATATTAGCTGTTGGGAGCAGTCTAAATTTCAAGATTGCCTTCCATAATCTGGACCCACACGGGGGATGCCAAACCGAGAGTTGGCCTCAAGACATTCACAAAGACCTCTTACATTATGGTAACATCTAAACAATAAAATATTGCATAGGTATGAGCATCCTATTACAGAGTGCAGCCTAGACCATCCTTCTGAGTCCCTGAATCGCAAGATAGCCCTGGGATTCCGATACCAAGCTGTAACCTCGTAGTGTCGACTATCCATCTATCCCTGGTCCATCTAATAAGTCCAGGGACAATGTATAGTCAAGACCATCACCGGGGGTAACTGATTATGTAAATAGTTCAGAGGCGCTGAATACATATTACGACTTATTATAAAGCTGTGCAATAAAACATCGCAGGAAAAAGGAAGTGATGAGCCTGCGCATACAACAGTCGCTGAAGTAGCCCATGATCTGCCTTAAACAGACGCCACCGAATAGCACCGGAGTATACCAATAGCAAAATCGCCTGTTGCGCATAAGCCGGTGGTACAAGGCATATTTTGAGGTTGAAGTCCGAATGTATCATGCGGATATAGAAAATAATCGGACCGTATTAATGCGCGTGATGACAAATAAATCATTTCTGGACTAACAGAAGACGCCTCGTGAATCATAACTAAACAGTTAACAGTATTCAGCTAAATATATCAGTTACTAGATGGACATAGATTCAAATACGCCATGTCTCGTCTAGTAAAACTTAAGAAAATCTTGATATGCGATACAATTAAAGGCCGCATCTAATCGCATCATGCGAAATGTAAGTTAAGGCAGCTTTGAGGGTCACGATAGAGTGCCCCGGGTGTCAGGTATAGAGATTCAGAGAAAGTGATAGAAAAACATTACAATGGGGAAGACTGGAGGTAAAACAGAGACAGAGACAATCTACGGGGGGCCGGGTTAAGGGTGGGAGATAGGAGGATATAATGACTGATACTGATCCGATGCGAAGAAAACTGCTAAGAGGCAAAAAGTCACATTCTCAAAAGACGTTGGTCGCAATGCGCCTTGGGGTAAGAGGATGACTTTTCTTCTTCTCTTTTTGTCTTTGTGCTTTAGGGGTCCCTTTCATCTCGAACGGTACCACCTTGGGCAGTTTTGGGAGTGCAGTAATGTCCTGGATAGCGTCCCAATCTTCAATGTCCAGGGGATTTATATCCAGCGAATCAAATGCTGGGCCTAGGTCCATATGAGATTTGATGGTGATCCTCCTGCCTTGATGCGAAAAGGACAGACCGAACGGGAACTGCCATCGGTATAGAATCTTGTTATTTCTGAGCCAATCTGTGAGGGGCTTGAGAGACCTACGCTTCTGCAGGGTCACCGGAGCAAGGTCCTGGAAGATATTGATCGGCACCCCATTATATTTAGCTCCACCAGGTAGACGAGCCTTGTTTATTATGGCTTCTTTATCTTGGAAATGGAGGAACCGGCAAATTATATCTCTGGGGGTTCGTTGCCTTGCGGTTTTGGGCGCAGTGCCCTATGAGCTCTCTCGATCATAATAGAAGCAGAGCGTTCCGGGCCCAATAATTCTTCGCATATCTCCTTCACTATGGCGGAGGAGTCTTGTGCGGATTCTGTCTCTAGAACTCCTCGGAATCTGAGGTTATTCCTTCTCCCACGATTCTCCTGGTCTTCTAGGGCGCTGAATGCCACATTTAGGTGCGTTTGGCATTTTTGAAGGCTGAGGGCCGTTGCCGTCTGAAAATCCAGGATTGCGGCCTGGTTGTTCTCTAAGGCCTCCACTCTGCCGCCAATATGTCTAACATCTTGCCTCATGGAAGAGAGTTCGCTGACAAGCGGTTCCATAGCCCTTTGGAGAGCAGAGTCCAAGTATTTTCTGGAAATCGGGAGATGTTTGCAATGCCTTGAATCTTCAGCGTCGCTGCCGTCAGCTTGTATCTCGGCCTCACTCTCCTCTGTCTCTCTGCTTGGCTCCGGCGACATTTTAGCTTCCCGCGCGGCACATATCGCTGCAGCTTTTTTAATGAACTTATCCATGTCGCCACAGCTTGACTGGTGCTTGGGAGGAAGGGATGAGTCCCCTGTTCGTTGCTGGCCAATCTTGCCCATATTTCAGGAAGATAAACTGACAATAGCTGCTGAAAAGCCGGGTCTGAGCAGCAGAGCTCAAGCGCACACGTCCATTCAGGTCTGGCGCTAGCTCCGGCCCCCTTAATGACGACATTTCTGAAAACCTCTATAGTAGCCCCCTTACAGGAGGATTAAAAATAGAGGGGCTACATATATCTGTATAGGAATTTATCACCTACAACATATTTCAACCTTTTTTGAATTATAATGTCTTATTTTGGTATCCCTATAGTTACAAACATCCATGCTGCTCATATGTTTTACCTAGCAGAGTGCACAATAAATGAAAACACAAATATGGTAAAAACAGAGAGCAAACAACCTGATCAAACCGGTCAAACTGGTTTTCGAACAACCTCCTTACTAGTAGGGGGTATAGACTATTGATGTATGTCCAAAAGCTGTATCAGACCTTGGGCAAGCGTAAGTGATGGAGGGGTGGTGATTAAAGTTATGCTGGTGGGGGGCTTTGTATGGGTACAGTATCTCCTATGTGATAATTTTTCTCCACAGTGCTTGCTGTTATTGTATTGGATTCCATCCAACTGTGATTTTTTTTTTTTTACTAAAAAAGTTTTTTTTAATTATCTTGTCCTTAAGTTATACCTTGTCTTCTTCAAAATTGTTAAAAATGTTCTTGCCTTTCATTATTTATACAAAAAAAAATATCTTGTACTTTAGCATGGCAGGAAATGTGGGTCACTCCTTGGAATTGCCACGCTACCACAAAATGCCACCACCGACTTATAGAGCAGCTGTTAAGGACAGGGACAGTTCATCTCTTTCACGCCCCCATGGGTCAATGTTTTGCAAGGCAGCAATGAGGCCAGGTTCTTGTTGATACCTTTACTTTTGTGTCGGTCCGGTTCCTATATCAGGAGCTTATCCGCCTCCTCCACTTCCTACTCAATGACATCTTCCTGTCCCCAACACAAACATGACAGAGCTTTTCTTCAACTCCATCTCTCTACAGTGCTGCCATGCTGTTTTTTTAGCCCTGATTAGAGAAGCCAAACAGCAGATCAGTTGCTAATCTTCATCACGCAGCAAATTTCTTTGCCAACCATAACTGTGTAGCGTGGTCAGTAACAATGGCAGAAGAATTGTGGCTGTGCTGCATTTGCGGGAAATAACACATTTTCCATGCATGGAACACATGATAAATTTAGTGGTGTAACAATTTTTTTTAAAGGATTGTGGCTTGCAGAAGGTGATCCCATGTCCAGTGTCTGCACATTTCAGCCATTTTTATGGGCTACGAAGGTCCATGTGGACTTGCTGCTGCTTGATCTGCGCTGTTCTAACTCTCGTGAATTTCATCTTGCATACTGTATGCTGGAGTATCTGTACGAGCAGCATAAAGTGGTTAATGATTTCATAGAAACACAGAATGTGTCAGCAGATAAGAACCATTTGGCCCATCTTGTCTGCCCAATATACTGAATACTATGAATAGCCCCTGGCCCTATCTTATATGAAGGATGGCCTTATGCCTATTCCATGCATGCTTAAACTCCTTCACTGTATTTGCAGCTACCACTTCTGCAGGAAGGCTATTCCATGCCTCCACTACTCTCTCAGTAAAGTAATACTACCTGATATTACTTTTAAACCTTTGCCCCTCTAATTTAAAACTATGTCCTCTTGTAGCAGTTTTTCTTCTTTTAAATATTCTCTCCTCTTTTACCTTGTTGATTCCCTTTATGTATTTAAAAGTTTCTATCATATCCCCTCTGTCTCGTCTTTCTTCCAAGCTATACATGTTAAAATCCTTTAATCTTTCCTGGTAATTTTTATCCTGCAATCCATGTACCAGTTTAGTACCTCTTCTCTGAACTCTCTCCAAGGTATCATACATCTGACCACCACAGCATAGATCATGTGCTGTTTTGAGGTCACGCAGGACAGGAGAATAAGAATATCCCTTCCAGGATGACACTTCTCTCATTGAGGAACCAAATTTAACAGCTCACGATCCCCTTGTCGCTGCACAGGAAAGGGGCAATCCCCACAGCAAAATCCAATTAATTATTCCCAGCAGATGTACTTGCTTCAACCTTGTATTTTTATTCCAGGCTACATGAGCATTTCAGCTCATGTAGCCTTTCTCAACGGTACAGTTGAGAACGTCTAAATGAGCCAAAATATGTCCTGTTGATGGAGATTTTTTTCTGTAATAAAAATACAAGGTTGAAGCATGTACGTCTGCTTGGAATAATTATATGAACTTCTCTCATTGAGACATGTAAGCCAGCTTACTTTCCAAAAGAACAAGATAAACAGAATATCTCTTTATCATTAGGGAGATGGAAAAATAGTCATGATGAGTATTATATGTCAGGCAACACTGCTCTCGCTTTCTAGGAAGAATATAAGCCTTCTGGAAGGAAAGCTAGCTTGCATGTCTTGTTGAGCAAAGTGTAATCGAGGGTGTAAGATTCTAGTTCTCCTTTGCTTTTGGATGGAGAATTGGCTTGCATGTCTCGCTTTCAGTAGTAATATTGCCTTTTTTGTTTTTCATTTTGTGTCATAGGTTTTCCATGCATGATAGAAAGTATTAAAATCTTGAAAGAGTGTATTTATTATTTTATTTAATTTTGTCATGTAGAAAGGGAATCTACTAAAGTGTTTTGTATGTCAGTAATGCCCTGTTACTTTGTCCTCATCGAGGTAGCACAGCATCTATGGAAGTCCGATCACAGAGACTTAAATTTATGAATGGTACATGTGCTCAAGGATTCAAAAATAACATTGGCATGAATTTATTAAGACTGGGGTTCACATACCGCCAGTCTTGACACCCTTGCACTAGAATAAGATGCACCAAATTTATTAAAAGACAAATGCTTTAGTCGCATCTCTGGCACTCAGTGCACCAATGAGCAGTTCAAATGCTGTTTTTATGTAGTTGCTTGTCATAAAATAGATTTTCTAACATATGTGTTTTTTTTCAGGAATACATTAAAGAGCGCACCTATTTATGGATTGGCATGCGCTATAGCAGAAACTTTGCAATTCATTATATGTGCACCGGTGTTTAGCCTCGGAGGATGGCTTGTTGCACATTGCTATATATATATTGAAAATGTTTTCCTGTAAGTATTTGAATTACTTTTTTGGATGTCACTTATCAAACAAATATATTTTAATAATATTTATGACAAGAGTTGAGCGGACACCTAGATGTTCGGGTTCGACAGGTTCGGCTGAACTTCAAAAAAAAGTTTGAGTTCGGGACCCGAACTTGACCCTGAACCCCATTGAAGTCAATGGGGACCCGAACTATTGAGCACTAAATTGGCTGTAAAAATGTCATGGAACGGGCTAGAGGGCTGCAAATGCCAGCAAAATGTGGTTAAGAGCATGGCAAGTGCACTGCAAACAAATGTGGAAAGTGAAATTACTTTAAATAACATAAAATACGTAAAAATAAAAATCTTGATCTAGAAGGACGAGGTCCATATGGAGTAGGAGGTTGAGGAGGCGGTGGATGTGGCAGTGTAGGTGGAAGCGGCGGTGGAGAAGGAGGAGATAGCCTACACTGCTTTTTGGTTCTAATTTTATTTTTTAATTAGGATACCCTCCAAAAGAGTGTGAAATATCCAAAATACTAGAATAAACAATTGCGCTGTTGTATAACATTGGCTGCTTAAGGCCGGTATACATGTCTATTTTGCACAAGGTATGGACAAGTCCTGTGAGATCCATGCCTGGCTGTGGATAGGCGGCTGCGCTTGTCTGTAGGGTTGAGCGAACCCGAACTGTAAAGTTTGGGTTCGTACCGAACTTTAGGATTTTTGGACCCCGAACATTTCCATAAAAGTTCGGATTCGGTGTTTGGCGCTTTTTGAAAGGCTGCACAGCAGCCAATAAACAAGCGTCATACTACTTGCCCCAAGAGGCCATCACAACCATGCCTACTAATGGAATGGCTGTGATTGGCCAGAGCAGCATGTGACCCAGGCTCTATATAAGCTTGAGTCACATAGCGCTGCACGTCACTCTGCTGTTGCAAATGTAGGGAGAGGATGCTGCTGGACTTGTGATTTCAGGGAGAGAATACAAATAGTTGTGTGGGTGCAGAACACAATCGTTTTACCCTGCCCTGAGGCCATTGACCAAAAAAAAATATAACTTTTATAATTCTGTTAGATAGGTGGGTGGCGGCGGCGGCCATTTTATGCAAGCTCAGTGCACCAGCACTGCATCTGAGCTTTTGGGACATTGCAAATCACCAATTTTTTGGGGGCACACTACAACATCTGGATTAGTCAGTGTGCAATTTAACGTAGAAATACACCCATCATGTTCTGAGGTTTTTAAAACACACTTTTTTTTCAAAAAACAGTATTTTCCAGATCTGCAAGTGTTCAATTCAAGTTTAATATATACAGCTTTCATATTCTGTTAAAAAAAATACCTTTTGGGCAATCTACAACATCTGGATTAGTCAGTGTGCAATTTAAGCTGGAAATACACCCATCATTTTCTGGGGTTTGAAAACACACTTTTTTGTCAAAAAACTCTATTTTCAGGCAGCATCAGCACATGTGAAATTACAGGCTTATATACTACTGTCAAATTCAGTTGTTAAACACTCATTTGGGCACAAACAATTTAGTTGGCAGCTTTTGATGCAGATGTCATTGTGAGATACACCCTTAATACATTTGGGTCACATTTAGAAATTTTAAATACCGGCATTTGGTGCACCAATATTGAATTCAGTGAGATACACCCTCTACATACAGGGGTTTGAATCAGGGATTTGAAATGCAGCCATTTAGGGCAAAGAAATATTTACTTCAGGCCTACACTGGTTCAGACCGTGTGAGATACTCCCTCTAAATAAAGGGGTTTGATTCAGGGATTTTAAATACAGCCATTTTGTGCAAAGATATATTTACTTCAGGCTTACACTGGTTCAGGCCCTGTGAAATACTCCCTTTACATACAGGGGTTTGAATCAGGGTTTTGAAATACAGCCATTTGAAATACAGCCATTTTGGGCAAAGATATATTTACTTCAGGCCTACACTGGTTCAGACCGTGTGAGATACTACCTCTACATACAGGGGTTTGAATCAGGCATTAGAAATACAGCCATTTTGGGAAAATGTATATTTACTTCAGGCAAAAATATGAGGAGAGCTTCAAATAAGGGAAGTGGCCCAGGTCGTGGTGCTGCTGGTGGATCTCCTGTTGCAGGGAGAGGACGTGGTCTTTCTGTGCTAGCTACACGGACAAGTGAAACCCCTTCCTCAGGTGCGAGTAGGCAACAAAACCTGCAGCGGTATTTGGTCGGGCCTAATGCTGCTCTACGAATGGTGAGGCCTGAACAAGTGCAGGTTATAGTAGATTGGGTTTCTTACAGTGGATCCAGTTCCTTCACATTGTCTCCCACCCAGTCTCCTGCTGAAAGACCACAGTTGGCACCTGCGACTGATGTCCATCAGTCTTTTACCTCACCCCCTTGGGGGTCTGAGCCCCAAGTCATGCAGCAGTCTTTTCTGCTTTTTGATGACTGTTAGCAGGGTTTCCCAGGGCCATCCACCTAGCCCTGCCCCAGAAGTGAAAGAGATTGAGTGCACCAATGTCAAACCACTTATCTTTCAAGATGAGTACATAGGAGGACCATCGCAGCACGTCTCGGATGATGACGAAACACAGATGCCAACTGCTGGGGCTTTCGAAAGTGTGCAGACAAGGAAGGCAGGGGTAAAGACTGGGTGGAAGGTGATGTGGAGGACGATGAGGTCCTCGACCCCACATGGAATCAAGGTCATGCGAGTGACCTATGTAGTTCAGAAGAAGAGGCGGTGGTTGCACAGAGCCACCAGCACAGCAGAAGAGGGAGCAGGGTGCAAAAGCAGAGCGGCCATCCTCTAGACAATATGCCCTGCTACTGCCCACTGCAGCAAAGGACCAAGCACACCAAAGCCAGCTCCAAGGAGTTCCCTGGCATGGCAGTTCTTCAGACAATGTGCTGACGACAAGACACAAGTTGTTTGCACGCTGTGCAATCAGAGCCTGAAGCGAGGCATAAACGTTCTCAACCTGAGCACAACCTGTATGACCAGGCGTTTAAGTGGAAAGCATAAGCGGCTGTGGAGTAGACACCTCAAAAACCAAGAAAGGTCTCTGGCTCCTCCTGCTGCAGTCGCGGCCTCTTCATCCACCTCTGGAGTGACAGTGCCACCCGGCACCCTGCAAACAGAGGATCTGCAAGCAAAACCAACACCTGGGTTACCAAGCATCTCCACAATGTCCCACAGCCAATGTGGACAAGCTCACGTTTATTAAAATGAACCAGGCATGAATCCGTCAAGACTTGTGCACAATAGACATGTATACCGGCACTAACCAGCCATTGTTATACTGCAGCGCAATTGCTCATTCTTGTATTTTGGAAATGTCACACTCTTTTAGAGTGTACCCTAATAAAAAATAAATAAAAAATTTAAACCAAAAACCTGTGTTGGCTACTTCATCCTCCTCCACCACCGCTTCCACCTACACCGCTACGCCCACCGCCTCCTCAAACTCCTACTCCATATGGAACTCCACCTCGTAAATACATTTTTTTTTTATTTGTACGTATTTTATTTTATATAATGTCACTACTTTGTCAGTTACATATTCTGGTGAAATTCAGCAATTTTTGGGTGTATAGTGCCACTGCTATACTAAGTAGACAGGTTTACAAAAAAAAATAAAAAAAAATTGTCATTTACATTTTAGGGTGAAATTCACCAATTTTTTGGTGTATATCTAGTGCTATACCTATTAGGCCGGGTAAAAATGTTAATTGTCAGTTACATTTTCAGGTGAAATTTACCAATTTTGGGTTGTGATGTACCACTGCTATGCCAAGTAGGCTGGTTAACCAAAAAAATAAAAATAAATTGTCAGTTACATTTTCAGTTGAAATTCAAAACTTTTTGGGTGTGAAGTACCACTGCTATACCTAGTAGACCGGTTAAAAAAAAAAAAAGCAGTTAGGCCCCTCTCACACGGGCGAGATGTCCACGCAGGTGCAATGTGTGAGGTGAACGCATTGCACCCGCACTGAATCCGTTCATTTCATGGGGGCTGTGCACATGAGCAGTGATTTTTGGGACGCCACCGCTGTGCAAATTCAGCATTACCGAAACCAAAGAAGCGCTTATAAGACTTTGCTACCAATTACGGTTTTTCTGCGTTTTCCTTGTCTTCTGAACCCAATGACTTCAGTATCTACAAGCCACATATGTCCAATGCTGCTATACATTAATTAATGTATATGTCTATTGCTGCTGCGTATTAATTTAATATTTGTGGTCGTGGCAACCAGGGGAGCGTCCCTGCCCTACCTAACTACCCTGTTCCCTCAGCGGTTAGAGTTGTGCCGCAACCGCGCCGTAGTGGGGACGCCTGAAAGAGGGCAAAAGACACACTGGTTAGCAGGAATAATTTATTACAACATAACTCACAAAACCAAACTTTGAAAAGCCATAGACATCTCAGTATTGGGATGAGGTACATATCGGCTGAAACACGCGGAGCGCCAACGCCCTAACTTCTGGATGACATGTGCTGGCACCTGATTCTTAGAGGCTGCGGACGCGGCACCTATACGAAATGAGTGTCCTGAGATTGCGGCTGGATCACCGCCCAGACTGGCCACTAAGGAGCGTACATGAGACACGAACTGATGCGTAGTGAGTGGCATCACTCCGAATGGCAGTAAAGGACTATCCGGCCCGTGCCCAGATAACGCTGACTGCAACGGGGCACCACTGATGAGCCGTGGGGAAAAAAGACACCGGAACTGGGGGACCTGTCTGCGAGGTTTTGGACGTCCTGAGTAGTAGCACGTAACCCTCGGTGCACTGAACCAACTGGCTGACCGTGAGAAACCTGTCACTACCAGGAGAACAAGTGAACTCCCCCGGTCTTAAGAAACCATAGAAGGCTAAATAAATAGCGGACTTGAGCACCAGGCTAGGCAAGGCCCCGAAAGGGCTCCTATCCAGGACGTCGGACAAGTTGCGGAAAAGGAGCCCGGTGACAGCTTGTCTGCGCACTTGGCCTCCAGATCCACATCTGCCCAGACCCCTCAATGCAGCTTTGACGGCATGTATGGAGAAAACCGAAGCCCGTTCGGGATGACTGACCGAAAGGAAATGCTGCACCCCCGACAAGTATGTCTTCACTGTGGTATGGGATAGCCTAAGCTCTGCGTGGCAGTAGCCAATGAAAGTAAGGATGTACTCCACGAAACTGGACTCCCCCTGAGGACACTCCTGCTGAAACCTGCAAAACACCCTCCACCCGGTGTTATATGCCCTGGTCGTGTTTGCTGACAGGGACTTGGCTATTAAGGCGTGGGCCGTCTCTAGGTGTCTGGTCACATTAGTACTAATGACTCGTGGGGAGGGATGGTAGCACCCACGACATCTGCCTCTGGCATGACCTGAAAGAAAAGGGAGAAATTAGCCCTAGATAAGGCGTCAGCAGCCACGTTTTGTGAGCCTGGTACATGCGTGCTACAGACACGGAAATGATAATGAAGGGAGAGTTGAACTAAACGTCTCAAGAGACACATGACATGCAAGGATTTAGACAACCCACTATTCAAAACGTCAACCACCGCGGCGTTATCAGTAACAAACAAGACAGAGAGGTTGACCCAGTTACTGCCCCACACATGGGCGGCTACCACGATGGGGTACAGTTCGAACAGCGCTGAGGTATGTAGGAACCCTGGGATCTGTCTGACCTCAGCCGGCCATTCGTCTGCGACCCAGTGGGTGCCAAAAATAGCAGAAAACCCTGAACTAGCAGCCGCATCAGAAAACACTACCGGGGATTGGCTGGTCAACTCAGGGATAAACAAAGACACCCCATTCCATTGGCAGAGAAAGTGGTCCCACATGTGAAGGTCTGCCAAGGCCTGACTGTCCAGACGCACTGGGCTGTCCTGTTCCGGAGCCGTGGCGAGAAGCACCAGCAACCGGGAGATGAAAGACCTGCCCTGTGGGATAATGCGCATGGCGAAATTCAACATGCCCAGTAGCGACTGTAAGTCCACCTTGGTGACCACCGTCGTGACTGAGAACCTGTGGATGACTTCCCTAACCCTAGCCAACTTGTCTGACGGCAACCTGGCTAACATGCCCTGCGAGTCAAGCTCAATGCCCAGGAAGGTGATGACTGTGGACGGGCCTTCGACTTTCTTGGGGGAGACTGGTACACCTAGCTGAGAGAAACACCTCAGTAACTTCCCCAAGCCTAGGGGAGCTGCCCCTGGCCTCTCAATCAGCAGGAAGTCATCGAGATAATGGATGACGAACTCGCAACGGACTTTTTGTTCTAATATCCAATGAAGGGCCTGAGCCAGCTGATCAAAGAGCCAGGGGCTGCTCTTGGAACCGAAGGTGAGCTTGGTGGAGAAATAATATTGGTCTTTCCACTTAATGCCGTGCCACTGCCAGAGCGCTGGCATAATGGGCAGTAACTTAAAGGCATCCGAAATATCAGCCTTGGACAACATAGCTCCGGGCCCTAACTGTAAAATAATGGCGATGGCCTGATCGATGGAAGAATACCTCATGCCCACTTCCTCAGAAGGGATAAGGGAGTTAAGACTAGGGACGTGGGAACCATGTGGGGCTGATAGGTCAATGATGAGTCTCTCCTTCTTACTGAATTTGCCCGTGACTACCCCCACAGGACTGACTCTCCATCGCTGAAAGGGGGGCACCTTGAAAGGACCAATCAAGAAACCCTTAACCAGCTCAGACTCGATTAGTTTGTCAACAGACTCGGGGTTCCTGTCGGCAGACTGGAGATTCCTGCACTCATACGTGTACTCAGGTGTCGTGATCAACCCCGTATGAAAGCCCTTGCAGAATCCAGCAACTAGAAACTGCACGAACCCTGGATTATGATGTCCCTGCAAAAGCTCTAATAAACAATCGGTATTGACCACACTCATGTAGGCTTTAACTGATTTTAATAAGCATGCAGCTCTGGGGTGGGCCCTAAAGCAATTGGTACAGATATGTAGAAGACGGCATTGACCAAAATTACAAGACCCGAAATTAAAATTATTACAAATCTGGGACCTACCCAACTGCACGATGGGCCGGCCTAACTTGTCGACTGAGCTGGGAGGTCTGAACACATCGAGAGGCCCAGCCGACGAGCCGGAAGGGAAAGACTGAGCACTGCTGGCTGATTTGTGGCACCACTCGGTAGAGTGGAAGATGGACTGACAGGCCGAACAGGAGGGAGCTTTAAGACCTGCGAAATGCCGGCAAAATAATTCAGTATCCAAGTTGGACCAATCTGTGACATAACCAAACTGAGTAAAAGCCGCTACTGCCTTGGCCGAAAAGGAACAATGGTAGTCATAAAACGAAACCCCTCCATACTTATGACCCAACTCCGTCACACGAAAAAGGTAAAGATCAAGCTCCTCCCTCCTATCCAGCCTAGCCGAACATATAACATCTCTGAAAAGGCTAAAAGCCATTACAAATTCGGGAATGGTTAACTTGCGGTTAAGCCTGTGGTCGCGGCCTCTCAGTACCACCGAGACTTCCCCGCAAGCTATAACCTTGTTATCGGACAGATCCCTGGAAGCTATCAGTAAAGATGCAAGGTTAACATCCCTACCCTCTAGGATGTCTTTCCTGACGTTGGTCGGGACAAAATGAGAGGGCGCCACATTGGGAACAGCCAGGGCAGTACGGGTTTCCCCTAGGGCAGAGGTAGTGGCTACTGGAACATCAGGGGGGGGAGCAGGAACGACCGAGTCGCGAGACTCCACTGACTCCAACCTCGCTTGTAAGGAAGTTACAGCTGCCGTAAGGCCGTTCAGCATGACATGTAGCTGCTCAAGCGATGTTTGCACCGTGGACATGGGGAGTACGTCTTGACTGGAGGCCACAGAGTCTTTCCATAACCGATATAATTCCGCCTTCCTGGCGGCAGCCGGGAAGGGGATACCCTTCTTAGTTAGTTCTGACATGAGTCTAGGGATAGTCCAAGCTCTCAGAGACGGTAAACTGCCCCCTTCAGACACTCCTGCCACATTCTCATCCACGGACGCCTCGACAATGTCCGATGCGTGCGACATCACAGCTGTGGAAACAGTAACGTAAGTGACCAGCGACACTGGATGACCGCCAGCACCAGTGACCAGCCCGGCCGTGTATCAAGGTGACCCGCCCCCGTGAGCTCCGCACAATAACACCAGAAGGACCGTGAGGAAGTGGACCGTAACCGACACCCATAAGTACCATGCAGAGAAAACATGATATACTTACCGGCTTGGAAAACTACAGAAAGACCACCGAGGGGAGTTAGAAAATAATGAAACCTGAACGTGAGACAGAGCATGAGACACGACCCTGCTAGTATGGCCTCTACGCCCCCTATCCCCGTCTGTACCCCTACTACCTTACCGACAGGCCACAACCTCAGGACGTAAGTAAGACCGACTATGACCTAGAAGCAAAACGATAAGCATCAACTCTGGATGCGCAAGCAAAGCAGAACAACCAAGCGAAAAGTAAGACATGAAGACGTGGTAGTGAACCTAGAGAGCAGCCAGTAGGAGGAGGCCAGCCGACGGCTAACGCCCGTACCCCCTGGCCGACCTTAATGTAATCACGGATCCCTGCCTATCTAAGCGGCACGGCGGCCCGTGCCAGACTTTAAAGCGGGTGAGGGGCGGGACCACCGCGCCACCCACGCCCCCCCAACGATGACCACGTGGGGAGCACGAAACTCCCAGGCATCGAGGGACGGCGCGGGGGAACACTCTCTGCTCGGTGGCCTCCACCCCACACGGACGCCATTCGTGACCCACGTGGGGAGCACGCGCTACTCCCTGATAGAGAGCCCGGTGCGGGGGGGGCCCTTCGATCTCCATGGCCGACCCACCTGCCGGCCGGGCGCATCTATCACGTGGGGAGCAGCGCTGCACCCTGGCATGGACCGGTAAGGGGGGTAGCCCAGCAACGTGGGCCCCGCCCCCACCAGTCGGTGAAATGTTGCCACGTGGGGGGCCGCACCGTTCCCTGGCAGAGCGCCCAGTGCGGGGGAGCCCCCCAAAGCCTGAGGGACTGACCTTCCGCCGGCTGAGCACCCTACCACGTGGGGACACGGCGCAAACCCCCTGACATAGAGTCGGGCAGGGGGAGGCACTAAACATCAAAGCCCCGCCCCCCGCCGGGAAATAGCGTGCCACGAGGGGGGCAGCACTGCACCCAGGCAGAGCGCCCAGAGCGGGGGACCCCCATAGCCTAAGGGGCTGACCCTCCGCCGGCTGGGCGCTCCACCACGTGGGGACCCAGCGCAACCCCCTGACACAAGCCGGGCGGGGGGAGGCCCGAAACATCCTGACTCCGCCCCCCGCCGGACAAACTAGCGTGGGAGGCCGCCCTGCTCCCAGCAGAACGCACAGTGCGGGGGAGCCCCCCCCTTCGCCTGAGGGGCTGTCCCGCCGCCGGCTGTGCGCACTGCAGCGAGGGGAGTCAGCGCGGCCTCCTGACATATTGCCGGAGCGGAGAGCTCCCCGGCGTGCACGCCCCCAGCTGCCAGCGAACTCACCGGCACCACGAGGGGGGGGAGGAGAACAGCTGTCCTACGGCCATGCATTGTCCGGAGCACGGGGTCCCCACTCACCAAGGGGCCGACCGTGCTTACCGGACCCGAATGTTGCTTACCGTCGCCTGCAGGATCGTTGCCAGGTACGTGCTCAACCAGAACGCTGAACGACGTACAAGGTGGGAGGGGCGCAAGCCGTTGAAGTAGGCAGGCCAGCCCCTCCCACAAATCCAGGCCAATGAATCGGCCTTTCACAAATGCCGCTGCTATTCAATTAACACATTGACTTTTAGTGCACATGCCTTATATTGCTGCTATTACGGTTTAAAGTGTTTTATAATATTTTATAGTTTTTTATTGGTGATTTTTATTGGTGAATTATATTGCTATATTCTATTGTCATTGTGGGAATAAATATCCTTATCAATTTACTCCATACTTGAGTGCCTGGTTTATCCTATATTACTACAAGAAACCAGTTGGCAGATTAAATAAGCTGATGTAAATAAAGGGGTAACAAGGAGCCTCTCTGTTCAGGCAAAGTGAGACATTTCTTGGCAGGTTTGTGTAATGTGAAGTGATACCAGCTGACATAGGACTACTGTGCTCACATATGGAAAGGCTGATGGCAGCTGTTATAAGAAGCTTTAGATGACTTTATATGCTACTATGTTTCATTATTTTATACGTTTGCTGTTTTATACTTAGGGTACTTTCACACTTGCGTTTTTCTTTTCCGGCATAGAGTTCCGTCACAGGGGCTCTATACCGGAAAATAACTGATCAGGCATATCCCCATGCATTCTGAATGGAGAGTAATCCGTTCAGTTTGCATCAGGATGTCTTCAGTTCAGTGGTTTTGACTGATCAGGCAAAAGAGAAAACCGTAGCATGCTATGGTTTTATCTCCGGCGAAAAAAACTGAAGACTTGCCTGAATGCCGGATCCGGCATTTTTTTCCATAGGAATGTATTAGTGCCGGATCCGGCATTAAAAATACCGGAATGCCGGATCCGTCCTTCCGGTCTGCGCATGCGCAGACCTTTAAAAATGAAAAATTAAAATGAAAAAATAAAAAAAAATGATCCGTTTTGCCTGATGACACCGGAAAAACGGATCCGGTATTGCAATGCATTTTTCTGACTGATCAGGCATTTTTCTGACTGATCAGGATCTTGATCAGTCTGAAAAATGCCTGATCAGTCAGAAAAAATGACATCCGTTTGCATACAGTTTGCCTGATCAGGCAGTCAGTTCAGGCAACGGAACTGCCTGCCGGAATCAAGCAACGCAAGTGTGAAAGTACCCTTACCTATTCTTTTATGTAAAGTTGCAAATTATTTAATGATCATTTAACTATTTAAATTATTAATTATATTATTTCTGATGTGTCTTCTTTTAGAACAATTTTCATAGTTTCTTTTACTGCTCGTAAAGTGGCGCATCCAGATTCCTTCACATTAAATTTAGGAGCTGCAAAATTTTCAGCTGAACGCATTTTTAAACTGGTGGATAGAATTCCAGCTATTGACATCTACAGTGAAGAAGGGCAAACTTTGGTAAATATATATTTCTCCTTTTTTACACAGTGTTTAGTACATTTGTTAGAGAGACTGAAGTGGGTGGGAAAATGCTCTGTAATGCCCAGTGGCGGATCTAGAGCCTGGTCTCGGGAGGGGCACTTCCAGATTATTTTCTGTCCGCCGCCACAAAACAATGGTGCTTATAGAACAGACTACACAGTGTAGCGGTATACTGTATATTGTGTGTCACAGTGTAGGCTATATGTGTATAAAAAAACATATTTCACATGAAAACTTAGTTACTTGGCCCTTGGGGATCTTGGACACCACTTCCACACTTTGGCCGGGGGCTCGGTGGAGCTGATGCTGTGTTTTATCCTAATGAGAAAGATTTCATAATAAGGATTTGGAAAAGAGGCAGAGGGATAACAGAGCAGGGAGAGGCTGGTGCTGCTACTAGGGAGTCATACCATGGGGGAGTAATAAAGCCCACCATAATGCCCCCCCAGTAGAAATAATTCTCCTTATAATGTGACAGTGCAAAAAATACCCCCTTGTAATGACCCCAGTTGAGCTAATGTCTCCTATAGTGCCCCCATAATGTGCCAGTTAATACCCCAATATAATGCCCCCAGTAAATGCCTCCATAGTGCTCCTCTCCCCCCCCCCCCTTTCTCCTAGTGCCCCACATAATGTACCAGTATAAAATGCCTCAGTAGATGCCCTCAGTGTCCCCCATAATTTGCAAGTATAAAATTCCCCTTCTTAGTACCCCCTGTAGATGACCCCATAGTACTTCTCTCCCCCCTTCCCCATAGTACCCACCTTAATGTGTCCTAGTATAAAATTATACTGTACAGAGCCCCCCATATAAAATACCCCTTCTTTGTGTCTATAGTGCCCCCAATAATGTGCCAGTAATAAAAGCACTCCCCCCAATCATGTACCAGTAATAAAAGCACTCCCCCAATCATGTGCCAGTGATAAAAGCACTCCCCCAATCATGTGCCAGTAATAAAAGAACTCCCCCCAATCATGTGCCAGTAATAAAAGCACTCACCCCCAATCATGTGCCAGTAATAAAAGCACTCACCCCCAATCATGTGCCAGTAATAAAATCACTCACCCCCAATCATGTGCCAGTAATAAAAGCACTCACCTCCAATCATGTGCCAGTAATAAAAGCACTCACCCCCAATCATGTGCCAGTAATAAAAGCACTTACCCCCAATCATGTGCCAGTAATAAAAGCACTCACCCCCAATCATGTGCCAGTAATAACAGCCCCCCCATTCATGTGCCAGTAATAACAGCCCCCCCCCCCCATTATGTGCCAGTAAAAGTGTTGTGTATATATATAAAAAATAAACACTTATACTTACCTCCTTGTCAGCGATGCGATGCAGGCCTCTTCCGGCCTGTGTCCCGCGCTGTACGGCTCAGGCGGCGCAATGACGTCAGCCTATTAGAGGAACAGGGTAGGGACACACCTCTCCCCTGCTCCTCAGCACAGCCATCTGGGGGGGGGGGGGAAATTGCCCCGTTGCCCCCCCCCCCGGATCCGACACTGGTAATGCGTGATATTAATGCAGTAAAATTCCAATAATGGATGACAAAGGTTTTGGATTATCGACTACTAATGGAATTTGAGAGTTTAGACTAGAGGTGAGCAAATTTCAAAAAAATTTAAATCGGCCGGTTCGCCAATGTGGTTAGAGACAAATTTATTTTTTGTGAATCACGTTAAAAACGGCTATTTCCTGGCTGCAGAGAGCCTTTATAATGGTGTAGAACACTGTCCCTTGCAGTAACACGCATAGCGAGTCTGCTGTGGTAGTGAAATAATACTGTGAGTCAGTATGACACGCAGATGCCAGGCCTCGCTCTTAGAATCACTGCACACTTCACTTATTTGGGCAGTTACGGGGCCAAAACTGACCAAATAACTTAAGTCTGAACTCAGCCTTAAAGGTCAATGTTAGCATCAAGAAGATGCACACTCCTTTTACACTGTCGTCAGCTGATTCCACATAGATGTCTATGTAAGACAGTGAACCGGGGAGGGATACAGCGAAGTCATAGAATAAGGAAAGCGACACGAACACCAGCTCCTGATGCAAAAACAGTAACTTTACTGAACTGGGGAATAAACAGTAGTATTAACAGTATGGACAACCGTGGTTACAGAGAGTATATATTACATATATATAAAATACAATAAACACCTCACATTCCTTTCTCTTACCCCCAAATGACACTGGTCACGTGCCCTGAGTACTCCCAGCCTGGACGCTGGAGTGGCCTTGTAGTGTAGCAACAGTGGAGTGTCCAGAATACCCTATACCACAGGCTCAGAGTCACGGTACCAGCCCAATGGAAAAACCGTACCCAAAGCGGCGTACACAGCAGAGCCCGCAAGTCCCTGCCACAACATGTGATGCGCTATATAGAAAGTATATTATTGGTATATAACACCCCTGTTTCAATCAGTTTTTTGGGGGGGCAACTGGTAAATCACACCAGTAGAAATTATTTGTTCCAATAGCGTTTGTCCCTCTATCTAGCTGCAGTATCGCAGCAGAACCGCACACAACTGCTGCACTATAATATACTTTCTATGTTAGAAAGTATATTATAAGTATATTACACCCCTCAGTAAGTCACACTTATACCAGTCCTTAAAAGGACTTTTGTGGCCCTATTAGCTAGCATTTTTGCGTCCCTAACAGCCTGTTCCTGCTCCACACAAAAAAAGCAATGGTCGAGGCTCACCTGGTCCCATATTGAAGTGCAGGCACGGATATTTGCCAGGAACTCAGTAATAATGGAAATATAAGTAAAAGAGGAGATCCAGCTTCCAATCAACCATATAAATGCTTTAATGAAAAAATGTGCTAAAATCCAGACATGTACATCAGGTCTACGCGTTTTAGATAAAAAAATTCAGATCCTTACTCATGGCAACTTGATGATGTAGACACCAGCGTTAAATAAGGAGCAGGTCAAACATATCAGGTGGACACAATCAACACATAGCTCCATCTCTAACACATAAAAACATAATGCTAAAAAATAGAAAGAAAGAGAAGAAAAAGATCTTCAAAGAAAACTAAAAAGGTACCACGGTCAGTAATGTAATATAAGATCGTGCCTATGGTTCAAACCCATTGGTTCACAAGTACCCATGGCAAAAATCTAGAAGGATTCTCTATTTAAAAGAGCTCTCCTATGATCACCTCCACGTTTGGGAAATTTAATCCGTTCCACTCCCTGTCCCACAAGGCTACTGGTATCACTTGCATGACATGCCGCATAGTGTGAACTGACCGCAGAAACATTGTGGGTCAGCGCATGCGGAATATCAGAGATATGTCGGCGAATTCTGGTTTTGAGGCTGTTGGAAGTACAGCCTATGTACTGTAAGCGGCATGTCATGCAGGTGATGCAGTATACCACAAAACTGGTATTATGATGTATTGTTTCAAAGTAAAAGTTTTTTGATTAGATACAGAGACAACAGTTTGGCCAGTAGAAAGGTGCTTACAGCAGGTGCAGATACGCACTTGTAGTTGCCTTTAAAACGTAGCCAACTCTGCTGTGTCTGCAGATCGTCCATGAACAGACTAGGGCTGATACTTTGACCCAGAGTTGGAGCTCGACGAGCAATGCATTTAATATTTGAACTGAGGACACCAGACCACTGCTCGTCCCTGCTGCGCAGGGACGGATTTTTTCTGATTATATGACAGATCTTATTAAATTCTGCACTATAGCTCCTGAAGAAAACTGGGGCTCTGTTCTTAGGGACCTCATTAGTAAGGTTAGAGAGACTGCTAGCCCTTTTCTTTGGAAAGACTAAATCTATCCGTGGTTTCGATTTGACTTGTATCGCGGCCTGTGTTAAACTGCTACTGTTGTATCCCCGGGCAACAAGGCGCTCAGCAGCTAGGTTGAGCTCTTCCCTGAAGCCCGTGTCACTGGAGCAATTCCGTCTATGGCGTATAAATTCGCCTCTAGGGATATTGAATACAACTTGAGCAGGATGACACGAGGATACAAAAAGAGTGCTGTTACCCGCAGGCTCCTTGCGGTAAGTGCAGGTGACTACATTAGATTCGGTAACATTGCCCTCCAAAGTCAAATAAAAAAACGCGATAGATGTACAGTTGAAGTTGAGAGTAAATTTCAGATTCAAAGTGTTGCTATTTAGGAACTCCCCAAACAGTGGTATGGCAGCAAGGTCACCTGACCAGATGAACAATAAATCATCAATATAATGGACATACTACTGTAATGAAGGGGCCCAAATATTGTAATCTGAGAAAAGATGGCAAGATTCCCACCACGCCATGTAGATGTTAGCCATAGAGGGCGAGAATTTCGCCCCCATGGAAACACCGGAGAAAAAAGCGGTGATTAAACATGAATACATTGTATACATCAATACATTGTGTTTAAGTAGGAAAAAGACAACATCACATATGTAGTCCTGGAATTCCAGACTAAAATCAGCATAAGTATTCAGAAACCAACGTAAAGAAGCTATGGCTGAGTGGTGAGGAATGACAGTTTATAGGGATGTAACATCCGCAGTTATCCAGACACACTCCGGCTTCCAAAGAAATTCGTGGAAGGACTGAAGTACAGTTCTAGTATCTAAAAGGAAGCCCGGAATAGTCTGGACAAGTGGCTGCAATAAACTGTCAACCCAAGCAGACAACCGCTCCGTGAATGAGCCAAGGCCATCTCTAGTTCTAAATGCCTGTGCAGGGCTGATACTGCCTTTTTGGCAAAGAAATGAAGGCTTGGGACTCTCCACCTTGGCTCGGCACAAGCCATCAGTTCTCTGAAAGGTGCAGAGTCTACCACTTGAAAAAGGAGGGACTGCAGCACCAGCAACTTGGCCAGGAACACATTTAGCTTCTGCACCGTTGGATGAGTGCACGCATACTGTTGTCTCTTGGCAATCGGTGATCGATTGCTGATGGAATGACTGAGGAGGAGGAGCAGGAATATCAGGAAGAGCAGATGATGGGAAGGCCAGACAGCTCCCTTCCGCTGAGGTGGTGGAGCCATGACTGCCTGAAATCGGGTGCGTGCAACTGGGTGATGCAGCGGTTGCTGGGGCAGGCTGGACCACCACATCGGAGCCACGGTTCTCCCAGGCTACTTTATGGTGATGCTGCAGATGCTTACGCAGGGCCCTGACACCCTGGCCACGCTTCAGCTTCTGCCCACAGATTCTACAAATGGCCATGTTTACTTCATCCGGCTGATTAACAAACTGCCACACCGCCGAGTAGGTGATTTTACACCAACACTCCGCACTGACTCACTGGTACCGCCACTGCTTCCGTCAACCCCCTGCACCACTACTTTCCAAGCAGGTAGTCTCCTGTGAAGCAGGTGGTCTACCCAGGCACATTTGGCTCCTGACGTCCCACTGCTGCCGCCCTGCTGACTCCCAGCCACGCTATCGACTTGCTGGCTCCACCTCTGCCTCACGGGCAAGCTGCCACCCTCTTCTCCTGTTGATGATGGAGCCCCTAATTCACCCGGTTCCCAAGTGCGATCAGCTACATCATCATAGAGTACTGTCTACACGTCACTGATGTCCTCTTCAATGGTCTCTGGGTCAGGAGCCTGACCACTCGCAACACCAGCTCCCACGCCACTCTCCTCATCACTACTTGCCCGCCTACCAGAGGAAGCGGAGGATGTCTCCACCACATCTTTGCTGGCCAGTAGCTGTTGACTGTCCTCTAGTAGCTCGTCCTCACTGTATAGTGGACATATAACCGCACCGCTGAACTGCAAATATATATTTTTTGTGCCACTAATACATGCAAAAAAGGGCTTTAGAACCTAGAACTGCACGGGTGAACGCAAATAATATATATTTTTTGCCAATTATACCCGCAAAAAAGGCTTTAGAACATAACTGTACCGCAAAACTGCAAATAATATACATTTTTGTGCCACTAATACATGCCAAAAAGGACTTCAGAACAAATAACTGTACCTTTGAACGTCAAATAGTATATATTTTTTGCCACTAATACACGCCAAAAAGGGCTTGAGAACATATACTGTAACTGCATGGCTGAACGGCAAATATATATTTTTTGCCACTAATACATGTCAAATAGGGCTATAATTTTCTCACTTCACCACACAACGGCAAATACTTTTTTTTGTGCCACTAATACATGCCTAAAAGGGCTTTAGAACATATAACTGCACCACTAAATGGCAAATAATAATATATATTTTTATTTTTCACTAATACACGCCAGTAAGGGCTTTAGTACATATAACTTCACAGCTGACCAGAAAAGGCCATTATTTTTTTCCACTTATACACACCAGAAAAGGCTTTAGAACATATAACTGCACTGCTGAACGGCAAATATAAATTTTTTCACCACTAATGCACGCCATAAAGAGCTGTAATTTTCTCACTTAACCACAAACGCAAATCTTTTTTTTTGGTGCCACTAATACACACAAAAAGGGGCTTTAGAACAAATAATATATATTTTTTTGCCACTAATACATGCCAAAAAGTGCTTTAGAACAAATAACTGCACCACTGAATGGCAAAAATATATTTTTTGCCACTAATACATGCCAAAAAGGGCTGCAATTTTCTCACTTCAACACACAACGGCAAATACTTTTTTTGTGCCAATAATTCACAAAAAAGGACTTTAGAACATATAACTGCATCACTGAACGGCAAATAATATATATTTTGTTGGCACTAATACACTCCAGTAAGGGCTTTAGTACATATAACTTCACAGCTGACTGGCAAATAAGCCATTATTTTTCCACTTATAAACACCACAAAAGGCTTTAGAACATACAGGTCCTTCTAAAAAAATTAGCATATTGTGATAAAGTTCATTATTTTCTGTAATGTACTGATAAACATTAGACTTTCATATATTTTAGATTCATTACACACAACTGAAGTAGTTCAAGCCTTTTAATGTTTTAATATTGATGATTTTGGCATACAGCTCATGAAAACCCAAATTTCCTATCTAAAAAAATTAGCATATTTCATCCGACCAATAAAAGAAAAGTGTTTTTAATACAAAAAAAGTCAACCTTCAAATAATTATGTTCAGTTATGCACTCAATACTTGGTCGAGAATCCTTTTGCAGAAATAACTGCTTCAATGCGGCGTGGCATTAAGGCAATCAGCCTGTGGCACTGCTGAGGTGTTATGGAGGCCCAGGATGCTTCGATAGCGGCCTTAAGCTCATCCAGAGTGTTGGGTCTTGCGTCTCTCAACTTTCTCTTCCCAATATCCCACAGATTCTCTATGGGGTTCAGGTCAGGAGAGTTGGCAGGCCAATTGAGCACAGTAATACCATGGTCAATAAACCATTTACCAGTGGTTTTGGCACTGTGAGCAGGTGCCAGGTCGTGTTAAAAAATGAAATCTTCATCTCCATAAAGCTTTTCAGCAGATGGAAGCATGAAGTGCTCCAAAATCTCCTGATAGCTAACTGCATTGACCCTGCCCTTGATAAAACACAGTGGACCAACTCCAGCAGCTGACATGGCACCCCAGACCATCGCTGACTGTGGGAACTTGACACTGGACTTCAGGCATTTTGGCATTTCCCTCTCCCCAGTCTTCCTCCAGACTCTGGCACCTTGATTTCCGAATGACATGCAACAGTCCAGTGCTGCTTCTCTGTAGCCCAGGTCAGGCGCTTCTGCCGCTGTTTCTGGTTCAAAAGTGGCTTGACCTGGGGAATGCGGCACCTGTAGCCCATTTCCTGCACACGCCTGTACACGGTGGCTCTGGATGTTTCTACTCCAGACTCAGTCCACTGCTTCCGCAGGTCCCCCAAGGTCTGGAATCGGTCCTTCTCCACAATCTTCCTCAGGGTCTGGTCACCTCTTCTCGTTGTGCAGCGTTTTCTGCCACACTTTTTCCTTCCCACAGACTTCCCACTGAGGTGCCTTGATACAGCACTCTGGGAACAGCCTATTCGTTCAGAAATTTCTTTCTGTGTCTTACCCTCTTGCTTGAGGGTGTCAATGATGGCCTTCTGGACAGAAGTCAGGTCGGCAGTCTTACCCATGATTGCGGTTTTGAGTAATGAACCAGGCTGGGAGTTTTTAAAAGCCTCAGGAATCTTTTGCAGGAGTTTAGAGTTAATTAGTTGATTCAGATGATTAGGTTAATAGCTCGTTTAGAGAACCTTTTCATGATATGCAAATTTTTTTAGATAGGAATTTGGGGTTTTCATGAGCTGTATGCCAAAATCATCAATATTAAAACAATAAAAGGCTTGAACTACTTCAGTTGGTGTGTAATGAATCTAAAATATATGAAAGTCTAATGTTTATCAGTACATTACAGAAAATAATGAACTTTATCACAATATGCAAATTTTTTTAGAAGGACCTGTATACCGTATTTATCGACATATAACACGCATTCATTTTAAGAGGGAAATTTCAGGAATTTTTTTTTTATTTCAAATAGAGAACTTTGAAGCAAAATAAGGGTAGCTCAGAACTTTTTTTTATTAATATTATTACCACTTATAAGGTAAATAATGTAAAAGGATGGCACTTATGGGGCTCTGTGGATGACACTTATGTCATCCACAGATCCCCATAAGTGTCATCTACAGATCCCCCATCAGATGGATCAGTGTGGAGAGAGGAGGCGGGGACACTCATGGCGGGGCCCGGTGCAGTGACTCTACTCTAATACACCGGGCCCCGCAACTGTTAAACATTCAATCTGATCTCTTGTAGACGCACTGTACGGTACTTACTGTAGTACCGGAGGTATAACATTAAGACGGCGCAGACCGGCATCTCCCTCGGTCATGCGCCGCCTGCCCCAGCTCCCTCCTGATGCGCCGCCTGCCCCAGCTCCCTCCTCATGCGTCGCCTGCCCCAGCTCCCTCCTCATGCACCGCCTGCCTGCTTATCTCACTTTATGAATGAACAGGCAGGCGGCGCATTACAGAGTGAGCTGGGGCAGGCGCCGCATGACAGAGGGAGCTGGGACAGGCGGCGCATGAGGAGGGAGCTGCGGCATGGCTTCTTAACATTATATCGGCGTATAACACGCATACATCATTTGCCCCCTATTTTCAGGGGGAAAAAGTGTGTGTTATACGCCGATAAATACGGTAACTGCCCTTTTTGGCATGTATATTAGTGGCACACAAAAAAATATTTGCCGTTGTGTGGTGAAGGGAGTAAATTACAGCACTTTATAGCGTGTATTAGTGGTGAAAAAATATATATTTGCTGTTCAGCGGTGTAGTCATAGGTTCTAAAGCCCTTTTTGGCATGTATTAGTGGCAAAAAAATATATATTATTTGCCGTTCAGTGGTGCAGTTATATGTTCTAAAGCCCCTTCTTGGGTGTATTAGCGGCAAATATATATATTTTCACCACTAATACAAGCCATAAAGGGCTGTCATTTTCTCACCTCACCACACAATGCAAATATTTTTTTGGGTGCCACTAATACACCCAAAAAGGGGCTTTAGAACATTTAACTGCACCGCTGAACGGCAAATAATATATTTTTTTTGCCACTAATACATGCCAAAAAGGGCTTTAGAACCTATAACTGCACTGCTGAACAGCAAATATATATTTTTTCACCACTAATACATGCTATAAAGTGCTGTCATTTACTCACTTCACCACACAACGGCAATTTTTTTTTGTGTGCCACTAATACATGTCAAAAAGGGCTGTCATTTTCTCACTTCACCACACAACAGCAAATATTTTCGTGTGTGCCACGAATACACGCCAAAACGGGCTTTAGAACATATAACTCCACCACTGAAGGCAAATAATATATATATTTTTTCCACTTATACACTCCACAAAAGGCTTTAGAACATATAACTGTACCGCTGAACAGCAAATAATATATATTTTTTGCCACTAATACACGCTAAAAAGGGCTTTAGAACAGATAACTGCACCGTTGAACAGCAAATAGGCCCTTATTTTTTTCCATTTATACATGCCAAAAAGGACTTTAGAACAAATAACTGTACCGCTGAAGGTCGAATAGTATATCTTTTTTGCCACTAATACACACCACATAAGGCTTTAGAACATATAAATGAACCGCTAAAGGCAAATATCTATTTTTTTCCACTAATACACGCAAAAAAGGGCTTGAGAATAGTGTTGAGCGAACTTGTGTTTTAAGTTCGGCGTCTAAAGTTCGGGTTGGGGTTTTCGAAGTATCCCGTTATGGATTCCGCTACCACGGACCATAACGGAATTTAGAATCCATAACGGGATACTTCGATAACCTGAACTAAAACTTTAGACGCCAAACTTAAAACACAAGTTCGCTCAACACTACTTGAGAACATATACTGTAACTGCACGACTGAACAGCAAATATATTTTTTTTTTGCCACTAATACATGTCAAATAGGGCTATCATTTTCTCACTTCACCACACAATGGCAAATACTTTTTGTGTGTACCACGAATACACGCCAAAACGGGCTTTAGAACATATAACTGCACCACTGAACGGCAAATATGTATTTTTTGCCATTAATACACGCCAAAAAGGGCTGTAATTTTTTCACTTCACCAACCAACGGCAAATATTTTTTTGTGTGCCACTAATACATGGCAAAAAGGGATTTAGAACATATAATTGCACCGCTGAACTGCAAATATATATTTTTTTGCCACGAATACATGGCAAAAATGGCTTTAGAACATATAACTGCACCGCTGAATTGGAAATAGGCCCTTACTTTTTTATATTATACACTCCACAAAAGGCTTTAGAACATATACCTGCACCACTGAACGTCAAATGATTTATATTTTTTTGCCACTGATACACGCCAAAAAGGGCTTTAGAACATATAATTGCACCGCTGAACGGCAAATAATATATATTTTTGTGCCACTAATACAATCCAAAAACGGCTGTAATTTTCTCACTTCACCACACAACAACTAATAAGACTTATATTTTCCCACTAATACAAGCCAAATAAATGCTTTAGAACATATAACTTCACCGCACAAGGGCAAATATGACGTAAAGATATTTCCTTGTAATAAACCCTGTTAATGGCTGCATCAAACAGCACTTGCACCCCAATAACAAGAATGATTTGCTGGAATTACAGAGCTGTATAATGGCAATTTAGATCCCTAGTCAGTGCAGCAAGGTGTAATAGGATTGTTCCTGTTACCCAGGCTGTAAACTTTCCTACTGAATCCTGTACTGCTTCAATACTTTGGAATGATTCCTCCATATCCTTTCCCTGAACTTCTATACAGCAAAATAAAAGTTTTTAAGTCTTTCTACCACCGTCCCTAGCGCCTGCTGACGTCGTTCCCTGCACTAAGTACACTGGAAAATGGCTGAATCCAAGCTGGCTGGGGCTATTTATAGGGCTGTGACATCACAGGGCTGGCTGGCTGCTGATTGGCTGCATGCATGGCATTATGAGTGATCCCTCGTTCCCAGAGTTCTTAGCTCCATGTCCTAACATGTGCAGCAGCCATTTTAGGATAAAATGTGATTCGCTACCACGAAGCGTCAGGAAATTCGTTTTCAGTGCGAATCAAATTTTTCCTGAAATTCAGATCGATTTCCACTTCGTCAACTTCGATTCGCTCATCTCTAGTTTGGACAGTCTAATTGTTTATAATATTAAAAAAATTGCGTACAGCTTGTCTGCTTTGGACAATTTCTACTTCTTACAAGGGTCTCCTTGACAATAAGCAGATGACAGGGTATCCACTTGCTGGTAATTGTGCAGCACCTCTAGATAAGTGTTGAATTTCTTTACAGTGTCATCACAGGTAAAAATATGTATTTTACAGTGGCCTTTCAAATCAATGGGTTATTTGTGTAATGCAGGTCAGGTCCTCTAGAGCAGTGTTCCTCAACTCCAATCCTCAGGGCCAACCTGCTGGTCATGTTTTCAGGATTTCCTCAGCATTGAGCAGGTGATATAATTACCCTGGGTTCACACCTGAGCGTTTCTGAGACGCGCGTATTTGTCGCGCGTTTTTATGCGCGGTTTTTGCAATAGTAAACGCGCGTTTGACGCGCGTTTGTGTGATTGACTGCAGTGTTGTCCAATAAGTCTATGGCCAAAATGCGCGACAAAAAAATTAGTCTATGGCCCAAAAAAAGCTCAAGTACTTGTTTATGCGTCGGGCGTTTTACAGCGCGTTCAAACGGGCTGTAAAACGTTCAAGTGTGAACCAGGGCCATAGGGAAGCATTGGTTTTCACGTGTTGAGCGTTTTACAGCGCGTTTGAACGCGCTGTAAAACGCTCAGGTGTGAACTTAGGGTAAGTGTCAATGCATCAACACTTACCACAGGTATTCATTCATGGGATAATCTCAAATCACGACCCGCAGGTAGATTCTGAGGACTGGAGTTGAGGAACACTGCTCTAGAGAGATACAGGATCTTTGTAGCCACTTCTCGTTTAAAAAGATTAGGATTCTGCATATATGACCTCCTCTATTAACCACCAATATGCATTTTTACAGCAATCGCTAAGGGGACTTAGGCCAAGCACTGCACATGAGAGACTTGCTCCTAGTCTTACAGCCTGGACTGGCAGAAGAGCCAATCCTGGCTGTTTAACCCCTTACATGCGGTGGGCAATGGCCCGCCACATGTAAGCAGCTACAGAGGGAATAGACTCCCTCTGTCTCCCATTGGCACCCTGTAAATGAGATCATGGGGTGCCAATGTTTATTTGCGGGTTGGAACATAGTATAGGCCAAGCCTGCCTTCAGTGTTTTAGAAGCAATCAAAAGATCACCTGTTATAGTCCCCTTGTGGGGCTATTGAATGGCTAAAAAAAAGGAGAAAAAAAAAGAAAAGAAAAAACAGCAAAAATAAAATCTCCCCTACATGTTTGGTATCACTACATCCATAACGACCCACACTACGCAAAAATATTATATAAATTATCCTGTATGGTGGACACTGTAAAGAAAAAAAAAAGCCAGAATTGCTGCTTTTTGCTTAGTCGCCATAAAAGTAAATGTAATAAAAAGCAACCAAAAAGTGTTATGTACCCCAAAATGATAGCAACAAGTCATCCTGCAAAAATCAATCCCTCAGACAGCTCCGTAGAAATACAAATAAAGGGCCTCTTTCACACGAGCGTGATGGATCGGCTCCGGATGCGTTCACGCAGCCCTGGTCCCATAGAAGTGCGGATGCAATGCGTTTTTCACTGATGGTTGCTAAGCGATGTTTTTTGTCTATCACGCGCATGAAAATGCATCAAAATGCAATGCACTCGCGCAGAAAAAACTGAACTGAACGCAATTGCAGACAAAACTGTCTGAACTTGCTTGCAAAATTGTCAGAGTTTCACTGAACGCGCTCATGTACTCAGACCCATTGAAGTGAATGGGTCAGGATTAAGTGCTGGTGCTATGGGTTCATGTCACACATTGCACCCGCGCAGAAAACTCGCTTGTGTGAAAGGGTCCTTATGGGTCCTGGGATGCGGAGATGCAAAAAGATTCTTTTTTTTTTTTTAAAAACAGAAGAGAATTTATTGCACAAAAGTAGCAAAACGAAAGAAAAAAATATTTCACACGGGATCTTCAAGCAAAATGTACACGACGGCCTCTTCGTTCTCAAATGGATGTGGAGGCAAGTATGATTTTTTTATTTTATTTTTTTACCGCCATTTCAGGGAAAATTGATTTTTTACCACAAAGCACAAGGAAATTGGGCTTCATCGCAAATCAAATTTTCCCTGAAATTCAGATCGAAGTCCACTGAGTGAGGATACTTCGATTTGCTTAACAATAATCACTGTAATTGTACTGACCCAGAGAATAAAGTTTTTGTGTTATTTTTGCAGAAATATGAACGCCAGTGGCGACGCTAGGATCAATATATAAGGGGGGAAGATACAAAGTCAAAAATGGGGGGGGGGGGGGGGGGGGGGGCACTAATCATTTTCACCAGCTAATCATACTACTGAAAAATACTAAATAAGTATATATAAATAATATAACAAAATACTCTGTACAAGCTGTGACACATAAGAAAGCATGTTACACGTCTAGCTCCATCTGCTCACTTACATCTATATTCGCTTCATGGAAAACTATGGACACAATATAGTATAGGTTTCTACACAAATTTCAGATGCTGAGGCAAACGGCATGGTGAATGTACAGGGAGTGCAGAATTATTAGGCAAATGAGTATTTTGACCACATCATCCTCTTTATGCATGTTGTCTTACTCCAAGCTGTATAGGCTCGAAAGCCTACTACCAATTAAGCATATTAGGTGATGTGCATCTCTGTAATGAGAAGGGGTGTGGTCTAACGACATCAACACCCTATATCAGGTGTGCATAATTCCTTTGGCAAAATGGGTCAAAAGAAGGACTTGACAGGCTCAGAAAAGTCAAAAATAGTGAGATATCTTGCAGAGGGATGCAGCACTCTTAAAATTGCAAAGCTTCTGAAGCGTGATCATCGAACAATCAAGCGTTTCATTCAAAATAGTCAACAGGGTCGCAAGAAGCGTGTGGAAAAACCAAGGCGCAAAATAACTGCCCATGAACTGAGAAAAGTCAAGCGTGCAGCTGCCAAGATGCCACTTGCCACTAGTTTGGCCATATTTCAGAGCTGCAATATCACTGGAGTGCCCAAAAGCACAAGGTGTGCAATACTCAGAGACATGGCCAAGGTAAGAAAGGCTGAAAGACGACCACCACTGAACAAGACACACAAGCTGAAACGTCAAGACTGGGCCAAGAAATATCTCAAGACTGATTTTTCTAAGGTTTTATGGACTGATGAAATGAGAGTGAGTCTTGATGGGCCAGATGGATGGGCCCGTGGCTGGATTGGTAAAGGGCAGAGAGCTCCAGTCCGACTCAGACGCCAGCAAGGTGGAGGTGGAGTACTGGTTTGGGCTGGTATCATCAAAGATGAGCTTGTGGGGCCTTTTTCGGGTTGAGGATGGAGTCGAGCTCATCTCCCAGTCCTACTGCCAGTTTCTGGAAGACACCTTCTTCAAGCAGTGGTACAGGAAGAGGTCTGCATCCTTCAAGAAAAACATGATTTTCATGCAGGACAATGCTCCATCACACGCGTCCAAGTACTCCACAGCGTGGCTGGCAAGAAAGGGTATAAAAGAAGAAAATCTAATGACATGGCCTCCTTGTTCACCTGATCTGAACCCCATTGAGAACCTGTGGTCCATCATCAAATGTGAGATTTACAAGGAGGGAAAACAGTACACCTCTCTGAACAGTGTCTGGGAGGCTGTGGTTGCTGCTGCACGCAATGTTGATGGTGAACAGATCAAAACACTGACAGAATCCATACGTGGCAGGCTTTTGAGTGTCCTTGCAAAGAAAGGTGGCTATATTGGTCACTGATTTGTTTTTGTTTTGTTTTTGAATGTCAAAAATGTATATTTGTGAATATTGAGCTGTTATATTGGTTTCACTGGTAAAAATAAATAATTGAAATGGGTATATATTTGTTTTTTGTTAAGTTGCCTAATAATTATGCACAGTAATAGTCACCTGCACACACAGATATCCCCCTAAAATAGCTAAAACTAAAAACAAACTAAAAACTACTTCCAAAAATATTCAGCTTTGATATTAATGAGTTTTTTGGGTTCATTGAGAACATGGTTGTTGTTCAATAATAAAATTAATCCTCAAAAATACAACTTACCTAATAATTCTGTACTCCCTGTATGTTGCCCCATAACAACCAGATGCCTGTCCAGCCAAACCGAGGGACGGACTGAAATGTCCCAGTCCCCATGGCTAGTTAATCACATTACATATAATCTAGTAGACTGTCTGAAGTACTGGTAGGGTCTTCTCTAAAGATGGTTCTGCGCCCTTGTGAGTCCCTGGTAATAGCCTTTGTCGTTTGACCGCACGGGGCAGTAAATGATTTGTTGTCATCGGGGCCCTCAGATCTGTTACACACACTGGTGCTGTGGCTGACTGGCACTTGTAGCAGGCTATGCCATCCTGCAGTGTGCCACCAGGACTCTTGATACCCATACCCTGAGAAACAGGAGACAGCCTACCCCCTAGTCCTCTGCTGCTCCCTATTTGCAGTGCTCTCGCCTGTTACTATCGCACACACTGCACACTTACTTATGTCACATGTTACCCCTGTATAATGCACCCTGATACCCCTTAGTTATATTATATAACTAACGGATATCAGGGTACATTACACAGGGGTAATATAACTGAGGGGTATCAGGGTACATTATACAGGGGAAATGTAAGCTATATTACCACCGTATAATGCCTGATAGGCCTCCTGAGTTATATTACCCCTGCATAATAATGTACCCTGATACCCCTTAGTTATATGACCCTGCCGGGATCATATAACAAAGGGGTATCCGGGTACATAATTACACAAGGGTAATATAACTCAGGAGGCCTATCAGGCATTATACGGTGGTAATATAAGTTATATTACCCCCTGTATAATGTACCCTGATTACCCTCAGTTATATAACTGAGGGGTATCAGGGGACATTATGGGTAATATTATAACTAAGGGGTATCAGGGTACATTATACAAGGATAATATAACTGAGGAGGACTCAGTGCTATCAGGGGACATTATACAGGGGTCCTTAGTTATATTACCCCTGTATAATGTACCCTGATACCCCTAAGTTATAGGGGTATCAGGGTTGAGGAGGGGCTGGGTCCAAGCAGGCAGGCCATGAGACGAGGTAGTGGGGGTACATACTTAGCTTGCCTAGGGGCCGGCCAGGGCAGGGCCAGGCAGAGTTCTTGGGAAGTTGCCACACACAGTCCTCCTCTCCTGTCCGAAGCTGGGGCCTGTGCTGAGCACAGACAGGCTCACTAGCAGACGCAGTAGCAGAGCTGCAGAACAGAAGCAAGCGTTCGCGCGGGCGGGCAGGCACACAGCTTTAAGTGGTGACGTCAACTCTGCGGCTGTCGCACTCCCAGCCTGCACCCGCCCTGCGCGCTCTGCCGCCCCCACCCCCATCTGTCATGTCTGTGTATGTTGTCTGTGTTGTGAATCACTCAGTAGTGTGGGCGGCCGGGCGCAGCAGCGAATCAGCGGGGTGGGCACCCGGGGGGGCAAGAAATGACCTGGGGGGGCTCCCCCTTGCCCCCTGTAGCGACGCCACTGATTCCCATTTCCCTCCCAGATAGAGTTAATAAAAATAAATCAGCAAGTTATGTATACCTCAAAATGGCTCTATTATAAATCACAACTTGTCCTGCTGCAAAAAAAAAAAAAAAAAAAAGCCTTCATGCAGGTACATAGACGGAAAAGTTGTAGCTTTTGGCAAAAATAAAAAAAATACAAAAATAAACTTTCAATGGGTCCTTGGAAAAATCGGAAAATGCACCGTTTGGCAGCCGCATCCGTGATCCGTGTTTCCTGGCCGTGAAAAAAATGTCCTATTTTTTTCACGGCCAACGGTTCACGGACCCATTTAAATCAATGGGTCTGTGAAAAATCACGGATGCACACAAGATTGTCATCCGCGTCCGTGATCCGTGTCCGTGATCCGTGTCCGTTTTTTTCCTATCATTTCAATGGCAAACTTGACTTAGATTTTTATTTTATTTTTTCATGTCTGTGGATCCTCCAAAAATTAAGGAAGACCCACGGTCACGGATCACGGACCTACGGACCCCGTTTTTGCAGACCTGAAAAAAAAAACGGTTGTGTGCATGAGGCCTTTACATGGGTCCATCTACCTGCACACTAACTACTTAGTAAAGGTAGTTTAGGATCCCGGCACATGTGCATTCTGCAGTTTGCGGACCGCACATGCCGCAGCTATTAATTGCGGGCAAGAATAGGACATGTTCTATTTTTTTTTTGCAGGGCCGTGGCATGTAGCAAAGGATGCGGACTGCACACGGTGTGCTGTCCGCATCTTTTGCGGCCCCCTAGAAATGAATGGTTCCGCACCCCTTTCGGAAAATTGCTGAATGGATGTGGACTCATTCATACGGTCTTGTGAATGTAGCCTAATGTAGCTTCATCCCATTCAAATGAACAGCATGAAGCTGCAATACCCACTACTAAGTAGACGGATCCATGTCAACAATGAAAACACCGCAGTGCGGACCCATCAAGCAAATGATTGAGCTGATCTGTAGGAATTCAGCCACAGACATTGTATAGACATAGTCCCAGCCATAGGCATGCATAGGCTTGTCCCAAAACGCCACCAGTAAAATATAAATGTAACGGGAAAAGAAAATCAAACTGGCAGATTTTCAATTTTTTGTTGATTCACCTCTAAAAGTTTTTATATGCTCCCCAATATGGTATCAATTAAAAGAACAAATTGCCCCACAAAAAAATGAGCCAAAGAAAACAAACAAGAAAAACTATAGAAATACAAAATCGCTGCAATTGTAATGACCTGGAAAATGAAGGGAACAGGTCATGAGAAACCCAAAAAATCTGTGGCGAAATTTGTGTTTTTTTCCCAATTTCACCCAATTTGGAATTTTTTCCTGTTTCCCACTACATTGGGAAAATACATAGTACTATATGAAAGTAAAATTTGTCCCGCAAAAAACAAGCCCTCATATAGCTATATAAGTGCATTCACACAACCATATGTATTTTGCAGTCCGCAAAACATGTACCTGCAAAAATGCGAATGAGGTCCGTGTTGCATCCATTTATTAATTTTTTGGTCCCATTGTAACAATGCCTATGCTTGTCCGTAAAATGGACAAGAATAGGACATGTTCTATCCTTTTTGCTGAACAGTGGAACGGACATATGGATGCGTACAGTGCACGATGTGATGTCCGTATTTTTTGTAAACCCATTGATATGAATGGGTCCACATTCAATGCTTAAAAAATTCGGAACAGATGCGGACCAAAAATACATTCGTGTGAATGGGGCCTATGTGATAGGAAAAATGTAAAAGTTATAGCTGCAGGAAGGATGGCAGTAAAAAAAGCGAAGTGCAAAAACGTAACAAGATGCTGTCCTGAAAGGGGTTAAAACACCTCAATTTCAAGAACTAACTGCCCTCTTGCCTTATGTATCCCACCCCTTGATAGGTGCCATTGTCACAAGGTAAGCAATGATATTCAAAAGACCTGTCCGTGGTTTTGATATAGCTCTGTGTGTCCATCGCTGTTGGAGCGGTTTCATGATAGAGTGCATGAAATCTGTGTGGGCATATATGGTAATTAAATTATACAGTTCACTCTGTAACCTTTTATAGCACAGTTTAGCCCCAAAATTGAGGTAAACTGATTAATAAATGTGGGCCTAGGTATTTAGTAGACATAATGAACCTCTTTCTGCCATGAATATTTTTCATTTTTGCCTCCCCAATTTTAAAGCGCTATAACTAAAAAAAATTCTACACAAAGACTTATCAGGACGAGTTGTAGTTTGTTACTTTGACATATCATGTATGGAAAAACGGGGGAAAAATATTTGCAAGGTGAAAAAAAATAATAATAATTTTTAGCTTTGTTTTTATGTCATCGACTTAAAAAAAAAAAAAAAAAACACTACCTTTACCTTTCTTTGGGTTAGTTGAATACTGCAATAGCAAATTTGTATACTTTTTCTGATGCTTTACTACTTTTAAAAATATTGTGGAAAAAAAAAATGTTTTACCATTTTTTGACACCCATAAATTTTTTTATATTCTGATTTATAGACCTGCGTGAAAGCGTGTTTTTTGTGAGGTCATTTTAATGGTACCATTTTGGGGAGCCAAAGAATTTTTAATCACTTTGTTCAAGTTATTTGGGGTAGGGGTGATGCGTAACCATACACATCTGCAATTTGAGCATTTAGATATTTATTTTTGTCATGGTGTTCACTGTACAGAATTTTTTTTATTTTTTTGCATTTTAATAGTTCTGACATTTCCGTATAGTGTGTTGTGCTTGCAAGCACAGCTACCGCTCCTGGGTTGCAGGGTGGTAACAACCCCTGAAAAGGAGCAGTGTATAATGTGATGAACAAATGAATCCAGCCAGCAAAGGAGGCAATATAGAAAAATTACAATACATTAGCAAGTGCCTTGTATTAGCTTTCTCTACATGATAAATGCCATTTGCTAATATGAAACAACCCCTTTAAAGGTCAGTAATCTGTTATCCCTGATCACAGACATTGCATAAGGGTGTCAGCTGGGTAATGCAGCCATCATCTGCCAACTATGGCACCAGCTCGGTCCTCATTCACATTTCTGTGTCCGTTTGACGTCCGTAAAAAAATCAGTACGTGTTTCATCCATGAAGATGTCCATGAATGATCGCTGTTTGGTTTGTTTTTTCCCCTCTGTTTGTTACCTATATTTCACGGGTACTGCTCAGTAGTGTTGAGCGCGAATATTCGAATAGCGAATATTATTCGCGCATATCGCAACTTCAAAAATTTGCGAATATTTCGAATATAGTGCTATATATTCGTTATAGCGAATATTCGTCATTTTTTCCCAACTGAACAGTGAACACATGATTCCTCCTTCCTGCTTCTTGCTTGTGGGCCAATGAGTCATTGAGATCGTGAAAACTCAGATCCAATGGTATATTCTAACCCCCCTTGTCGGGGAGGAGTATGCCGAAGTGAAACAACTGTACAGTATATCAAATATAGTGCTATATATTCATTTTTAGAATATTCGCAAATATTCATGATTATAAAGAATATTCTACAAAAAGTTTGCGAATAAAAAATATTTTACGAATTTGGCCCCTGCAGCTCATCACTACTGCTCAGCTGAAAATGACTTTTAAAAGCATCTCCTATGAGTGGTCATTAAAAAATTGACCTAACACAGACCAAACACGGATGTCACGTTGTGTCTGTGATATTCACTGACCCATAGACTTCAATTGCTCTACGGACCAAAGTATAGCAAGTCTCTGTGATTTTTTTTCACTGACCTACATATGATCAGTAAAAAAAAAATGCTGCAGTGTCAGCAAACATATTAAAATCAAAGGGAGCATGTGCTGTCCGCAGAAAATGGCACAGCACACGACTGTAAGGGATTAAATAAAAGTCACTAAAAACTTTCTCTAGTGTCGGCTGCAAGCAAATAACTTTTTATGTTACACAAAGCAAGATATTTAAAGCTGTTTCAGAAAACTGTTTTCACTCATTATTATAGGGCTGCTATAACACAGCCTGTAAGCTGCATCTCTGTATAACCTCTCTCTATATTTTTTTTTTTAAAGAAACAAATGGAGGGAAATCTGGAGTTTAAAAACATCCAATTTGTTTATCCAACAAGACCCAATGTCCAGATTCTTCAGGGACTGAACTTGAAAGTTTCTAAAGGCCAGACTCTCGCACTGGTTGGAAGCAGCGGCTGTGGAAAAAGTACAGTGGTTCAGCTTTTGGAGCGTTTTTATGACGCTGAAGAAGGACAAGTGGTAATGTTATTGTTATATTGTATGTGAAATGTAATAGAACAATACTCTGGTCATAGATCGATGTATAATGGATAACAAAAGCAACCTGCAGTATACTGTATGTATGATTTATAGATAATGTGTTCCAGGTTTGGACTGCACAGGGCCATTGTGCAAGAACTGGAGTGTGCATGGGGCCCTCACTACTTCAATAGTCCATTGTAGAGCAAAAGAGTGTGTTATAGAGCCGGAGAAGCTGAGCAGATTGATGGATATTTTTGTGGGAAAAGATTCAGTAACACTTGTAATTTATACATTTATAGCTTTACTTTAGCTAACTTAAAGAGTTTTCAAAGATCTTTTTACAAATGACTAGACTTGAGCGAATCATAGATCCGAAGTTGATTTGTTCAAATACTTGGATTTTAGGCTGGGTTCACACTTGAGCGTAGCGCAAACGCGCGTTTTACGCACGTTTTTGACGCGCATTTTTATGCGCGTTTTTGTAATAGTAAACGCACGTTTGACGCGCGTTTGTGTGATTCACTACAGTGTCCTATGGCCACAAACGCCCCAAAAGTCGCTCATGTACTTTTTGGAGCGTCGGGCGTTTTACAGCGCGATCGTACGCGCTGTAAAACGCCCAAGTGTGAACCATTCCCATAGGGAATCATTGGTTTCTCCTTGTTGAGCGTTTTACAGCGCGTAGGAACGCGCTGTAAAACGCTCAGGTGTGAACCCAGCCTTAAGGGCTCTTTCACACTTGCGTTCTTTTCTTCCGGCATAGAGTTCCATCGTCGGGGCTCTATGCCGGAAGAATCCTTTATCCTAATGCATTCTGAATGGAGTGAAATCCGTTCAGGATGCATCAGGATGTCTTCAGTTCCGGAACGGAACGTTTTTTGGCCGGAGAAAATACTGCAGCATCCTGCGCTTTTTGCTCCGGCCAAAAATCCTGAACACTTGTCGCAAGGCCGGATCCGGAATTAATGCCCATTGAAAGGCATTGATCCGGATCCGACGTTTAGCTTTTTCTGAATGGTTACCATGGCTGCTGGGACGCTAAAGTCCTGGCAGCCATAGTAAAGTGTAGTGGGGAGCGGGGGAGCAGTATACTTACCATCCGTGCGGCTCCCGGGGCGCTCCAGAGTGACGTCAGGGCGCCCCACGTGCATGGATCACGCGATCGCATGGCACGTCATCCATGCGCATGGGGCGCTCTGACGTCACTCTGGAGCGCCCCGGGAGCCGCACGGACTGTAAGTATACTGCTCCCCCGCTCCCCGCTCCTACTATGGCCACCAGGACTTTAATAGCGTCCTGGGTGCCATAGTAACACGGAAAGCATTTTGAAGACGGATCCGTCTTCAAATGCTTTCAGTACACTTGCGTTTTTCCGGATCCGGCGTGTAATTCCGGCAAGTGGAGTACACGCCGGATCCGGACAACACAAGTGTGAAAGAGGCCTAAGGCTGTTTCCGTACCGCATTAAAACGTATTGGCTCTGTGGAGTCAAAGTTTGTGGTGAATTCTTACTGTAATCATATCTGCATATTAAAAACCTGTTTAATATAGCGATCCGAACCGGGCTTTGGTACTGCAGTTCGGATTGCTCTTTTTAATTGTTTTAAAATACGCAGATATGAAAACAGTAGGAATTCACTGAAACGGCATTAAAATCGAAGTATTTGAACTAATCAACTTTGGATTTATGATCTGAAGGTTGATTCGCCCAAGCCTAGTAATCACCTATTCTCCGGATAGGTCATCAGTATCTGATCGTGGGGGTTCGACACCCAGGACCCCCACAAATCAGCTTTTTGAGAAGGCTCCGGTGCTCACAGTAGCACAGCGGCTTTCTCTCTGCTCACCAATCACAGCTCCTTCCATGTGATAGCGGCTGTGCTTGGTTTCGCAGCTCAGCGTCACTTCAATGGGGCTGATCTGCGCCTAGGCCATGTGACCGATGAACATGACGTCACATGGCATAGGGAAGCTGTGAAAAGGCCGCTACTGCGAGCACTGGCGCCTCCTCAAACAGCTGATTGGTGGGGCTACCGGGTGTTGGCTACCCACCGATCAAATATTGATCCAGGGGATAGGTCATCAGTAAAAAAAAAGTTTGGAAAACACCAGCCCTGTAAACAAGGGAAGTGTTATCAATGATTGATAGCGTTTCTTATATACATAGGTGGCTGTCACTTTCCCTATGTAATGAGAGTTGTTAAAATGGACCAAAGATATAGGTGGTCATTTACCATTTAAGTTTGCCGTTTTTATGTCCGTTTTAAGTCTGGCTTTGCTTTGTGTGCCTGCTACAAATGTATGAACTGGAGCACCCACAGCAGTGAGCAGGTGTAATTATACCTTAGTATGGATGAGCGAACCCATGGCAGTTCGGGTTCGCTGGGTTCGGCCGAACTTTAGGTCAAAGTTCGGGCTCGGGACCTGAACTTGACCCGAAATTCACCCTGAACACAGACCCCATTAAAGTCAATGGGAAACCGAACTTCACTTTATTATTTTCCATTATAACGGAAAATAATATCATTCTTAAGGCAGAATGCTAAATAAAATGGCCATTGAGGGGTTAAAAATAATAACAAAAAAAACCTCACCTCATCCACTTGATTGCGCAGCCGGTAAAACGACCTGCAATGATGTCACCACACTCACCACGTGGTGATTATTATTATTAATTTTAACCTCTCAATGGCCATTTTATTTAGCATTCTGCCTTAAGAATGATATTATTTTCCGTTATAACCATGTTATAACGGAAAATAATAAAAACACCAAACTTCAGTGGAAAACGTCCGGGTTCGGGTCCGTGTACCCTAACTCGCAAAGTTCGGTACGAACCCAAACTTTGCAGTTCGGGTTTGCTCAACCCTACACCAAAGCCGTCCCATTTATTTCAATGGGACGGCTCCTTCCTATACACTTCTATAGAAACAAGCCCTACCATTGAAATCAGTGGGACGGCTTAGGTGTAATTACACCTGCTCACCACTGCAGATGCGACGGCTAGTAGGTAAAGAATGAAGAGGAAGCAGCACTGGCACAGCACACCTTCTCTTTAAACAGCTGATCAGTAGGGATGCCGGGTGTCTGACCCTCGCAGATCTGATATTGATGACTTATCCTGAGGATAGGTCATCAATAAAAATAACTTGGACAACCCCTTTTAAGTTTACCATATATCCACAGTGCATTTTCCACTGTCCCCTGTGGATTGTGCTGCAGATTTACCTCCGAGCCGTTATACAAGTCATCTCATTATCATCATTACTGGTAGGATTAAAATGACAGGTAACACCTAAATAAAGATAATCACACAAGTCAAAATAGGCAATGGCCATATCTCACCTTTTCCTACTGCCGCATAGTGACCCCGCATATGCTACAGATTATGCCCAGTATACTCTCCCATGGAAGACAATGAAGATCTTCAGACTAAAGGATTCTGTGGTCCATTAGGCTGCTGTAAATTATATCTGTGAATGCTGTTAACAGCAGGTCATGTAAAATAAGTATTTTAAAAAATCTGCAATCACAAAACAAAAACTAATTAGAAAGAAGAATGTTTCAGCACCTGGTTTTAATTTTTAAAAAATATATGTGATGCATTCCCTTTAAGTAAACTGTGTATAAGGCCCTGGCATTCCGCCCAGAGAGGCAGACCACGCACTTGCTATGGGGCCCGACAGTCTGGGGGGCCCAGGGAGGCTGAATAGCTCCGCCCCTTTTCTGACTGGAATACCTGCCTCGCTTCCTCCTTGCCTCTGCTGCTGCCCACCAACTGCATCATCTCTAATTTTATTGGTTCCTCCATGGTGCCTGGGATATACAGCTGGTCAAGATGGTTCGCTCTCTGCACTGCTTATTGACCTGCTGATTTTTAAACTCCGCCTCCTGATCTCGCTCTGGGCTCTGCTGTTTCACCTGCCTGCGTATCGGTCACCATTGCAGAGAATAAGCAGCAGAGCCCTGTGAAGAGAGAAAAAGAGGACCCACGTCACATCCAGCAGAGCTCTGCTGCTCTGACCTCCTCCTGACTCTTTACCTTCTGACCACTGTGATCTGTAGCCTGGAAACTGGACTGGAGACAGCACAGAAAGAAGCCATCAGAAGCACAGGTCCTACTCCCAGAGCTCTTCCTCAGCCAGCACAGATGGGGTAGACAGCCATTATTTCTGTAAGTGACTGTTAGTGTAGTCACACACACTGTCCTGTCAGTGTCTATTTACACAGTCACTCAATGTGCTGACTGCTGCCTCTGCTGGCTGAGTGTGTAATGTGGGATACAGTATATTAATGCACACATATAGGGCATGTACAGTATACATAATAACCCCCCATATACACCCTTGTATGGTCAAGTTGAGAGGTTCAGTCCCTGCCCTTTATAGCCCTATTAGTAATATCCTATTTCTAATTGGACACTGAGAGGCAGGGACTGCTCCCTAGATGGGTAGCACAGTTATGGAGTTGAGACTGCCATTAACTTTTGGTGTCAGCTATAACCTACAGCTGACACATGGGTTAAGCTGGCAGGACTGGAGCAAGTGCCAATTATGCCATTTTACCTCTTTAGATGCAGCATGCCGATGTAACAAAAGTTATGCACATAGTTATGTCTAAATTAGGCATATTTCAGGTGCAGATGGCGGTGCAACAGTTAGTAGCGCCGCTATCTGCAACTTTTCCCTGCTCACGCCAGGTCTAAAATTGTAGGTGTGGCATGGGTGTGGGGACAGGCATAGAAAATGGTGTAAATGTAAGACAGCTCGGAACCTGGTGCTGGAATGCGCCAAAGTTATGGAGAAGCCGGCACCTGTACATAACTTCAGTGGAGCCACCACCAGCTGTGAGCATTGTCTGTGGAATATGGATGACACGCGGAGGGCAAAAAATCAAACCACATGCACTAAACACAGATGCTTCACAGACAATTTTACAGATGAAACATGGATGGTTGTTTTAAGGTCAAATGGACATGAAAATGTGAACGAGGCCTTACTGTATGAGGAGAGGGGGCCCAATTCTGAATTTGCTCTGGAGCCCCATGATTTCTATGTATGCCCCTGGTACAAGGCATTTGTAATGGTAACTGTACCTATTATATTTGATATATTTTAGCTTGCTGATGGGATCGACATCACGTCTTTACATCTGAAGTGGCTGAGGTCGCAGATCGGCATTGTGTCACAGGAACCAATCCTTTTTGACTGCAGCATCAAAGAGAATATTCAGTATGGAGACAACAGTAGACTTGTTCCAGAGGAAGAAGTCATAGAGGCAGCGAAAGCAGCCAATATCCACACATTCATTATGAACTTGCCAGAAGTAATTTATTGAGATCATATTACTTAGATTTAAAGTGTTGACCATTTGCTTCCCAACTAAACGTTTTCTGCCTTTTTGATATTGAAGGGATATAACACTCGTGTTGGAGATAAGGGAGCTCAGCTTTCAGGTGGACAAAAACAAAGGATCGCCATTGCACGCGCTCTTGTACGGAAGCCAAAAGTGTTACTCCTGGATGAAGCCACTTCTGCTCTAGATACCGAAAGTGAAAAGGTAATAAAAATTCTAATAAAACAATAGAAAACGAAAATATTGCCATCAATTGAGTAGAGATCTTTGGCTTGCGCCCTTTTTTAACCACTTCAGCCCCGCTAGCTGAAACCCCCTTCATGACCAGAGCACTTTTTACACTTCGGCACTACACTACTTTAACCGTTTATCGCTCGGTCATGCAACTTACCACCCACATGAATTTTACCTCCTTTTCTTCTCACTAATAGAGCTTTCATTTGGTGGTATTTCATTGCTGCTGGCATTTTTACTTTTTTTGTTATTAATCAAAATGTAACGATTTTTTTGCAAAAAAATGAAATTTTTCACTTTCAGCTGTAAAATTTTGCAAAACAAACGACATCCATATATAAATTTTTCACCAAATTTATTGTTCTACATGTCTTTGATTAAAAAAAAATGTTTGGGCAAAAAAAAAAAATGGTTTGGGTAAAAGTTATAGCGTTTACAAACTATGGTACAAAAATGTGAATTTCTGCTTTTTGAAACAGCTCTGACTTTCTGAGCACCTGTCATGATTCCTGAGGTTCTACAATGCCCAGACAGTAGAAAAACCCCACAAATGACCCCATTTCGGAAAGTAGACACCCTAAGGTATTCGCTGATGGGCATAGTGAGTTCATAGAACTTTTTATTTTTTGTCACAAGTTAGCGGAAAATGATGATTTTTTTCTTTTTTATTTTTTTTCTTACAAAGTCTCATATTCCACTAACTTGCGACAAAAAATAAAAAATTCTAGGAACTCACCATGCCCCTCACAGAATACCTTGGGGTGTCCTCTTTCCAAAATGGGGTCACTTGTGGCGTAGTTATACTGCCCTGGCAATTTAGGGGCCCAAATGTGTGAGAAGAACTTTGCAATCAAAATGGGTAAAAAATGACCGGTGAAATCCGAAAGGTGCACTTTGGAATATGTGCCCCTTTGCCCACCTAGGCTGCAAAAAAGTGTGACACATCTGGTATCGCCGTACTCAGGAGAAGTTGGGGAATGTGTTTTGGGGTGTCATTTTACATATACCCATGCTGGGTGAGAGAAATATCTTGGCAAAAGACAACTTTTCCCATTTTTTTATACAAAGTTGGCATTTGACCAAGATATTTTTCTCACCCAGCATGGGTATATGTAAAATGACACCCCAAAACACATTCCCCAACTTCTCCTGAGTACGGCGATACCAGATGTGTGACACTTTTTTGATGCCAAGGTGGGCAAAGGGGCACATATTCCAAAGTGCACCTTTCGGATTTCGCAGGCCATTTTTTACACATTTTGATTGCAAAGTACTTCTCACACATATGGGCCCCTAAATTGCCAGGGCAGTATAACTACGCCACAAGTGACCCCATTTTGGAAAGAAGACACCCCAAGGTATTCCGTGAGGGGCATGGCGAGTTCCTAGAATTTTTTTTTTTTTTGTCACAAGTTAGCGGAAAAAGATGATTTATTTTTTTTTCTCTTTTTTCCTTTCAAAGTCTCATATTCCACTAACTTGCGACAAAAAATAAAACATTCTAGGAACTCGCCATGCCCCTCACGGAATACCTTGGGGTGTCTTCTTTCCAAAATGGAGTCACTTGTGGCGTAGTTATACTGCCCTGGCAATTTAGGGGCCCATATGTGTGAGAAGTACTTTGCAATCAAAATCTGTAAAAAATGACCGGTGAAATCCGAAAGGTGCACTTTGGAATGTGTGCCCCTTTGCCCACCTTGGCAGCAAAAAAGTGTCACACATCTGGTATCGCCGTACTCAGGAGAAGTTGGGGAATGTGTTTTGGGGTGTCATTTTACATATACCCATGCTGGGTGAGAGAAATATCCTGGCAAAAGACAACTTTTCCAATTTTTTTATACAAAGTTGGCATTTGACCAAGATATTTATCTCACCCAGCATGGGTATATGTAAAATGACACCCAAAACACATTCCCCAACTTCTCCTGAGTACGGCGATACCAGATGTGTGACACTTTTTTGCAGCCTAGATGTGCAAAGGTGCCCAAATTCCTTTTAGGAGGACATTTTTAGACATTTGGATCCCAGACTTCTTCTCACGCTTTAGGGCCCCTAAAAAGCCAGGGCAGTATAAATACCCCACATGTGACCCCACTTTGGAAAGAAGACACCCCAAGGTATTCAATGAGGGGCCTGGTGAGTTCATAGAATTTTTTTTTTCGCATAACTTAGTGGAAATTGATTTTTTTTTTTGATTTTTTTTTCACAAAGTCTCACTTTCTGCTAACTTGGGACAAAAATTAAAATCTTTCATGGACTCAATATGCCCCTCAGCGAATACCTTGGGGTGTCTTCTTTCCAAAATGGGGTCAGTTGTGGGGTGTTTGTACTGCCCTGGCATTTGAGGGTCTCCGCAATCATTACATGTATGGCCAGCATTAGGAGTTTCTGCTATTCTCCTTATATTGAGCATACAGGTAATGAGATTTTTTTTTCCGTTCAGCCTCTGGGCTGAAAGAAAAAAATGAACGGCACAGATTTCTTCATTCGCATCGATCAATGTGGATGAAAAAATCTCTGCCAAAAAAAAAATGGAGGGGAAAGGCGTCTGCCAGGATATAGGAGCTCCGCCCTACATCCATACCCACTTAGCTCGTATGCCCTGGCAAACCAGATTTCTCCATTCACATCAATCGATGTGGATGAATAAATCATTGCCGGGATTTTTTTTATTTATTTTTTACATACAAAGTGTTTGCCAAAGCATAGGAACGCCGCCTCCTCCTCAGCTCGTATGCTTCGGCAAACGTATCTGTTACTGCAGAGTAGAAATCTCGTCTTGCAGCGCCGCATACACCGACTTGCGTGTAATCTGACAGCAGCGCAATGCTTCTGTCAGAATGCACATCGGTGCTGCGGCTAGTCGATCGGTTGGTCCACCTGGAAGGTAAAAAAAAAAAAAAAAAAAAACAGGCCGCAACGCAATAATTTTATTAACTTTGCAACAGAACATATAAACTTTAACTTTTTTAACTGAACATTAACCTTTTTGCCTACTGGTGTTTTTTTTGTTTTTTTTTAGTTTTTTTACCTTTATAGAACAAACCTCTCCTTCCCCATGGGTCAATGTGCAGAGCGCAAATCGCCCAAAGATGTGGCGAAGTGCGTTATGCACTTTGTCCCAGGTGAAAGGAGAGGTTTGCAGCAGCTGTGTGAGTGAATGGGCCCTAATAGCCCTGTGTGCCTGTCCTGGTGAGATGATCCCTATGCTAGGTGTACCTGTGTGTGGTACTTCCGAAAACACTCTCCAAAGCATAGGGCAGGGTGGTCAGGACAGTCAGGACAGAAATAGCGGGTGTCACGCCTTATTCCACTCCTGCTACAGACACAACATTTTTTTCGGGGTGGCGGCCGGTTTGAGGTACCAGCAACGACACTGGGGAAATGTCGCTCGTGTAGACGGCTAACTACACTGGTGGATGGGGCCACGGAACCTCCTGGGTACAGGAGGCTCTCGATGATCTCTTCCTGAAATTTGAGGAAGGATCCAGTTCTCCCAGCCTTACTGTAGAGAACAAAACTATTGTACAGAGCCAATTGAATTAAATATACAGACACCTTCTTATACCAGCGTCTGGTGCGTCGGGACACTAAATACGGAGACAACATCTGGTCATTGAAGTCCACCCCTCCCATGAGCAAATTATAGTCGTGGACTGAGAGGGGCTTTTCAATGACACGGGTTGCTCGCTCAATTTGGATTGTCGTGTCTGCGTGAATGGAGGAGAGCATGTAAACGTCACGCTTGTCTCTCCATTTCACCGCGAGCAGTTCTTCGTTACACAGTGCGGCCCTCTGCCCCCTTGCAAGACGGTTGGTAACGAGCCGTTGGGGGAAGCCCGCGCGGTACCACAGGCGCCAATCCGTTCTAGAAACAAATGCCTAAAGAGGGCCACACTTGTGTAAAAATTGTCCACATAAAGATGGTACCCCTTGCCGAATAAGGGTGACACCAAGTCCCAAACTGTCTTCCCACTGCTCCCCAGGTAGTCAGGGCAACCGACCGGCTCCAGGGTCTGATCTTTTCCCTCATAGATCCGAAATTTGTGAGTATAGCCTGTGGCCCTTTCACAGAGCTTATGCAATTTGACCCCATACCGGGCGCGCTTGCTTGGGATGTATTGTTTGAAGCCAAGGCGCCCGGTAAAATGTATCAGGGACTCGTCTATGCAGATGTTTTGCTCTGGGGTATACAAATCTGCAAATTTCAGGTTGAAATGGTCTATGAGGGGCCGAATTTTGTGGAGCCGGTCAAAAGCAGGGTGGCCTCTGGGACGGGAGGCGGTGTTGTCACTAAAGTGCAGGAAACGCAGGATGGTCTCAAATCGTGTCCTGGACATAGCAGCAGAGAACATGGGCATGTGATGAATTGGGTTCGTGAACCAATATGACCGCAATTCATGCTTTTTTTTCAGGCCCATGTTGAGGAGGAGGCCCAGAAAAGTTTTAAATTCGGAAACTTGGACTGGTTTCCACCGGAAAGACTGGGCATAAGAGCTTCCCGGGTTGGCGGATATAAATTGTGTGGCATACCGATTTGTTTCAGCCACGACTAAGTCCAAGAGCTCCGCAGTCAAGAACAGCTCAAAAAATCCCAGGGCCGAACCGATCTGAGCTGTCTCAACCCAAACTCCAGACTGGGCAGTGAAAGGGAAAACTACAGGTGCGGCTGAAGTTGGGGACTGCCAATCAGGGTTTGCCAGCACCTCTGGGATTCTAGGGGCTCTACGGGCACGTCTTTGCGGTGGCTGCGACGGGGTCACTACTGCTCGTGCCACCGTACCAGCTTCAACTGCCCTTCTGGTGCTCGCCACTTCACCAGGTTGTACGGCAGTGCTGGTACTAGGTCCAGGAAGGGCTGGGCTGCTGGTGTATGCCTCACCACGTAATCCGACAGCACCAGCCCCACTCTGCTGCTCTTGAAGCGGATCCTGCGCAACCTGCGGTCTAGCGACACGGGGCCGGGTACGCCTGGTGGTATCAGGGACCTCAGCCTCCTCGTCCGAACTTTGGGTCAGAGAGCCACTGCTTTCTACAGGTTCGTATTCTGACCCGCTGGATTCATCAGATGAGGGTTCCCACTCCTCATCCGACTGGGTCAGAAGCCTGTAGGCCTCTTCAGAAGAATACCCCCTGTTAGACATTTGGGCAACTAAATTTAGGGGTATTCCCTGAGAGGGAGGCCGCTGCGGTTGATAAAAATATCAAAACTGATTTTTTTATCGCCGCAGTGCGTGTAAAGTGAATGTGCAGTGATCAAAAAAAAAATTTTTTTTTGTCACTGCGGTGGGGCGGGCGTGGGCGAACGCACGTATGGGCAACCGATCAGGCCTGATCGGGCAAACACTGCGTTTTGGGTGGAGGGCGAACTAAAGTGACACTAATACAATTATAGATCTGACCGTGATCAGTTTTGATCACTTTCAGATACTATAAAAGTACAAATGCTGATTAGCGATACGCTAATCAGCGAATAACGGACTGCGGTGGGCTTGGCGCTAACTGATCGCTAAACTACCTAACCAAGGGGCCTAAACTATACCTAAAACCTAACGGTCAATACCAGTGAAAAAAAAAAAGTTACAGTTTGCACTGATCACTTTTTTCCTTTTCACTAGTGATTGACAGGGGCAAGACGGGGTGATCAAAGGGTTAAATCGGGTGCTGGGAGGTGATCTGGGGGCTAAGTGTGGTGTTGGTGGGTACTCACAGTGATGTGTGCTCCTCTGCTCCTCTGCTGGAACCAACCGACCAAAAGAAGGAGCAGAGGAGCACAGCAGCCATATAACCACATCATATTTACTAATATGATGTGGTATCTGGCTGCTGATTCGTTTTTTTGAAAATCGTCAACCTGCCAGCCAATGATCGTGGCCGGCAGGTTGATGACGAACTTGTTCTTTAAATTTTGCCGGCCCGCGATGCGCATGCGCGGGCCGGCTTACCCGGAAATCTTGCGTCTCGCGTGAGGACGCGCCGGCGCGTCCACCCAGAAGAGCACGACCGCCAAGAAGACGCAATCCTGCGTACGGCGGTCGTGAGCAGGTTAATGTAAGGGTATGTTTACACATTACAAATTTATTGTGGCCCTGTGCGACCTTAATTTTATAGAGGCAAACAGTTTTTTCTCCTATATTCCTACAGAGGTGCCATATAATGTACTTGCAGGATCTGTAGGGACGTCACTGCCATTATAATTGTTCTGTGTACATGTTTTTTTGTATGTATGACTTCTAAGCTACCTTTTCTGTGTTGTTTTCTTATATTTACCTGTAATGTACATTATAACTTTCTTCTTTGGAGCTATACTTAAAGGGGTTATCCCATGAATAATGTAAGAAATGAAAATCACACATCATATAGTACATGACAATCTCTTTCTAACAAATCCAGAACCAGTCCTGCACCTCACATGGATCCAGAGATCTCCATATTCATTGCTCTGCTAGATTTATATCAAGCTGGCAGCTCAAGGGGGAGTGTCTTTTCTCCTGCAGATCGGGGGCGTGTCCATGCTCTCCCTATCACAGCTCAGGAGGCAGTTGAAAGATGAAACTGAGCATGTGCGGCCATCTCAGTGAGCCAAAGACATAAGAAATTAAGTGGCGCTATAAAGATACATTTTATTCAATAACTCAGTAGCTATACAAAACTTTTAATTGCATGCAAAAACTGTACAACACTTTTCGTTGGACAACCCCTTTAGTATAAAATGGGGAAGTGTAAAGACTATGTACACTTTTAAAACCACATTTTTATTGCCTCAATACACCTAAAATGAAAATAAGTGGCTTTAAATATGGCCTTAAACCGTAGAGGACCCTGCTAAAAAAAATGTACATGTTCATATGTGCCCGCATTGCTAAGAAAAATGAAGATTCAATATATGCAAATGAGCCTCTAGGAGCTATGGTGGTGGGGGGGGGGGGGGACTTGCTGATACACATAAAGTGTCACAGTCTCTCCCATGACAGAGGTGAGAAGATCTGAGAGACTGGCGGCACGTGAGGTTATCTGATAGTCTCTCTGTTCTCACCTTGCAGTGTTGTTCGACCGTCCTACTTGCCTCCCGCTCCAGTCTTGGTGGACGGTAACATTGAATTTCAGATTGCCAGGATAGTGAACTCACAAATTCTCTGTAGATCTCTTCAGTACCTCGTGCACTGGAAAGGCTACAGTCCTGAGGAAACAATGTGGGTTCCTGCGACCGACGTTAATGCCTGTCGCCTTGTGAAGACCTTTCACAGGGCGCATCCTGATAAAGTCGGCCCTGGGTGTCCGGTGGTCACCCGTAGAGGGGGGATACTGTCACTGTACCTCCCATAACAGAGGTGAGAAGATCTGAAAGACTGGCAGCACATGAGGTTATCTGACAGTCTTTCTGTTCTCACCTTGCAGTTTTTTTGTTTAGTAATGACCACACCTCTTGTGAGGTGCAGCTTGTGGTCATTACTGAGGCTCTATTTAGTCCTGACTCACACTGCTCACCATGCGGTTGATATTTCCTGCTTGGTGTTGGTTGAGCTGATGTGTTGTTCCTTTGGATCTCCTGCTCCTCTATTCTTCTTTAAAGATAAGTGCATTTAGTTTAGCATTTTGTTGTTTTCTTGTGTGTGTTGTTTTCTAGGTCTCAGGGAGATGCCGGTTCTTTCATCTGGGAGGGAACCAGTAGTCTCATTCCCTGCCACCGTTCCTAGGGCTTCCAGAGTCTCCAGGGCTAAGGTTCCAGTGTATAAGTATTTCCACCGCCTGGGTCTACTCATACTGGCAGGAGTCAGGGAGAGGTCTACGGATTCCTAGAAGGTCACCTTCCCTCTTCCTTAGCTTTGAGGCCTAGACTCTGGCCTATTCCCTTCTGTGTATACTCTGGTGTTATTCCCTCCTCATTACATGTGACATAAAAGTTCTGCTTTCTCTGCAACCCTGTCAATTAAAATGAAGATGGTGTGGCAGTTGCAGAGAGATCAGAGCCTCAGTTGCTCCTAGAGGCTCAGTTACATATATTAAAACATCATTTTTCTCAGCAAGGCAGGCAAATATGAACATGGGTCAGCCAGTTTCATAGGTACAAATCTGCTGACAGCTGCCCTTTAAGTGCATCCCTAAAATAATTTGTTTTCTTATGTAAACTTCACACTACTTGATTTATTGCAATTGTCAACCAACTTTCATATTTTACAGATTGTGCAGCAAGCTCTGGACAGTGCCAGGCAAGGACGGACATGCATAGTGATTGCTCATCGATTAAGCACCATACAGAACGCTGACATTATCGCAGTGATTAAGAACGGGAAAGTGGTGGAATACGGCACTCATAACCAGCTATTGGCTAACCAAGCTGATTACTATGCTCTTGTGAACACACATGACTCAGACAATTAGGCCTTATACACATTACATACACATTACAGTAATACCTTAAAGGTCTATATTACAGACCTTCTAGGTACTCAATGTGCCTCTGTGAGGTGGTGCATTCTCCGGTTAAGCAAACACTCCAGGGAAGAATATAGCTATATAAATCATTGTGGAAAAAACACTACGGTGAAGATTTATCATCTCCCTTGTGCCTGCGTCTCATAATAAGTTTGGTGCTTCCTCCAGCAGTGCAGGGGATATCAAAATGGGAGAAAAACCGATGGTCTTGATAAATCTCCCTCGTGTGTATTAAATAGAGGCACACAAATAGCCACAGATATACAGGATAGGCTCACAGATTTCTTGAGGTGCTATATTACTGTTCTATACTACTCTGGCCTGTAATACTTTTTGTGTATGAAGTCTAATGGAAATTTCATAGATCTAGGTAAAGGATTATGTATGATGAGGAGCATTCACCATACCCCCAATATTGTAAAATAACATATAAAAGTTAATAAAATGTGGCATCAGTTTTATTCCCATGGTAATAAATAAGGTCTAATATTTCATCATAACATCATTTTTTTTACCAAAATAAATTGTTCAAAAAATTTAAATGTGAACAAACCTGAACTGTCAAGATGAATCCTGACAACAATGACATCACTAGTTCTGAGTATATACAGCATGATGCAATGATGCAAGTGGTCCTAATTAGAGATGAGCGAAGTATTCCAGAATTCGATTTGGCTGCTTCGCTGAACTTTACAAAAAAAAATTGCTCTGTGACGAATTACTTTGTAAGTAGTGGGTGCAATTCTTTGTAAGTAGTGGGTACAATGACAGGGAACTGCGACTGCGCCACTCCCTGTCATTGTAACCCCTCAGATGCCACGTTCATACATGATCTTGTGTAAAATAAAAATTAAAAAATAAATTCAATCATACTTGCCTCATCCATTTGCTAGCGACAGGCCGGCCACTACCATCTTGACGTAAGATCTGGCTTGAAATCTTGCACGGCCCGTGATGACATCATACGTCACCACACACTGGATTTTGTGCAAGATCTTCAAGCAAGATGACAGTGGCGAGCAAATGGATGAGGTAGGTATAATTTTTAATGACTTTTTTTCTTTGCTTTTAACAAAATCGATTTGCTACCACTAAGCATGAGGAAATTCTGCTTCTCAGCTAATTGAATTTGAAAATAGGAAGTGGAGTTTGATTCGCTAAAACATTAGTCCTGATGATACCACTGGTCAAATTATGAAGAGGTGAGTTGTGGCCAGGAGAACTCATCATGGAGGTCTAGGCTGAATAGAGAAGAACATGGAAAGTGAAGGACTGCAACCAGAGAACACATTACTGCACCTCTAGTATGCAAAACTGGTATCTGACTACTGTATGGTTACTGTATAGTAGTCGTTTTATTATTGGTAATACTGACTGGCCTTTGGATAGTGTTTTTAATTCAGTAACTGTATGGTGGCATTAAATAATTGTAATATGTGGTGTAGGAGAGTCCCCGGAATAATAATGGACGGACGATACGTGCCACCAGAGGTCCTGACCTCGGTGGAGTAAGAACCGGATCATTGCGGTTACAGCGGCGAATGCTGCTGGCGCAGCATGTCCGGGCCGGTTCTTACTGTTCCCCACGGCCAGCCCAGGTTTTTGGTGGAGCTGGGCCTTTAAGAACCCAGCCTGCTGATGATGGGGGTGGGGTGTGTCTTGCTGTGCTGGAGATTTCCACAGACAGAGTGAGTGCTGGTGAAGGAGAGTCTGGGCGCAGCACACATTGAAGGATAGCCCTGGGACCTGTGGTGCTACGAGCCGAAGGGGCTCTGGCCTGAGGGAGACAAAGGCAGATAGCCTAGAAGCCTGCAGAACTGCTGTGGTCTGTCCAAACCAAGGTGACTCAAACCTGCTGTTTATTTTCTATGGAAGGACTTTTGTTTTATGCACTATGTGGATATGCACCTGTGTGGTCTGCACATTGCCTGTTATGCCGTTGGTGTGAATAAAGTCACAGTGTATCACAAAGACTGTCTATGATTGCCTCAATACTGCCGCCGCTACCGTAGCCTACCACGAGCACATCCCCACAATTGGTGGCTTGGAGCGGGCATTCCTGCAGTGAGGCAGGCCTGAGGCAAAAGTTGTGTTGGACTGCATGTCATATATCAGGCCTGCAAGTTTTATGGTTCCTGACAAGATGGAGGAGGCCATTAAGCACCTGATTCAGAGTAATGTACAGCAGCAACAGGCATTGCAGGCTCAGAAGGAAAGACATGATGAGGCTATGTGTGCACAGCAGCAAACAAACAATCTCCTAATGCAGCAGCTGGTAGCCATGCAAGAGTCGGTGCGAACATCCCTGCAAGGAGTTTCAACTGCAACAACCCCGACTGTGTCTACCGCCAGGGACAAAGTCCGATCCGCCCTGAGGAAAATGGGTCCGGGAGATGATATAGAGGCATTCCTGATGGTATTCGAAAGAACCGCGGAGCAAGAGAGGCTGCCGTTGGAGCAGTGGGCCGAGGTGGTGGCGCCTTTTCTGGTGGGGGACGCACAAAAGGCCTATTTTGACCTCAGCTGCGATGAGGCCAAGGACTATGAGAGGCTAAAAACTGAGGTGTTGGCCAGGTTGGGGGTAAACACCTATGTGCGAGCGCACAGGGTGTATCAGTGGGTGTTTGCCGAGTCCCGACCCGCCCGGTCACAAGCCTATGACTTACTTCACCTAGTAAAAAAATGGCTTCAGCCTGAAATATTGAGCACTTCTCAGATGGTTGAAAGGGTCGTGGTCGACAGGTTCGTGCGTACCCTCCCGAGAGCCATACAGCGCTGGGTGGGACAAGGCGATCCAGGCAACCTGGAACAACTGGTTAGCCTGGTGGAGAGGTATATGGCCACTCAGGATTTGGTGCGGGACTCAGCGGTACTACCGAAGTCACGTCAGCCCCCGTTGCCGACCCGGGATCCTGAAAAAGGGATCCCACCACATAAGGAGGGGAGTGGATCTCCAGTCCGTGGGAGGAATACCCTGGGGAGGAGGGAGGCTGCGAGGATCAGATGTTGGCATTGTCAGGACTGGGGACATGTGGCATCCAACTGCCCTAGGGCATCCGAACCCATGGACTGCGGGTTCGCTCGCCGGTCCTCTTTTTATGCCCAACCGGTGTATATAGCTGACCCCCTGCTGGCGGCGGACAACCCTCCGGTGTGTGATGTCGTTGTTAATGGACACTCCGTGCAGGCCCTGCTGGACTCTGGGAGCCTGGTAACTCTGGTCCATGAGTCGCTGGTAACGGAAAAACTCCCAGAAAGGCGAACCCTTACCATTGTCTGTATACATGGGGATCGCAGGGAGTATCCCACCACTAAGGTTACCCTGGCAGTGTGTGGAAAGGAGGTACCACATGTCGTCGGGGTGGGGAGACGGCTCCCTTATGCCGCAATATTGGGGAGGGACTTTCCCCTGTTCTGGACTTTGTGGAGGAACGGGTTGCCTACCTATGGGGAAGGAAAATGTCCAGGTCCCGAGCCCGAGGACCCAGCTGTAGGGGTCACCGTAGAGGAGGTCGAGTGTAACCCTGACCGGTTTCCCCTAGAAGTATTGGCGGGTGAGACAGTAGAAAGTTCGTCCATCCTGGATCTGGAGGTACCCCGAGAAACCTTCGGGACCGCACAGCTCCAGGATTCGACGTTGTTGCGGGCTAGAGAAGGTGTGTCGGTGGTTAATGGTGTTGCCCAGCGTCCCGGCGCCGATACCGTATTTCCTCACCTGGCCTATAACCAGGACCTGTTATATAGGGTAGACAAGGTGAGGCAGGAGGTGGTGGAACAACTGGTGGTGCCCCAGCCTTACCGGCGAATGGTCTTGGATTTAGCGCATGCGCATGTGTTGGGTGGTCATCTAGGGGTTAAGAAAACGCTGGAGCGAATTCTACAACGGTTCTATTGGCCTGGGATATATGAGGAAGTCCGGAGGTTCTGTCAGTCCTGTCCAGTGTGTCAGCTGACTAGCCCCCAACCTCACTATCGCAGTCCACTGGTACCTATGCCCATTATAGAGGTGCCCTTCGAAAGGATCGCCATGGATCTGGTAGGCCCCATTATTAAGTCAGCCCGAGGTCACCAACACATCCTGGTAGTGTTAGACTATGCCACTCGCTATCCGGAGGCGGTCCCATTGCGCCATACGTCGGCCAAGGTAATAGCTAAAGAGCTCATGAGTATGTTTGCCCGGGTGGGGATACCAAAGGAGATTCTGACGGACCAGGGGACACCCTTTACGTCCAAAGTAACAAAGGAATTGTGTAAGCTATTAAATATTAAACACCTACACACGTCCGTCTACCATCCCCAAACCGATGGGTTAGTAGAACGGTTTAATAAGACCCTGAAGTCCATGCTAAAAAGAGTCGTGGCTAAGGACGGGAGGGATTGGGACTTACTGTTGCCCTATGTTTTGTTTGCGGTACGGGAGGTGCCCCAGGCGTCCACGGGGTTCTCGCCCTTTGAGTTGTTATATGGGCGACATCCCCGTGGGCTACTGGATATCGCTAAGGAAGCATGGGAACAACAGCCTACGCCTCATAAAAGTGTGATAGAGCACATAGGAAAAATGCAGGACCGAATAGGGGTCGTGTTGCCGATCGTCCGTGAGCACATGGAAGCGGCACAACTGGCCCAGAGTCGGGTATATAACCGAACCGCCCGGGTAAGGACATTTCACCCGGGGGACCGAGTTCTTGTACTCGTGCCCACGGTCGAGAGTAAATTCTTGGCCCGGTGGCAAGGACCCTATGAAGTTAAGGAGAAGGTGGGCCCAGTTGATTACAGGATATACCAGCCAGGGAGGCGGAAGCCCGAACAGGTATATCATGTGAATCTACTAAAACCTTGGAGAGACAGAGAGAATTTGTTTGCAGACAGCCCGCCCTCTGTCGGGACGTCAGGGAGTGACCCGGGGTCACCAGGTGTTCCGGAGAGCGCCGCTGGGGTGACGATAGGGGACGGAATGTCGACCAAACAAGCACAAGAGGTGAAAGAATTTGTTAGTCGGAATAGGGACGTATTCTCTGACCTTCCTGGACGTACCACCTTGATCGAGCATGACATTATCACCGAGCCCCGGGTGAAAGTCCGCCTAAGACCATACCGAGTACCGGAGGCTCGGCGACAGGCCATTTCGCAGGAGGTAAGATCGATGCTATGTCTAGGGGTCATAGAAGAGTCAAAGAGCGAGTGGGCTAGCCCGATTGTCCTTATTCCCAAACCGGATGGTTCATTACGGTTCTGTAATGATTTTAGGAAATTGAATGAGGTATCAAAATTTGACGCCTATCCCATGCCTCGGGTAGACGAGTTGATAGAGCGGCTGGGAAAAGCCCGGTATTTTTCGATCCTAGATCTCACGAAGGGCTACTGGCAGGTACCTCTGACGGAGGCGGCAAAGGAGAAGACGGCCTTTGTCACCCCGGAGGGGCTTTTTCAGTATAGGGTGTTGCCTTTTGGGTTACATGGCGCTCCGGCTACGTTCCAGCGTCTGATGGATGTCGTCCTCAAGCCCCATCACCAGTATACCTCTGCGTATCTGGATGATATAGTCGTGTTTAGCCCAGACTGGGAGGGTCATTTGTCAAAACTTCAGGCAGTGATAGATTCTCTAAGGAAGGCGGGGTTAACTGCCAACCCAAAAAAATGCTTGGTGGGACTAGAGGAAGCTCGCTATTTGGGGTATGTGATTGGACGCGGAGTCATTAGGCCCCAAGTAAATAAAGTTGAAGCAATCCGGAATTGGCCCAGGCCTCGTACGTCCAAGCAAGTACGGTCATTTTTGGGCCTGATTGGGTACTACATGAGGTTCATTCCCCATTTTGCCACCTTGGCAGCCCCGTTAACCGGCCTCTTGAAGGGTAGAAAGTCGGTGATGGTTCGCTGGGGGGAGAAGGAGGAGGAGGCGTTCTCCCGTTTGAAGTCGGCCCTATGTGAGTCCCCAGTTCTGGTGACGCCCGACTTCAAGAGGGAGTTTGTAGTTCAAACAGATGCCTCGGGAGTAGGACTAGGGGCTGTGCTTTCCCAAGAGCTCAACGGGGAAGAGCACCCCGTGGTTTTTCTAAGCCGCAAGCTTACCCCAGCAGAAACCCGGTATAGCATTGTGGAGAGAGAGTGCCTCGCCATCAAGTGGGCACTCGAGTCTCTCAGATATTACCTTCTGGGGAGAAGGTTCCGTCTGGTGACCGACCACTCCCCTCTCCAGTGGATGAGTCGGGCTAAGGAGGGGAGCGCTCGGGTTACCAGGTGGTTCTTGTCCCTCCAAAACTTTAAGTTCACTGTTGAGCACAGGGCCGGCCGCTTACAGGGGAACGCAGATGCCCTGTCCCGGGTACACTGCTGTGCGTGTGTTCACCCCCTCAGGCTTGAACGGTATGTTCAAGCCCTCAGGGGTGAACAAAGGGGGGGGATATGTAGGAGAGTCCCCGGAATAATAATGGACGGACGATACGTGCCACCAGAGGTCCTGGCCTCGGTGGAGTAAGAACCGGATCATTGCGGTTACAGCGGCGAATGCTGCTGGCGCAGCGTGTCCGGGCCGGTTCTTACTGTTCCCCACGGCCAGCCCAGGTTTTTGGTGGAGCTGGGCCTTTAAGAACCCAGCCTGCTGATGATGGGGGTGGGGTGTGTCTTGCTGTGCTGGAGATTTCCACAGACAGAGTGAGTGCTGGTGAAGGAGAGTCTGGGCGCAGCACACATTGAAGGATAGCCCTGGGACCTGTGGTGCTACGAGCCGAAGGGGCTCTGGCCTGAGGGAGACAAAGGCAGATAGCCTAGAAGCCTGCAGAACTGCTGTGGTCTGTCCAAACCAAGGTGACTCAAACCTGCTGTTTATTTTCTATGGAAGGACTTTTGTTTTATGCACTATGTTGATATGCACCTGTGTGGTCTGCACATTGCCTGTTATGCCGTTGGTGTGAATAAAGTCACAGTGTATCACAAAGACTGTCTACGATTGCCTCAATACTGCCGCCGCTACCGTAGCCTACCACGAGCACATCCCCACAGTGGTAAAAGTGTGGAGGTATTATTTAGTCTTTGTATAGTGGTATTATTTAAAAACATGCATGACTGTATTATTGAGAAGTATACTATTCTATATACAGTAATGTTTATGATGAGACAAATTATTTTGGGCTGGGGCACATTTGTAGATGAGCATCTGCCAAGTCTAGTATTGACGCTTTGGTTAATAGATTATGGACTCAAGCAGCTGAACAAAGCTTATTTTACTCCAAGAATGCTCAAAAATGTAGTGTTTACAAAAAGTACTGCTACAAGGCTTCTAAGTGAGGCAGTCACAAATGAAACTGCTTGATCGATTCAAGCTTAACAGATGTCTCTCAGTTTTCCCGAGGGCACAGTGGTTGTACAATTTGACTAGAACTGGATGGTGGCTATTGAAATTCTATGGAGATAAGTGTGAATCCTGGAATCTACTGCAGCCAGCTGCTTCCAGTCCCCTACAGTGTCCTGAACCCTCCACACCTTTCCATGACTGTTGTGTGACCTTTGAATTGATTCATCTCTGCATCAAGTCAGAGGCCACCATCCTTCTCTCATACTTTTGGACTCTTCAGGATGTGTGGCAGCAGGAACCCAAATCCTCTGTTCACAACTAGGGATTCACATCCACCACACACTACTACTCTTTTGGTGGGAGAGATTCCCTTTTACAGCCCCACGAACAGCTCTGCCTCCTAGAGACGTCACTACAAGCAGTTTATAGCCGCTAGTGGTCCTCCCTCCCCTCCACTACCTTACCAACTCCAACCTATTGACGGGTAATTAACTACCATCATAAAAAAATAAACAATGAGCAGACAATTTATAAACCCTTCCCAACCTATTATATTCATCTTAAAAGGGAAAGAAACCTACAAAATGTCCCTTTTAACACATCAGTAAAGTCACAGAACACCTTCACCAGTATAAAACGTAACCTTTAATGGTATTTGTTAAAAAATACCCAAATTTGTGCCTAAAATCTCTATGTACTTAGACTGGGTATATATGAACTATTGCTGGGAAAAGGAAAAATATCTGACACTCCAGCTTGCCCTATAAACTATTAACCATGCCTACAAAAACTGAATAGCCGCCCCGATAAGGGCAATCCTGTGTCAATAAATTAGTTTCACACAAACTCCATGGATATAGTATTATATAGACAAACTTACTGGGCAGTTGGTGTCCTCTAGCGGACTTCGGTACTGGACCTACGAGGTCCATAGCTATTTGCTTAAACGGTACCTCGATGATCGGGAGAGGTACCAAGGGACTGCGGAAAAGGTGCTGGGGGCTAGTTGCCTAGCAGATCGGGCAAGACTTACAGAATTCGTCCACCTCCTTAAATACACTGGCCCAGTAAAACCGTTGTAGTACCCGGTCCTGTGTTTTCTGCATTCCCACATGTTGGTGGGCTAACTAACACAAATTTGAGATATGCCTGGAGCACCACCAACTGTTCAATGGGTCCACACCACGGCTGGTTTACTCGATACAACATATCCTGCTGAACCACAAAATGGGGGAACACCGACTCTGCCCCAGCTTGCTGTGGTTCATCATCTACTATTAATTCATTTTCCCAGGCTCGGAATAGAGTGGGGTCCCGGTATTGTGCAGTACCAAAATTATCCCCGGAGACTTTGAGGTCTGCCAGCTCAGGTCCCAGCGGCAAGTCCTCCACATCTCCCACCAATACACTCAGTGGGGTTGTCTCCCCCTCTTCCACCGAAGTGGCGGTCACCCCTACCGCTGGCCCTTTGGCCTCGGGTTCACAGGGTTCTGGCCTCCCCCTGGAGCAAGGCCACTCTGCTGGGGTTACCCCTGTCTCATATGTCTCAGTCACTTTCATAGCAGACCACAGTGCCGGGAAACCAGGGAAGTCTCTCCCTATTATAAGTAGTGTTCACGAATATTCGAATTGCAAATTTTTATTTCGAATATTGGCACTTTGAGAATTTGAGAATATTTAGAATATAGTGATATATATTAGTAATTTTGAATACTTTGAAGATTTGAAGATATTTTTTTTTTTAACAGTACACATGATCCCTCTCTGCTTCTAGCTTCGTAATGCAAATCAATGAGATTGTGAAAACTCAGATCTGGAACAACTGTACAGATTTTTTTTTTTTAAAGACGAATATTCTAAAAAACTAATTTATTAGTTTTTTTAGAATATTCTTAATATTTAAAAACAAGAATATATAGCAATATAGCGAATATAAAAAAAAAAAAGGATATAGAGCAATTTAGCTAATATAGTGCTATAATCTTCTTTGTCTAATAGTTGTAATTTTTTTCTCATCTGAAATTCAGATTGGAAAAAAATATACAACTATAAAAAAATAAAGATTATAGCACTATATTAGCTAAATTGTTCTACATTCGTTTTTTCTCAAATATTCGCTATATTGCTACATATTCTTGTTTTAGAATATTACGAATATTCGAAAAACAAATATATAGCACTATATCGAATATATTAATTTTTTAGAATATTAGTCTTTTTTTCCATCTAAAATCATTATTCCTCCCTGCTTAAGTAACTTCCTCCCTGCTTAATATTCTAAAAAACAAATATATTCGATATAGTTTATATATTCGTTTTCTAGAATATTTGTCTTTAAAAAAAAAAAAAAATCTGTACAGTTGTTCCACTTTGGCATACTCCTCCCCAACAAGCGTCACCGTCACCATGGGAACGCCTGGGGGTTAGAATATACCATCGGATCTGAGTTTTCACGATCTCATTGATTCTCATTACGAAAATTCTCATCTCGAACATTCGCAACCAACACTACTCCTAACGAATATTCGAATTCTCAAATAGTCTACGAATATTCTACGAAATATTCGCTAAATATCGCAAATTCGAATATGACCCCTGCCGCTCATCACTAATTATAAGTTCATAGTGTAAGTTTGTGGCAACCGCTACTTTGTGAGTCCACCTGCCGCCCCCGTGGTTAGAGACACCAGGGCGGTGGGATAGTCTTTTAAGTCCCCAAGGATGCACATGACCCCGACTTTCTGGCCAGTATACTCAGCGGACCGTACCAGGGGAGCCCTTACTAGGGACACCAGACTCCCTGAATCCAGCAGGGCCTCCGCTGGACTGTCTCCCACTTCCACCCGGCACAAGTGATTTCGAGTTTCTGGGGTGCCTGCTGCACATGCAGTATGCCAGACCAAACAGGGGAATTACACGTGAGGTCACGGTGTGAGCAATAGGTGGGCCGAGGTAAATACAGTTCTGGTTACTCACGGTTACGTCGTCCCTGGGCAGGCTCGCTTAAGTGAAGAGGAGAATGGCACAATAATTCTCTGGGGCACACTCTGGTGTAAGGGACACAGGCCAGATGGTGGTTTGAGGTGCCCTTGATGGTCTGTATTAATGTGCCTTTGGCAAGGTCCCTTGTAGTCGTGACGCCAGTACCTTTTGTGGTGGTACAACCATTTACTGTAGTGTTAATTGAGGAACTGAAGACTGAGACAAGGATGGAGTAATTCAACAGATAACTTTTACTGAACGTTGCTCCTGGTAACAGTAACATCCAAGTATAGTACAGTCTCTTTAAGATGGACAGAGGTAATGCTGCTACAGGTCCACTGCTGACAGGTGTAGTGACTCTCTAGCTCTTAAATAATACAGATTTATATGCTTACTGGTAAAGGTCTTTTTTGCTGGTCCTTGCTATCCCAGTGCAGACTAGTGAGGCTGCCAGACGCTGGTGAATCCTTCAATTTTAGATCCAAAGGTCCAAAGGCGCTTGTAAAGATGGCCGAAACCGTTTGGGGGTCTCCTTTTTAGTATTCTCTAAATTAATATCCTGCTGCGTGAATGGAGCACTTCAACTCAGGGATCAAGACTCCAGACTGAACTGGACAGAACTGGTCTGGAACTAACTGGCTAGGCCTGAGCTTAGCTATATAAATAATATATATATATATATATATATATATATATATATATAGGAGGTGTTATCTCCCCCTAGTGGTAGGCTCAGTGTAATGCAATCTAAATACACCTGTAAGTAGGGATTATACATAAAGATGCATTGCAGCATAAAAACAGGCTACATAAGGAATGCAAAGTAATACACAACAACTTTGCAGTAGCCACGAGGGTAGTGGGACACTGCATACTCTCATTGTTTACTCGTGTCGCCCTCTACACGAAAAAGATGAAGGTCAACTGCAAAAATACAAAAAGAGAACAATCCTGCAGCCATTAAGAACAGTACGGTAACCCGTAACAATACTTTTTCTTGTGATCTGAAAAGCAATTGGTTAGTCACAATTGTAAATATCAGGCAAACATCAAGAATGGTGGTAAACAAGTGAAAAGGTGCGTTGCTTCTTTCCTCTAGAGATTGATGAACAGGTGCCCTGTCTGGCACAGTGGAACAATTATAAACCAGGATAGTCCATAATGGAGAAATAATGAACAGGGATGAAGGTCAGGAGGTTCACAGGGCATGAGTCCGTTCCCTGAGCATAGGAAAAGTAAACACTCCCAAAAACGAGCAGATGGTTGTCCCTTGGTAATCTGACTGGATCTGCAAAGTGGTGGTCCTTCTTCTGGCCTTGTAACAAGGGGACTTGGTACTTCTGGAGTTTCTTGCATTACGGAAAGTTCTTCTTGAGGTGGTTCCTCTGGATGACATGACACTGGACTGACTGGAGCAGGCACAGCAATGTTTAACCATGGTGTAAGGAATAGAGTTGAGCGAACACCTGGATGTTCGGGTTCGAGAAGTTCGGCCAAACTTCGTCCCAAACCCGAACCCCATTGAAGTAAAAAATGCTGTAAAACAGCCCAGGAAAGAGCTAGAGGGCTGCAAAAGGCAGCAACATGTAGGTAAATCCCCTGCAAACAAATGTGGATAGGGAAATGAATAAAAATAAAATAAATAAAAATTAACCAATATCAATTGGAGAGAGGTCCCGTAGCAGAGAATTTGGCTTCACGTCACCCACCACTGTAACAGTCCATTGTCAGATATTTAGTCCCAGGCACCCAGGCAGAGGAGAGAGGTCCCGTAACAGAGAATCTGGTTTCATGCCAGCAGAGAATCAGTCTGCATGTCATAGCAGAGAATCAGGCTTCACGTCACCCAACATTGGAACAGTCCATAGGCATATATTTAGGCCCATGCAGAGGAGAGAGGTCCTGTAACAGAGAATCTGGCTTCATGTCAGCAGAGAATCAGTTTGCATGTCATAGCAGAGAATCAGGCTTCACGTCAGCCACCACTGTAACAGTCCATTGTCATATATTTAGGCCCAGGCACCCAGGCAGAGGAGAGAGGTCCCGTAACAGAGAATCTGGCTTCATGTCAGCAGAGAATCAGTCTGTATGTCATAGCAGAAAATCAGGCTTCACGTCAGCCACCACTGTAACAGTCCATTGTCATATATTTAGGCCCAGGCACCCAGGCAGAGGAGAGAGGTCCCGTAACAGAGAATCTGGCTTCATGGCAGCAGAGAATCAGTCTGCATGTCATAGCAGAAAATCAGGCTTCACGTCAGCCACCACTGTAACAGTCCATTGTCATATATTTAGGCCCAGGCACCCAGGCAGAGGAGAGAGGTCCCGTAACAGAGAATCTGGCTTCATGGCAGCAGAGAATCAGTCTGCATGTCATAGCAGAAAATCAGGCTTCACGTCAGCCACCACTGTAACAGTCCATTGTCATATATTTAGGCCCAGGCACCCAGGCAGAGGAGAGAGGTCCCGTAACAGAGAATCTGGCTTCATGTCAGCAGAGAATCAGTCTGCATGTCATAGCAGAGAATCAGGCTTCACGTCACCCAACATTGGAACAGTCCATTGGCATATATTTAGGCCCAGGCACCCAGGCAGAGGAGAGAGGTCCCGTAACAGAGAATCTGGCTTCATGTCAGCAGAGAATCAGTTTGCATGTCATAGCAGAGAATCAGGCTTCACGTCAGCCACCACTGTAACAGTCCATTGTCATATATTTAGGCCCAGACACCCAGGCAGAAGAGAGAGGTCCCGTAACAGAGAATCTGGCTTCATGTCAGCAGAGAATCAGTCTGCATGTCATAGCAGAGAATCAGGCTTCACGTCACCCAACATTGGAACAGTCCATTGGCATATATTTAGGCCCCGGCACCCAGACAGAGGAGAGGTTCATTCAACTTTGGGTTGCCTCGCAATATAATGGTAAAATGAAAATAAAAATAGGATTGAATGAGGAAGTGCCCTGGAGTACAATAATATATGGTTAAGGGGAGGTAGTTAATGTCTAATCTGCACAAGGGATGGACAGGTCCTGTGGGATCCATGCCTGGTTCATTTTTATAAATGTCATCTTGTCCACATTGGCTGTAGACAGGCGGCTGCGTTTGTCTGTAATGACGCCCCCTGCCGTGCTGAATACACGTTCAGACAAAACGCTGGCCGCCGGGCAGGCCAGCACCTCCAAGGCATAAAAGGCTAGCTCTGGCCACGTGGACAATTTAGAGACCCAGAAGTTGAATGGGGCCGAACCATCAGTCAGTACATGGAGGGGTGTGCACACGTACTGTTCCACCATGTTAGTGAAATGTTGCTTCCTGCTAACACGTTGCGTATCAGGTGGTGGTGCAGTTAGCTGTGGCGTGTTGACAAAACTTTTCCACATCTCTGCCATGCTAACCCTGCCCTCAGAGGAGCTGGCCGTGACACAGCTGCCTTGGCGACCTCTTGCTCCTTCTCTGCCTTGGCCTTGGGCTTCCACTTGTTCCCCTGTGACTTTTGGGAATGCTCTTAGTAGCGCGTTTACCAACAGTGCGCTTGTACTCGCGCATCTTCCTATCACGCTCCAGTGCAGGAAGTAAGGTGGGCACATTGTCTTTGTACCGTGGATCCAGCAGGGTGGCAACCCAGTAGTCCGCACACGTTAAAATGTGGGCAACTCTGCTGTCGTTGCGCAGGCACTGCAGCATGTAGTCGCTCATGTGTGCCAGGCTGCCCAGGGGTAAGGACAAGCTGTCCTCTGTGGGAGGCGTATCGTCATCGTCCTGCGTTTCCCCCCAGCCACGCACCAGTGATGGGCCCGAGCTGCGTTGGGTGCCACCCCGCTGTGACCATGCTTCATCCTCATCCTCCTCCACCTCCTCCTCATCCTCGTCCTCCTCGTCCTCCAGTAGTGGGCCCTGGCCTGCCACATTTGTACCTGGCCTCTGCTGTTGCAAAAAACCTCCCTCTGAGTCACTTTGAAGAGACTGGCCTGAAAGTGCTAAAAATGACCCCTCTTCCTCCTCCTCCTCCTCCTCCTGGGCCACCTCCTCTTCCATCATCGCCCTAAGTGTTTTCTCAAGGAGACATAGAAGTGGTATTGTAACGCTGATAACGGCGTCACCGCCACTGGCCATGTATGTGGAGTACTCGAAACAGCGCAACAGGGCACACAGGTCTCGCATGGAGGCCCAGTCATTGGTGGTGAAGTGGTGCTGTTCCGTAGTGCGACTGACCCGTGCGTACTGCTGCTGAAACTCCACTATGGCCTGCTGCTGCTCGCACAGTCTGTCCAGCATGTGCAAGGTGGAGTTCCACCTGGTGGGCACGTCGCATATGAGGCGGTGAGCGGGAAGGCCGAAGTTACGCTGTAGCGCAGACAGGCGAGCAGCGGCAGGATGTGAACGCCGGAAGCGCGAACAGACGGCCCTCAATTTATGCAGCAGCTCTGACATGTCGGGGTAGTTGTGAATGAACTTCTGCACCACCAAATTCAGCACATGCGCCAAGCAAGGGATGTGCGTCAAACCGGCTAGTCCCAGAGCTGCAACGAGATTTCGCCCATTATCGCACACCACCAGGCCGGGCTTGAGGCTCCCCGCAGCAACCACTCGTCGGTCTGTTGTTCTATACCCCGCCACAACACCTGTGCGGTGTGGGGCCTGTCCCCCAAACATATGAGTTTCAGAATGGCCTGCTGACGTTTACCCCGGGCTGTGCTGAGGTTGGTGGTGAAGGTGTGTGGCTGACTGGATGAGCAGGTGGAAGAAGAGGAGGAGGAAGCTGAGTAGGAGGAGGTGGCAACAGGAGGCAAAGAATGTTGCCCTGCGATCCATGGTGGCGGAAGGACGTGCGCCAAACAGCTCTCCGCCTGGGGCCCAGCTGCCACTACATTTACCCAGTATGCAGTTAGGGACATATAGCGTCCCTGGCCGTGCTTACTGGTCCACGTTTCTGTGGTTAGGTGGACCTTGCCACAGATGGCGTTGCGCAGTGCACACTTGATTTTATCGGATACTTGGTTGTGCAGGGAAGGCACGGCTCTCTTGGAGAAATAGTGCCGGCTGGGAACAACATACTGTGGGACAGCAAGCGACATGAGCTGTTTGAAGCTGTCTGTGTCCACCAGCCTGAATGACAGCATTTCATAGGCCAGTAGTTTAGAAATGCTGGCATTCAGGGCCAGGGATCGAGGGTGGCTAGGTGGGAATTTACGCTTTCTCTCAAATGTTTGTGAGATGGAGAGCTGAACGCTGGCGTGTGACATGGTTGAGATGCTTGGTGACGGAGGTGGTGGTGTTGGTGGTACATCCCCTGTTTGCTGGGCGGCAGGTGCCAACGTTCCTCCAGAGGCGGAGGAAGAGGCCAAGGCGGCAGCAGCAGAAGAGGTAGCAGGGTGAGCCTGAGTGACTTCCTTGTTTTTAAGGTGTTTACTCCACTGCAGTTCATGCTTTGCATGCAGGTGCCTGGTCATGCAGGTTGTGCTAAGGTTCAGAACGTTAATGCCTCGCTTCAGGCTCTGATGGCACATTGTGCAAACCACTCGGGTCTTGTCGTCAGCACATTGTTTAAAGAAGTGCCATGCCAGGGAACTCCTTGAAGCTGCCTTTGGGGTGCTCGGTCCCAGATGGCGGCGGTCAGTAGCAGGCGGAGTCTCTTGGCGGCGGGTGTTCTGCTTTTGCCCACTGCTCCCTCTTTTGCTACGCTGTTGGCTCGGTCTCACCACTGCCTCTTCCTCCGAACTGTGAAAGTCAGTGGCATGACCTTCATTCCATGTGGGGTCTAGGACCTCATCGTCCCCTGCATCGTCTTCCACCCAGTCTTGATCCCTGACCTCCTGTTCAGTCTGCACACTGCAGAAAGACGCAGCAGTTGGCACCTGTGTTTCGTCATCATCAGAGACATGCTGAGGTGGTATTTCCATGTCCTCATCATCAGGAAACATAAGTGGTTGTGTGTCAGTGCATTCTATGTCTTCCACCGCTGGGGAAGGGCTAGGTGGATGCCCTTGGGAAACCCTGCCAGCGGAGTCTTCAAACAGTATAAGAGACTGCTGCATAACTTGAGGCTCAGACAGTTTCCCTGGTATGCATGGGGGTGATGTGACAGACTGATGGGCTTGGTTTTCAGGCGCCATCTGTGCGCTTACTGCAAAAGACTGGGTGGGAGATAATGTGAACGTGCTGGATCCACTGTCGGCCACCCAATTGACTAATGCCTGTACCTGCTCAGGCCTTACCATCCTTAGAACAGCATTGGACCCCCACCAAATATCGCTGTAAATTATGGCGGCTACTGGGACCTGAGGTAGTTGGTACACTAGGACGTGTGGCTGTGGCAGAACGGCCACGTCCTCTCCCAGCACCAGAGGGTCCACTAACACCACCACGACCATGTCCGCGTCCCTTACTAGATGTTTTCCTCATTGTTACCATTTACCACAATAACAAAAATATTATTTGGCCCAATGTATTGACTTCAAATTCAGGCCTTTTTTTACAGACTCCTAACACTATCTGGCTATCTATTTAGGTACCGTATTACACTAATAAAGGCACAGCAGTAATGACAGATTTAGATGAATATAAATTTGAGGCCTAGTATTTAGGCGCTGGGTGACGGGTATACGTTTACACACATTATTAGACTTGGAATTGCACAGTAGCGTGTGTGTGAAGTTATTGAGAATTACCCTATCTGCACCTTGAATCTTATATACCCTTTTAGGGATAGATTTAAAGTAGGCCTGATACAGCAGAAACAACTAATTTAGAGAATTGCAAAATTGGGAATTGTATTTCAACCCAGAACAAAAACTGTGCTTTGACGGACACTAAATAACTTGTCCAGCCACAGCATTAACCCCTTAAGGACTCAGCCCTATTTCACCTTAAGGACTTGGCCATTTTTTGCAAATCTGACCAGTGTCACTTTAAGTGCTGATAACTTTAAAACGCTTTGACTTATCCAGGCCGTTCTGAGATTGTTTTTTCGTCACATATTGTACTTCATGACACTGCAAAAATTGGGTCAAAAAAGTTAATTTTTTTGGATAAAAAAATACCATATTTACCAAAAATTTTGAAAAATTTGCAAATTTCAAAGTTTCAGTTTCTCTACTTCTGTAATACATAGCAATACCCCCAAAAATGTTGATGACTTTACATTCCCCATATGTCTACTTCATGTTTGCAGCATTTTGGGAATGATATTTTATTTTTTGGGGATGTTACAAGGCTTAGAAGTTTAGAAGCAAATCTTGAAAATTTTCAGAAATTTACAAAAACCCAATTTTTAGGGACCACTACAGGTCTGAAGTCACTTTGCGAGGCTTACATAATAGAAACTGCCCAAAAATGACCCCATTCTATAAACTACACCCCTCAAGGTATTCAAAACTGATTTTACAAACTTCGTTAACCCTTTAGGTGTTGCACAAGAGTTATTGGCAAATGGGGATGAAATTTGAGAATTTCATTTTTTTGCCTAATTTTCCATTTTAACCCATTTTTTCTACTAACAAAGCAAGGGTTAACAGTCAAACAAGACTTTATCTTTATTGCCCTGACTCTGCCGTTTACAGAAACACCCCATATGTGGCCGTAAACTACTGTACGGGCACACAGTAGGGCGTAGAGGGAAAGGTGCGCCGTATGGTTTTTGGAAGGCAGATTTTGCTGGACTGGTTTTTTGACACCATGTCCCATTTGAAGCCCCCTGATGCACCCCTAGAGTAGAAACTCCATAAAAGTGACCCCATCTAAGAAACTACACCCCTCAAGGTATTCAAAACTGATTTTACAAACTTTGTTAACCCTTTAGGTGTTGCACAAGATTTAATGGAAAATAGAGATACAATTTCAAAATTTCACTTTTTGGGCAGATTTTCCATTTTAATATTTTTTTCCCAGTTACAAAGCAAGGGTTAACAGCCAAAAAAACTCATTATTTATGGCCCTGATTCTGTAGTTTACAGAAACACCCCATATGTGGTCGTAAACCGCTGTACGGGCACACGGCAGGGCGCAGAAGGAAAGGAATGCCATACGGTTTTTGGAAGGCAGATTTTGCTGGACTGGTTTTTTGACACCATGTCCCATTTGAAGCCCCCCTGATGCACCCCTAGAGTAGAAACTCCATAAAAGTGACCCCATCTAAGAAACTACACCCCTCAAGGTATTCAAAACTGATTTTACAAACTTTGTTAACCCTTTAGGTGTTGCACAAGATTTAATGGAAAATAGAGATACAATTTCAAAATTTCACTTTTTTGGCAGATTTTCCATTTTAATATTTTTTTTCCAGTTACAAAGCAAGGGTTAACAGCCAAAAAAAACTCATTATTTATGGCCCTGATTCTGTAGTTTACAGAAACACCCCATATGTGGTCGTAAACCGCTGTACGGGCACACGGCAGGGCGCAGAAGGAAAGGAATGCCATACGGTTTTTGGAAGGCAGATTTTGCTGGACTGGTTTTTTGACACCATGTCCCATTTGAAGCCCCCCTGATGCACCCCTAGAGTAGAAACTCCATAAAAGTGACCCCATTTTAGAAACTACGGGATAGGGTGGCAGTTTTGTTGGTACTAGTTTAGGGTACATATGATTTTTGATTGCTCTATATTACACTTTTTTGTGCGGCAAGGTAACAAGAAATAGATTTTTTGGCACCTTTTTATTTTTTGTTATTTACAAAATTCATCTGACAGGTTAGATCATGTGGTATTTTTATAGAGCAGGTTGTCACGGACGTGGCGATACCTAATATGTATACAATTTTTTTTATTTATGTAAGTTTTACACAATGATTTCATTTTTAAAACAAAAAAAATGTTTTAGTGTCTCCATAGTCTAAGAGCCATAGTTTTTTCAGTTTTTGGGCAATTATCTTAAGTAGGGTCTCATTTTTTGCGGGATGAGATGACGGTTTGATTGACACTATTTTGGGGTGCATATGACTTTTTGATCGCTTGCTATTACACTTTTTGTGATGTAAGATGGCAAAAAATGGCTTTTTTTACTCCGTTTTTATTTTTATTTTTTTACGGTGGTCATCTGAGGGGTTAGGTCATGTGATATTTTTATAGAGCTGGTCGATACGGACGCGTCGATACCTAATATGTATACTTTTTTTTTTTTTTTAAGTTTTACACAATGATTTCATTTTTGTAACAAAAAAAATCATGTTTTAGTGTTTCCATAGTCTAAGAGCCATAGTTTTTTCAGTTTTTGGGCGATTATCTTGGGTAGGGTATGATTTTTGCGGGATGAGATGACGGTTTGATTGGTACTATTTTGGCGTAAATGCGACTTTTTTGATCACTTTTATTACCTTTTTTGGGAAGTAAGGTGGGCAAAATTTCAATTTTCTCATAGTTTTTTATTTTTATTTTTTATGGCGTTCACCGTGCGGGGAAAGTAACATGACCGTTTTATAGATCAGGTCGTTACGGACGCGGCGATACCTAATATGTGTAGTGTATTTTTTTTTTTTTTTTTTTTATTCAGTGATAAATGTTTTTTTTTTATCTTAACTTTTTTCACTTTTTTTTTACATTTTTTTTGACCCAGACCCACTTGGTTCTTGAAGATCCAGTGGGTCTGATGTCTGTATAATACAGTACTGTACAATATATATTGTACTGTACTGTATTTTACTTACCACTTTGTCTGAACAGATCTCTGCTTTCAGCACAGATCTGTTCAGCACCATGGACAGCAGGATGCCTGAGAAGGCGTCCTGTTGCCATGGGAACCTTCCCCGTCTGCTCAGTAGTGTTCAGAACTTCGCAGACGGGGAAGGGTAAGGACGGGGCTTGGGGGGCTGCCTGGGAGCTCTCTCCCTCTCCCATCGGGGGGCTGCAAAGGCACAGCAGCCCCCCGATGGGAGAGGGAGGGAGCTCCCTGACCTGTTAACCTTTTCCATACAGCGGTCCGTACGGACCGCTGTATGGAAAGGGTTAAACGGCTGACATCGCATCACCGATGTCAGCCGTTTATACCAGGGTGCCAGCAATGTGCTGGCACCCTGGTATACCCACTAGAAGCCAACGATTATTCAAGGGGAGGCGGGCGGGGGATCGTGATCCCGCCTCCCGCACCGCCCGCCTCCCGCACCTCCCGCACCGCCTGCGACACCCCCCTGCACCACCCGCCCACATAATATCATTCAGGGGTGCAGGGGGGGTTAATAAAAACTTAATTTCTGGCATTTTAACGTTTGATCCCCGCGGTCAGAGACCGCGGGGATCAGAATCGGCTAAAAGCGCAGCAAACCGCAGGTCTGAATTGACCTGCGGTTTGCTGCGATCGCCGATACGGGGGGGTCACATGACCCCCCTCGGCGTTGTGACAGGATGCCGGCTGAATGATTTCAGCCGAAATCCCGTTTGGATTAACCCCCGGGGCGCCGCAATCTTATTTTAAACTCATGACGTACCGGTACGTCATGGGTCCTTAAGGACTCGGGAACCATGCCGTACCGATTCGTCCTAAGTCCTTAAGGGGTTAAAGACAGATTTTTATGAATATAAATTTGAGGCCTCAGGCCTAGTATTTAGGCGCTGGGTGACAGGTATACGTTTACACACAGAATTAGACTTGGAATTGCACAGTAGCGTGTGTCTAAAGTTATTGAGAATGACCCTATCTGCACCTTGAATCTTATATACCCTTTTAGGGATAGAGTTAAAGTAGTCCTGATACAGCAGAAACCACTAATTTAGAGAATTGCTAAATTGGGAATTGTATTTCAACCCAGAAAAAAACTGTGCTTTGACGGAAACTAAATAACTTGACCAGCCACAGCAATAAAGACAGATTTTTATGAATATAAATTTGAGGCCTCAGGCCTAGTATTTAGGCGCTGGGTGACAGGTATACGTTTACACACAGAATTAGACTTGGAATTGCACAGTAGCGTGTGTGTGAAGTTATTGAGAATAACCCTATCTGCACCGTGAATCTTATATACCCTTTTAGGGATAGATTTAAAGTAGGTTTGATACAGCAGAAACCACTAAATTAGGAAATTGCTAAATTGGGAATTGTATTTCAACCCAAAACAAAAACTGTGCTTTGACGGACACTAAATAACTTGACTAGCTACAGCAATAATGACAGATTTGGATGAATATAAATTTGAGGCCTAGTATTTAGGCGCTGGGTGAAAGGTATACGTTTATAGACAGAATTAGACTTAGAAATGCACAGTAGCGTGTGTGTGAAGTTATTGAGAATGACCCTATCTGCACCTTGAATCTTATATACCCTTTTAATGAATAGATTTAAAGTAGCCCTGATACAGCAGAAACCACTAATTTAGGAAATTGCTAAGTTGGGAATTGTATTTCAACCCTGAACAAAAATATATCCTTTGCCAGACAGTATTACAATTGGCTGGCCACAGCTGAAACACCAGATTTAGGGTACTGCTATTTTGGCAATTGTATTTCACCCCTCAATAAAATAGCAAGCACAGCCAGGCCCCTGATGTAGGATATAGCCAAAAAATAACCACACTATTGATGGTTAAATGCACTTGGTGACAGCTTCAACCTGATGTAGGATATAGCCAAAAAATAACCACACTATTGAGGGTTAAATGCACTTGGTGACAGCTTGACCCTGATGTAGGATATAGCCAAAGAACAACCACACTATTTATGGTTAAATGCACTTGGTGTGACAGCTTGACCCTGATGTAGGATATAGCTAAAAAACAACCACACTATTGAGGGTTAAATGCACTTGGTGACAGGCTCAGCTTGCCCCTGATGTAGTATATAGCCAAAAAATAACCACACTATTGATGGTTAAATGCACTTGGTGTGACAGCTTGACCCTGATTTGGGATATAGCCAAAAAACAACCACACTATTGAGGGTTAAATGCACTTGGTGACAGCTTGACCCTGATGTAGGATATAGCCAAAGAACAACCACACTATTGATGGTTAAATGCACTTGGTGACAGGCTCAGCTTGCCCCTGATGTAGTATATGGCCAAATAATAACCACACTATTGATGGTTAAATGCACTTGGTGTGACAGCTTGACCCTGATGTAGGATATCGCCAAAAAACTACCACACTATTGAGGGTTAAATGCACTTGGTGACAGGCTCAGCTTGCCCCTGATGTAGTATATGGCCAAAAAATAACCACACTATTGATGGTTAAATGCACTTGGTGTGACAGCTTGACCCTGATGTAGGATATAGCCAAAAAATAACCACACTATTGATGGTTAAATGTACTTGGTGGCAGCTTGTGCTGGCGCACCACAAGACACAAAATGGCCGCCGATCACCCCAGAAAAAAGTGAATGAAAAACGCTCTGGGCAGCCTAAAGACAGTGAGCAATTGAATAGCAGCAGTTCAATGATCCACAGCTGCAGATCGATCACTGAATGAAGTCTTTTGTAGGAGTTAATCACTGCCTAATCTCGCCCTAACGTTGCAGCTGCAACCTCTCCCTACACTGATCAGAGCAGAGTGACAAGCTGCGCTACGTGACTCCAGCTTAAATAGAGGCTGGGTCACATGCTGCACTGGCCAATCACAGCCATGCCAATAGTAGGCATGGCTGTGACGGCCTCTTGGGGCAAGTAGTATGACGCTTGTTGATTGGCTGCTTTGCAGCCTTTCAAAAAGCGCCAAGAAAGCGACGAACACCGAACCCGGACTTTTACTAAAATGTCCGGGTTCGGGTCCATGTCACGGACACCCTAAAATTCGGTAGACAGACAAGGAAGGCAGGGGTAAGGCTGGGTGAAAGGTGATGTGGAGGACGATGAGGTCCTCGACCCCACATGGAATCAAGGTCATGCGAGTGACCTATGTAGTTCAGAGGAAGAGGCGGTGGTTGCACAGAGCCACCAGCACAGCAGAAGAGGGAGCAGGGTGCAAAATCAGAGCGGCCATCCTCTAGACGCTACGCCTGCTACTGCCCACCGCAGCAAGGGACCAAGCACACCAAAGCCAGCTCCAAGGAGTTCCCTGGCGTGGCAGTTCTTCTATCAATGTGCTGACGACAAGACATGAGTGGTTTGTACACTGTGCAATGAGAGCCTGAAGCGAGGCATAAACGTTCTTAACCTGAGCACAACCTGCATGACAAGGCATTTAAGTGCAAAGCACGAGCTGCAGTGGAGTAGACACCTCAAAAACCAAGAAAGGTCTCTTGCTCCTCCTGCTTCCTCTTCTGCTGCAGTCGCGGCCTTTTCAACCACCTATGGAGTTACAGTGCCACCTGGCACTCCGCGAACGGAGGATCTGCCAGCAACACCAACACCTGGGTCACCAAGCATCTCCACAATATCCCACGGCAGCATTCAGCTCTTCATATCCCAAATGCTAGAGAGGAAGAGGAAGTACGCCTACCCACCCGCGATCACTAGCCCTGAATGCCAGCATTTCTAAATTACTGAACTTTGAAATGCTTTCATTCCGTCTGGTGGAGACGGATAGTTTTAAAGGCCTTATGGCGGTGGCCGACCCACAGTACGTCGTGCCTAGCTGCCACTACTTTTCAAGGCGAGCCATCCCTTCCCTTCACAACCAAGTAGTGGACAAAATCAGGTGTGCACTGTGCAACGCTATCTGTGGCAAGATGCATCTGACTAATGACTACGGATACGTGGACAAGTAAGCACGGTCAGGGCCATTATATCTCCATAACAGCACACTGGGTAAATGCAGTGGTGGCTGGGCCTGAGGCGGATAGCAGTTTGGCGCATGTCCTTCCACCACCGAGGATTGCAGGGCGCTTCAGTTTGCCTCCTGTTGCTTCCTCCTCCTACTCTGCTTCCTCATCCGGTCAGCGTAACACCTTCACCACCAACTTCAGCACAGCCAGGGGTAAACGACAGCAGACAGTTTTAAAACTTTTCTGTTTGGAGGACAAACCGCACACTGCGCATGAGCTGTGGACGGGCCTTGAACAACAGACCGATGAGTGGTTTTTGCCAGTCGGCCTCAATCACGGCCTGGTGGTGTGCAATAATGGGAGAAATCTAGTAGCAGCTCTGGGACTAGCCGGTTTGACGCACATCCCTTGCCTGGCAAATGTGCTGAATTTGGTGGTGCAGAGATTCCTTAAAAATTTCCCCGATATGTCAGAGCTGCTGCTTAAAGTGCGGCCCGTCTATTTCGCTACAATCACCGCCTCCTCAAACTCCTACTTCATATGGAACTCCACCTCATAAATCCATTTTTTTTGTACGTGTTTTATTTCATATAATTTCACTACTTTGTCATTTACTTTTTCGGGTGAAATTCACCAATTTTTAGGTGTAATATACCCCTCATCTACCTAGTTGACAGCTTAATAAATTTCAATAATTTTTCTGTTACATTCTTGGGTTGACATTATACAACTTTAGACGTGAATAAACACCTGCTATGCATAGGTGACAGGGAATAAAATGTAATAAATTATTCAGTAATTAATGCGCACCACATCCTTTCATTCAATGCTTAAACTTTGAAAAATTGTCACACTTTTATGCTTTAATAATTTCTCACATATTCCAACTCTAATTTTAAAATTGAAAAAATGAATCCTCCCTTGGATGTGGTCTCTCTTTTGTACGCTCCCTCTCTGGCCTGGAACCCTGATTCCCCGCCACCCGTGATCACCCTGGTAGGCGCATAAAAGAACATTGAAAGTTAATAGAGCAGATATAAAATTGCATGGTGAACATCACGGGGACGTGAGACATGGTGGGGCAGTAAGCATGCACACGCCTACACGAACTGACTGACAGGGGTCAGCCCCTGCAACTTCTGGGTCTCCAAATTGGGCACATGGACTGAGCTTGCCCTTTACTCCTTGGAGGTGCTGGCCTGCCCTGCAGCTGGTGTATTGTCTGAACGTGTGTTTAGCATGGCAGGGGGCGTTATCATAGGTTATATTTCCCAATGTTTAGGGGTGTACCCTAATTTAAAAAATAAAAATACATTTAAAACCAAAAAAGAAGTGTAGGCTACCTCTACTGCCGCTTCAACATACACCACCACATCTACCGCCTCCTCAACCTCCTACTCCATATGGACCTCGTCCTCCTAGATCAAGATTGTTATTTTTTATGTTTACGTATTTGATGTTATTTAAAGTCATTTCCCTATCCACATTTGTTTGCAGAGCAATTTCCATGCTCTTAACCACATTTTGATGCCATTTGCAGCCCTCTAGCCCTTTCCATGGCATTTTTACAGCCATTTTAGTGCTCAAAAGTTCGGGTCCCCATTGATTTCAATGGGGTTCGGGGTCAAGTTCGGGTCCCGAACTCAAACTTTTTTGTGAAGTTCGGCCGAACCCGAACATCCAGGTGTCCGCTCAACTCTAGTGGTGAAGTGGTGCTGTTCCTCAGAGCAACTCAACCGTGAAAATCCACTATTGCCTACTGCTGCTCGCACAATCTGGCCTGCATGTGCAAGGTGGAGTTCCACATTGTGGGCACGTTGCATATGAGGCAGTGAGCGGGAAGGCCAAAGTTACGCTGCAGCGCTGACAGGCAAGCAGCAAGGGGGGAAAGCCTAAAGCGCGCACAGACGGCCTGCACTTTATGCAGCAGCTCTGACATATCGTGGTAATTTTTAAGGAATCTCTGCACCACAAAATTCAGCACATAGGCAAGGGATGTGCGTCAAACCAGCTAGTCCCAGAGCTGCTACGAGATTTCGTCCATTATCGCACACTACCAGGCCGGGATTGAGGCTCACTGGCACCAACCACTCATCGGTCTGTTGTTCAAGGCCCGTCCACACCTCCTGCGCGGTGTGGGGTTTGTCCCTCAAACAGATACATTTTAAAACTGCCTGCTGTCGTTTACCCCTGGTTGTGCTGAATTTGATGGTGAAGGTGTTACACTGACTGAATGAGGAGCCGGTAGAGGATGAGGAAGCGGAGTAGGAGGAGGAAGGAACAGTAGGCAAACTGAAGCGCCCTGCAATCCTCGGTGGTGGAAGGACATGCACCAAACTGCTATCCGCCTCAGGCCCAGCCGCCACTGCATTTACCCAGTGTGCTGTTATGGAGATATAACATCCCTGACCATGCTTACTGGTCCACGTATCCGTAGTGAGGTGCATCTTGCCACAGATGGCGTTGCGCAGTGCACACCTGATTTTTCCCCCCACTTGGTTGTGCAGGGAAGGGATGGTGTCACGGCTGCGGATGGGGAAAACCCTCAGCCGTGCGGTATCAGCAGATGGGTGGTCAGAGCATGGCCAGGACAGGAATAAGGGAGAAGGTCACCTCCTACACATCCCTAATTCTGACCCTGTCTCCTATCCGTATGAGCCAACCCTGAAGATAGGAGGGCTCATACTCCGGAACCTGATATTCCTGCTCGCCCTCAGGGTGGCCCTGGACTAGGAGCAGGGTAAGATGACCCTTTCCTCCAAGACACGGAGGAACAGGAGTCTCACTGGCCAAGCTACAGGTCCTTCTAAAAAAATTAGCATATTGTAATAAAGTTCATTATTTTCTGTAATGTACTGATAAACATTAGACTTTCATATATTTTAGATTCATTACACACCAACTGAAGTAGTTCAAGCCTTTTATTGTTTTAATATTGATGATTTTGGCATACAGCTCATGAAAACCCAAATTTCCTATCTCAAAAAATTAGCATATTTCATCCGACCAATAAAAGAAAAGTGTTTTTAATACAAAAAAAGTCAACCTTCAAATAATTATGTTCAGTTATGCACTCAATACTTGGTCGGGAATCCTTTTGCAGAAATGACTGCCTCCATGACACGCCGCATTGAAGCAGTCATGAGGCACTGCTGAGGTGTTATGGAGGCCCAGGATGTTTCGATAGCGGCCTTAAGCTCATCCAGAGTGTTGGGTCTTGCGTCTCTCAACTTTCTCTTCCCAATATCCCACAGATTCTCTATGGGGTTCAGGTCAGGAGAGTTGGCAGGCCAATTGAGCACAGTAATACCATGGTCAGTAAACCATTTACCAGTGGTTTTGGCACTGTGAGCAGGTGCCAGGTCGTGCTGAAATATGAAATCTTCATCTCCATAAAGCTTTTCAGCAGATGGAAGCATGAAGTGCTCCAAAATCTCCCGATAGCTAGCTGCATTGACCCTGCCCTTGATAAAACACAGTGGACCAACACCAGCAGCTGACATGGCACCCCAGACCATCACTGACTGTGGGTACTTGACACTGGACTTCAGGCATTTTGGCATTTCCCTCTCCCCAGTCTTCCTCCAGACTCTGGCACCTTGATTTCCGAATGACATGCAAAATTTGCTTTCATCCGAAAAAAGTACTTTGGACCACTGAGCAACAGTCCAGTGCTGCTTCTCTGTAGCCCAGGTCAGGCGCTTCTGCCGCTGTTTCTGGGGAATGCGGCACCTGTAGCCCATTTCCTGCACACGCCTGTACACGGTGGCTCTGGATGTTTCTACTCCAGACTCAGTCCACTGCTTCCGCAGGTCCCCCAAGGTCTGGAATTGGTCCTTCTCTACAATCTTCCTCAGGGTCCGGTCACCTCTTCTTGTTGTGCAGCGTTTTCTGCCACACTTTTTCCTTCCCACAGACTTCCCACTGAGGTGCCTTAATACAGCACTCTGGGAACAGCCTATTCGTTCAGAAATTTCTTTCTGTGTCTTATCCTCTTGCTTGAGGGTGTCAATGATGGCCTTCTGGACAGCAGTCAGGTCGGCAGTCTTACCCATGATTGCGGTTTTGAGTAATGAACCAGGCTGGGAGTTTTTAAAAGCCTCAGGAATCTTTTGCAGGTGTTTAGAGTTAATTAGTTGATTCAGAAGATTAGGTTAATAGCTTGTTTAGAGAACCTTTTCATGATATGCTAATTTTTTTAGATAGGAATTTTGGGTTTTCATGAGCTGTATGCCCAAATCATCAATATTAAAACAATAAAAGGCTTGAACTACTTCAGTTGGTGTGTAATGAATCTAAAATATATGAAAGTCTAATGTTTATCAGTACATTACAGAAAATAATGAACTTTATCACAGTATGCTAATTTTTTGAGAAGGACCTGTACATAGAAAGGGGAACATAAACAGACATATGGCAATGACAGGTAAGTGAGAGTAGTACCACACTCACCTGCCACAGACACACAACCTGGAACCCACGTGCAAGTGCTGCTATCCACAACCAACACAAAGGACACAGCACACAACAGACATCACACGGGAACCCAGTAAACTATATGCTGCAATAACAGATAAACCATAAAGACATAAACTAACACCAGACATAACGTTTATGACCACCAGGGTGGCCCTCACTGGCAGATGGTAAATAACCAGGAGGGTGCCTCCAGCAAGCATGGCTGAAGCACCCTCTCTGACTACTGCCTTCCACTGAGGCTTTATAGGGCCAAGTAGCCACACCCACAGTCAGACACACCCAGTGCACACACACACTAGGAAGGATGTTAACCCTTCCAACACCAGGGAAGGGAAGACATCAACTTAAAGGGGAAGTGTGCACAACACATATAACACCCCGTGCACACCGATAAAAAGCACACCTATAAAGAGAGGTTGCCAGGTGCAACTGCATGCCTATTGCAGCAAGCTGCCTAGCACCGCTCAGGCTGCTCTGCTGCCACACACACAATGTTGCCAGCAGCAACCACAGGTGAGGCAACATACTATAGCCCTCACCTGTGATTGACAACAACACCAAGACCGCAGGCAACTGCATGCGGTTACAGGAGTCACGACCATGACCAAGGGTCCCGACAGATGGCTTGCCTGGAAAAGTAGTGGCGGCTGGGCATGACATACTGTGGGACAGCCACCGCCATAAGGCTTTTAAAACTCCCTGTCTCCACCAAATGGAATGACAGCATTTCAAAGGTCAGTAATTTAGAAATGCTGGCATAAAGGCCTAGGGATCGCGGGTCTTCCTCTCCAGTGTTTGGGAGATGGAGAGCTGAATGCTTCCGTGGTACATTGTGGAGATGCTTGGTGACCCAGGTGGTGGTGTTGCTTGCAGATCCTCTGTTTGATGGGTGGCAGGTGGCACTGTCACTCTAGAGGTGGATGAAGAGGCCGAGACTGCAGCAGAAGAGGAAGCAGGAGGAGCCAGAGACCTTTCTTGGTTTATGAGGTGTCTACTCCACTGCAGCTCGTGCTTTAACTTAAATGCCTGATCATGCATGTTGTGCTCAGGTTGATAACGTTTATGCCTTGCTTCAGGCTCTGATTGCACAGCTTGCAAACCACTTGTGTCGTGTCGTCAGCACATTGTCTAAAAAACTGCCACGCCAGGGAACGGCTTTGGTGTGCTCGGTCTCTTGCTGCGGTGGGCAGTAGCAGGCGTACCGTCTTAGGGACAGCCACTCCGCTTTTGCACCCTGCTCCCTCTTCTGCCGTGCTGGTGGCTCTGTGCGACACAGCCTCTTCCTCTGAACTACATAGGTCATTCACATGACCTTGATTCCATGTGGGTTTGAGGACCTCATCGTCATCCACATTATCTTCCACCCAGTCTTCACCCCTGCCCTCCTTGTTACTCTGCACACTTTTGAAAGCCCCAGCAGTTGGCACCTGTGTTTTGTCATCATCCGAGATGTGCTGCGATGGTCCTCCCATGTACTCATCTTGAAACATAAGTGTTTGTGCATCGGTGCACTCAATCTCTTCCACTTCTGGGGCAGGTATAGATGGATGGCCCTGGGAAACCCTGCAAACAGAGTCATCAAACAGCAGAAGAGATTGCTGCATGACTTGGGGCTCAGACTGCTTGGCTGATTTGCAAGGGGGTGTGGTGAAAGACTGATGGACATCTGCTGCAGGTGCCAACTCTGATCTTTCAGCAGGAGACTGGGTGGGAGACAATGTGAAGGAACTGTAGGCACTGTCAGCAACACAATCTAATATCGCCTGTATTTGTTCTGGCCTCACCATTCGTAGAGCAGCATTAGGCCCGAACAAATACTCAGGAGAAAAGTGTTTTACTTGTGCGTGTAGCTGGCACAGATCGACCACGTCCTCTCCCTGCAACAGGAGCTCCACGACCTGTGCCACATCCCTTATTTGACGCTCTCCTCATATTTCTCAAGTTTAGGATCTTGCCCTAAATGGGTGTTTAATTAATAGCAGAATAGAACGACAGTATATAAAGGTTGTATCTCACACGTACAGATGCAGACTAGGCCGCAATAAAGTTTTTTTCCCAAAAAGAGTGTTTGTTTAATTACTGAATATGACAGCAGAATATAATCCTTGAATTTCAGACGTGCTGATGCAGCAAGGGCTGAACAATTGTGTATTTTGCCCAAAAAGGGTGTTTTATTAATAGAAGAATATAACCACAGTATCTAAAGGGTGTATCTCACACCGACTGATCCAGACTAGGCCGAAATTTAATGGCTGTATTTCAAATAACTGAATAGAACCACAGTATCTAAAGAGTGTATCTCACACGTACAGATGCAATTAAAGTTTTTTGCCCAAAACGGGTGTTTGTTTAATTAGTGAATATGACAGCATTATATAACCCTTGAATTTCACACGTGCTGATGCTGTAAGGCAGGCATGTCCAAACTGTGGCCCTCCAGTTGTTGCAAAACTACAACTCCCAGCATGCCTGGATAGCTTACAGCTATTAGGGCATGCTGGGAGTTGTAGTTTTGCAACGGCTGGAGGGCCGCAGTTTGGACATGCCTGCTGTAAGGGCTGTAAAATTGTGTATTTTGCCAAAAAAGGGTGTTTTTAAAAACCCAGAAAATTATGGCTGTATGTCTAGCTGAAATTGCACACTTAATAATCCAGATGTTGGATAATACCCAAAATTTGTGTTTTTTTCCAAGCCAGAAAAATATTTACATTTTTAAACTTGTTTTTAACAATCACAGATGCAGCAAGGGCTGCAATATTAAGTATTTTGAAAAAAAAAAAAGGTTATTTTTTATAGCAGAATATGAAAGCTGTATAAAACTATTGAATTTCACACGTGCAGATGCAGCTAGGTCTGTAAAATAGTGTATTTTGCAAAAAAAGGGTGTTTGTAAAAACCCTGAAAATTATGGCTGTATTTCTAGCTTAAATTGCACACTGACTAATCCTGCAAATGCACCAGATGTTGTGTATTGCCAAAAAAGGGTGTTTTTTTTTTAAACCAGATTAATAGTGCAGTATTTCAAGCTTGGATTTGATTGTCACAAAAGCTCAGATGCAGTGCTGGTACACTGAGCCTGCCTAAAATGTCTTAAAAATAAGGGTCATAGCGTATGCGTAGCCTGAGCAACTTGGTTCCAGCTTCACATGGTCAATTTCAATAATCTCCAACGGTTTTTGGCTTACAATAGAATGTAAGGGTGCTTTTTGGTCATGCTTTTCACCACGTCCAATAGCACAGGCAGAACACTCTCGACACCACTTCTCATTGTCTTCTCGCATTCTAATCCAATAGAATCGTCTACAGACAGTAGCTTCTGTCTTCTGCACGCCAAGGTGTCCTGATTTGTCATGGTACATCTCGAGAATGATGCTTGCATCCCGGCGTGGTATTAAGATTTGGTATACTCTGTCATAGGTAACTGGATCCAAGCTTCTTCGCAATAGTAGGCCCTTCTGCAGAAAGAGTTGTTTCCGGTGTCTCCACAGCTTCAACAGTTCTGGGTCTGCATTTCTTCTGCGGATTCTCTCAGGTGTTCTTCCACTGGTGAGGAAGTCATGTAGTTCTCCGATTACACTACTTCCTGACTGAAGTTTGATCCATCTCTCGTTTTAAATTTGAGATTCTGGATTGTTCTGTAGATGGGGATTTAGGACTATTTTGTTTTTAATGTAGAGGATGCTTTGTTGGGCGAAGTTTTTGTAGAAATTAAGCATCTGCACTTCTTCCCAGACATCTATGTGTGCAGTAGGATCTTCCTTGTTAGGCAGGCGAGATAAGGCATCTGCATTCTCGTTGGACTTGCCCGTTCTGTATTTTACAGTGAAGTTGTAATTAGCAAGACATGAGGCCCATCTTTGTTCTAAGGCACCTAGCTTGGCTGTATTGAGATGCGCCAGTGTTTTTTTTTTTTTGGGTGAAAGCTATTTAGTAAGTTGCTGCTAAGTAGTCTTAAAATTTTTCGGTGACAGCCCACACAAGTGCGAGGAACACAAACTTGAAAGAGCTGTAGTTCCAGTCATTTTTTTCAGATCCTTTCAGGAATCTGCTAGCATAATCAATTACTCTCTCTTTACCTTCTTGCACTTGAGACAGGACAGCTACCAGGCCTTTCTGTCTGGTATCAGTGTAGAGCTGGAAGGGCTGTTGGTAATCTGGTTATCCCAAAACAGGTGGTTCAGTCAGCTTCTTTTTTAAGAGCTCGAAGGCAACTTCCCTGTCTTCATTCCACTTCACAGGTATCTGCATCTTCTGATACTTCTTTGGGTGTCCTCTTAGGAGTTCTTGAATTGGCTCAGCAATATGGGCGAAGTGAGGGATGAAGAGTCTGTAGCACCCTGCAAAACTAAGGAAACTTCTCACCTCTTTTACTGTGGTAGGAGTAGGCCAATTATGGACTGCAGCTAACTTTTCCGGGTCTGGTTTAACACCTTCTGCACTGACAACATGTCCCAGGTACTTGACTTCTGGCTTCAGCAGGTAGCACTTAGATGGTTTGATCTTAAGTCCATGTTTAATGAGGATTTGGAAGACTTCTGCAAGGTGTTTCAAGTGGTCTTCGTAGGATTTGGAATAAATAATAACATTGTCCAGATAGAGTAGGACAGTCTCAAAGTTTCTATGGCCTAAACAGCGTTCCATTAGTCGTTGAAATGTTCCTGGTGCATTGCAAAGTCCAAAGGGCATGTCATTAAACTCAAATAGGCCCATAGGGGTTGTAAAAGCTGTTTTCAGGAGCCATGGGTACTTGCCAGTATCCACTGGTCAGATCAAGAGTAGAGAAATAGGCTGATGATCCCAGTGCTGTCAGGGATTCTTCAATTCTGGGTAAGGGATAGGCATTCATGTGGGTTATTGGATAATTTTTTCTGGAATGCACACAGAACCTGATATTGCCATCCTTTTTCCGGACAAGAACTAGGGGTGCAGCCCATGGACTATGGCTGTCTTGTATAATATTGGAATCCTTCATCTCTCGGATCATTTGTTTCACAGATTGGTACATCATTGGTGGTATAGGCCGGTACCTTTCTTTTATTGGATGGTGAGAGCCGGTAGGGATAGTGTGTTTGATCCCACGGACTTCTCCATAATCTGTAGAGTGCTTACTGAAGGCTTGGTGATGTTCCTTCACGATGTTCAAAACTCCTTCAACTTGGTTTTTGATAGTAGAGCTGTCTACCACGTTAAGTTCTTCCCACAATGAGGCAGGTGGAGAAAGTTCTGGAGTACTGGAGCTCTGCGCAGATTGTTCTATTTTAAATGCGGGCACGCTGATAACATCCTGGAAAGAGATTTGCAATAACTGAGCAAAAGGATAATGTTTTGTGAAGGTAACATAGTGATCATTCAGGTTTATGAGACAGACAGGCACTTTACCATGGCAAACAGTCACTAAGCTCCTTGCAGCTCTGACTAGGGGATGATCATCTAGCGCGAAGGGCTCTACCATGGCTTGGTAGTCTTGATCTTGAATTCCCAGGGTGGCACGGCACCCTAAGAGGGTCGGTATTTGATTTAAGGATCACAGGTTGGTTACCCCAGACACAGCAGATTTCTCCCTTCTCATTAGTGAATCTCTGTTGTGCGCTTAGCACACGGATGGTCTGTTGTATGACCCTTTTGGAGGCAGGTGAAGCAGTAGGCATTGATTGGCGTAATGCCTCAAGCATCTCAGTGTAACAATTCCTAAGGACATTAATTCCTAGGATTACTAAAGAGCCACCATTGTCTCCGTCTTGTACAACAATAATATCTTGTCGAGGTAGGGTGGTTTCTCCTACTTGCAGAGTTGGCTCCCAATAACCATGTATTGGCAGGTTTTTTCCCTTGCTGGCTGTAAGATCCAACCAGGATTCTGGTAGTTGCGTAAGTTGGCTCTGGTCCCAGTATTTATCAAATGCAGGCCGTAGGAAGGTAGTGACCTGAGATCCGGTGTCCAGTAAGGCGACAAATGGAATTCCGTTAATTCCGGACGGGATACTACATATCTGGGCATCCAGTTGGGATCTTGTGGACCTACTGGTTTACCTCTCGAGGGGCGGCACTTAGCCTCAAGGGTCTCTCTTTTAACCGCCAGCACATTGTTTCTGTACAGTTGCAAGAAAAAGTCTGTGAACCCTTTGGAATGATATGGATTTCTGCACAAATTGGTGATAAAATGTGATCTGATCTTCATCTAAGTCACAACAATAGACAATCACAATCTGCTTAAACTAATAACACACAAAGAATTAAATGCTACCATGTTTTTTTATTGAACACACTGTGTAAACATTCACAGTGCAGGTGGAAAACGTATGTGAACCCCAAAACTAATGACATCTCCAAGAGCTAATTGGAGTGAGGTGTCAGCCAACTGGAGTCCAATCAATGAGATGAGATTGGAGGTGTTGGTTACAGCTGCCATGCCCTATAAAAAACACACACCAGTTCTAGGTTTGCTTTTCACAAGAAGCATTGCCTGATGTGAATGATGCCTCACCCAAAAGAGCTCTCATAAGACCTACGATTAAGAATTAGTGACTTGCATAAAGCTGGAAAGGGTTATAAAAGTATCTCCAAAAGCCTTGCTGTTCATCAGTCCATGATAAGACTAATTGGTTATAAATGGAGAAAGTCTCTCCCTAGGAGTGTCCGTCCTGTAAAGATGACTGCAAGAGCACAACACAGACTGCTCAATGAGGTGAAGAAGAATCATAGAGTGTCAGCTAAAGACTTACAAAAGTCTCTGGCATATGCTAACATCCCTGTTAGCGAATCTACGATACGTAAAACACTAAACAAGAATGGATTTCATGGGAGGATACCACAGAGGAAGCTACTGCTGTCCAAAAAAAACATTGCTGCACATTTACAGTTTGTACAAGAGCACCTGGATGTTCCACAGCAGTACTGGCAACATTTTCTGTGGACAGATGAAACTAAAGTTGAGTTGTTTGGAAGAAACACACAACACTATGTGTGGAGAAAAAGAGGCACAGCACACCAACATCAAAACCGCATCCCAACTGTGAAGTATGGTGGTGGGGGTATCATGGTTTGGGGCTGCTTTGCTGTGTCAGGGCCTGGATGGATTGCTATCATCGAAAGAAAAATGAATTCCCAAGTTTATCAAGACATTTTGCAGGAGAACTTAAGGCCATCTGTCCACTAGCTGAAGCTCAACAGAAGATGGGTGTTGCAACAGGACAACGACCCAAAGCATAGAAGTAAATCAACAACAGATGGCTTAAACAGAAGAAAATACACCTTCTGGAGTGGCCCAGTCAGAGTCCTGACCTCAACCCGATTGAGATGCTGTGGCATGACCTCAAGAAAGCAATTCACACCAGACATCCCAAGAATATTGCTGAACTGAAACAGTTCTGTAAAGAGGAATGGTCAAGAATTACTCCTGACCGTTGTGCACGTCTGATCTGCAACTACAGGAAACGTTTGGTTGAAGTTATTTCTGCCAAAGGAGGTTAAACAAGTTATTAAATCCAAGGGTTCACATACTTTTTCCACCTGCACTGTGAATGTTTGCAAGGTGTGTTTAATAAAAACATGGTAACATTTAACTCTTTGTGTGTTATAAGTTTAAGCAGACTGTGATTGTCTATTGTTGTGACTTAGATAAAGATCAGATCACATTTTATAACCAATTTGTGCAGAAATCCATATAATTCCAAAGGGTTCACATACTTTTTCTTGCAACTGTATGTCCTAACTTATGACAGTAGGTGCAAACAGGTCGCCTGCGGGCGTTGGAGTAGTCATTTGGGCACCCGCCAGGACTTCTGGGATATATATCTTTGTAGTCAGGAGGGAAAAGTTATTTTCGTACAGGTGTTTTTTTAAACCCAGAATATTATTGCAGTATTTCAAGCTTGTATCTCACACTGACAGATGCACTTAAGGCCGCAAATTTTGTATTTGGCCTAAAATGGCAGTTATTTAAAACTCAGAATATTATCCGCCTCCGGACCGCCTAACGCAGATGTGCGGTCCGGAGGCGGCAGCCCTGCGCAGAGTGACGCATATACGCGTCATCTCGCGAGGGCCGAGATTTCCTGTGAACGCGCGCACACAGGCGCGCGCGCTCACAGGAACAGAAGGTAAGCGAGTGGATCTCCAGCCTACCAGCGGCGATCGCTCGCTGGTAGGCTGGAGATGTGATTTTTTTTAACCCCTAACAGGTATATTAGACGCTGTTTTGATAACAGCGTCTAATATACCTGCTAGCTGGTCCTCTGGTGGTCCCTTTTGTTTGGATCGACCACCAGAGGACACAGGTAGCTGTGTAAAGTACCACAAAACACTACACTACACTCCCCCCCCTGTCACTTATTAACCCCTTATGAACCCCTGATCACCCATGATCACCCCATATAGACTCCCTGATCACCCCCCTGTCATTGATCACCCCCCTGTCATTGATCACCCCCCTGTCAGGCTCCGTTCAGACGTCCGTATGATTTTTACAGATCCACGTATACATGGATCAGATCCGCAAAACGCATACGGATGTCTGAATGGAGCCTTACAGGGGGGTGATCAATGACAGGCGGGTGATCACCCATATAGATTCCCTGATCACCCCCTGTCATTGATCACCCCCCTGTCATTGATCACCCCCTTGTAAGGCTCCGTTCAGATGTCCGTATGATTTTTACAGATCCACGGATACATGGATCGGATCTGAAAAACACATACGGACGTCTGAATGGAGCCTTACAGGGGGGTGATCAATGACAGGCGGGTGATCACCCATATAGATTCCCTGATCACCCCCTGTCATTGATCACCCCCCTGTCATTGATCACCCCCCTGTAAGGCTCCATTCAGATGTCCGTATGATTTTTACAGATCCACGGATACATGGATCGGATCCACAAAACACATACGGACGTCTGAATGGAGCCTTACAGGGGGGTGATCAATGACAAGGAGGTGATCACGCATATAGACTTCCTGATCACCCCCCTGTCATTGATCACCACCCTGTAAGGCTCCATTCAGACGTCCGTATGCGTTTTGCGGATCCGATCCATGTATCCGTGGATCCGTAAAAATCATACAGATGTCTGAATGGAGCCTTACAGGGGGGTGATCAATGACAGGGGGGTGATCAATGACAGGGTGGTGATCACCCCATATAGACTCCCTGATCACCCCCCTGTAAGGCTCCATTCAGACTTTTTTTTTTGGCCCAAGTTAGCGGAAATTTTTTATTTTATTTTTTTTCTTACTAAGTCTCATATTCCACTAACTTGTGTCAAAAAATAAAATCTCACATGAACTCACCATACCCCTCACGGAATCCAAATGCGTAAAATTTTTTAGACATTTATATTACAGACTTCTTCTCACGCTTTAGGGCCCCTAAAATGCCAGGGCAGTATAAATACCCCACATGTGACCCCATTTCGGAAAGAAGACGCCCCAATGTATTCCATGAGGTGCATATTGAGTCCATGAAAGATTGAAATTTTTGTCCCAAGTTAGCGGAAAGGGAGACTTTGTGAGAAAAAAATAAATAAATCAATTTCCGCTAACTTGTGCCCAAAAAAAAAAATTCTATGAACTCGCCATGCCCCTCATTGAATACCTTGGGGTGTATTCTTTCCAAAATGGGGTCACATGTGGGGTATTTATACTGCCCTGGATTTTTAGGGGCCCGAAAGCGTGAGAAGAAGTCTGGGATCCAAATGTCTAAAAATGCCCTCCTAAAAGGAATTTGGGCCGCTTTGCGCATCTAGGCTGCAAAAAAGTGTCACACATGTGGTATCACCGTACTCAGGAGAAGTTGGGCAATGTGTTTTGGGGTGTAATTTTACATATACCCATGCTGGGTGAGATAAATATCTTGGTCAAATGCCAACTTTGTATTAAAAAATGGGAAAAGTTGTCTTTTGCCAAGATATTTCTCTCACCCAGCATGGGTATATGTAAAATGACACCCTAAAACACATTCCCCAACTTCTCCTGAGTACGGTGATACCAGATGTGTGACACTTTTTTGCCGCCTAGGTGGGCAAAGGGGCACACATTCCAAAGAGCACCTTTCGGATTTCACTGGTCATTTTTTACACATTTTGATTTCAAACTACTTACCACACATTAGGGCCCCTAGAATGCCAGGGCAGTATAACCACCCCACAAGTGACCCCATTTTGGAAAGAAGACACCTCAAGGTATTCCGTGAGGGGCATGGCGTGTTCCTAGAATTTTCTATTTTCTGTCACAAGTTAGCGGAAAATGATGATTTTTTTATTTATTAATTTTTTCTTACAATGTCTCATATTCCACTAACTTGCGACAAAAAATGAAAAATTCTAGGAACTCGCCATGCCCCTCACGGAATACCTTGGGGTGTCTTCTTTCCAAAATGGTGTCACTTGTGGCGTAGTTATACTGCCCTGGCAATTTAGGGGCCCAAATGTGTGAGAAGTACTTTGCAATCAAAATGTTTAAAAAATGGCCTGCGAAATCCGAAAGGTGCACTTTGGAATATGTGCCCCTTTGCCAACCTTGGCTGCAAAAAAGTGTCACACATCTGGTATCGCCGTACTCAGGAAAAGGTGGGGAATGTTTTTTGGGGTGTCATTTTACATATACCCATGCTGGGTGAGAAAAATATCTTGGTCAAATGCCAACTTTGTATAAAAAAATTGGAAAAGTTGTCTTTTGCCAAGATATTTCTCTCACCCAGCATGGTTATATGTAAAATTACACCCCTAAACACATTGCCCTACTTCTCCTGAGTACGGCGATACCAGATGTGTGACACTTTTTTGCAGTCAAGGTGGGCAAAGGGGCACATATTCCAAAGTGCACCTTTCGGATTTGGCAGGCCATTTTTTACACATTTTGATTGCAAAGTACTTCTCACACATTTGGGCCCCTAAATTGCCAAGGCAGTATAACTACGCCACAAGTGACCCCATTTTGGAAAGAAGACACCCCAAGGTATTCCGTGAGGGGCATGGCGAGTTCCTAGAATTTTTTATTTTTTGTCGCAAGTTAGTGGAATATGAGACTTTGTAAGAAAAAAAAAAATCATCATTTTCCGCTAACTTTTGACAAAAAATAAAAAGTTCTATGAACTCACTATGCCCATCAGCGAATACCTTAGAGTGTCTACTTTCCGAAATGGGGTCATTTGTGGGGTTTTTCTACTGTTTGGACAGTGTAGAACCTCAGGAAACATGACAGGTGCTCAGAAAGTCAGAGCTGCTTCAAAAAGCGTAAATTCACATTTTTGTACCATAGTTTGTAAACGCTATAACTTTTACCCAAACCATTTTTTTTTGCCCAAACATTTTTTTTTTATCAAAGACATGTTGAATAATAAATTTTGCGAAAAATGTATATATGGATGTCGTTTTTTTTGCAAAATTTTACAGCTGAAAGTGAAAATCGTCATTTTTTTGCAAAAGAATGGTTACATTTCGATTAATAATAAAAAAAATTAAATGTCAGCAGCAATGAAATACCACCAAATGAAAGCTCTATTAGTGAGAAGAAAAGGAGGTAAAATTCATTTGGGTGGTAAGTTGCATGACCGAGCGATAAACGGTGAAAGTAGTGTAGTGCAGAAGTGTAAAAAGTGGCCTGGTCATTAAGGGGGTTTCAGCTAGCGGGGTTGAAGTGGTTAATGCAGTATTTCTAGCTTGTATCTCATACTAACAGATGCAGCCAAGGCTGCAAATTTATTATTTTTCCCAAAATTGGTGTTTTTTTTAAATTAACGGAATAGAACACCAGTATCTAACGCGTGCATTTCACACTGACAGATGCAGCCAAGGCAGCAAATTTAGTATTTGGCCCAAAATTGGTGGTTTTTTTTAATAACAGAATAGAACACCAGTATTTAACGCGTGTATTTCTAACTGACAGATGCAGCCAAGGCCGCAAATTTAGTATTTGGCTTAAAATGGGTGTTTTTTTAATAACAGAATAGAACAGTATCAAACGCGTGTATTTCACACTGACAGATGCAGCAAAGGCTGCAAATTTAGTATTTTGGCCAAAATGGGTGTTTTTCTTTATAACAGAATATAAAAACTGTATCTAGCGCGTGAATTTCACACTGACAGATGCAGCCAAGGCCGCAAATTTAGTATTTTGCCCAAAATGGGTGGTTTTTTTTAACCCAGAATATTATTGCAGTATTTCTAGCTTGTATGTCACACTAACAAATGCAGAATAGGCCCCAGATGTAAGGTATTGCCAAAAATTTGTGGTTTTTTTAAACCCAGAAAATTATTGAACTATTTGAAGCTTGTCTTTCACACTGACAAATGCTGCAAAGGCCCCAGATGTATGGTATTGCCAAAAATGGGTGTTTTTTTTTTGTTCTGTTTCGGGTCTGGGGTCCAAAAATCCTAAAGTTCGGTACGAACTCGGGTTCGCTCAACCCTACTGATAATGGTTACATTTAAGTATAAAACAGTCTCTAGTACTTATAGATATGAAATACAGTCTTTTTAAGAGGGACAGAGGTGAAGCTGCAAGAGGATAACTGCTCACAGGTGTGATGTCTGTCTCTCAGGCTATTAATGATATAGGTTTTATGCTTACTGGTAGAGGACTTCTACGCTGGTCCCGGTTATCCCAGTGCAGGCTAGTGAGGCTGCCGGAGGCTGGTGAATCCTTCACTTTTAACTCCAAAGGTCCTAAGGCGCGTATAGCGATGGTCGCAACCCTTTGGGTCTCTGTTTCTTTAGTGCTTTCTGGATTAATATCCTTTTCTGATGCTAAACTTCTAGCTGATGTCCACTAACTCTTAGTAGAGTTCTGAGCAGAATGTGGACTACTTCAGCTCAGAGCTGAAGACTGAACACTAAAGACACACTAACTAGGCCTGAGCTGGGCTATATATGGGATGTATTGTCTTCCCCTAGTGGTAGGCTCAACGCAATGGAATCTAACACACCTGTAGGCAGGGATTATGCATAAAGATGCACTGCAGCATTAAACAGGTTAGATAAAGCGTACAAAGGATAACACTACAACTTTTCAGTACCCATGAGGTTAGTGGGACACTGCACAAGTGCCTTGCTCCACATGCGCCATTGTTGATTCAGCCCTGAATACATGCTACCAGTCACCTCAATTATGCCCTTACAGAGATCCCATAAAGTCCTCTACTAGGAGCAGCTAAAGCTTGTGCTCCCATAACAAGGGAGCAGTGCCGGCCTGAGCCACCTCAGGCATTGAAAGAAATATAAGGGCTCATGCACACGAATGTATTTTCTTTCCGTGTCTATTCCATTTTTTTTGCGGACCGTATGCGGAACCATTCATTTCAATGGGTCTACAAATAAATTGGAATCTACTCTGTGTGCATTCCCTTTCTGTATGTCCACATGTCTGTTCCGCAAAAAAATGGAACATGTCCTATTATTGTCCGCATTAAGGGTCCATTCACACGTCCGTTTTTTGTTTCCTGATCTGTTCCGTTTTTTGCTGAACAGATCTGGACCAGATCTGGACCCATTCATTTTCAATGGGTCCTGAAAAAAAACGGACAGCACAATGTCACAGATTTTTTTTCAGGACCCATTGAAAATAAATGGGTCCAGATCTGGTCCAGATCTGTTCAGCAAAAAACGGAACAGATTAGGAAACAAACAACGGACGTGTGAATGGACCCTTAGGACAAGGATTTGACTGTTCTATTAGTGGCCAGTTGTTCCATTCCGAAAATACTGAATGCACACGGATGTCATCCGTATTTTTTGTGGATTCGTTTTTGGCGGAAATACATAGGGTTGTGTGCATGAGCCCTAAGAATAATGACTAACCCCCTGCAGGATGCTAACTGTAGCTTGAATAAAGTTACAGTGTAAAATGACCTCAGTCTCTCAGGCTCCATGACACATAATTTCTAACTACCAGTTTCACATTATCACCTCTGTGTTAGGGGCTTAGCTGTGAGCGTCATCCACTGACAAGTATGTATGGATACTTAATTGCTATTGACTTATTTACTAGCCTTGGAATCTAAACCCGTTCACGTGATGTATTTTGGCTCTGTTTTTCACGCAGAATCTGTGCAAAAAAGCCTCTAAAAAACCTCCCATTCATTTTAATGGGAGGTAGAAGTTGCAGACGGGTCCGTTATGCTTGCCCATAGACTTCTATTGTGACAGATCAAAACGGAATGCGTCTTAAAGGCTTCTGTTTCGCATTCCGTCCTGGAATTCCGTTGTATTCCGTTATAAACTGATCCTATAATGGAATGCCATAATGCAAGTGCGAACCCTAACATTGAATAAAATAGAGTAGAAAGCCTGAACCTTTGTGTGAGTCTGCGCCTTCTGTAGAGAGTTTTTTTACCATAGACTTCAATGGGGTTGTTTACATAAACAGAATATCTGCACAAAAATCATTAAAAAAATGCATTAAAAACACACAAAAAAGCGATAAATAGAGCAAATTAGGAGTGCACTCCACATACTGTAGCTGTGTCCGTTTTGCAGGAGGGCTTCTGTGTGCTTCTGGGTCCATGTGGCCATACTGCAAAAGATAGGACATGTACTATCTTTGGCCACAATATGCTTATCCAGGACACACAGAATTCAATGCGTCCACAACGCAATGCGGAATGCACACGGTTCGTGTCTGTTTTTTGCGGATCCACTGTGTCCGTAGAATGGGCACGGCCGTGTAAATGCATCTGTATGTGCATTTTTTTTTGTGTGCATTTCATGCATATTTTCTGCATACAAATCTGCACCATGTTCTGGTACACTTATGCCTCATTCACACGGTCATGTTCAGTCATTGATTTTCATCACTGATTTTGAGCGAAAACCAGATGCGGCTCTAAACACAAAACTGGTGCAGATCTTTCCATTATACCTTACGTCTGTATAGCTCAAATCCTGGTTTTCACAATCACTGATGGAAATCACTGACCAAAACAGTGATGTGTGAATGAGGCTTTAGGCTACCTGGAAAAAGTGCAGATTTGTATGCACAATTTGCACCATGGTCTATGGGCAAACCGCTCTACAAGAAGTGTGGAGTCCTGCAAACAATTGATAGGGGATAACTATCTGATCAGTGGGGGTATGACTACTTTGACCCCCGGATATCCCAAAAAAGGAGCTCGCATTCCCTGTCTGAATAAAGCCTCTTTGACACATAAGTTTTTTTGTCAGTGATTGTGAGCCAAAATCAGGATTGGAGCCTCTACAGACATAAGGTATAAGGGAAAGATCTTCACCTTGTTTAGAGCTGCACCTGGTTTTGGTTCAAAATCACTGATGAAAATCACTGACCAAACACTGATGTGTTAATGAGACATAAAGCATGTTGCCACTCCATTCAGTCTCTGTGAGACTGCTGGAGATAACTGAGTACAGAGCTAAACTATCATCAGCAGTCCCACAGAGAATGAATGGAGGAGCTGCAGTACCCAGAACAGGGTACTCTACGTTTTTGTAATGTTATGTTGCCAAGTAAAATGTTGTGATTTACTATATTTGTATTCCAAATAGAACTGTATGGACAGTTTATGGTTAACACCTTGGCTCGACCCCTTATGTTGCTAGGAGATGGACCTGGGTCCACTCCTTGATTAGTAAGTAGAGAATCTAGCTCTGCAACATTGAGGACCTACTCATTCAAGCTATTTAGAGCTAGGCTTGAGGTCAGAGAACCTTTATCTCTGAGATAATTTACAGCCTAAAATGAAACTTTTTCAGTGCTCCAGTCCTGAGAATCCTTTATGCACAGGCCAGGTTTTTCAGGGCAGATTTCACAGTGATAAATTGCATCCTTTTGTATCCCACTTTTGGAACACACTCTTTTTTGGGGGGTCCTTCCCTTTCTTGCTGTTTGGGGTACTTCCCCAGGGAAAAGTTGCCCTGGTATAATACAGGCACAATCCCTTCTAGAAGTACTGGAGCCCTTCTTTTCTAGGTTTCCAAAAATTAGGCCCTTGAACACTTCTTGAAAATGAAGGAATTTTCCCACCTGGCTTGCAGATTGAAATAACACGTAATAGTTATACAGTGCTATCTGTATATTGTGCACAGCCAGCTTTTTGTACCACACCTTAATTTTCTGCATGACACTTGATCTCCCATGTACGTATTTTAGTCCAGACTGTAGTCTGGCTTGGGGTTAGTGGTAGTGGTACCTCGTACAGGGGCAGGAGAGCTGCCATTACCATGAACTGTGGTCAGTACATGCAGTTGCTTTGTCTTTGTACTTAACAAAGAACGTGTTCTTATTGCAAAGAGCCCTGTTGTCATCCTTTGTTAATGATTGCCCGAGTGGGGTTCTAGGGAGGCCTCTGATTTTTGCGTGCAGTGCCACAAGGTACAATACCTTTGGAAGTTAGGGACTTAAACAGGGTTATGCTGGTGTTATAGTTATCCACATAGAGGTGGTAACCCTGGTACAGTAGTGGGTGCACTAAGTCCCACACTATTTTCCCACCAACTTCAAGTATGGAGGAAATGTACCCAGAGGTACTCTTGCACAGTTTATACATTTTAATGCCATACAGTACCTTGCTCTTTTGCTGGGTAGGTATTGACTATTTAGGGAATTGTATCCTCCCTTTCAAATGTATTAGGAATTTATTTACATGTACACCTGTGTTTTATTTTTGCAATTTACACCAAACTTGGTACTAAAGTGGTCGAGAACTGACCTAATTCTAGAAGGTCAAATCTTGGGTCATTTTGTGGTGGGCATTGTGCATCCAAAAATGTCATAATTGATTTAAATTGTGCCCTGCTCATGGCTATACAGTAAATTGGAGTGTGGTAAAAAAAAACATCTCCATATGGGATCACTCTGGGTGTATGCCTCAGCTGTTGTCCTGGGTTGCTTTCTTGAGGGTTCCTCGTCAGTAGATGATGAGGAAGAAGAAGAGAAGAAGAAGAATGCAGGATCTTCTTTTCCCTTGCTGGCTGTATCTGTACCTGAGGCAATGAGGAATTTGCCTCCCTACGGATGATTGTAACATTTTGCAATGCAAATATATTAAACATATAAAGTGTGTATTACTTTTATTTATTCAGAGAAGTGTGTATATAGAGCTTCTACATGCGAATGTGTTGTAATTAATTTGACATTCAATTTAGGGGAAAGAAAAAAAAGAAAAAAGATTAAGCTAAAATATAGTTACAAATAAATAAAAAAAAGTAGCATTTCCTACAGCAAAAAAAACCCCTAAGAACTCAGAAACACAGTAGAAGTGTCAGTTTTTTAAGTATCTTTACCTGTTTATTAGAAAAGCAAGGTCAATGTTTCCTAAAGTGCTTTACATAACATGTTCAATTAGCCCACCACAGGTGATACTGTAGCTTTCAGCTAGTGTTGAGGGAAGCAAAGCATTCAAAGCAGAATTCGTTCTGAAGTTTAGCAAAACTTTGATTCACAACGGATCCGAATTTTTTCACGCTTCATGGTGACAAATCAGGTTTTGCTAAAATTGCGGCTCCACGTGTTGCAAAGTGAAACTAAATGTAGAGGAGACAAGCCCGGGAACACAAGATTACCCATAATGCTATACAGCCAGCCAATCCGCAGATAGTCATCTGCTGTGATGTCACAGCCCTATAAAACCCTCATCCCGTACCGGTCTCCACCATTGTTTTAGGGACAGTGTTGCTGAAAATTATTAATAGAACATTGGAGAGGGAGAGTGCAGGGAGACTGCAGGTAGAGTGCAGAGAGACTTATTCTGCGTCAGTTTTATTTATTCATTTCTACATTTACTTATTCCTACATCAGTCATAATGTAATTCAATGCCAATAAGATGGAAGCCTTTATTATTCAACTGCCATCATGCCAACCAATACCATCCAGTCTGCACCCCTTAGGGGGGACAGGTCTTAATGATGAACATCCTCATCTTTTGCTGACTTTGCTTCTTCCAAATCATCTTTCAAAGTCTTCATGTCTACGAAAAGTCAGAAAGATGCAGAGATAGGGGAGCTGGATGTTTCTGATGACATATTCTCATCGATGTTAGATGATGTGGAAAAGGAGGAAAAGCAGATGGCAGAATAAGGGCTCCCACAGGAGGGCAGGAGAGCACTGGGGTTGGAGAAATATGTGTGCCAGAGCTAATTACTATTCAGTATTTACTGTCAAATAACCTACAAGAGACTGGCAGCCAGAACAGCAATAATATGCATATTGTGTCCCCACCTAACCAGCCAAACTTTATACCAACAACAGCCCCTGTTTAAAGGTGCAGCAGCCATTAACAATGAAGAAGGACTAGATAGTGTGGCCTTAAATAAAAAGCAGCTGTGGGCTAATAGGCAATACGGTTCTTCACTGCAGCATGGCTGCAACTCACCCTCAGCAAAGCTGCTCCGTGTGGACGTACCCTAAGGCCCCTTCCACATAAACATGAGTTTGCATGACGTGAACCCATAGCACCTGCACTGAATCCTGACCCATTCCTTTAAATGGGTCTGTGTACATGAGCTTTTTTTTTTCACGCATCAGTTCTGCGTTGCGTGAAAAACTCAGCATGTTCTATATTCTGCATCTTTCACGCAGTACTGGCCCCATAGAACTGTTCGGGGCTTCAGTGAAAAGCGCATTGCATCTGGAAGCAAGTCAGGATGCAATGCGTTTTTCACTGATGGTTGCTAAGAGATGTTTGTAAACCTTCAGTTTTTTATCAAGCACGTGAAAAACGCGCCAAAGCGCATGCACCCACTCAGACAAAACTGACTGAACTTGCTTGCAAAATGATGCATCCTGAGCCAATCCGTATCGCTCATGTGAAAGAGGCCTAAGGCAGAGTGGCCTGGGAATACCTGATTTATAGCTATTTGTGACAAGTTAATTCAGAATGAATTAAAACTTTTATAGTACTTTGGCAAAGCTGCCAAATCAAATTTTCCAAAATGTTGCTGATCTCTAGTTTCAGCATTTCAGATGAGCCATGTTGCTCACTACCTGGGCCAAAAATATAGCACAGAATCAGTACAGTGATGTGCGTCACTGACCAGTGATCAGCGGCCACAGGATGCACATAGAAAAGTTGGAGGAAGCCTTTTAAAAAACGTGCATCCGCCAAAAGTGCATAGGGGGAGGGGGGTGCATGGGAGAGAGGTATAAGGAAATGGACAAGGATTGGGAATTAGGGAATGGGGTCAGGGAACCTGGAACTGCTGCAAGTGATGATCATGCCAATTTGATGTTGATTAGGCCTCATGCACACGACAGTTTATTTTCACGGTCCGCAAAAACGGGGTCCGTAGGTCCGTGATCCGTGACCGTTTTTTCGTCCGTGGGTCTTCCTTGATTTTTGGAGGATCCACGGACATGAAAAAAAAGTCGTTTTGGTGTCCGCCTGGCCGTGCAGAGCCAAACGGATCCGTCCTGAATTACAATGCAAGTCAATGGGGACGGATCCGTTTGACGTTGACACAATATGGTGCCATTTCAAACGGATCCGTCCCTATTGACTTTCTATGTAAAGTCTGGAGTTCTTTTATACCATTGGATTGGAGTTTTCTCCAATCCGATGGTATATTTTAACTTGAAGCGTCCCCAATACCATGGGAACGCCTCTATGTTAGAATATACTGTCGGATATGAGCTAAATCGTGAAACTCAGATCCGACAGTATATTCTAACACAGAAGCCTTCCCATGGTGATGGGGACGCTTCAGGTTAGAATATACTACAAACTGTGTACATGACTGCCCCCTGCTGCCTGGCAGCACCCGATGCGCCCCCCATCGCCCCCCCCTCCCTCTATAGCAGTAACAGCATTGGTGGCCAGTGTGCGGCCTCCCATCTCCCCCCCCCCCGATCATTGGTGGCAGCGGAGTTCCGATCGGAGTCCCAGTTTAATCGCTGGGGCTCCGATCGGTAACCATGGCAACCAGGAAGCTACTGCAGCCCTGGTTGCCATGGTTACTTAGCAATAGTACAATAGTAGAAGATTCATACTTACCTGCTTGCCGCTGCGATGTCTGTGACCGGCCGGGAGCTCCTCCTACTTGTAAGTGACAGTTCATTTAGCAATGCGCCGCACAGACCTGTCACTTACCAGTAGGAGGAGCTCCCGGCGGGACACGAACATCGCAGCAGCAAGCAGGTAACTATGAATCTTCTACTATTGTACTATTGCTAAGTAACCATGGCAACCAGGACTGCAGTAGCGTCCTGGTTGCCATGGTTACCGATCGGCGATTAAACTGGGACTCCGATCGGAACTCCGCTGCCACCAATGATGGTGGGGGGGGGGGGATGGGGGGCGCACACTGTGCCACCAACGATTTATTACAATAGAGGGAGGAAGGGGGGGGCCCGATGGGGGGCGCACACTGGCCACCAAGCTATTATTACAATAGAGGGAGGGAGGGGGGGGGGCCACACTGGCCACCAATGATATTCAAACTGGGGAGGGGGGGGTCTGCCCCCTGCTGCCTGGCAGCCCTGATCTCTTACAGGGGGATATGATAGTACAATTAACCCCTTCAGGTGCCGCACCTGAAGGGGTTAATTGTGCTGATCACGGCCCCCTGTAAGAGATCGGGTGCTGCCAGGCAGCAGGGGGCAGTCTTGTACACAGTTTGTAGTGTATTCTAACTAGAAGCGTCCCCATCACCATGGGAACGCCTCTGTGTTAGAATATACTGTCGGATATGAGTTTTCACGAAGTGAAAACTTAGATCTGAAAAAGCTTTTATGCAGACGGATCTTCGGATCCGTCTGTATGAAAGCAACCTACGGCCACGGATCACGGACACGGATGCCAATCTTGTGTGCATCCGTGTTCTTTCACGGAACCATTGACTTGAATGGGTCCGTGAACCGTTGTCCGTCAAAAAAATAGGACAGGTCATATTTTTTTGACGGACAGGATACACGGATCATGGCCTCGGCTGCAAAACGGTGCATTTTCCGATTTTTCCACGGACCCATTGAAAGTCAATGGGTCCGCGAAAAAAAAGACGGAAAACGGCACAACGGCCACGGATGCACACAACGGTCGTGTGCATGAGGCCTTACACTGTAGGAGATCCCAGGGACAGCACAGTATAGCACAGCACAGTTTCTGTCATTTGTCATATGACTAGTTGCTTCAGTGTCTAGTTGCTTCAGGTTTTGATGCAACTTCAGTACTTGGAGTGCTACTTATTTCACTGCCTTTTGATTCATTCTAATTGTACAAACTCTGCAGTCAGCTTTCAGCCTTCTATGTTGGGTTTTGCTATGGAGCCTTTCCCAAATCTGACCACAGATTTTACACTTTGCATTGCAAAGTCTAAAATCTAAGGCCAGATCTTAAGCAAAATTCTGGAACATATACAGCATTTGCTCTACATTTTCTGACATGGACATTGGAAATCTAAAACAGTGGCAACGTGTTTGTGTGTGTATGTATGCGGGGGGTAATTTACTTTTCACCTCAGGCAGCAGAAAAGCTAGGTGGACCTGTTCCAGATGTAAATGTAAATCTGTTGTGTCACTTTGTGCGGTAATAACTTTGGAATGCTTTGGAAAAACATAATAACAGGACTTGAAGTTGGTCTCCCTTTAAAAGAGCAAGAAGTATTTTGAATTAATACAAGGAGAAGAAAAGGGGAAAAAAAGAAGGAAAAGGAAAAGGGGAGAAGCTGAAGAAAATGAGTCCTAAACAGAATACGCGGTCAATGGACCTTTCACTGTCTAAAACCAGTCATAGATCTGCAGAATCCGTAAAAATTGATCAGTTATTGAAATCAAAAGGGAAGCAGGATGTAACATAAAAAAAACACTGCTGGGCTTAAACCGGAAGGGGGAGCAGATGATCGCTCATAGGATGGAGATGAGGAAAGGGCGAAGGAAGTGGATATTCCTATGGTGGACCCCTCTACATTAGAGGAGATTCTAGTCATGGTCAAAAATAATGGAAGGGTGATACAAGATATTGCAGGCCAGCTGGGTGTAGTCCAGTCGGACGTGTCTTTAATAAGAGATGACATAACTAAGATACAAGAGTTCTGGTTATAAAAAAATCTGTGGGCTCCCTGGAGTAGGAATCAAAAGCATTAAAATCTGAAAACTGCAATTTTAAAAGCAGACTATAATAACCTACAAAAAAAAGTTGTGGATTTGGAAGACAGGTCCAGATGATCTAATGTGAGAATCCTGGGGCTACCTGAGGGTGCAGAGGAAAAAAAACCTGCTGGAATGATTTAGTCTTTGATCCTTGAGAACTTTAGAAAATAAGATTTCTCGCCTCTGTTTTTAGTAGAAAGGACCCATCGGATTCCCGGGGGCAAACCAAATCCTGGAATGCACCCACTGGTTCTCCTGGCAAGGATTCTTGTTTCCCGGGATAGAGACATGATCTTAAAGAGGGGCAGGGAGTGTCCCCCTATTGTTCATAATGGTAGCAAACTGTCCTTTTTTCCGGACTTCTCGAAAGAGATTCAAGAAAAGAGATGCAGGCTAAAGACATTGGCCCAGATTCAAGAAGCACTTGCGCGGGAACAAGTGTGATTTGCGCCGCGCAAGTACTGATTTGCTCCTATGCAAATTTGCGGCTGATTCTGTAAACCAGTTAAGCCTGAAATGCGGCCATTTTCCCGCGCACGCAGCCTAGCTGTTCCTGCGCAATTTTCGTGCAATTTTGCGCGGGGTGTAACTTGCGCCTTCATGGAATTCCCTCAGCGAATATGCAAATTAGGTACTGCCGATGATTCAGAAACATGCGCGTGTGATGCGCATCTTGCGCTGGAAGCGTGCAAGCTTTTTTCCCTGGGCAAACTTGCTCCTGTTAAAAGCAGGGGCAAGTTAGCAAAAGATGGCCAAATGTCATCTGAAGGAGCGCGCAACTTCAGCAGCACCTAGACAGACGATCTGAACAAGCAGAGCACCCACATTTTCGGGACCTCACATCTGTGCACCAACATGCCAGGGGCAGCTATGGTTCTTGATATTCTATTGACTGAGCCGACTCGTAGGAGGGCACGGGAGAGGATTTACAGAGGGCGCTACAACCTTTTTCAGATGACTGATACTGAGGTGTATCGCATGTTTCGCTTTAGCCCTGAAGTCATCCTTGAGTTGGTAACAATCCTGCAGGATGACATCAGCAGCCCGACCCATCGGGGACAGGCAGTGCAGCCACTGGTGAAGGTAGTGGCAACCCTTCATTTTTTGGCAACTGGCTCATTTCAGCGCACAGGTGGAGTGGTGGCGGGGATGTCCCAATCCAGCATGAGCAGGTGTGTGCACCAAGTGATCCCTGCAATACTCAGACGAATGGGCACACAATTTATCAAACCAACCACGGCTGACGTGCGGCAGAAGGCAATCAGTGATTTTTATTTATTAGCCAGATTTACACGCACTGTGGGTGCAATAGATGCCCCCCCCCCGGCACCTCGAGCATATCTACTGCAACAGGAAACATTGGCATTCGATAAATGTGCAGATGATTGTGGATGCACATGGCCTCATATGGCATGTCCGTGCCAAACACTCAGGGTCAAGCCATGACAGTTTTATTTACCGACACAGCCCCATCCCAACCGAGTTTGACCAGAACATGTATGGAGACAGCTGGCTGATTGGTGAGTGACATGGGTGTCAGGTATGACTGCCCCCCCCCCATGATGCACACATCACAAGGGGCACATGCACGACTAACATCCTCCTGTCTTTTCCCTTCCAGGTGACTCTGCCTATGCCCTGGGACCTCACATGATGACCCCATTTCGTAACCCTCAAACACCAGGAGAGGAAAGATATAACGAAGCCCATGCACGTACCCGTGCGGTGGTGGAGCGCACATTTGGCATCCTTAAATCTCGATTCAGATGTCTGGATAAATCAGGGGGGACCCTATTGTATTCACCCAACTTTGTATGCCAAATCGTAGGGGCATGTAGTATTCTCCACAATTTAGCTCAAAGAAGGGGCATGCACATTGAGCTACGCAATGACCTTACCCCCGAACCACGCAACCCCCCCCCCCCCCAAGAAACACTACCGGATCTTCTGAGGGAAGAGCAATCCGGAATGGTCTTGTGGAACGTCTCTTTGCACATTAAACACACCCTGATCTTGTCACAAGTATAATGCATGTATGTACACCACTGTAGTCCCTAGCACACACCCGACACATGCACCCCCAATTGGATTAGACCCAACAATACCCCATGGTATTAGGGAGCAGCAACGCCGCGTCAAGGCTCCAATTATGTTGCTGTCCATTCATACACCTTTCACATGGCAGAGGGTGACACCCCTTTTCCAGCAGGAGTGCCACCCCCCCCCCCCCCCATTCACACACCGGTCACACTGTAGTATACACTCCTCACCGTGTGTAGGGACTACAAATAAATCTAAAAACTCATATCCTGAGCATATAAAAAAAAAATAATCTCATACCCTGAGCATATCGAAAAATAATAAAAAAATCATATTGTGTTGAGCAAAAAAATGTAGACATAAAATTTTTTTTTTTTTTTTTTCTTTGGGCCAAGGGTGCCCCGACTCTGGCTCCTCAATCTCCGTGGTGCGGAGGAGGCATGGGGTGGGGATGGAGGGGTGGGGGGAGGAGGGGGGGGAGGAGCATCAACCCCTACTTCCACACTCCTTGCAGGTGGTGGCTGCATGCCCTCCATGGCGTTGGCCAGGCGGGCAAGGATGGTGTTGGTCTGGGCCAACATCCGCATTTGGCGGGTGGTGGTATCCCGCTGATGCCGGCGGGTAACTCTCGCCTCCTCCTGCACTGCAGCGGTGTTGGCCTGCACAGCAGCGGTATTGGCCTCCACCGCAGCTGTCATCCTGCTTAACAAAGCTGGTGTGGTCTCCAGAGCCACCAAGCAGGTGACTATGGCCTTAGAGTTGCCACTAATTTCCCCCAGGCTCTGTGCCACATGTTTGTCCCGGTCCTCATGCAGGGTGAGGGCATGCTGCATAGAGGTGGAGGTGGATGCCATGCTGTCCGCCAGACGACGCACCTCTCCCACCATGGCCCCTATATGGCGGGTCTGCAGGGCCTGCTCCTCCAGCAGACCGTCACGGAGGCTGGAGGATATATGCCTCGTTTTGGACAGAGCCTTCCTGGGAGGAGAGGCTCAGCCACGGACAGAGGGAGAAGGGGAGGGGTCCACAAGGGAGGGGCTTGCCCTGGAGGGGCTTGCCCTGGAGGGGGATGATGTGCTGGGCGGGGGGGTGGTGGGTTGCACAGGGATGGTGGTATCCTCCTGGAGGGAGCCAGAGTCCTCCTGGATGAGGAAAAAGGAATCCTCCTCCAATACCACTTGCTCCTCCATACTTGGCCCCGGTATGATCTCCTCCTGGACCAGCATAGCCAGAATGTCCATGGGGCCTGACTGGACCCCTGGCTCTGATCTGGATGGGCTGGGTCGAGCCGCAGCCGAAGACGGCCCAGCTTCTTCTTCCTCATCACCACCTGTGGATGACACCAAAACGACATATTTTGCTGGTGCAACACACTTCTCATATGTTCACTTGTACCCCCTCCCATGATGCACAGCAGATATGAAAGAAAAATAACTTACCAGTCCCCAAGTTCCCAACAGTGGAGTCGTACCCTTCAAGTCCCTCCACCTGCTCCTGCACGAACGTTTGTGCAATAAGCTGCTCCTCCTGATTGAGCCGGATCATACATCGCGGACCACCTCCCGTGCCACCGGTATGCTTCCTGATAAGAGCCAGTTTTTCACGGACCCTGCGCCTCATATCATTTAATTTCTTCTGGATGTCATCCCAGGTACGCACTTCATTACCCAGGGCATTGATGTCCAGGGCAATGGCTTCATATATAGCCCTCCTTTGGCCAATGGTGGTGTTTGCCCGCTGGGCACCATATAGGACTTCCTTATGCTGCTGGAGTGCAGCAATCAGGATGTCCATCTCTGCAGCCACAAAGTTGGCCTTCCTTATTTTGGTCCCTTTGGGAGGTGCCATGTCTTGCAAAAGGCTGAATTTCCTTGCTCAGGGGGGGGGGTAGGAAAAAGCAGGATGAAATTCAGCAAAGAACCTGCGCAAGTCTGCTCCTATTTATTTGCTCAGTGCAAGCAGCTGAGCAGGATTTGCCCTGAAATTATGCTAGCAAACCTCTGCTGAGCCGAAAATTCCTCATTTACATAGGGGCACACCCACTTTGACTTGCACGGCCTTGCGCCCTCAGCTTTGCCTTAAACAGGAGCAAATTAAATGAACAAACGATTCCTGAATCAGGTGGCAATTTGGCAAAATTGCTCCAGCGCAGAGAAATTCAGCTGAGCGGCTCAGGTGTAAGTAATGGGCAAATCTACCTGAATCTGGGCCATTAAGTATTTCTTTCTGTATCCAGCAAATTTCTGGATAATTTTTAATGGAGTGACTCATTTTTTTGATACTCCAGCCATTGTCGCAGACTGGTTGGACTGGAATAATGTTTAAGCAGTTGCGTATTTTCTCCTGTTTATCCGTGTTATGGGGGTAGGAATGGTCTAGTTGGAGAGATCTGCTTCTTGATAATGGTGGATCATGGGGGGTTGGTGGGTAGGGTTGGTTCTTTTTGGGTGAGTTGTGATGCGTCTCTTTGGATAGATAAGTGGGGGGTTGGGGTTCAGGGGGGTCCTTTATTTTCTTCCAACTTATTAGCTGATTATATGTCTGTAAGAATTCTCACCTGGAATGTAAGGGGACTTGGGGATAAGCTAAAAAGACAGGCTGTGTTTGACTTAGTTCAGATACATCTACCAGTGGTTGTCTGTTTATTAGTAACATAGTAACAGTTTATAAGGCCAAAAAAAGACATTTGTCCATCCAGTTCAGCCTGTTATCCTGCAAGAAACTCATTTTACTGAAGATGCTGTAATGCGGATTAATAGAGGATGGGCCTCGCAGACATTTCATTCAATCTTCACCAGCCACGCCAGTTTATACCTAAAAAGATCAATGATCAATTTTGTCTGCGAGGCGTCCTGTAATGATAAGCAGGGGAAATTAGTTTTTCTTTATGGGAAACATGTTGGAATATCATACATTCTAGCTTTTATCTATATTCCTCGCCCTTTCTCCTTTCATGTACTTAATTGTTTATGGAAAAACAGCCAGATTGCCTTACACTAGTAAATGGGGATTTTAATTGTGTGATCCATCCCAAGACAGACCAAACTTCTACAGGCGGAGACTCTAATCACTTTGCATCTAGCCAGGGGTCCCCCTTGGCGTGATTTTGTCAAGAGTCTGGCTTTGTAGATGCCTGGAGTTTTCTAGGACGGGGGAGAAGAGTCTATTCCTGTGTGACTAAATCTGGGAACTGCATGTCCAGGATCGATCTAGCTTTAATAAATGAAAAATATTTGAGCTATATTAAACAAATTAAATATGAAGCCAGGTCGCTCTCGGACCATGTGCCAGTGTTCCTTGAGCTTTGTATGCTTGATGAAAGGCACGGGGTAGTAACTCCCTTTAGACTGAACCCCTATTGGTTATTAGTAATAGACAACCATGATTGCTTGAATCAAGAGAAGCTGTATTTTTGGGATGCTAATTATAAATCAGCTATCATTAAACTGGTTTGGTATGCATTTAAGGCCTTTGTTATGGGGTTATTTGTAAGTAGGGGGTATGGGATGAAAGAGAGGACTTTAAAAGCTGCTGCTCTATGTGGGATGAATCAGTTCTCTAGGAATAAAACGGAGGAGAAAGGGTGCTCTGCAGCAAAGGGATAAAAACAATTCTGTGAATCTGGTCGTCCAGGAAAACTCCTAGCTAAGGTGATATATAATTAGGATTAAAACAAAGAAATACTTAGTATTCATCTAACCGAGGGTATAGTTACTGACAACCAAGAGAAAATAAGGGGAGCCTTTTTAAAACATTTTGCAGAAATATATAAAACTAGTAATAATACTTTGGATGAAATGATGGATTCCTATTTTGACTCCTATTTTCCCAATTCTTACTGACGCATAGAGAGAATCCCTTGAAGTAGAATTCTCACTTCAGGAGTTAGAGGCCGCAATAACTTGTACGGGAAATTCTTCCCCTGAATCGTAAGTATGATGACATTATTTTTCCAAGTTTCTTTAAGGTAATTGCTGAGTCACTGAAGGATGTTATTTTACCTGAGTCAATGACAGAAGCTGTAATTGTATTAATATTGAAAAAGGGGAAAGATCGCTCAAATATGGGGTCATATAGACTGATATCGCTCCTGAATACAGATGTTAAGCTCTTATCAAGGATGTTGGCCACGAGGCTCTCTAGAGTTATTTCCTCGATTATACACCTTGATCAGAATGGGTTTCTACCTAATAAAGGTACTCATCGCAACCTTCATAGACTTTTTGCAAATATATAGTCTTACGGGGGCATTCTCACTCCATCCTGTCTTTGGAAGCCTCTAAGGGCTCTTTCACACTTGCGTTGTCCGGATCCGGCTAGTACTCCACTTGCCGGAATTACACGCCGGATCCGGAAAGACGCAAGTGAACTAAAAACATTTGAAGACGGATCCGTCTTCAAAATGCGTTCAGTGTTACTATGGCAGCCAGGACGCTATTAAAGTCCTGGTTGCCATAGTAGTAGTGGGGAGCGGGAGAGCAGTATACTTACAGTCCGTGCGCTCCCGGGGCGCTCCAGAATGACGTCAGAGTGCCCCATGCGCATGGATGACGTGCCATGTGATCACGTCATCCATGCGCGTGGGGCGCCCTGACGTCACTCTGGAGCACCCCGGGAGCCGCACGGACGGTAAGTATACTGCTCCCCCGCTCCCCACTACACTTTACCATTGCTGCCAGGACTTTAGCGTCCCGGCAGCCATGGTAACCATTCAGAAAAAGCTAAACGTCGGATCCGGCAATGCGCCGAAACGACGTTTAGCTTAAGGCCGGATCCGGATTAATGCCTTTCAATGGGCATTAATTCCGGATCCGGCCTTGCGGCAAGTCTTCAGGATTTTTGGCCGAGCAAAAAGCGCAGCATGCAGCAGTATTTTTCTCCGGCCAAAAAACGTTCCAGTCCGGAACTGAAGACATCCTGATGCATCCTGAACGGATTTATCTCTATTCAGAATGCATTAGGATAATCCTGATCAGGATTCTTCCGGCATAGAGCCCCGACGACGGAACTCTATGCTGGAAGAAAAGAACGCAAGTGTGAAAGAGCCCTAAGGCAGGGATGAGAAACCTGAAGCTCTCCAGCTGTTGCAAAACTAGAACTCCAGCATTCCCAGACTGCCTACAGCATTCAGCCTACAGCAGGGCATGGTGTGAGTTGTAGTTTTACAACAGCTGGAGAGCCGCAGGTTGGCCATTCCTGCTCTAAGGCGTTCAATAGGGTGGAGTGGAAATTCCTATGGAAGGTGTTTGGAAGGATTGGATTTGGTACAAGGTTCATAAGTATGGTCAGGCTTTTGTATAATTCCACTATTGCAAAGTTGAATCTTAATGGCAGCCTTACCTCAAGTTTTATGTTGACTAGAGGTACTCGTCAAGGTTGCCCACTCTCTCAATCTAGAAGGATTGAGGGTTTTGGAGTACTGGGATTAGAGGATCAGATTTCCCTATATGCGGATGATGTCCTATTCTTTATAAATCGTACTAATACAATCCTCCCAAGAATCATTCGTATAATTAACTCTTTTGGGGAAGTCTCAGGCTTAGATATTAACTGGTCAAAGACTACCCTTATGTTATTGGATACTTTTGAGTATTTGAGCGAGAAGCCCTTGACGACGCTAAAGGTGGTTGATTCATTTGAGTATCTTGGTATAATGATATCCCCTAGGATTGAAGACTTCATCCAACTTAACTAAACTAAATTGAGATTTAAATAACACTATATGACTTTGACTACTTCTAACTAGAGCTGACAGAATTTCCTTGGTTAAGATGGTGATTCTACCCCAACTTCTATATACCCTCAGAAATTCCCCAATCTGGATTGAGGACAAGTTTTGGAAAGCTATTTTCTAGGCCAGAATGGCAAGATCTTCCAATTCTATAAATTATTAAAGGGAGTCGTTCACCTAAAATCACCATTATAGAACACTAACATCCGGATCTTTATTACATTCCCCATATTAGAATGCTACTTTCCATATTGCTATCCATCTGCGATTTTCTTTGAAAAACTCTTTTATTCATTATATTTATTAGCTTCTGAAGGTGCCCAGGGGAGGCGTTCATGCGGCCATTGCCCAGGCCCCTCGTTGCTTTTCATATGAAACCCCTCCCCTTTCACCCCTCTGGCCCACTCTAGGTTTTTCTGATTACGTCCTCCTCTTAGTGACAAATCCAGCACCAGAACCGTTCAGCAGATTTGCCTGCACACTTCATTCCCCATTATGGGCAGAGGAACAAGGCTGACTAGATCGGGATGTACGGGCCGGCACATGCGAATTAAACGCTCTTGTGCCTCTGCTCATAATGGGGAATGAAGTGTGCAGGCGCAGCAAATCTGTTGAATGGCTCTGGATTTCTATGTTTTCTATCTTAAAAGCAGAGAAATTCTAATTTAGAAAAGTAAAATATTTTCAAAATTTCCTGCAAATTCTTTTATTTTTTAAATAAATTAAGGTAAAATATATTGACTGAAACAACATAACATCAGGTATGATCTGTCAAGAATAAAAACCTCAGAATGGCTTAGATAAGTAAAAGCATTCAAAAGTTCTTTTTAATAAATTTTTATTTAGGAAACAACAAAGTTAAGACAAATGCATAGTTAATCAATAGCATTATATTTCTTGTCCCTCATTTTTTCTCCATTCCCAACCCACTCAACCCACAGCCGCGGGCTGTCTTCTGTACAGGTTTCCCTATCTTTCCACGGTTTGAGTAAATTCACATGGTAAACCTGCTCCAGCTTTCACTGCCCTGGCTGGTGTACCTTGTAGTTTACATCTTCAATTTTCTTGAGTACCTCGTAGGGCCCCTGCCACCTAGCCAGGAACTTACTGTCCACGGTCGGCACCAGAACCAAAACCTGATCACCCGAGTTAAAGATCTGGACCAGGGCCTGCCGATTATAGACACATCTCTGGCCTCCCTGAGCTGCATATATATTCTCCCCAACAAGAGGCTCTATCTGATCTTGCATCTGGGAAACGTACTCAATGATACTTTTATGTGGAGTGGGTTGTTGTTCCCATACATCTTTGGCCACGTCCAAGAGACCGCGAGGGTGTCTGCCATATAGCAGTTTGAAGGGCGAGAACCCAGTAGAGGCCTGGGGTACCTCTCGCACTGCGAACATGAGATAGGGCAGACAGAGTTCCCAGTCCTTCACATCTTTAGACACTACCTTTTTAAAAAAAATGTAATGTTTGTTTAAACCGTTCTACCAGACCGTCCGTTTGTGGATGGTAAACGGACGTCCGTAGTTGCTTTATTTGCAGCAACTTACAGAGTTCCCTCATCACCTTGGACATAAAAGGGGTCCCTTGGTCGGTCAAAACCTCTTTAGGTAGTCCCACTTGGGAAAATATCTCCATTAACTCCTTAGTAGGGATGAGCGAACTCGAACTGTATAGTTCGGGTTCGTACCGAATTTTGGGGTGTCCGTGACACGGACCCGAACCCGGACATTTTCGTAAAAGTCCGGGTTCGGGTTCGGTGTTCGTCGCTTTCTTGGCGCTTTTGTGACGCTTTCTTGGCGCTTTTTGAAAGGCTGCAAAGCAGCCAATCAACAAGCGTCATACTACTTGCCCCAAGAGGCCATCACAGCCATGCCTACTATTGGCATGGCTGTGATTGGCCAGAGCACCATGTGACCCAGCCTCTATTTAAGCTGGAGTCACATAGCGCCGCCCGTCACTCTGCTCTGATTAGCGTAGGGAGAGGTTGCGGCTGCGACAGTAGGGCGAGATTAGGCAGATTAACTCCTCCAAAGGACTTGATTAACTGATCGATCTGCAGCTGTGGATCATTGAGCTGCTGATCCTCAATTGCTCACTGTTTTTAGGCTGCACAGACCGTTTGTCAGTCTCATTTTTCTGGGGTGATCGGCGGCCATTTTGTGTCTTGTGGTGCGCCAGCACAAGCTGCGACCAAGTGCATTTAACCCTCAATGGTGTGGTTGTTTTTTGGCTAAAGCCTACATCAGGGTGAAGCTGTCACACCAAGTGCATTTAACCAGCAATAGTCTGTTCATTTTTTGGCCATATACAAAATCAGGGGCAAGCTGCGCCTGTCACCAAGTGCATTTAACCCTCAATGGTGTGGTTGTTTTTTGGCTAAAGCCTACATCAGGGTGAAGCTGTGACACCAAGTGCATTTAACCAGCAATAGTCTGTTCATTTTTTGGCCATATACAAAATCAGGGGCAAGCTGCGCCTGTCACCAAGTGCATTTAACCCTCAATGGTGTGGTTGTTTTTTGGCTAAAGCCTACATCAGGGTGAAGCTGTCACACCAAGTGCATTTAACCAGCAATAGTCTGTTCATTTTTTGGCCATATACAAAATCAGGGGCAAGCTGCGCCTGTCACCAAGTGCATTTAACCCTCAATGGTGTGGTTGTTTTTTGGCTAAAGCCTACATCAGGGTGAAGCTGTCACACCAAGTGCATTTAACCAGCAATAGTCTGTTTATTTTTTGGCCATATCCCAGTCTAATTCTGTCACTAAATCCATACCGGTCACCCAGCGCCTAAATACTAGGCCTCAAATTTATATCCAGCTAAATCTGTCCCTAGTGCTGTAGCTGGGCGAGTTATTTAGTGTCCGTTCAAGCACATTTCTTGTTCTGGGTTGAAATACAATTCCCAATTTAGCAATTTCATAATTTAGTGGTTCCTGCTATATCAGAGCTATTTGAAATCTATCCCAAAAAGGGTATATAATATTGAAGGTGCACATTGGGTCATTCAGAATAACTTCACACACACCCGCTACTGTGTATTTCCAAGTCTAATTCTGTCACTAAACCCATACCTGTCACCCAGCGCCTAAATACTAGGCCTCAAATTTAAATCCCTCTAAATCTCTCGTTACCGCTGTACTGTTGTTGCTGGGCAAGATATTTAGTGTCCGTCAAAGCACATTTTTTGTTCTGGGTTGAAGTACAATTCCCAATTTAGCAATTTCATAATTTAGTGGTTCCTGCTATATCAGAGCTATTTGGAATCTATCCCTAAAAGGGTATATAATATTGAAGGTGCACATTGGGTCATTCAGAATAACTTCACACACACCCGCTACTGTGTATTTCCAAGTCTAATTCTGTCACTAAACCCATACCTGTCACCCAGCGCCTAAATACTAGGCCTCAAATTTAAATCCCTCTAAATCTCTCGTTACCGCTGTACTGTTGTTGCTGGGCAAGATATTTAGTGTCCGTCAAAGCACATTTTTTGTTCTGGGTTGAAGTACAATTCCCAATTTAGCAATTTCATAATTTAGTGGTTCCTGCTATATCAGAGCTATTTGGAATCTATCCCTAAAAGGGTATATAATATTGAAGGTGCACATTGGGTCATTCAGAATAACTTCACACACACCCGCTACTGTGTATTTCCAAGTCTAATTCTGTCACTAAACCCATACCTGTCACCCAGCGCCTAAATACTAGGCCTCAAATTTAAATCCCTCTAAATCTCTCGTTACCGCTGTACTGTTGTTGCTGGGCAAGATATTTAGTGTCCGTCAAAGCACATTTTTTGTTCTGGGTTGAAGTACAATTCCCAATTTAGCAATTTCATAATTTAGTGGTTTCTGCTATATCAGAGCTATTTGAAATCTATCCCTAAAAGGGTATATAATATTGAAGGTGCACATAGGGTCATTCAGAATAACTTCACACACACGCTTCTGTGCATTTCCAAGTCTAATTCTGTCACTAAATCCATACCGGTGACCCAGCGCCTAAATACTAGGCCTCAAATTTATATCCCGCTAAATCTCTCGTTACCGCTGTACTGTTGTTGCTGGGCAAGATATTTAGTGTCCGTCAAAGCACATTTTTTGTTCTGGGTTGAAGTACAATTCCCAATTTAGCAATTTCATAATTTAGTGGTTTCTGCTATATCAGAGCTATTTGAAATCTATCCCTAAAAGGGTATATAATATTGAAGGTGCACATAGGGTCATTCAGAATAACTTCACACACACGCTTCTGTGCATTTCCAAGTCTAATTCTGTCACTAAATCCATACCGGTGACCCAGCGCCTAAATACTAGGCCTCAAATTTAAATCCCTCTAAATCTCTCGTTACCCACCGCTGTACTGTTGTTGCTGGGCAAGATATTTAGTGTCCGTCAAAGCACATTTTTTGTTCTGGGTTGAAGTACAATTCCCAATTTAGCAATTTCATAATTTAGTGGTTTCTGCTATATCAGAGCTATTTGAAATCTATCCCTAAAAGGGTATATAATATTGAAGGTGCACATAGGGTCATTCAGAATAACTTCACACACACGCTTCTGTGCATTTCCAAGTCTAATTCTGTCACTAAATCCATACCGGTGACCCAGCGCCTAAATACTAGGCCTCAAATTTAAATCCCTCTAAATCTCTCGTTACCCACCGCTGTACTGTTGTTGCTGGGCAAGATATTTAGTGTCCGTCAAAGCACATTTTTTGTTCTGGGTTGAAGTACAATTCCCAATTTAGCAATTTCATAATTTAGTGGTTTCTGCTATATCAGAGCTATTTGAAATCTATCCCTAAAAGGGTATATAATATTGAAGGTGCACATAGGGTCATTCAGAATAACTTCACACACACGCTTCTGTGCATTTCCAAGTCTAATTCTGTCACTAAATCCATACCGGTGACCCAGCGCCTAAATACTAGGCCTCAAATTTATATCCCGCTAAATCTCTCGTTACCGCTGTACTGTTGTTGCTGGGCAAGATATTTAGTGTCCGTCAAAGCACATTTTTTGTTCTGGGTTGAAGTACAATTCCCAATTTAGCAATTTCATAATTTAGTGGTTCCTGCTATATCAGAGCTATTTGAAATCTATCCCAAAAAGGGTATATAATATTGAAGGTGCACATTGGGTCATTCAGAATAACTTCACACACACCCGCTACTGTGTATTTCCAAGTCTAATTCTGTCACTAAACCCATACCTGTCACCCAGCGCCTAAATACTAGGCCTCAAATTTAAATCCCTCTAAATCTCTCGTTACCGCTGTCCTGTTGTAGCTGGGAAAGTTATTTAGTGCCCGTCAAAGCACATTTTTTGTTCTGGGTTGAAGTACAATTCCCAATTTAGCAATTTCATAATTTAGTGGTTCCTGCTATATCAGAGCTATTTGAAATCTATCCCAAAAAGGGTATATAATATTCAAGGTGCACATTGGGTCATTCAGAATAACTTCACACACACGCTTCTGTGCATTTCCAAGTCTAATTCTGTCACTAAATCCATACCGGTCACCCAGCGCCTAAATACTAGGCCTCAAATTTATATCCCGCTGAATTTGAATACAATACATTGGGCCAAATAATATATTTGTTGTTGTGGTGAACCATAACAATGAGAAAAACATCTAGTAAGGGACGCGGACGTGGACATGGTCGTGGTGGTGTTAGTGGACCCTCTGGTGCTGGGAGAGGACGTGGCCGTTCTGCCACATCCACACGTCCTAGTGTACCAACTACCTCAGGTCCCAGTAGCCGCCAGAATTTACAGCGATATATGGTGGGGCCCAATGCCGTTCTAAGGATGGTAAGGCCTGAGCAGGTACAGGCATTAGTCAATTGGGTGGCCGACAGTGGATCCAGCACGTTCACATTATCTCCCACCCAGTCTTCTGCAGAAAGCGCACAGATGGCGCCTGAAAACCAACCCCATCAGTCTGTCACATCACCCCCATGCATACCAGGGAAACTGTCTCAGCCTCAAGTTATGCAGCAGTCTCTTATGCTGTTTGAAGACTCCGCTGGCAGGGTTTCCCAAGGGCATCCACCTAGCCCTTCCCCAGCGGTGAAAGACATAGAATGCACTGACGCACAACCACTTATGTTTCCTGATGATGAGGACATGGGAATACCACCTCAGCATGTCTCTGATGATGACGAAACACAGGTGCCAACTGCTGCGTCTTTCTGCAGTGTGCAGACTGAACAGGAGGTCAGGGATCAAGACTGGGTGGAAGACGATGCAGGGGACGATGAGGTCCTAGACCCCACATGGAATGAAGGTCGTGCCACTGACTTTCACAGTTCGGAGGAAGAGGCAGTGGTGAGACCGAGCCAACAGCGTAGCAAAAGAGGGAGCAGTGGGCAAAAGCAGAACACCCGCCGCCAAGAGACTCCGCCTGCTACTGACCGCCGCCATCTGGGACCGAGCACCCCAAAGGCAGCTTCAAGGAGTTCCCTGGCATGGCACTTCTTCAAACAATGTGCTGACGACAAGACCCGAGTGGTTTGCACGCTGTGCCATCAGAGCCTGAAGCGAGGCATTAACGTTCTGAACCTGAGCACAACCTGCATGACCAGGCACCTGCATGCAAAGCATGAACTGCAGTGGAGTAAACACCTTAAAACCAAGGAAGTCACTCAGGCTCCCCCTGCTACCTCTTCTGCTGCTGCCGCCTCGGCCTATTCTGCTGCTGCCGCCTCGGCCTCTTCCTCCGCCTCTGGAGGAACGTTGGCACCTGCCGCCCAGCAAACAGGGGATGTACCACCAACACCACCACCACCACCTCCGTCACCAAGCGTCTCAACCATGTCACACGCCAGCGTTCAGCTCTCCATCTCACAAACATTTGATAGAAAGCGTAAATTCCCACCTAGCCACCCTCGATCCCTGGCCCTGAATGCCAGCATTTCTAAACTACTGGCCTATGAAATGCTGTCATTTAGGCTGGTGGACACAGACAGCTTCAAACAGCTCATGTCGCTTGCTGTCCCACAGTATGTTGTTCCCAGCCGGCACTACTTCTCCAAGAGAGCCGTGCCTTCCCTGCACAACCAAGTATCCGATAAAATCAAGTGTGCACTGCGCAACGCCATCTGTAGCAAGGTCCACCTAACCACAGATACGTGGACCAGTAAGCACGGCCAGGGACGCTATATCTCCCTAACTGCACACTGGGTAAATGTAGTGGCAGCTGGGCCCCAGGCGGAGAGCTGTTTGGCGCACGTCCTGCCGCCGCCAAGGATCGCAGGGCAACATTCTTTGCCTCCTGTTGCCACCTCCTCCTTCTCGGCTTCCTCCTCCTCTTCTTCCACCTGCTCATCCAGTCAGCCACACACCTTCACCACCAACTTCAGCACAGCCCGGGGTAAACGTCAGCAGGCCATTCTGAAACTCATATGTTTGGGGGACAGGCCCCACACCGCACAGGAGTTGTGGCGGGGTATTGAACAACAGACCGACGAGTGGTTGCTGCCGGTGAGCCTCAAGCCCGGCCTGGTGGTGTGTGATAATGGGCGAAATCTCGTTGCAGCTCTGGGACTAGCCAATTTGACGCACATCCCTTGCTTGGCGCATGTGCTGAATTTGGTGGTGCAGAAGTTCATTCACAACTACCCCGACATGTCAGAGCTGCTGCATAAAGTGCGGGCCGTCTGTTCGCGCTTCCGGCGTTCACATCCTGCCGCTGCTCGCCTGTCTGCGCTACAGCGTAACTTCGGCCTTCCCGCTCACCGCCTCATATGCGACGTGCCCACCAGGTGGAACTCCACCTTGCACATGCTGGACAGACTGTGCGAGCAGCAGCAGGCCATAGTGGAGTTTCAGCTGCAGCACGCACGGGTCAGTCGCACTACAGAACAGCACCACTTCACCACCAATGACTGGGCCTCCATGCGAGACCTGTGTGCCCTGTTGCGCTGTTTCGAGTACTCCACCAACATGGCCAGTGGCGATGACACCGTTATCAGCGTTACAATACCACTTCTATGTCTCCTTGAGAAAACACTTAGGGCGATGATGGAACAGGAGGTGGCCCAGGAGGAGGAGGAGGAGGATGAGGAAGAGGGGTCATTTTTAGCACTTTCAGGCCAGTCTCTTCGAAGTGACTCAGAGGGAGGTTTTTTGCAACAGCAGAGGCCAGGTACAAATGTGGCCAGCCAGGGCCCACTACTGGAGGACGAGGAGGACGAGGATGAGGAGGAGGTGGAGGAGGATGAGGATGAAGCATGGTCACAGCGGGGTGGCACCCAACGCAGCTCGGGTCCATCACTGGTGCGTGGCTGGGGGGAAAGGCAGGACGATGACGATACGCCTCCCACAGAGGACAGCTTGTCCTTACCCCTGGGCAGCCTGGCACACATGAGCGACTACATGCTGCAGTGCCTGCGCAACGACAGCAGAGTTGCCCACATTTTAACCTGTGCGGACTACTGGGTTGCCACCCTGCTGGATCCACGCTACAAAGACAATGTGCCCACCTTACTTCCTGCACTGGAGCGTGATAGGAAGATGCGCGAGTACAAGCGCACGTTGGTAGACGCGCTACTGAGAGCATTCCCAAATGTCACAGGGGAACAAGTGGAAGCCCAAGGCCAAGGCAGAGGAGGAGCAAGAGGTCGCCAAGGCAGCTGTGTCACGGCCAGCTCCTCTGAGGGCAGGGTTAGCATGGCAGAGATGTGGAAAACTTTTGTCAACACGCCACAGCTAACTGCACCACCACCTGATACGCAACGTGTTAGCAGGAGGCAACATTTCACTAACATGGTGGAACAGTACGTGTGCACACCCCTCCACGTACTGACTGATGGTTCGGCCCCATTCAACTTCTGGGTCTCTAAATTGTCCACGTGGCCAGAGCTAGCCTTTTATGCCTTGGAGGTGCTGGCCTGCCCGGCAGCCAGCGTTTTGTCTGAACGTGTATTCAGCACGGCAGGGGGCGTCATTACAGACAAACGCAGCCGCCTGTCTACAGCCAATGTGGACAAGCTGACGTTCATAAAAATGAACCAGGCATGGATCCCACAGGACCTGTCCGTCCCTTGTCCAGATTAGACATTAACTACCTCCCCATAACCATATATTATTGGACTCCAGGGCACTTCCTCATTCAATCCTATTTTTATTTTCATTTTACCATTATATTGCGATGCTACCCAAAGTTGAATGAACCTCTCCTCTGCCTGTGTGCTAGGCCTAAATATATGCCAATGGACTGTTGCAGTGGTGGCTGACATGAAGCCTGATTCTCTGCTATGACATGCAGACTAATTCTCTGCTGACATGAAGCCAGATTGTCTGTTACGGGACCTCTCTCCTCTGCCTGGGTGCTGGGCCTAAATTTATGACAATGGACTGTTGCAGTGGTGGCTGACGTGAAGCCTGATTCTCTGCTATGACATGCAGACTGATTCTCTGCTGACATGAAGCCAGATCCTCTGTTACGGGACCTCTCTCCTCTGCCTGGGTGCTGGGCCTAAATTTATGACAATGGACTGTTGCAGTGGTGGCTGACGTGAAGCCTGATTCTCTGCTATGACATGCAGACTGATTCTCTGCTGACATGAAGCCAGATCCTCTTTTACGGGACCTCTCTCCTCTGCCTGGGTGCTGGGCCTAAATTTATGACAATGGACTGTTGCAGTGGTGGCTGACGTGAAGCCTGATTCTCTGCTATGACATGCAGACTGATTCTCTGCTGTCATGAAGCCAGATTGTCTGTTACGGGACCTTTCTCCTCTGCCTGGGTTCTGGGCCTAAATTTATGAAAATTGACTCTTACAGTGGTGGGTGACGTGAAGCCTGATTCTCTGCTATGATATGAAGACTGATTCTCTGCTGACATGAAGCCAGATTGTCTGTTACGGGACCTTTCTCCTCTGCCTGGGTTCTGGGCCTAAATTTATGAAAATTGACTCTTACAGTGGTGGGTGACGTGAAGCCTGATTCTCTGCTATGATATGAAGACTGATTCTCTGCTGACATGAAGCCAGATTGTCTGTTACGGGACCTTTCTCCTCTGCCTGGGTTCTGGGCCTAAATTTATGAAAATTGACTCTTACAGTGGTGGGTGACGTGAAGCCTGATTCTCTGCTATGATATGAAGACTGATTCTCTGCTGACATGAAGCCAGATTGTCTGTTACGGGACCTTTCTCCTCTGCCTGGGTTCTGGGCCTAAATTTATGAAAATTGACTCTTACAGTGGTGGGTGACGTGAAGCCTGATTCTCTGCTATGATATGAAGACTGATTCTCTGCTGACATGAAGCCAGATTGTCTGTTACGGGACCTTTCTCCTCTGCCTGGGTTCTGGGCCTAAATTTATGAAAATTGACTCTTACAGTGGTGGGTGACGTGAAGCCTGATTCTCTGCTATGATATGAAGACTGATTCTCTGCTGACATGAAGCCAGATTGTCTGTTACGGGACCTTTCTCCTCTGCCTGGGTTCTGGGCCTAAATTTATGAAAATTGACTCTTACAGTGGTGGGTGACGTGAAGCCTGATTCTCTGCTATGATATGAAGACTGATTCTCTGCTGACATGAAGCCAGATTCTCTGTTACGGGACCTCTCTCCTCTGCCTGGGTGCTGGGCCTAAATTTATGACAATGGACTGTTGCAGTGGTGGCTGACGTGAAGCCTGATTCTCTGCTATGACATGCAGACTGATTCTCTGCTGACATGAAGCCAGATTCTCTGTTACGGGACCTCTCTCCTCTGCCTGTGTGTGTGCTGGGCCTAAATATATGCCAATGGACTGTTGCAGTGGTGGCTGACGTGAAGCCTCATTCTCTGCTATGACATGCAGACTAATTCTCTGCTGACATGAAGACAGATTCTCTGTTACGGGACCTCTCTCCTCTGCCTGGGTGCCGGGGCCTAAATATCTGAGAATGGACTGTTCCAGTGGTGGGTGACGGGAAGCCAGATTCTCTGCTATGGAACCTCTCTCCAATTGATTTTGGTTAATTTTTATTTATTTAATTTTTATTTTAATTCATTTCCCTATCCACATTTGTTTGCAGGGGATTTACCTACATGTTGCTGCCTTTTGCAGCCCTCTAGCTCTTTCCTGGGCTGTTTTACAGCCTTTTTAGTGCCGAAAAGTTCGGGTCCCCATTGACTTCAATGGGGTTCGGGTTCGGGACGAAGTTCGGATCGGGTTCGGATCCCGAACCCGAACATTTCCGGGATGTTCGGCCGAACTTCTCGAACCCGAACATCCAGGTGTTCGCTCAACTCTACTCCTTAGCTATGAGTTTGGCCGAGGTATGTCGCAGTAGCACCGCCTCCGGGTACCGAGTGGCATAGTCTAGAATGACTAAGATGTTTTGATGCCCTCTGGCGGACTTCGGTACTGGGCCTATGAGGTCCATAGCTATTCTGTCGAACGGTACTTCGATAATCGGTAGAGGTACTAGGGGTCTACAGAAATGGGGCTGGGGGCTAGTTATCTGGCAGGTCGGGAAAGACTTACAAAACTCTTCCACTTCTTTGAATATGCTGGGGCAGTAAAACCGCTGTAGAATACGATCTTGAGTTTTCTGCAGCCCCAGGTGACCCCCGAGAACGTATTGGTGGGCTAGATCTAACACAAGCTTGTGATAAGCCTTGGGGACCACCAACTGTTCAATAGGCTCACCCCGTAGTTAGTTTACCTGATACAACATATCTTGATGAACCACAAAATGGGGAAACGCTGACTCTGCCCCAGGTTGTTGTGGTTCACCATCTACTATAAACACATTTTCCCAGGAGCATAATAGGGTTGGGTTCAGAAGTTGGGCAGTACCAAAATTATCCCCGCAGACATTGAGGACTGCCAATTCGGGACCCAGCGGCAAGTCCTCCACATCTCCCACCTTTACACTTAGCGGGGTTAGTCTCCTGCTGCTGCTTATTAGCCTCGTGTTTCGGCAGGTTTGTCTCTAGCTGCTGCAGATTAGACTCCATGATGGCCTTCACAACAGTCTCCATTTTGTCATGGGTCACTGGTTGCAATACAGCTGGTTTAATGTACGACATACAACTGTGCCTGAAAAATGCAGAAACCAAAAATATCAGCGTTCACGGCAGCCTCACTGCTCTTGCCCACATCCTCCACCAATTGTGGGGGTTCGCTCTGCTAGATAGGGTAAGAGGGCGCAGTACAGAGGCAAAATACAAGATCTTAACTCAAAACGTCAGTGTTTATATACACTTGAGGCAATTGCACAAAACAGTACGTAAGTTTGCAGTCTTGGTGTTAATTCACACACAATGGAAAGTTCATATAACACAAGCAGGGCCGGTGCCACCGATAAGCAAGGTACGCCACCGTGTAGAGCGCACTCTTGATGGAGGCGCCGCCTCCTAGCTAATTTATTAACTTCACTTGCCTCTGTGTAATCTCGCACAGGTGCACTGGCAGAGGCATCGTCGATCTGTGGATGACATTTATTGGGGATCTGTGGATGACATTTATCGGGGATCTGTGGATGACACTTTATCAACCCTTTAGGTGTTGCAAATGAATTAAAGAGAAATGGATGTGATATTTAAAGATTTTTTTTTTTTGCTGAATTTTTATTTTGATCAATTTTTCCTGTAAAAAATTAAATCTCAATATTTATTACTCTGGTTCTGCAGTTTACAGAAACAGCCTATATGTGGTTGTAAACCACTGTATGGGAACAGAAGGGAAAGAGCACCATATAGTTTTTGGAGGGCAGCCTGAAGTACCCATTCACTGAAAACCCTCCAAAAATTAACCCCCATTTTGGAAAATACATCCCTCAACAATTTTTTTAAGAGGAACAGGGAGTTCTTTGATCCAACATGCATGTCATAGAATTTAGAAACAATTTGCTGTGAAAATAAAAAATTTTCATTTTTCCAATAAAATTTTCATTTTCACAAGAAGTAACATGAGAAAACGCTCCACTTCTTGTTGCCCATTATGTCCTGAATACGGCCACATCCCCAATGTGGTCATAAACTACTGATTGTGTACATTGCAGGGTTCAGAAAAAAAAAGAGCACCACATGGATTTGAGGCCTAGTTTGGTAATTTCTGCAACTCTGATTGACAACTGCAGAGGCTTTGAAGATAAAATAAAGAAAGCCCCAAGAAACTACCCTAGAATGTATCATATGTGTTTTTCAAAAATATATTCACAGCTGATGGAGCATATTGAACTGCAATTTTCACACAGATATGCCATTTCAGTGCCCAATATGTTGTGCCCATTGTGCGCCAGTAAGCCCTCTTATTATTATAATGTGCTTCTTGGTTTTAGAAACACCATACACTCTAATATAATGGCTCTAATATTTTGGTGGTGACATATAGTGTTGAGCGCGAATATTTGAAAAGCGACTTCGCGATTTCGCGAATATTTCGAATATAGTGCTATATATTCGGAAAAACGAATATTCCTTTTTTTGTTTTTTTTCCACAAAATGACAGTACACATATAATTGATTGTTTCCCAAAGGTCCAAAAGCTCAGATCTTACTCACATTGCCTAGAAAGTGATTGAGGCGCAAATCTTCGTAAGGCGATTTTATTAGCGCACATGCGAATATCGGCACTTGTCCCAGAACAGAGGCAAAGGGCTTTGCATTCATACATTAGTGAATTGAGTTGCGAATCTTTGTAAGGCGATTTTATTAGCGCACAGGCGAATATCGGCACGTCCCAGAACAGAGGCAAAGGGCTTTGCATTCATACATTAGTGAATTGAGTTGCGAATCTTTGTAAGGCGATTTTATTAGCGCACAGGCGAATATCGGCACGTCCCAGAACAGAGGCAAAGGGCTTTGCATTCATACATTAGTGAATTGAGTTGCGAATCTTTGTAAGGCGATTTTATTAGCGCACAGGCGAATATCGGCACGTCCAAGAACAGAGGCAAAGGGCTTTGCATTCATACATTAGTGATTGAATTGAGTTGCGAATCTTCGTAAAGCGATTTTATTAACGCACATGCGAATATCTACACTTGTCCCCAGAACAGAGAGGCAAAGGCCTGTGCATTCATATAGTATAGCACCATATTCGCGAATATTTCGAACTTCGTAAAATTCGATTTACGAATATTCGTATTTTTTATTTTAGTTTCCACCTTACAGATTACATTGATCTGTACTCTGTCAACTACTGTCATCACCCCCCACTGTATCTCGATTGATTCCCAAAAGTCCAAAAGCTCAGATCTTACTCACATTGCCTAGAAAGTGATTGAGGTGCGAATCTTCGTAAGGCGATTTTATTAGCGCACATGCGAATATCTACACTTGTCCCAGAACAGAGGCAAAGGGCTTTGCATTCATACATTAGTGATTGAATTGAGTTGCGAATCTTCGTAAGGCGATTTCATTAGTGCACATGCGAATTTTGCATCGCATATGAAATAATAACAAATTTGAATATTCGCGAATATTTTACGAATATTCGCTGAATTTTGCGAATTCGAATATGGGACATGCCGCTCAACACTAGTGACATATGCATCTTGTCCTGACAACTACAGGGGCTCTAGAGTGATATATGAAATGGAACCTCGAGAAGTTACCCCATTTTGGAAACTCCACCCCATAAGGTATTTATTAAGGGGTGGAGTGAGCATTTTGAGCCCACAGGTGTTTTGAAAAAAATACCTCACAGCTGATGGTGTAAAGTGAAAATTGTAATATGCCATTTTTAGTGTGAAAAGTAAGCCCTCTTGATATTATGCTATATTTACTGGTTTTAGAAACACCCTACATGTGGCCCTATTCTTTTTCCTGAAAGTATGAGAGGGCTCGGGAGTAAAAAAATCACCATGCACATTTTGAAGCCCAGTGTGGTGATTTACACTGCTTGTGTTGACAATTGTAGTGGCTTTGTGATGAAATAATAAATGGAACCCTGAGAAGTCACCCCATTTTGGAAACTCTGCCCCTCGAGTGGTGGAGGCATCATTTTCTTGCTATAGTAATTTGCAGAAATGAATGCGCAGCAGACCCTGCAAAGTGAAAATTGCTAGTTTTCCACAGCTATGACATTTCACTGTCCAATATGTTGTGCCTAGCTGGTGCCATGTGAGTCACACAATGCCCCTTAAGTTGGTAGGTGGGATCTAATGGATACGGAAATGCCAAAAATGTGGACATAATCTGCCGTTTAGGTATAGCACAGGGCTCAAAAGGGAAAGACCACATTTTGGCTCTCGCAACTCCGATTCTGATGGATTGGTTTACGGGTGCCGTGTTGCTTTGGAACAGCAATGGGGCACCAGTACAGCTATTTTCTGAGAGCCACACATTTTTTATTATTCTCTCAATGGATCTGTGTAAGGGAGTATTTATTGCAGGATGAGTTGCCATTATCATTAATACTATTTTGAGGTACATATGCCTTTTTGATCATTGTTATTTCTTTTTGCGATGCAGGATAATGAAAAGTCACCAATTCTATCACTGCTTTTTGGGTTTGTTATTGCGGCGTACAGGGTGCGTACAAATGACATGTTAACTTTATTTTGCTGGTCAGTATGATTACAGACATACCAATTATATATATATGTTGTTGTTTTATATTTTTTTGGGGGGGCGGCAAGTTGACCAAAATGGCTGTTCTGACATAATTTTTATGTATTTCTTTTTATGCGTTCACCTGATGGAGTAGATCATGATATTTTTATACAGTAGTTTGTTACAGATATCTAATATATGGGGTGAGCTGGACCGCAGAGTGAAGGCAAAAGGGCCAACAAGTGCTAAGCATCTCTGGGAACTCCTTCAAGACTGTTGGAAGACCATTTCAGGTGACTACCTCTTGAAGCTCATCAAGAGAATGCCAAGAGTGTGCAAAGCAGTAATCAAAGCAAAAGGTGGCTACTTTGAAGAACCTAGAATATGACATATTTTCAGTTGTTTCACACTTTTTTGTTATGTATATAATGCCACATGTGTTAATTCATAGTTTTGATGCCTTCAGTGTGAATCTACAATTTTCATAGTCATGAAAATAAAGAAAACTCTTTGAATGAGAAGGTGTGTCCAAACTTTTGGTCTGTACTGTATATATATATATATATTTATTTATTTTTTGCAAAAGTAAATGGCTTGATGGGAAAAGGGGTGCTTTCTTTTCTTTTTACTTCATGCTTTTATTTTTTTTAAACACCACCACTAGCGAACGTCAGATTTTTTTTGTACTGTATTGAACCTAGGAGACCCAGTCTGGCTTCTAAAGCTGGCAGACCCCTGAAGCCTTTGCATCCGGCTACCATGGCAACCACTGGCACCCCAGGATCCCATTGTAGAGCTCATATGGGCTTAGAGAGGGACCTCTGTTAAACCCTTAGATGCAGCGGACAGCATTAACTGCATTATCTAAGGGTTTACTCTTCTGGCATCATAATGTTCCGCTATACTGGAGGAAACAGCATAGTACTGGCTGTCAGCAGCAGCCAACCCCTCATCCTGCAAGAACAGCGCCTGTTTAGCACGTGTTTGCATGGGTTTATTCCGGGTTTTCTTGCTAACTGGATATGGTATATAGTAATATTATTCAGTGATACTCACCCATTAAGCTGTCTACATACCCAGAGGTCATCTTGTTAGCATTTCAAAAGTTCTCATTACAGAAAGAACACATTCTAAAGCTGGTGTAAAGGCAGATAGACAGCATTCTCTTAACCAGCAGAATCTAAGGTATTTGGGTGGTCATAGGGTGGAGTTCATGTAGGGGACTGAGCCGAAGTAAAGCTCTGGGAATCTATATCTCTTTTCCCTGCTACCCCTGGATGAACAGCTCTTACATCAGAGAAAGGTAAGTTATATTATGTCTGTGGTTTCTGTGTATGCATAATGTCTGAGTAGACTTCATATGTGTACATATAGATTGCAGCCTGTATCTTACTTACATGGGAGTCTGTGAATTATGTAGCCAGCACGTGTAGTATATATGAATAGGTTTCTATATGTACATGTACTAATAGCCAGGTATTTGATATGAGTTGATTAGATGTATAAATCCAGGAGATGGTATGTTGTTGGGATCTTGATATCTGCATACCTCCCAACAGTCACGCATCCGGTGGGATAGTTCCAGATTTAAGCAGGTCCTGGGGTCTTAGGACAGCTGAGGTATGTCCCACTTTCAGCTGTCTCTGTGTCCTGAGGACACAGAGACAATTGACTGCACTGGTGAAGCAGGAAGCCGTCAGCCCCATGTTCCACTATTTACCCAATCTCATATCTCTCCCTTGCAGCAGGCACGATGAAGTAACATCATCACGCCTATTGGGCTAAGCATCTGAGCACACAAGCTGGGGAAAGAGGTCATCTCCTTGCCTGTGTGCTCTTGTGCTTAATGCAGAAGGCATGATGATGTTATGTATCGTGCCTGGTTCTGCGGAGAGCAGGAATAGCTTCATTAAGTGGGGGTAGTTGAGAGTTACTTTTTCATTTTATTAACAATGCAGGCTTCATTATTTCTAAAAGAGCATCCTATTGTGTGTGGGTAAACTAAGGAGGCATAACTACTGTGTCGGGGCAGGGGTATAATTATTGTGAGGGGATATTACTGTGAAAGGGGGACTACTGTGCAGGTGCACTAAGGGACATAACTACTGAGTGGGGGCACAAAGAAAAGTGTGCGGGACTGGGTATACTGTAAGTTGGCAAGATAGTTGGTTCTATCAGTTCGTGATTTGATCCACATGAAACCGAACTTTTGGTGGTTCATTTCAGGTGAACCAATGAGAGATAGAGAGAAAGAGAGAGAGAGAAAGAGAGAGAGAGCTTTGTGGGATCCTGTAATTCTCTTGTCTCACTTTCAGCTGAATGTTACTTTGGAGGTTTCTCTGGTTCATCTATTGAACCAAAATGGTGAATTAAAATTGCTGAAGGTGTTGTCTTTTTTTTTTTGCTATACTGATTATATAGCCTCAGGTGAATTGGAAGGGGCAGTCCCATTGAAGTGAAATAGCGCAAGCTAGAAATATACCTATTTGCTACTGCACAGCAAGTAGGTAAACAGTAGTGTTGAGCGAGCATGCTCAGCCAAATACCTGTTCGGTTGGAGAATCGCTATGCTCGGCACATGGCGGTACTCGGCCTAGCCATGTTGGCTACTGGAATTACAGTGATTGGCTGGCCGTAACGCATCATCGGGTACTATATAGCACCCTGTGACACGGGTTCGGATTATTGTGAGTCAGGGAGAGCTGCGCTTAGGAAGGGACAGATAATGTAGGGAGTGTGATTGCAATATATTCAATAGAAAAATGTTTCAAAGACCCAAAAGTCCTTTTAAGGACTATTTTGTGTGGTGGCAGCAATATAATATAGCCAGAGAATTTTTTTTTCCATACTTTGCAATACTTTTTCGATAAACGGTGTCTGCAGTGACTTGTGACATCTGTGCTGCAATATCTTCTGTGTGTCAGAGCCAGAGACAGCAAAAATATAATTAAAAAAACAATTATATTTTTTCCATAATTTATCCATACTTTGCCTATAAACGGTGTCTGCAGTGAATTGTCACATCTGCGGTGCAATAGCGCATGTGTGTCAGGGCCAGATATTGGGAAAAATATTACTGACAGTAAATATATTTTTTCCATAATTTATCCACACTTTGCCTATAAACGGTGTCTGCAGTGAATTGTCACATCTGCGCTGCAATAGCGTGTGTGTGTGTGTCAGGCCCAGATATTGGGAAAAATATTACTGACAAAAAATATATTTTTTCCATAATTTATCCACACTTTGCCAAATGGTGTCTGCAGTGAATTGTCACATCTGCGCTGCAATAGCATGTATGTGTCAGGCCCAGATATTGGGAAAAATATCACTGACAAGAAATATATATTTTCCATAATTTATCCCCACTTTGCCTATAAATGGTGTCTGCAGTGACTTGTGACATCTGTGCTGCAATATCTTCTGTGTGTCAGAGCCAGAGATAGCAAAAATATAATTAAAAAACAATTATATTTTTTCCATAATTTATCCATACTTTGCCTATAAACGGTGTCTGCAGTGAATTGTCACATCTGCGGTGCAATAGCGCGTGTGTGTCAGGGCCAGATATTGGGAAAAATATTACTGACAGTAAATATATTTTTTCCATAATTTATCCACACTTTGCCTATAAACGGTGTCTGCAGTGAATTGTCACATCTGCACTGCAATAGCGTGTGTATGTGTCAGGCCCAGATATTGGGAAAAATATCACTGACAAGAAATATATATTTTCCATAATTTATCCGCACTTTACCTATAAATGGTTCTGCAGTGAAATGACACATCTGCACTGCAATAGCATGTGTGTCAGGGACAGATATTGGGGAAAATATTAGCGAAAACTATTATATTTTTTCCATAATTTATCCACACTTTGCCTATAAACGGTGTCTGCAGTGAATTGTCACATCTGAGCTGCAATAGCGTGTGTGTGTCAGGGGCAGATATTGGGAAAAATATTACTGACTGCAAATATATTTTTTCCATAATTTATCAGCACTTGTGAAATCTATTTTCCTTTTTCCATACTTTTCCATATTTTTTCCATATACTGTGCTTGCTGTGAACTGTGACATCCGTGCCACATCTTGTGTGTCAAGAGTGCATATAACATTTAATATGAAGAAGGCGAGCATTAAGGGGCGGGGAAGTGGCCGAGATGCCGATTGTGCACGCAGAGGCCGTGGCCCTGGATGCGGACAAACAGTGCCTGCTGCCAGAGCACAAGAAAAACAATCATCCAAGATACCTACCTACATGTCCCAGTTTGCAGGGCGGCACAGAATACCACTCTTGAAGTCAGACCAGTGCGACCAGGTGGTCGGTTGGATTGCAGCAAATAATGCTTCCAGTCGGTTAAGCACCAACCTGTCTTCCACCAAGTCAATCTCAGTAGCCAGGAGTTTGGTCAAAACAATCCTCACCCTGATCCTCCTTCCTCCCACCATTTACAGTCTTGCCAAAAAAGTGATCCCACACTCGGATATTCAGAGGATCTCTTTTCATCGCCATAAATTGATTTGGCCCTCTCGCCAAGCACACTTGAAGAGGGAGGGACCTGAGATCTTGTTCCCCAATTCCCAACCTCTTTAGCATCCAGAGTAAAAAGAATATGATGCTGGGGAATGGCAATTAGTGTTTAATGAGGTGGATGATGATGAAACACAGTTGCCAATGACTCAACCGCAATTACTGTCTCAAGAGGTTGAGGAAGAGGATGACACACAGTTATCAATCACTGAGGTTGTGGTTAGGTCAACAAATCAGGAGAATGATCAGAGTGAGGAAATGAAAGAGTAGGTGCTGGACGACAAAGTCACTGACCCAACCTGGGAAGGTGGCAACAAGCCGAGTGAGGAGAGCAGTACAAAGGGGGAGTGATCTGCAGCACTGGAAAAGGCTGGAAGAGGCAGTGGGGTGGCAACATGTGTCCCTTAACATCACACTTGCCCTGACCAACGCAGTTACTGGGAAGGTCCACTTAACCAAGGACACATGGACAAATCCTTTCGGCCAGGGATGCTACATTACCCTGACGGCACACTGAGTGAATGTTGTGGAGGCCGGGAGAGACTCCTACCCTGGGAAGGCACAGGTGCTATGGATGCCAAGGATTGCGGGCCCCATTTCGATCAGGGTTTCAGCCACCACCTACGTTAGTGGCTCCAATCCCCACTTCTCCTCCGCCTCCTCCTTCTCCACTTCCACCTACAAATTATCCGTGTGCAGCACCAGTCAGTCATCAGCAGGTAGTTGGAAGCAGTGTAGCTCTGCATTGGGTAAGCGGCAACAGGCCGCTCTGAAGCTGGTCTGCCTAGGCGACAAATAGTGTTGAGCTCGAATATTCGAATAGCGAATATTAATCGCTAATATCGCAACTTTGTAAATTTGTGAATATTACAAATATAGTGCTATATATTCATTATATCGAATATTCGTAATTTTTTTTACATCTGAAAACATGATTCCTCCCTGCTTCTTTCTTGTGGGTCAATATGTCATTGGCCCACAAGCAACTTAAGCAGGGAGGAATCATGTTTTCATATGGAAAATAAAATGACCAAAATTCTAAAAAACGAATATATAGCAATATAGTGAATATATTTGCTATTTAGAATTTTCACATTATTTTTTTCTATCTGTACAGTTGTTTGCATACTCGTCACCATGGGAACGTCTGTGGGTTAGAAAATACCATCGGATCTGAGTCTTCCCTGAGATCGTGAAAACTCAGATACGATTGTATATTGTAACCCACAGGCGTTTCCATGGTGACGGGGACGCTTGTTGGGGAGCAGTATGCCAAGGTGGAATAACAAATATATTGCTATATTGCTATAACTTCATCTTTTAAAATATTACGAAATATTCTAAAAAACTAAGTTATAGCAATATAGCGAATATTCGTAAAATACACATATAGACTGCAATTTAGCTAATATAGTGCTATAATCTTTTATTTTTTATAGTCAAAATTTTTTCCAAAACTGAAGTTCAGAAGAGGCAAAAAAATTAGAAACAAAAAGATTACACCACTATATTAGCTCAATTCCAGTGTATATGTGTATTTTACGAATATTCGCTATATTGCTATAACTTCGTTTTTTAGAATATTTCGTAAAATATTACGAATATTCTAAAAAACAAAGTTATAGCAATATAGAGAATATTTGTAAAATACACATATTAGCCTAGTCATAGCCATAGGAAAGTTGCCTTAGGCTCCTTTCACACTAGCGTTCGCTGGTCCGCTCGTGAGCTCCGTTTGAAGGAGCTCACGAGCGGACCCGAACGCAGCCGTCCAGCCCTGATGCAGTCTGAATGGAGCGGATCCGCTCAGACTGCATCAGTCTGGCGGCGTTCAGCCTCCGCTCCGCTCGCCTCCGCACGGACAGGCGGACAGCTGAACGCTGCTTGCAGCGTTCGGGTGTCCGCCTGGCCGTGCGGAGGCGTGCGGATCCGTGCGGATCCGTCCAGACTTACAATGTAAGTCAATGGGGACGGATCCGTTTGAAGATGCCACAATGTGGCTCAATCTTCAAGCGGATCCGTCCCCCATTGACTTTACATTGAAAGTCTGGACGGATCCGTCCGAGGCTATTTTCACACTTAGCTTTTTTTTTGCCATTTTAATGCAGACGGATCCGTTCTGAACGGAGCCTCCGTCTGCATTATTATGAGCGGATCCGTTCAGAACGGATCCGCCCGAACGCTAGTGTGAAAGTAGCCTTATACAGTTAAAAGAAAATTTGCAATACGCAAATAATTAAATCGCATATTTTTCGCGCAAAATAGAATAATGACAAATATTCAATTTCGACAAATATAAGGCGAATATTCAATCGAATATTCGTGAAATATCGCAAAATCGAATATGGCACCTCCCGCTCATCACTAGTGACAAACAGCACACCGCTGTAGAGCTGTGGCAGGGAATAAGAGACCAGACTGAACTGTGGCTCTCGCCACTCATCCTAGAACCAGGCATGGTTGTGTCTGATAATGGCCGTAACTTGGTGGCGGCTTTGGAACTGGGCAACCTTAGACACATCCCATACCTTGCCTACATTTTCAACCTTGTGGTTCAGTAGTTTCTAAAAACATACCCCAATTTCCCTGAGCTACTGGTGAAGGTGCTCCGTGTGTGTGCACATTTCCGCAAGTCACCAACAGCTTCAGCCGGTCTGTCAACACTGCAGCAGTGCTTGAAATTGCCAGCTCACTCCTTCAGTTTGGAAGATGGTGAAGGAGTACATAGCAGACGGTGTCAGTGTCCTCAATGATCCCTTTAATGCCTTACAACTACTGGGTGTCCAAGCTGGACACGTGGCACGAACTGGCGCTCTACGCTTTGGAGGTGCTGGCCTGCCCTGCCACCAGCGTTTTGTCTGAGCATGTATTTAGTACTGCTGGTGGCATTATAACAGATAAACGTATCCGCCTGTCAACTAAAAATGCTGACAGGTTGACTCATAAAAATGAACAAGGCCTGGATTGCCCCAGACTTCTCGACTCCACCAGAAGAATGCTGATGAACATAAAGGCACTTTACATGTGTTTTTTTTAATGTAGTTAATAGACTGCATTCCCATGCACCCCCTCCACCACAAACAAGGCTATATGGTTGAATCTTTCTTTTCTCATCCTCCTCCTCCTCTTCCATCATATCAACATGTTTATTCATCGCATATAATGCCCTCGCATATATGCCCTTTGCATATAATGTTTTACAGGGTCATCTTAGCTGCAGGCCCTCACATCAAATTTTTTTGAGGGTCCGCTCAACAGCCGGCCCTCATATCTATATTTTTACAGGGTTCGCAAACCAGCAGGCCGTCACATCTTATTTTTTTATAGGGTCCGCTCACCAGCAGGCCCTCACATATATTTTTTTAAAAGGTCTGCTCACCAGCAGGTCCTCACATATAATTTTTTACAGGGTCTGTTCACCAGCAGGTCTGCAAATCAAATCTTTTACAGGGTCAGCTAACCTGCAGGCCCGCATCTCTAATCTTTTACGGGTTCAGCTAACTTGCAGGCCCGCAACTCAAATATTTTACAGGGTCAGCTCACCTACAGGCCCTCACATATAATTTTTTAGAGGGTTCACTCATCAGCAGGCCATCATATCTTATTTTTTACAGCGTCCGCTCACCAGCAGGCCCTCACATATAATTTTTTTACAGGGTCAGCTAACCTGCAGGCCCCCAACTCAAATCTTTTACAGGGTCAGCTCACCTGCAGGCCCGCAACTCAATGTGAATGAGGCCCTCCTTTATGTGATATACAGGTTGTATTTTGGAAGCACTTGCACTTTATATACAAGTAAATATACAGGAAAGAATGTTTTCAATCATTTTTTCCTATAAAATCAATAGTTTACTTTGGTTTTGTGCATAAAACCTTAATTAGATTGTGGGCCTGGTGATCAGTTTAAGGCCTTTTAAGCAGCATCAGCAGCATGATGATAAAAATGAGTGGCAAGGTGACCGTGGAGATGGCAGCATGAGGAGGCCACATAGTGGCACAATGACTGAGTCTGGATAAAAGACTAAGGCCACAGATTGTTTAAAAAGATGCAGGTGGAAAGAAATCTGTGGAGCTGTAGTGAGGGCACCTGCAGAATAATGCAGACCAGGGTCGAAGCTATAGGGGAACAGTGGAAGCTGCATCTTTGGGGTCCTGACCCAGAATGGGCCCATCCAGGAGGAGGAGGAGGACTAAAGATTTTGTTAGGGCCCCCTCAACAGTATTACACAATTAAATTATATACAGTGACAGTATAGACAGTGTATAAAATGGATGGAACAGCTGCCGACCCTGGTCTGACAGAGTGATCTTTACTAGCCACAGGAATGTGGGCGGCATGAAACGAAGGGGTCGCAAAAAAATTACTGTGGGATGGAGCCCCATTCAAAAATTTGCTGCGGGGCCCAGTCATTTCTAGCTATGCCACTGATGCAGCCCAGAAAAGAGAGTTAGGTTTATTGATTCCAAAACCTTAATTAGATTGTGGGCCTGGTGATCAGTTTAAGGCCTTTTAAGCAGCATCAGCAGCAGCAGCATTGTGATAAAAATTAGTGGCAAGGTGACATATTGTGGAGATGGCATCATGAGGAGGCCACATAGTGGCACAATGACAGAGTCTGAATAAAAGACTGAGGCCACAGATTGTTGAGAAAGATGCAGATGGAAACAAATCTGTAGAGCTGTATAACGGTCGCCTGCAGATTAATGCAGCCATCAAAATCAAGTTGGGTTTGTCAGTTCCACCTCAGCTCACCTGCAGGCCTGCACCTAAAATCTTTTACTGGGTCAGCTCACCTGCAGGCCTGCAACTCAAATCCTTTACAGGGTCAGCTCAGCTGCAGGCCCACAAATCAAATCTTTTACTGGGTCAGCTCACATGCAGACCCGCAATTCAAATCTTTTACTGGGTAGCTCACATGCAGGCCCGCAATTCAAATCTTTTATATGGTCAGCTCACATGCAGGCCCTCGCTAAGATTTTTTAGAGGGTCAGTTCAGCTGCAGGCCCTCGCATATAATGTTTTACAGTGTCAGGTCACCCGCAGGCACTCAACTTAAATCTTTTACAGAGTCAGCTCACCTGCAGGCCCGCAACTTATGCTGCTATGCTTTGGAGTAGTAGCCATAGCCGTTTATCAGACTCCCTCTCTGAAATCGAATAATGATTCCCCGTTACCGGTGGTCACCATGTTAGGCTCCTAAAAGAACATCGAAAGTTGATAGGGAAGATATCCAAATGGATCGTGGACATCATGGGGACGTGCGATCAGGCAGAAGTTATCAGAAGTGTCAACAAAGCGGCAGCAGGGCCTCTCCTGTGTAATGTTCCTCATCCAAAATACCGCAGTGACATTCCCTGTAATTTTGAATTACTCATTCCAATAACAGGGCATCTTAAGGGTCCTGTATTGTTTATTTTTCGTCACTACCTCCACGAGTCGGGAATGGGTAATTTGCGCGCCATCCGCTTTCCTTCCTTGGATGTGGTAGACGTTTCTTAGGCTCCCTCCCTGGAATCAAACACTGATTCCCCGTTACCCGTAGTTTGCAATCAGGGCCGGACTGGCCTACCGGGATACCGGGAAATTTCCAGGTAGGCCGCTGGCCCTGGGGCCGCTTTAAGATGTGCCTGCACTTTCGGCCACATAATATAATTTCTAGCCTCGTCCTATGGCTGCGCAGTCTCTAACGTAGGGCAGGGTTACCGTTCAGCTGGGTGGATTGTGAGGCGGAACCGAAAGTTGTTAGGATCGTTTCCACCGGAAGACATCACCGTTGCACCTTACCAATGTGAAGCCGCTGCTTTTGGTTTTCACTTACTGGATCGGTCGTGTCATCAAGCCGGCGAGAGGTGAATGTGCGTGCTGTGTGACGGGTGATGGGGCAGTGGTGTGTGAATAGTTAATAGCCGCTCCGTTATGGGGGATGGTAGGTGTTGTGTGCTGAGAGCCAGGCACCTCCTGGCAGAGAGGGCAGTGTGCAGGAGGAAGGTCACAGGAGGAAGCCTCACACGCTGGGCACATTGTCAAAGCATAGATAAGGCGGCCATAGTAATACTGCTGCCCTTCTATGTAACAGACCTCCCAGGTGGCCCTCTTTTGGACAGACAGTCCCTATTTTTGACCCAAGTCCCTCTTTTCTCCTGAAATGTCCCTCTGAGGGATAGATTTGTATTATTACATTCACAATACTGATGCAGAAAGTGTTTGTCTGTAGTGTTGAGCGAACTTGTGTTTTAAGTTCGGCGTCTAAAGTTCGGGTTATTGGAGTATCCCATTATGGATTCCGCTACCATGGACCATAACGGAATTTCGAATCCATAACGGGATACTTCGATAACCTGAACCTGAACTTTAGACGCCAAACTTAAAACACAAGTTCGCTCAACACTATTTGTCTGGTTCTTTCTGTATATTACACCTTACGCCTTGTATATTTCATTTCGTTTTCCACCTCAGAATGGGCACCAAAAGAAGACTTCAAGCAGCCTCTCATTCGCTGCAATATTGGTGCAGAATGTGCTCTGAATCTCCTATCCGCTCATTTTTCTTTGCATGCTTTTTAGCAAAAACACAATTTAGAAAATGCATCTGTGTGAAAATAATGTCCCATTCTCCCTGAACTACTCTTTCACAATTTGAGCCCGATGAATCCTAGCATTGTCATCTTGGAATATGCCCGTGCCATCAGGGAAGAAAAAAGCCATTGATGGAATAACCTGGTCATTCAGTATGCTCAGGTAGTCAGCTGACCTCATTCTTGGAGCACATACTGTTGCTAAACCTAGACCTGACCAACTGCAGCAACCCCAGATCATAGCACTGCCCCCCACAGGCTGGTACAGTAGGCACAAGGCATGATGGGGGCATCACTTCATCTGCCTCTCTTCTTACCCTCATGCACCCATTACTCTGGAACAGGGTAAATCTGGACTCATCAGACCACATGATCTTCTTCCATTGCTCCAGAGTCCAATCTTTATGCTCCCTAGTAAATTGAAGCCTTTTTTTCTGGTTTGCCTCACTGATTAGAGGTTTTCTTATGGCTACACAGCTGTTCAGTCCCAATCCCTTGAGTTTCCATTGCATTATGCATGTGGAAATGCACTTACTTTCACTATTAAACATAGCCCTGAGTTCTACTGTTGTTTTTCTCTGATATGATTTCACCAAACATTTACGTGATCGCCGATCACGATCATTCAGGATTTTTTCCCGCCACATTTCTTCCTCGAATATGATGGGTCCCCACTATACTTCCAGTTTTTAATAATGCGTTGGATAGTTCTTAACTCGATTTTAGTAGTTTCTGCAATCTCCTTAGAGGTTTTCTCTGCTTGATGTATGCCAATGATTTGACCCTTCTCAAACAGACTAACATCTTGACCACGAGATATGTCTTTCGACATGGTTGTTTAAGAAATGAGAAGCAACTCATTGCACCAGTTGGCAATAAATAACTTATTGCCAGCTGAAAGATAATCTCCTATGCAGTAATTATCCAATAGGAGGCTCATAACTATTTGCTTAGTTAAATCCAGGTGGTGACTTTTTTTTGGACAGGCAGTGTATGTTTGTAGTGCAAACTGTGCTAAATTGCTCACTGTTAGGGAGAGCTGTGCATAAGAAGGGACAGACAGTGTAGAGAGTGTAATAGGAAGATTTTTATACAAAAAACTTTTCAGAGACCCAAAAGTCCTTTTAAGGATTATTGTGTGTGACAGCAGCAATATATATTTTTAGTGCATCCTGCGCTAAATACCGTATAATAGGCTGCTGCGGACAGTTAAATTATTCACGCCACATCTCCGGTGTAAAGTGTGGGTATCCCTAAATTATCAGTGACATCCAGTGCACTTTTTCCATAGGCCGTGATGCTGATGGTGCACGCAGAGGCCGTGCATTCTCAATGGAAAAGGATCTGCTCAGAATGCATCAGTTTGCCTCTGTTCTGTCTCCATTGCGCTTTGGTGTCAGTCTGCCGAAACTGAGCCAAACTGATCCGTTCTGACACACAATGTAAGTCAACAGGGATGGATATGTTTTTTATGACACAATAGAAAACGGATACGTGCTCCATTGACTTTCAATGGTGTTCAAGATGGATCTGTTAAAGATAATACAAACTGATCCGTTCTGAATGGATGCAGACGTTTGTATTATCTGAACGGATCTGTCTGTGCAGATCCATGAGGGATCCGCACCAAACCCGAGTGTGAAAGTAGCCTTATGGCTGCAAAACACCAGATAGTAATTGTTTACTATATACTGTAATACAGGGATGTCAAACTCGTGGCCCTCCAGCTGTTGCAAAACTACAACTCCCATCATGCATGGGCATACTACAGCTATCAGAGAATGATGGGAGTTGTAGTTTTGCAACATCTGGAGGGCCATGAGTTTGACATCGATGCTGTAATATATTATGTTTTATGTATCTGCTGTATGCTTCAGCAACGATAAGGTATGGTTGACTTTAGAAATGGAACTTCATTACTCTATTCCTCTCTTCTCTTGGTAGAAATGGGCTGTTCTAACTTTCATCTAGGAGGTGGAGCTCTAGAGAGTTCAAAGGAGAGTGAGCTCAGTAAGCCTGGAGTGGGGGAGCACGTCCATCTGCCTTCACTTCAAGGTCCCTGTTACTATGAAAATAGCTTGTCTGTGAGGACCACTACTCTAGGGAGACAGCGGTGTCCCAGGCCAAACTACAGCATTTAAGGTCTGCAGAGTGATTAGCACTACATCTATACAGATTCCGCTGAAAGGTGAGGGGATAACAAGTTAAGACACCTATCAGCACAATTTAGGACAGACACAGGCAAAAGCCTCCATATCACAAGTGGACACCTTATCACAAGTACCAACTTATTGCTGTTAGTAAAAGGAAATCAGGAGAGAGAGAAGGACTACTCTAGAGTGCTATGGTCTGCCATCTTTCCTGCCACAATACCTCATTACCTGCATCTTGTACGGACTACATATGGATGTACTTTAATTCATCCCTTGCACTCAGTAATAAAAGACACTTGTCTGCTTGAGCCTTTCACACCACCTTTTCATTGCACAGAACCCCAGGGAGCAGTGGCCTGAGGGAGTACACTGTGAAACAACATCTCATCAAGGGCACTACCATTACCATCCTCTGCACCGGCTCCTCAGGGGCTCACTGCATGGCCCCTTTTTTAAATATTCTTGGAAAACTCACTAAAAGCTATGCTAAGATCAGCAGACATTAAAGGGCTTCTGTCACCCCACTAAAGTCATATATATTTTGTTGGGCTACTTAAATTCCTTATACTGCGATATATCAATATATAATGCTCTTACTCATTTTCCTTCAGCAGTTTCTTAAAAAAACTGACTTTTCTAATATGTAAATGACCTCTCTACCAGCAAGTAGGGCGGCTACTTGCTGGTAGCAGCCGCATCCTCCTTTCATAAAGACGCCCCCTCCTCATGTTGATTGACAGGGCCTGCGAACGCGCTCGTCTTCTGGCTGGCCCTGTCTGCGTTCAAAATCTGGCGCCTGCGCCGAACCTGTCTTCAGTCGGCACAGGCGCACTGAGAGGAGGATGCTCGCTCGGCCGCTCCATCCTCAATGCACCTGCCGATGACGTCACATCTACACCCAGCGCAGGCGCACTGAGGAAGGAGCGGCCGAGCGAGCGTCCTCCTCTCAGTGCGCCTGCACCGACTGAAGACAGGGGCCAGATTTTGAACGCAGACAGGGCCAGCCGGCCCTGTCAATCAACATGAGGAGGGGGTGTCTTTATGAAAGGAAGATGCGGCTGCTACCAGCTGGTAGAGAGGTCATTTACATATTATAAAAGTCCGTTTTTTGAAGAAACTGCTGAAGGAAAATGAGTAAGAAAATTATATATTGATATATCGCAGTATAAGCAATTTAAGTAGCCCCCAAAAAAAGCCCTTTAAATACTCTATGTGGTTTCCTTTGAAGTTAAGAAACTGTGAGGGCAGCAAAAAGTCAAGACAGACTCAGTTCAATGGTCTGTCACCCATAAACTAATATTATGCTGCTGCCAAGAACCTACTACACATTACATACTCATTGTACCCTTTACCAGGGAAAAGTCACTTGCTGTCTGAGAAGAGTCGTAGTTATTCATGAGCTCCCACTCTCCCCACCCACCGATGATTGACAGTTTTTTCCCAAGGCAACAGTCAGTTCAGACAGTTGAAACCAACATGACTGTCATTACTTTACCTTGAGTCTTGACGGCAGCATACAGTTGATAAGAGTTTCTCATTAGGGATTCATTTTATTTTCATTCTTTCCATCTGACACTGTTCAGCGGCATGGTTTGGAACAATATTTTGGTAGATAGTAATATTTGCATCTCAAACGTTTATCTTGTGTCCTATGACACATTGTAGTGTACTTTGTTCTAACGATAGCGCCATACTACAGTATTTACATAGTTAAATAATTACACTCTGCCTGAGGAGGTGGTGATGGTGAGTACAATAAAGGAATTCAAGAGGGGCCTGGATGTATTTCTGGAGCGTAATAATATTACAGGCTATAGCTACTAGAGAGATATCGTTGATCCAGGGATTTATTCTGATTGCCTGATTGGAGTCGGGAAGGAATTTTTATTCACCTAAAGTGAGGAAAATTGGCTTCTACCTCACAGGGGTTTTTTGCCTTCCTCTGGATCAACTTGCAGGATGACAGGCTGAACTGGATGGACAGATGTCTTTTTTCGGCCTTATGTACTATGTTACTATGTTACATAGCATAGGTGAAAAAAAAAGAAAAAGTCAATCAAGTTCAAAGTATGGGTGGGGAAAAAGGTAGTATTTAGGAAAAGGGAGTGAGAACTAGTATTCTACACATTTACATAACTGTTAATGTTATTTAGTTTTAAGAATTCATCTAAGTCACCTCCTGAAGTAAACTATTCCACAGATTCAAAGGGGGTCATTTATCAAACTGGTGTGAAGTAGAACTGGCTCAGTTTCCCATAGCAACCAATCATTCCTCCTCATTTTCTAAAGGAGCATTCCAAAATGAAATGTGGAATCTGATTGGTTACTATGGACAAATAAGCTAGTTCTACTTTACACTTGTTTGATAAATGACCCCTACAGTAATTTTTGTGAAGAAGCCTTGTCGCCTCCACAGACTGAACTTTCTTCTTCTGCAAATGGAGGCAGTCCTCCTTTTCTTTTGCAAAGATTTTACATGGACCAGCTTTTCACCATATTTTTTGTATGTGCCATTTGTTCATTTGTATATTTTAATCATATCGCTTCTTAGATGCCTCTTGCCAAGAATAAATAAATTATCAGTTTAGTCACTGTTTATGGACATCTTCCGTATGTACTACCTAGCTTGGTATCAACTGCAAAAATAGAAACCGCACTATTAATCCCATTCTCTATATCAAGAATCTATTTAATCGTCCACAGTTTTCAGAACTTTTTGCTGTTTTTCAGTGTTCGCTTGTAATACGTGGATCTCCCTATCAACTGCGCTAATAACTCCTCATAATCCACTTCTCCACCCACTGATATATTTTTACCCCTCTATCACTTTATTTTATTTTTTATTTTCCCTCGTTCCTATTTTTTTTTTATTTTATAATTGTATTTTTATTAAAGAGTTTTCACATAATACAGAAAGTATAAGCAGTCAAGAGCCAAGGTATAAGTCCACACCGATGGACTAACATATATAAAGTAAAGTCTGCAATGAGCTACAAACAGCTACAAATACTATGAATGGCTAACTGCCATGCAACAGTAAATTGTATAAAATATACTTTCTATAGTAAAAGAGACAGGGAATAGACAGGGCAATGTTCCCTGTCTCATTCTTAGTTTAAATACTCTTCTACCCTCTCTAGAAATCTCTCCCATAGCACATCAGACCCCATTCTATCAGATGCAAATTATCCTTAGAATACAGTGTGTACCCAATGAAAAGTTGGCCCAGTGTATTAGAAACCCAAACCCTTCTGCCCTAGACCAAGACTTAATCCATGCATTATGCTGGGATTCATCTGTCTTTCCTGTGTCTCACAGGGCACAAGCAGTATTCCAGAGAATACTACTTTGGAGTCACTTCCCTTAAAGGGATTACATTCCTACTACTTTGGAATTCCTTCCCTTAAAGGGGTTACATTCAGGTCACATTAAGTTATTCCATATCCACAGGATAGGAGATAACTATTAGATCGGTGGGGGCCCTACTGCTGGGACCCCCACCAATCACAAGAACAGGGCCTCGTACTACCTGCAGCCCCCTGAAATGAATGGAGCAGCCGATCAGGCATGCATCTTGCCGCTCCATTCAATTCTTTGTAAATTCTGGAGATAGGCAAGCACTGTACTCAACAATCTCTGGAACTCTCATAGAAATAAACGGAGCAGCCAGATGTATACCTGACCATTATTTCAGGGAGCTGAAAGGTGTGCAGGGCCCCATTCTTATGATTGGTGGGAGTACCAACAGTAGGACCTCCACCAATCAAATAATTATCCCCATTCTGTGGATAGGGGATAACTTAATATAACTGGAGTTCCAGATTCTAAAAGGTTCTTAAAAATCCTCCCTCTACTAGGTATTCTGTCATTGGTTCTAACATAGATCATAACAGCCGGGTCATGACCAGCCCATCCCAGTTCCCGTTCTACTACAGCAGCAAACCATTCAGTTGAGGCAGTCTTGAAGATTAATTATTCTAACCGTCTTCAACATTATAGAATCCCCTATAACTACTAGCTTTCTTGGTCTACCTGTTCTACCATCTCTCTGACTACTAGCTGGACTGTCCTTCCAGCTGTTAAGAAGACTAGTATGTGTTAGGGCTTCCAATATTGACCCTAACACCCTTGCATCATTACCCATTGGCAATTTTTTGGGAAGCATAAATACAGGAGAGGCTTTCCTTTTTTAAGACCCCTTTTTACTCCCCCTGCCTACATCAAACCACTTGCCTGCTCCTCTTGATCCTTATTTCCATTCCCCATTCCTACCCCCCAACTGCGTGCTCAGAAAAGGTTGTAATGCTATATCCACGTATAGCATTAAAATGTATTACCTCAGCGTTGGCAAAATTAGTTTCAGACGTTTCTGTGTCTTTAAAAACATTTTAAAATAGCAATCCGTAGTCAGGGTTCGTACTGGTGGTACCTCATTAAGTCTTGCTCAACTTTGTATGAAACTAATTTTGCCTACATGGAGGCAATACATTTTAATGCTGTACAGAGACAGCATTAAAACCGAAGTGTTTGAATGAATCGACTCAGTGTTGCATTTTGCTCTTCTAGATCTGTAATTCAAGCTTCTAGATGGGCAACATGCTCAAATCTGTCACAGTGGAATTCACCCTGGATCCCCTACTCCAATTGTGTATACATATGGCAAAGTGTACACTGAAGAGAACCTTCACATCCTGCTAGCCATTACCCAAGTTATAAAAGTTGGCAGTAGTAGGAAAGTAGAGTACTTACAGGGACTTTGACTTTTGAATTTGGCTCCTATCCTTTTGATGCCGTTTTTTTTTTTTTAACGACCCTAGTTAGAAGCCACTTTGCACACAGAAGACACTATAGCACCTGTGGCGATTGCCACCACCCCCTAAATAAGGTGCAGAGCAAAGGAAAACTTTTTTTTTGGTAGTTGTACTGTACACAATCTGGATCTGTACAAAATAAAAGAAGCTTGCTATATTCTATAAACAATCACTAAACCAGTCTACAGACGCACTCTCAGCACCAACTATGCCCTTCACACACAGCAAACCCTGCACAACAGCCATCTCAGTGCAACAAGCTCATTTGTACCATATGTATTAGCTATGGAAAGAAGTTCTCTGCAAGGCAATTTAACTTTTTTATTTTACACACTTATATAGTGCTACTATATTTTGCAGCGCTTTACAGACATTAGTATCACACTGTCCCCAATGGAGCTCACAATCTAAGTTCCCTATCAGTATGTCTTTGGAGTTTGCAACAGTATGTTTGCATTTTAGGGCAGAATACAAGATGTATTTTGGTATATGTACATGGTTATTACATTTCTGTTACTATTATGATATGGGCTATGGAGGATGTAAATCGTCAGCTTACCTAGGTCTATTTTTCTTATTGGTCTGGGGTTAGGGTTGGTGATGGGAGATTGTTGCCAGCTTGTTAGGCTGGCCAATTGTAGAGATGAACAAATTTATTGAAATACTGTATGATTCGGGTCTGATTCAAAAGAATCAGTCAGAAAATTTGATTTGAGTCGAATCGATTCAACCCAAATCAAAAGGCTCCAATTGGCCTGAAAATTGGTGAATGGCATGGTGAGATTTCTTAGGACTCTAAGAAGGATTTTATTCTCTCTTGTCTTTATCGCTACCTCTTTTTTATTTTTCAATTCTTTTCTCTCTCGCTCTTTGTCGCAAATGCAGCATTAATAAATATTGCCAGAGTGACACTAACATATATAGCTATGGGAAAATGTATGGTCATTGTAATTGTTATGCTTTTTTTAAATTAAATTATATTCAGTAAATAGTCTCTTATTGGGGGCAGATGCCTGCCCGTGTTTATACATACACAGTAGTATCAAAAGAATAGGTAGATTTTTCTGAACAAGCAGTCCAAAATTATGCCTGAACAGGGGCAGATGCTTGTCCATGTTCATATACATACTGCAGTATTGGTGTCCGTGTTTTGCGGATCCGCGGTGTCCGTATTTTGCGGATCCGTGGATTCGAGGATCCGCAAAACACATACGGACGTCTGAATGGAGCCTTACTGGGGGTGATCAATGACAGGGGGGTGATCAGGGAGTCTATATGGGGTGATCATCCCCTGTAAGGCTCCATTCAGACGTCCGTATGTGTTTTGCGGATCCGCGGATCCTCAAAACACATACGGACGTCTGAATGGAGCCTTACAGGGGGGTGATGAATGACAGGGGGGTGATCAGTGAGTCTATTATGGGGTGATCAGGGGTTAATAAGGGGTTAATAAGTGACAGGGGGGGTGTAGTGTAGTGGTGCTTGGTGCTACTTTACAGAGCTGCCTGTGTCTTCTGGTGGTCGATCCAAGCAAAAGGAACCACCACAGGACAAGGTAGCAGGTATATTAGATGCTGTTATCAAAACCTTTTAGGGGTTAAAAAAATTGCATCTACAGCCTGCCAGCAAACGTTCGCCGCTGGCAGGCTGTAGATGCAGTCGTTTACCTGCCGATCCTGTAAAAGCGGGCGCCTGTGTGCGTGCGTTCACAGGAAGTCTCGCGAGAGGATGCGCAGGCGGGTCAAGGAGGAATTACAGGGCCCGCGCCAGGACACGATCCTGCGTGCGGCGGTCCTGTACTGGTTAAAAAGTGGGTTTTGGAAATTTTCTGAAAAATTTCAAGATTTGCTTCTAAACTTCTAAGCCTTCTAACGTCCCCAAAAAATAAAACGGCATTCACAAAATGATCCAAACATAAAGTAGACATATAGGAAATGTAAAGTAATAAATATTATATGAGGTATCACTATCTGTTTTAAAAGCAGAGAAATAGAAATTTGGAAAGTTGTGATTTTTTCAATTTTTTGGGTAAATTTAGGATTTGAAAAAAAGTAAAATTATGGGGGGCGGAGCCTGCGCTGAGTGTGGATGGCTGTGTGAGACGCTGCTCTGTGACCAGATATCCCTCTTAGCACACTATCAACAGCGTTCCAGGACGATATAATGGTCAAGATTGGTGGACAGAAGCCCACAGATCCTGCTGGACTTAGCAAATCGACGATTCATGCAGGAGACATGGAAAAATTCATTAAAAAGGCTGCCGCTACATACGTGGCTAAAGAATCAAAGATGGCGCCATCCACACCGAGATCCTCTGGCCACAAACATCAAGCTTCTTCTGGTGCCGAGGGAAGAAGAGATGACTCCCCTGATCCTGAAGCCCTGCCGATATCTCGTAGCTTTCTAAAAGAAACGCTGGCTGAAGCCCTTGAACCATTAAGTTCAGAAATGGCAGCAATCAGGAGTGACATATGCCACATAGGCGCAAGAGTAGAAACGCTTGAGGAGACTCAGTCCAAGCTTCTTACTCACCAGAAAGAAGTTTCTTCGAATATGGCGGACCTACAGGCACATGTAAATATGCTACATACGGCCATAGAAGACCAAGAGAACAGGGGAAGAAGAAATAATCTTCGTTTTAGAGGAATACCCGAATCGGTTGCCCCGAGCGACATTCCTGAAACAGTAATGCAGATATGCCTACAACTCCTAGGCCCCGACACGGCCCACGAGGTCACCATTGAAAGGGCGCACAGAGCCCTCAGACCCAAGCCGCAACTCAACGAGCCTCCTCGGGACGTTATTTGCAAATTTCTGCTTTTTCCCGTCAAGGAAGCAATTCTAACAAGTGCCAGGAATCATCCGTCCTTGAGTTGGGAAGGTAATGACATCGCCATCTTTCAGGATTTGGTGCAATCGACACTTAAAAAACGCAAAGCTCTAAAACCGCTTACCGACTGGCTGCGAGCTCACAAGACCCTGTATAGGTGGTCGTTTCCTTTCGGCCTTTCCTTTACCCATGAAGGACGTCGCCTTTTTGTTTCTTCATTCAAAGACCTGGAGAAGATCTACCACCAGCTGGATATTCAACCTCTCCCGATTGAAAATTGGGATGCGTTCCAAGGGATGACAACCATTACTGAACTCCCGAATGTCCTGCCCTGGGAGATTCCTCGTACCCCTAAGCCGCAAAGAGCGAGGAGAGGGAACGTCTCCACCCCAAGAAGGCTTCCAATGCCAGAAGATTGATTGACGGACATCACTAGCATACCAGATAAATATGTTTACATGTGTTTGTCTTTATCCCTTTTTAGATATGCTTCTTTCACCAAATAATCGCTCGAAGTTTTCGCATATCTTCTTACTCTTTAAGGTTCCCCCTTATCTAAATAGCTCACAGGACCTTTGTTAATTAGAATGTTTGCGGTTTCCCGGTCCGTTTCCCCTTGCGCAAATGATCTATAATTCCCTATGTCGTTGCGCATATCGGAATAGTTGAATACCTTAACTTCTATAAAGATAGGCGCTATAGTTAGTCGCGATCCACTTGATCAGGTGTGTAACATTCAGGCGGGTGGTCGTAGTAAAATAACAAAGACTACTATATTCTTTTGAACATGTCCTTATGGCATAGTGGGGATTGAGATTCTCAAGTACTATGATCTATGTTAATGTTTAATTTACGCCTGTCCTACCATATTTTATTGCTCTTCCTTTTCTAAATGGGCTTTGTATATAATCGCAAGAAAAATGGACGTGTCTCTGTCTGCGGGATGGGAAACTGATCGGCTTAGGCTCCTCTCATGTAAGCGGATACCATTGCGATTATCTTCTAATTAATGTGCAAGTTTTATGTGAAATGAAATTTTCGCGAGATCCGAGGTTGTTTCCCGTTGCGCGAGCAGAGATAATTGCCTCATGTGGTACCCCTACTGAAATATTCAACCCCCTTTCGAGTTTAAAGTTAGGTACCACGTTCTGAGGTAATCAATTTGACCTGGTCCGCTTATCTGTCTGGGGGGTCCTCAGACTCTATTGACCTAGACATGCGAGGGAATTTGATGTAGATTACCCTATCTCCGCGAGTGCAATCTTCTGGAGGGGTGGGCTTGGGGGCCCCCCGGGCAGATTGGGACCATATCTCCGGTGTTATGTGTCCTGGAGTATGATGTACTTTCCACACTATTTGCTTCCACATCTATACTACGACATATTACTCCTCTGCATATTTCTTACTTTGCGATGTGATGCCCATTGGAAATGGTTATGAGCACATGGAAATAACCAATACTGATTTCTGACCAAAATAATAACTGGTAAAAGATTAATCCTAGAGGGATAGGTCTAGGAATACATATTTCTTTCCCCCCAACCAATTTGTAGAGCTTTAATGCTCTACCTCACTAAAGAACCTTCTGTTCGAAGTTCTATTATGTTTTACTTATTGTTTTTACTTTTTTTAATTGTTATTGTCTTATTCTCAGGTACTCTGACATATAATTGTGATCCACAATTCAGTTTTGGGCCTAGGGGACGTTCTGGTGCTTCGCTCGGGGAGGCCGAAGGTTATATGGTACTGCACTATTTTGCTTTACTTTGCTCATTATTAACATTATATCTTTTGATCCCACCCCTAACTTTAAGACATGTCTAGCATTCGTATAGCCTCCTTCAATGTGAAAGGTTTTAATTCCCCATCAAAACGTAGCCAGATCTTTTCATATTTGAGGAAAGAGGAATGTTCAATTATCTTCCTCCAAGAAACCCACTTCAGATTTAATAAGTACCCTAACCTAACACATTCTTTATTTTCCACCTGGTTTCATTGTGGAGCATGATCTTCGGCCTCCAAGGGCTTAAGTATAGGAATACGAAAGGACCTCCCCTTTTCTTATATGAACCATATTCAGGATACTGACGGACGATATATTATGCTTAAAGGTTCTATTGCTAACCAGGTATATACTTTCGTTAACCTATATGCCCCCAATACAGGCCAGGTTGTGTGGATTACAGAGTCTCTTGCCAAATTAGACCCATATAAAGAAGGTATAGTGATTTTGGGGGGAGACTTTAATATGACATTTGATTCAGAATTGGATTCTACCTCTGAAAGATCAACTATTTCTAATAAGGCACGCAGACATCTCAGAAGACACCTACAAAATTGGTCTGTAGTGGATGTTTGGAGACTCTTCAACCCCAAAGATAGGGATTATACATTCTTTTCTCCGGTGCACGGTTCCTACCATAGAATTGACTACTTGTTTGTATCAAAAGAATACCTCCAATTCTGCAACCTGGCCAGTATTGGCTTGATGCATCTTTCAGACCATGCCCCTGTATTGTTTACTCTAGAGCTGCCCACCTCTGACTCTCGAATCTTTAGATGGCGGTTAAATGAACAATTGATATCACCTGGAGATAATTTGTCTCTTACCCGAAAAACTCTAGAAGAATTCTTCTCTTTGAAAAGCGGTTCAGTATCCTCCCACCTAGTGCTTTGGGATGCTCATAAAGCATATATGAGAGGTCACTTTATCTCTATGGGTTCTAGAATTAAAAAAGCTAGAAAACTCCAGATAGATAATCTATTATCTAAAATCCAGCACTTGGAATCCTTACATAAACAATCCCTGTCAAAAACCCATTATAAAGAATTAACTGATACACGAGAGACCCTCAAAACATTACTAAACTCGAACTCAGCCAAATATTATATTCAAGCCCAATTTAGATATTATGCTCATGGAGACAGAGCGTCAAAATTCATGATGCAATGCATTAAAAAAAGGCAGTCCCTTAATTATATTCATAAAATAAAATCAGCAGATGGAAATACGGCCTTTACCACTTCAGCCATTGCTACTAAATTTAGGGAATTTTACCATTCACTATATAATCTAAAAGAATCAGAGCCCATTCCCCCTGAAAAAATTCCTTCCTCCGACGTTATGTCAGCCTTCTTAGACTCACTGTCCCTTCCTGTCCTCACTGAGGATCAAGCATTAACACTAAAAAGCCCTTTCACCCTGAAAGAGATAGAAGACACCATCAAACAGCTCCCTAAGGGTAAATGCCCAGGCCCTGACGGTCTTTCAGCCACATATTATAAATCATTATCAAACATATTAGGCCCCCACCTTCTTAATGTTTGTAATGTTTCGCTATTGGGTACTCCGATGTCAGTGGATATGACTAGGGCACATAAATCTTTGATCCCTAAAGAGGGGAAAGATAGCTCAAACTGCGCAAATTATCGCCCAATTTCCCTGCTGAACATAGACCTAAAGATTCTAGCGAAAATGTTGGCGACACGCCTCTCCTTATTACTTCCTACACTAATTCAGAGAGACCAAGTGGGCTTTGTGAAAAACAGAGAGGGCAAACAAAATACAGCTAGAGTCCTCAATTGTATTTACCTTGCAAAAAAACACAATCGTCCAATGATCCTTCTCAGCACAGATACTGAGAAGGCATTTGACAGAGTTAAGTTGGAATATATGAAAAACGTTTTATATGCTTTTGGAATCCCGGATTCGTTCATTAAAGCAGTATTCTCTCTTTACTCTAATGCATCAGCTTCTGTCATAGTGAACAACTCTCTCTCAAGCCCCCTTGATATCAGTAATGGGACAAGGCAAGGTTGCCCCCTCTCTCCCCTACTGTTCGTCTTAGTTATGGAAACTCTGTTACAGGCTATTAGGAGAGAGAGGGGGATACAAGGTATGCGTATGGGTGAGGTTGAACATAAAACAGCAGCCTTCGCTGACGATCTACTCATGATGGTCACCAATCCTAAAGTAGCCCTTCCACATATATACCACATATTTGAACAATTTGGCCTATTCTCAAATTTTAAAATTAATATGAGTAAATCCCACATATTAAACATAGGATTCCCCAACTCACTTATACAAGAACTTAAACTCACGTCCCCTTTCAACTGGGATACCCCACATATTACTTATTTGGGTGTAAAAGTAAGCTCAGACCGAGGTGCGTTATTCAATTTAAATTATACTCCACTATTGAATTCAATTAAAGAACAACTGGTCTCCCTTGACAAACATATATTATCTTGGTTTGGTAGAAAAAATATGATAACCTCCCTGATAATTCCTAAATTAACGTATTTGCAACAAGTATTACCAATACCCGTGCCTAACACATTTTACAACAAATTAAACCAAATGATTAGATCATTTATTTGGGCCGGTAAAAGAGCCAGGTTAGCTTTGCATTTGCTAAATAAGCCGAAGCCTTATGGCGGAATAGGGATGCCCAATCCGTTGCTATATAACAAAGCAGTTTTACTGGCTAGAGTAGTGGGATGGTACAAGGGACCAACAGATGAACTATGGGTCAATTTAGAACAGTCACAATTAGAGTTCATGTTTAGTAGTCTTCTGGTGGGAAATGACACGTCAAAAGAACTAAACAAAAACAATAACCCTGTAATCAAATCTACACTGAAAGCCTGGGAGTGGTTTCAATCCACGGAACATGCTTTACCTTTACCTTCTCCATTGCTTCAAATCAGAGATATCTTAACATTTGCTCCCAAAGCTCTTACCTACAGTCTTCCCATTTCGGTGAGACAGTCAACACGCTTGATAATATCTCTTTTCAATGAAAATGGATCCCTGTTAGATTCTGAACATTTGTCCCAGATCTTTCCGGAATGCAAATTCCCAACTCCTTTAGTATCCTTTCTACGTTCCTTCATAACTAAAAATATTAAGTGGAACTCTTTAAACCGACCCTTAAAGTGGCTGGAAGAACTGTTTAAAAATTCAAGCCCGAAGCCAAAAATGATCTCATTGATCTATAAAAAACTTTCCACCCCTATTAATATGCCTAAACCTGCATTTATTAGACAGTGGGAAAGGAATTTGGATTCTGTCTTCCCTCAGGAAACATTGTCCAAAATTCTGTTAAGACCCCACAAAGCATCAAGATGCATTCGAATACAGGAAAACGCCTACAAAATCCTCACAAGATGGTATAAAACCCCTGATGTGACCAAAAGATATAAGGCGGGTAACAATGATGAATGTTGGAGGTGTCGGAAAGATATAGGTACATACTACCACATATGGTGGTCCTGCCCTTTAATCAAAGAATGGTGGTCGAAAAATATTTAAAGAGAGTAATAAGATATGCCACTCCACAGTTCCCATAACGCCAAACTTAGCCCTCTTAGGCGTACATACCTCTAACACTAAGACAAACCTTCCCTCTTTATTTAATCACATGCTCAATGCGGCACGTTTACTAATTCCCAAATTCTGGCTGTCGGAGTAAACTCCATCCATAGCCCAATGGATAGCTAAAATAGACCAACTACACAGATTTGAGGAGTGAGCCTCTTGGGAAAATAATAGACATGAAGATTTCAAAAAGATCTGGTCACACTGGGCGTCATTTAGAGGTTACTAAATCACTTAGAGGTTACTGAACCGTTAGAATGGTGATGTCCTTCTTTACAATTATGCAAAAATGTAACAAGTTGGACATATTATATCCTTTTTTCTTTCTTGATGCTCCTACTTGTCTAGTCATTGTAGGTCTGCTACTTACTAAACACGACTATAATATTGTTACGGATCTATATCAGTATTGTCATTTTGAGTTTGTACCTGAGAAGAAAGTTACTTTTCTGTAATGTGTTATTCACATTTTCTATGTAATGTCAGTATATTCTTCAATAAAGAATTAAATATAAAAAAATAAAATAAAAGTAAAATTATGAAAAATATTGACTGAAATTTACCACTATCATGAAGTGCAATGTGCCACGAGAAAACAATCTCAGAAAGGCTTGGATAAGTAAAAACGTTCCAAAGTTATTACCACATTAAGTGACACGTCAAATTCCCCAAAAAACGGTCTGATCCTTAAAGTGAAATATGGCAGGGTTCTGAAAGGGTTAAACCCTTTACTACTGAATATTAAGTCTTAAAATTAATATTTATCTCTGCTGTTCTCTTACCCACAGCTTTGAAGAGTAAAAGTATTGCTTGAGGCTAGAAACCACAATGTGGTGACAGTGTGCTGTGCGGTCTAGTATTTGGGCGTGTTTAACTTGTTTTGAGACTTGTATGAAAGGTTTGTGTAAGAATGAATGTGGGAAGCAGAGTCAAGTTACATCCAAGACCTGTGTGTAGGGAGAAGCACACAGAACACATAGTTTAATTGAAAGATTCAGCAAAACTTTAGTAATTTAATGCAATCATTTACGTCTTATTCTGGGCTTAGAAGTCTTGTGCGCTATCTTGTGGTCAATCACTGAGTAGGACGGCCAACATGAGTCCTAAGTGGAGAAGAACGAATTTTCCAAAATTCTAATCGATTGTCCTTTTCAGTGTCGAAAGTATCCCAGAATCTATGACACTATGAGGTCTCCTAGGACTGTATCCAATGCTTTTCAAACCCAGCATTAGTCATATCAAAGTGACAGCAACATATATGGTTATAGGTGAATGGATGTAGACTTTAGTAACAAAGAGCTCTGTTTAAAAACATATTACACTTTTGCAAACTGAAGATTCAATGGTTACACTTAGCAATTGCTGTAGATAAATTTTAAACAATAAGTGACATCATATCTGCCACATCTGTATCAGTAGGCAATGGCACATTATCAATACCAAGATTTAATTTTAAATTAAACAAGTTATTTGCTTTTTGTATATTGATGTTGTGCTGTGTTCTCTTCTCCATTTACTTGCTCACTGTCGACATTGCACCATCCTTTCCTATTCACTTCAATGGAACAGCTCCATTCTATTTACTTGATTAGGAGAGAGCCATCCCATTGAAGTGAATGGGACAAAGGATCTGTGCTTTCACCTGCTCACCACTGCCATGTTGGTGGCGAACAGGTAAACAGTGAGGAGACCACAGCACCCGTATGACATACAGTAAACAGATAATAATCAGTCAGCAACAAACGAAAACTATGAGAAACAGCTACTGAATAATGCTCATGATAAGCCTTGATGTATGGGGACAAGGTTGTAACAAATGTCTGAGCCACGTTAAAATAATTTTCGACCATGGAGGACTGTTTGCACCTACAGGTATGCAACTGGCTGCAGGGTTTAAACACACCCAACATCGAGCAGACATGGTATAGTCACACAGTCAGGTTTCTACATGCAGTTTTGGAAGCCAAAATCAGGAGTGAATAAAAAAAAAAAGAGAAAGGATTGTATCTGCTCGTTCTGATTCTGGCTTCCAAAACTGCATGAAGAAATATGACTGTGCAGTTGCACCCGCAGGATCAGTAAAGAAAGGCTAATGTTTCAGAGCCACTCAATGAACTCAACAGTCTGGGGCAAAAAAAATGAAATCCACCATGTTAGGGCTCTATTAGGGTACAGCCACACTGTCGGATTTCTGCATGCAGTTTTGGAAGCCAAACTCAACAGTGAATTCAAAAACAAGGAGAAGTGGTATCTGTCCTTTATACTTTTTCTCCATGATTTACTCCTGATTTTGGCTTCCAAAACTGTATGGAGAAACATGACCATGTGGTGGTACCCTCAGGATCCGTAAAGAAAGGCCAGTATTTCAGAGCCACTCAATGAAGTCAACTGTAACATAATAACATAGTATATAAGGCCGAAAAAAGACATCTGTCCATCCAGTTCGGCCTGTTATCCTGCAAGTTGATCCAGAGGAAGGCGAAAAACCCCTGTGAGGTACAAGCCCATTTTCCCCACGTAGGGGCGAAAAATTCCTTCCTGACTCCAATCAGGCAATGTCCCCTCTCTAGTAGCTATAGCTGGTAATATTATTAAACTCCAGAAATTCATTCAAGCCCCTCTTGAATTATTTTATTGTACTCACCATCACCACCTCCTCAGGCATAGAGTTCCATAGTCTCATGGCTCTTATTGTGAAGAATCCTCTTTTATGTTTGTGTACAAACCTTCTTTCCTCCAGACGCAGAGGGTGTCCCCTTGTCACAGTCCTGGGGATAAATAGATGATGGGAGAGATCTGTCACGGCTGAGGATGGGGAAAACCCTCAGCCGTGCGATGCCAGAAGATGTTACGCGCTGCTTGGCCAGGAGGACAGTATTAGGGAGCAGGTCACCTCCTATCGCGTCCCTAAACTGACCCTGACTCCTAATCATATGAGTCAACCCTGAAGGTGGGAGGACTCATACACCGGATGCCTTGGGGTCCCTGCTAGCCCTCAGGATTGCCCTGGAACAAGGAGCAGGGTTAGACGACCTGTTCTTCCTAGGCACGGAGGAACAGGAGTCTCACTAGCCAAGCTGCAAAGGGAAGAGGACATAAACGGCCTATGGATATGGCAGGAGGATGAAAAGCACTTCCACACTTACCTGCCAAAGACACACAGACTGGATCCTGTGCAATACAGCAAGTGTCCACACCCAAACACCAGTGGACACAGCACACACACAAACACACAGGAAACCAGATCCATAGGTGCATAACATAACAAGGAAAACATCAAGTGGACATAACATAAACTTAAGAATCACAATTAGTTTGTTTTACATTTATGACCACAAGGGTGGCCCTCACTGGCAGATGGTATTCACAGGAGGCTGCTCCAGCTAAGCATGGCTGAAGCAACCCACTGAGCCATGCCAAACACAGAGGCTTTATAGGCCTAAGTGGCCACACCCACACAGACACACCCAGTGTCTCACACACACAGAAAGGGAGTTAACCCTTCCATCACCAGGGAAGGGAAAACACCACTAAAAGGGGACAGTGCACACAATACATAAAACACAGTGCACACCATACACACACACACCTAACACAGAGGTAGTCAGGTGTAACCGCATGCCACTGCAGCAAGCTGCCTAGCACCACTCAGGCTGCTCTGCTGACACATACACAACACAACTAGTTGCCCGCGGCAACCACAAGTGAGGCCACACACCAGCGGCCCTCACCTGTGGTTGAACGCCCAAACTAAACCGCAGGCAACCGCATGCGGTTAAGGAGTCACGGTCATAGCCATGGCCGTGACAAGATCTCTGTACTGTCCCCTGATAAATTTATACAAAATAATTAGATCTCCCCTCAGTCGTATTTTTTCTAAAGTAAATAACCCTAATGTTGATAATCTTTCAGGGTACTATAGTTACCCCATTCCAGTTATTACTTTAGTTGCACTCCTCTAAACCCTCTCCAGCTCTGCTATGTCAGCCATGTTCACAGAAGCTGTACACAGTACTCCATGTGTGGCCTGACTAGAGATTTTTAAAGTGTTAGGACTATGTTCTCAGCACGGGCATCTATGCCCCTTATGACGCAACCAATTATCTTATTGGCCTTGGCAGCATCTGCCTCACACTGGTTTTTACTGCTTAGTTTGCTGTTTATTAAAATTCCTAGGTCCTTTTCTATGTCAGTGCTACTCAGTGTTTTACCATTTAGTATGTACGGGTGACTTGCATTATTCCTTCCCATGTGCATAACCTTACATTTGTCAGTGTTAAACCTCATCTGCCACTTCTCTGCCCAAGCCTCTATCTATCCATATCCATCTGTAGCTGTATATTTTACTGTGCAAGCCTTCTACAAGATCATTAATAAATATATTGAAAAGAATAGGGCCCAATACTGACCCCTGTGGTACTCCGCTAGTGACAGTGACCCAATCTGAGTGCGTACCGTTAATAACCATCCTCTGTTTTCTATCATTGAGCCACTTACCCACATACAGACTTTTTCTCCCAGTCCGAGCATTCTCATTTTATATACTAGCCTTTTATGTGGTACAGTGTCAAATGCTTTGGAGAAGTCCAGATATACGACATCCATTAATTCGCTGCTGTCAAGTCTAGAACTTATCTCCTCATAAAAAACTGATTAAATTAGTTTGACATGACCGATCCCTCATAAAGCCATGCTGATATAATGTTATTTGCTTGTTTTCATTGAGATCCTCCAAGATAGCATCTCTTAGAAAACCTTCAAACAGTTTGCCCACAACAGATGTTAAACTTACTGGCCTATAGTTTCCGGGGTCTGTTTTTGCACCCTTTTTGAATATTGGCACATTTGCTATTCGCCAATCCTGTGGAAGATTTCCTGTCAGTATAGAGTCTGTGAATATCAGAAATAAGGGTCTGGCTATGACATTACTTAATTCTCTTAGGATACGGGGGTCTATGCCACCTGGCACTGGCGATTTGTATATTTTAATCTTTTTAAGTCGCTGTTGCACTTCTTCCTGGGTCAGACAGGGCACTTTTAATGGGGAATTTTCTTTTTACATTCTGCATTTCATCTGACAGTTTATTTTCCTCAGTGAATACATTGGAGAAAAAAATATTTAATAGCTTTGCTTTCTCCTCGTCGCTCTCTACAACTTCCCCCTCATTGCTCTGTAGAGGGCCGACACCTTCTGATTTATACTTTTTTACCATTTATATAATTGAAGTACATTTTAGGGTTAGTTTTGCTCTCTTTGGCAATTAATCTCTCGGTCTCTAGTTTGGTGAACTTTTATTAGTTTTTTTACATATTCTATTTTTTTTTCCTTATAGTTTTTCAGTGCTTCCTCGCTACCCTCCTGTTTTAGTGATTTAAATGCTTTCTTTTTGTCATTTATTGCCTTCTTTACAGTTCTATTTATCCACATTGGTCTCTTCTTGTTCCTTAACCTTTTATCCCCATAAGGTATGTACATCTCACAACTAGATTTTATGATGCTTTTAAAAATATCCCATTTTGTGGCTGTATTTTTATTTTTTAGGATTTTGGCCCAGTTTTGGCCTCTCTTAGTTTGCTAAAGTTAGCTTTTTTGAAGTTGGGTATTTTTGTTCCTCCCTGTAGAAACGCTCATTGAAGGATAATTGGGAGGTTATTACTTTATGGTCACTATTTCCCAGGTGTCCCCGACCTGCACATCTGTTGTTCTGTCAGGTCTATTGATTAATACTAAGTCCAGTATGGCCATCCCTCTAGTCGGGTCCTGAACCAGTTGGGAAAGGTAATTGTCTTTGGTTATTGCCAAGAACCTGTTTCCTTTTTGAGATGTACAGCTTTCAGTTTCCCAGTCTATATCTGGGTAGTTGAAGTCCCCCATAATAACCACCTCATTATGATTTGCCCCCTTGTTTATCTCATTTAGTAGTAGATTTTCTGTGGACTCTGGTCTATTAGGTGGTTTATAATAAACTCCTATTAGTAATTTATTATTATTTTTGCCTCCATGTATTTATACCCACAGTGACTCCACATGTTTATGTCCCTCACTTATATCTTCTCAGACTGTGGGCTTTAGACAGGACTTTACATAAAGGCAGACCCCTCCCCCTCTCCCATTTTGACGATCCTTTCTAAACAGACTGTAACCTTGTACATTTATTGCCCAGTCATAACTATCATCCAGCCATGTCTCAGTTATTCCCACTATGTTATAGTCCTCCTCACACATCACTAATTCCAGTTCACCAGTTTTATTAGTCAAGCTTCTGGCATTAGTATACATACAATTAAGAGGTTTATGTATATTTTTTACCCTTCACCTTCCCTTCTGAACTGTTCTAGTCCCTCCTTCCATTCCTCCCCCAGTACCACTACCTTGCCCCGCTCTCTATTTGCACTATATTCCCATCCTATAACGTAATTACTCTCCCCTCCAGTCCCAAGTTTAAACACTCCTCCAACCTTCTAGCCATCTTTACCCCCCCAACACAGCTGCCCCTTCCACATTGAGGTGCAGCCCATCCCTACGATAGAGCCTGCAGCTGACAGAGAAGTCGGCCCAGTTCTCCAGGAACACGAACCCCTCCTTTCTACACCAGTTCTTGAGCCACTTCTTAACCTCCCTAATCTCCCGCTGCCTTCCTTGTGTGGCTCGTGGTACAGGCAGTATTTCGGAAAACACTACGTTTGAGGTCATTGCCGTAAGCTTTTGACCTAAATCTCTAAAATCATTTTTAAGGACACTCCACCTTCCTCTAACTTTTTCATTGGTTTCGATATGGACCATGACCGCTGGGTCTTCTCAAGCCCCTCCCAGTAATCTGTCAACCCGATCCACAATGTGTCAAACTCTAGCGCCAGGAAGACAACACACTGTTCGGCGATCACGGTCTTTGTGACAGATTGCCCTTTCTGTACCCCTAATAATAGAGTCTTGGGAAAAAACAATGAAATTTATGAAGTTAGGGACTTATTAGAGTATGGCCACATGGTCAGGTTTCTGCATGCAGTTATCGAAGCAAATATCAGTAGTAAATTCAGAAACGAGGAGAAATTGTACCAGTACTTTATACTGTCTTTCCTTCTATTATCCACTTCTGATTTTGGCTTCCAAAACTGCATTCAGAAACCTGACCGTGTGGTCGTTTCCTTACCGTGCCCCATGTGCTTACATGTGCAGTACAACGTCGATGGACAATAACAGATCCATCATTTGCACCTGCCAGATTACAGGTGCATTCATTATTGACAGCAAATCCTTGATAACATAGGGAGATGTGCTGCCTGTAACAGGGCATGTTTTGCCCTGATGAAAGAAACCTATCAGTTGACAAATAAGAGTTTGCTCATTCATCAGCTGATCGGCTGCTCGATTGTATGCACCAATTAACATAAAAGAGAGTTCCTATAAACTTTTGTTCCTGATAATTGGCCTGAAAATCTTGCAGTCTAAGGCCTCATGCACACGACCGTTACGTTTTTAGCGGTTCGCAAAGCACAGATCCTCAAAAAACGGAACGGGCAGCCCATTGTAGAAATGCCTAATCTTGTCCGCAAAACGGACAAGAATAGGGCATGGAGTGCTGTCCGCATCTTTTGCGGCCCCATTCAAGTGAATGGGTCCGCACCCGAGCCGCAAAAAATGTGGCTCGGATGCGGACCACTAAAACGGTTGTGTGCATGAGGCCTTATAGGGACTGTACTATAATAATTAATCAGAATGAGTGTGGGAGCTGTAAATAAGCAACAAAGGGGCCGTGACATTGGTCATCTTGATTTTGTGTTCCAAACCACATTAAAAAAAACTTGAACGTGTGGCCCTATCATTAGTAATAAGTACTGTAATAATGCTACCCAATTTTATCCCATGCTGGATTCCATGAAATGTGAAGTGTTGAAGTGTCATACTCAATACCAATATACAGTGGTGCTTGAAACTTTGTGAACCCTTCAGAATTGTTTATATTTCTGCATAAGTTTGACCTAAAGTCCTAAAAGTAGATAAAGATATCATGTCTGTGAGTGGCAAAAGTTTGTGAACCCTTGCTTTCAATATCTGGTGTGACTCCCTTGTGAAGTAATAATTGTAAATAAATGTTTCTGGTAATTAGTCCTGCACATCGGCTTGGTGGAATTTGAACCCATTTCATCGTACAAAACAGCTTCAACTGTTATGTTGATGGGTTTCCTCCCATGAACTCCTCACTTCAGGTCCTTCTGCCACATTTCTATTAGATTTAGGTCAGGGCTTTAACTTGGTAATTTTCAAACTTTAAGTTGATTCTTATATTAATGGAAGCATCCCTTGTGGTCATCTCAGAGCGGACAGCCAGACCTACCAAACGTGGCTTCCGCGATCAAGAGGAAGCACTGCAGCAGAGGGGGGAGTTATATAACCTCATTAGAGGGAGGGGTTAACATCTCCTCTACACCCCTATGAGGCATTCTCAACCTTCCATTAACCCCTTAGTTAACCAACCCCATAACAGGGGCCAGATGACCCGCATTAACCTGGGGGTTGGGAAGGGGAGGGGGGACCACCAGTCCCTAAGCACTCTCCCCAAAAAGTTGGGCGCTTGCCAAACTAAATTTGCAGCCTCTACGGCATCTGTGTGAGATACAAGCTTGAAATACTGCAATAATATTCAGGGTTTAAAACAACACCCATTTTTGGCAAAACCCTACATCTGGGTCCTATGCTTCTTTTGTTCATGTGACATACAAGCTAGAAATACTGCAATAATATTTTGGGTTAAAAAACCACCTATTTTGGGCAAAAAACTAAATTTGCAGCCTTTGCAGCATCTGTCAGTGTGAGATACAAGCTTGAAATACTGCAATAATATTCAGAGTTTAAAAAAAACTGTCAGTGTGAGATACACAAGTTAGATAATGTTGTTCTATTCCGTTATAAAAAAAAACACCCATTTTGGTCAAGGTCCAAAATTTGAGCAATATGAGGAGAGCGTCAAATAAGGGAATAAGGGACGTGGCCCCGGTCGTGGTGCTGCTGGTGGATATCCTGTTGCAGGGAGAGGACGTGGTCGATCTGTGCCAGCTACACGCACAATTGAAACACCTTCCTCAGGTGCGAGTAGGCGACAGAACCTTCAATGTTATTTAGTCGAGGCCTAATGCGGCTCTACGAATGGTGAGGCGAGAACAAGTACAGGCGATAGTAGATTGGTTTGCTGACAGTGCCTCCAGTTGCTTCACATTGTCTCCCACCCAGTCTCCTGATAAAAGATCAGAGTTGGCACCTGCAGCCGATGTCCATCAGTCTTTCACCTTACCCCCTTGCAAATCATCCAAGCAGTCTGAGCCCCAAGTCATGCAGCAGTCTCTTCTGCTTTTTGATGACTCTGCTAGCAGGGTTTCCAAGGGCCATTCACCTAGCCCTGACCCAGAAGTAGAAGAGATGCCAAACCACTTATGTCTCAAGATGAGTGCATGGGAGGACCACGTTTCAGATGATGACAAAACACAGGTGCCATCTACTGTGGCTTTCGGCAGTGAGCAGACTGACAGGGAGGGCAGGGGTGAAGACTGGGTGGAAGATGATGTGGAGGACGATGAAGTCCTTGACCCCACATCGAATCAAGGTCATGCAAATGACATGTGTAGTTCGCAGGAAGAGGCGGTGGCCGCACAGAACCACTAGCACAGCAGAAGAGGGAGCAGGGTGCAAAAGCGTAGGGGCCGTCCCCTAGACAGTACGCCTGCTACTGCCCACCGCAGCAAGGGACCGAGCACACCAAATTCAGCTCCAAGGAGTTCCCTAGTTTGGCAGTTCTTCAGACAATGTGCTGACGACAAGACACAAGTGTTTTGCACGCTGTGCAATCAGAGCCTGAAGCGAGGCATAAACATTCTCAACCTGAGCACAACCTGCATGACCAGGCATCTATGTGCAAAGCCTGAGCTGCAGTAGAGTAGACACCTTAAAAAAACAAGAAAGGTTTCTAGCTCCTCCTGCTAGGTACCCCCCTACCCACCCACGATCCCTGGCCCTAAATGCCAGCATTTAAAAATGACTGTCCTTTGGAATTATGTCATTCGGTCTGGTGGAGACGAAGAGTTTTAAAAGCCTTATGGCGGTGGCTGTCCCATAGTACGTCTTGCCCAGCCACCACTACTTTTACAGGTGTGCAATCCCTTCCCTGCACAACCAAGTGGGGTACAAAATCAGGTGTGCACTGCGCAACACCATCTGTGGCAAGGTCCACCTAACTACGGATATGTGGACCAGTAAGCACGGTCAGGGACTTAATATCTCCATAACAGCACACTGGGTAAATGCAGTGGCGGCTGGGCCTGAGGCAGATAACAGTTTAGCGCATGTCCTTCCACCACCGAGGATTGCAGGGCGCTTCAGTTTGCCTCCTGTTGCTTCATCCTCCTACTCCACTTCCTCATCCTCTACCGGCTCCTTATCCGGCCAGGGGATCACGACAGTGTGGTAAGTCAGCATCAGCAGAGGCAGATGGGCCTGAGGTCTGTAAATTACCACCCGAAAATAAAATGTGGAGGATGGAGTTGTCAGAGAGAGCAGTGGGAGAAATTGTAACTAGAGTCGATTTAAATAAAAAGAGAGAGAGGTTGTATATGTCCTTTATACTTTGTCTAATTTTATGATCCACTCCTGACTTTGGCTTCAAAACCTACATAAAAAACCTGACCATCTAGCTGTACCCTAGCCCCCTGATTGGCCGCCTTAGGGATGAGCTCCGCCCATGATGGGAGTGGCCTAGGTGACTTAAACAGCTGTTCCCGGCGCCCGCGTCACGGCCATCCTAGCGCCGACGCTGCCACCTCCACAACTGAGAGGGGCAGCATTGTCTATTTGTCTGTTAAGTGTTGTGTGTCTAAGCCCCAGCTCCTGATGATATGTTAAAAATAAACGCGTTGAGCAGATAATGGGCAAAATATAGAGATAGAAAGACTTTAGCTGCTAGGTACAAGGTGATGTGCCGTCCCGGGCACTGCATTGTGGGGAGAGGGTGGGATTATCTGGGGAAGAAATAGGAGTAGCTGTGGGTTTCTGAGTAGCTGTGCAGGATGAGCATACAATAACGCTCTGAAGTATACTACAGACAGCACCTTGGCCCACGTCTCTCCTTCCAACAATCAATTATCCATCCCTTCCCCCCCTCTCTTAGTGCCCGTTCTCTGTTGATTTGTTTGTGGAAGCATCCCATCAGAACTCTGGTGGATGCTCCACAATTGATAGGGGTCTACTTACCTTGTAAGCTCTTGTCCGGGAGACATATATTCCCCTCATACAAGTGAAAGGGGCGGCTTAATCACTGGCCGGAGCTAGTGCTTTTTCTGGCATTATTTGCTATACAAGGGATAACCCCTATTGTGAACATTAGTTTCTCTAGGATAGTACTCTCCTTCTATATTTTAAGGTATACTAATAAAGTTTAATTTTTTTAAGTATACAATTATACAAACGTTCAGTTGTTCAGTAATTAGTGTTTAGAGGTGAACGTAATCCAATCATATCTCAGTCAGTGAATTATGTTACAAAGTATCATATGTATTGGGCTTAGGGATATACAGGGAGCTGATCATTATCACCCATAAAACCAGTTCTTCTGTCAAATATCCTAAGAAACAATATCAGACTTGGGAACAGGAAAACTAATGGTATCACCAATCAGGTTTAGCCACAATGTGGTCAATGGCTAAAAAATGTACAAAGAGATTGTTCAGAAGATGTTATTGCAAGTCAAGAACCAAGAAAGGATTGGTGGAAGGAGAAGAAACACTCCACAGCTTGGTAGGAAAGATTGGTGAATGTCTCATGATCATATCAATTGATTAAGTGTGCACTCATCTGTCTACAGTCAGATCCATAAATATTGGGACATACAATTCTAACATTTTTGGCTCTATACACCACCACAATGGATTTGAAATGAAACAAATGCTGATGTGCTTTAACTGCAGACTGTCAGCTTTAATTTGAGGGTAATTACATCCAAATCAGGTGAACAGTATAGGAATTATTAACACTGAAAGCCAAATAAGGCTAATTACCCAAACTTGACCCTGATATAAAGTGTATATAAAATGTAACTTTTATTCATACTGGTTTAAAACAACTCTTGTGAGCCCAAAAAATATTAAAATTAGCTGCATCCAGTGTGTATGCTATTAGAAATCATGCGCTATGCAAATGGTAGCCTGCAGGGGACGTGCACTATCCCCCCAATGCTACACAATGTCTGTGAAATGCTAAAGTGAAACTGTGCAAGGATCACCAGTTACTTCACTGGCAATTAGACTCCCTTAAGGATAATGCAACACCATATACTGGTTACATATCCACTGAGGCTTTTAGCTACGCTATACTGGATGCAGACACCTAAAAACTTCTAACTGCCCCCCAACATGTTTCACCAACAAAATGGCTTCATCAGAGGCTCGGGCAGCAAAGTGCTTGTGTATAGATTGTGGTGGTGTATAGAGCCAAAAATGTTACAATTCTGTCAATGTCCCGATATTTATGGACCTGACTGTATATGTCCTATATATGTTTTAATTAGTCTTCTTTATTTCATGGTGGGTTTAGTGTAATATTGTGTGTATTGGCTTGCTAGCATGCTCATTCAAGAACCTAATAAGGATGCATAGATGTATTTACCACCTGATCTTTATTTGACCTTTCGATGTCAAGTCAAATAAAGTTGTCAGCTGGACCTAATTGATGTGGTTCTGAATCTTTCATGTCCAGATATACATGTAGGTATCTATGTGTACTAGATAACCACTTCCAGACACAGCTAGTTTGTCACTGTATGTGCAAATAACTTTGGATTGCTTTTAATTATCCAAGTGATTCAGAGATTTATTTTTTATTATTATTATTGTACTTTATGTTAGAGGTAAATTTGGGTCAATATGTTTTATCTTTATAAAAAAAAAATGTGGAAAAATTTTCTACATTAGAGTTTCTATGCTTTCAAGGGGGCATTCACGCGACCGTATGTATTTTGCGGTCTGCAAAATACGGATGCAAAAAAATACAGATGATGTCTGTGTGATGTACGTGTGCATCCATATTTTTTTCTGCCGAGTGCTGACTCATTGACTTCAATGGGTCCATGGTCCACATTTGTGGCCAAGAATAGGACATGTTCTATGTTTTGCAAAAGGAACATACGGATGTGGAAAGTACATGGAATTTAACTTCATTTTGCTGGTCAGTACAATTACAGAAATACACATTTTATATAGGTGTTTTTTAATTTTGTTATTATCTACATAATGCATTAAAAATTATGTCTTTTTCGTCTTTTTCTAAGAGCCATGTTTTTTTTGGGTGATTGTCTTTTGTGAGGGTTCTTTTTTTGCAGGATGAATTGATGTATTAATTTGTATAGATTTGAGGTACATAAGATCTTTTGATCACTTGATTTTATGTTTTTGGAAGGCGAGGTGACAGAAAAATGGCTGTTCCAGCATTGTTTTTTTTTTTTCTTTTCTTCTTACAGAAGTGCTCAGCTTCTTCTAAAATAGCAAAGACAATGGGCCAGATTAATCATTACTCTGACAGCTCACTCCACTTTAACATATGGCTAAAGTCAGTTTTAGCCAAGTCAGATTTATGATCGTCCCTTTAAGACTGTAATAAATGTGGTTTGACGGTAGCATTTTATCCGTCAGTAAGCAGCTTTACAAAAGTCGCACGTTTTTATGAAAAAGTTGCACGTTTTTATGAAAAAGTCGCATGTTCTATTAAAAAGTCTCATAAGATAAGCATGGTCCTCACTAGAGTGAAATAGCGACTTTTTAGCGACTTTTTAAATAGTCCCAATAGTAAATCTGTCTAGAGATTCATTTACATAAGAAAACACGCCCACTTTCAGAAAACTGGCGAGCATAGTGCAGAGCAGAAAAAAGTCGCAAATTTGTGCGCACTTTTAGCTTTTGGGACTTTTTCACTCCATTATTCTGACCTGAGCTAATGATAAATCTGGCCTATTGTGTGGTCATTCAGGGGTAATACTTTTAGACCTGGTTCCAGTGTGGCCCTCTAATGAAGTCAGTGTTCACATCTGAGACTTCAGCTTTATGCTGGGTTGACAGCCAATGATCTAGACACAGCCCTGATACACCATGATACTACCACCATCATGTTTTATAGATGGGTTGAGGTATTCATACTGGAATGAAGTGTATCCCTTTCTCCAAACATAACACTTCACATTTAAAACAAAGTTCTATTTTGGTCTCATCTGTCCACAAAACATTGTTCAAATAACCTTCTAGCTTGCCCAGGAAATAGCAAGCGCAGATGGGCAGTAATGTTCTTCTTGCAGTCCTACTATGCACACCATTGTTGATAAGTGTCCTCCTGATAGTGGGGTCATAGACTCATTAAAGGGGTAGTCCCATCACAGACAATGAGGGCATATTGCTAGGATATATCCCCATTGTCTGATAGGTGCGGGTACCACCTCTGGGACCCGCACGTACACTGGGAACGGAACGGGGATAAGTGGTGGAGGACACACCGTGCATGCACAGCCATCCTCCATTAATTTCTATGGGACTGCCAAAAATAGCTGAGTGCTGTAAATATAAGATGGGTATCAGTGGTCTACCTCTTAACTTCACCTTCATTGAACTTGCTTGTCCACCACACCCCAGCACATTCATTTTCATTCCTGTGTCTGCCTGGAGGGAAAGTAGTCAAGAAATACTGGAATGGGCAGAAGTCACAGACCAACCTTGGTAGTCACTGAATGAAACAATTAGTACATGAAATGTGTGTAAATGTGTATATATATATATATATATATATATATATATATATATACCCACAAAACCAGTTCTTCTGTCAAATATCCTAAGAAACAATATCAGACTTGGTGGGCTGGGAACAGGAAAACTAATGGTATCACCAAACAGGTTTAACCACAATGTGGTCAATAGCTAAAATGTGTACAAAGAGATTGTTCAGAAGATGGTATTGCAAGTCAAGAACCAATCAAGGATAGGAGGAAGGAGAAGAAACACTACAAACTTGTAGTTTTACCAATCAATCAAGCAAACAAACCTGTTGATCAATAAACAAGTTAAACTACATAGAGCAGTCTTCTTATTTGAAAGACAGGAATGGTTTAGGGCTCATGCCCACGAACGTAAGGGCTCCGTGCCCGTGCTGCAGACTGCAAATTGCGGTCCACAATGCACGGACACAGACCACGGGGCAGCCGCATGCGGATCGTGAACCCATTTACATCCGACGGTCCGAGTGCTTCTGTGGGGTTTCAATCCGTGCCTCCGTTCCAATCCAATCTCCGTGATTGCGGACCCAATGAAGTGAATGGGTCCGTGATGCGGAATACACACGGCCGGTGCCCGTGTACTGCAAACCCGCTGTATGAGGGATGCAATACGGCCACGGGGGGCACCCGGTCGTGTGCATGAGCCCTTATGCTGAATGTCAGACTGCACACTGTGTGTATGAAGGCAGAACAGCTAGTTTGTCACTGTATGTGGTAATAACATTATTTTAAAAAAATGTGGAAAAGTTAGCAATTTTCGACATTACAGTTTATCTTCTTTTAAGGGGGCATTCACACGACTGTATGTATTTTGCAGATGATGTCTGTGTAATGTACGTGTGGCATCCATTTTTTTTTCTGCTGACTTATTGACTTCAATGGCTCCATGGTCCGCATTTGTGGCCATGGATAGGACATGTTCTATGTTTTGCAGAAGGAAAATACGGATGTGGAAAGTACATGGATGTTAACTTCATTTTGCTTGTCATTATGAGTACAGAGATGCAAATTTTATATATATATTTTTTTTACATAATGCATTAAACATTATGTTTTTTTTCGTCTTTTTATGAGAACCATGGGTTGTTTTTTGTGATTGTCTTGTGTGAGGGTTCTTTTTTGTGGGATAAGTTGATATTCATTTTAGGTACATAAGATCTTTTGATCACTTGATTTTATGTTTTTGGAAGGCAAAGTGACATAAAATTGGCTGTTCCGGCATTGTTTTTGTATTTTCTTATTACAGAAATGTGTGGTCCTTCATGGGTAATACTTTTAGACCTGGCTCAAGCTAAGTTATGTGTGGCCCTCTAATGAAGTCAGCGTTCAAATCTGAGACCTCAGCATTCTGCTGGGTTGACAGCCAATGATCTAGATATCTGTTCCTATAAGATGTGTATAAAGTGCTGTCAATATACATTTTGAGAAAAATAACAATTAACATTTTGGTGAAACTTTTAAGACTTGATATGAGATATTTTAAAGAGTTGAGGCTTATAGTCTATACAATCCATGTATTATTCATAGTCTATTTAACATATGTTTAGATTCATTTACACAAAATATTATACTGTATATCATATGATGGACACTGTATTTACACTGGACACTAAGCACACAAACGCCTTAAGGAACAACATTCATATTCAGTAGGCAATATATCAGCTTTTCCACAGTTGGGCTGTCTCATGAGGTTGGAACTGGTAACAGTAATAATAATACATGGTGCTCATATTGTTCATGTTCTTGTCACTAAGCAAGTATTTGATCCAACGCGATCATAATGTGCAGAGTGATGGGACAAGGGTACTCTAGCTAGTTGAGGACAGAATGGAGTGGAGATACTGTATTTGCGACTAGGTTAGCAAAGACCTCCTACTGTATGTGAAGAAAATAATAGAGGAAACAGAAAGAGCTCAGTTTTTATAAGATTATGTTTGAGATAAGCTATATAGAGGAAAGGGCCATGTCAGTCACCCAATTAGTGATGTTATAAGCAGCAGGAAAAATGTCCCAGGAGGATGTATTTGGTTGGGTGTCATCACTATAAAAATGGTACTGAAAATCAAACCTGCTGATACTCTAGAACGATGTAGAGAGAAAACACGAGGGGGAAATGGTGACACTAAACCTCGGTTAACCCAGTCAGAGAGAAGTGGAGAGAAAGAAGAGGCAGCAAAGGCCATTATGAAAATTGACCACTAAAACTTGACTTTTAATAGAGGTATGGTCAATTATAAAATCATTGAATACCATTTCCTACTAATGCTAGATATATAGGGCAGGATAAATTAGGAAAAAATTCCCTATCTCTCACCCTATGTCTATTTAAGCCCTACCTATAAATGGAATAGCCGCCCCCGATAGAGGCGATCCTGCGTCAGGAACCTCCTGCTCACCCTAATAGGTCCCTGACAAAGAAAAAAGTCCCATGACCAATTGTTGCATGCAAAGGTCCATCTGTCAGGTAGGGTATAGTCATACACCTTATAGTTGGCTAATATCAAAACAAAAAAGCAAAAGAACAGAACACACAAACCAATCCTCAGAAAGATATGCATAAAAATGTATCAATGCACAACCATATCTATAGTATGTCCCAATTAGGTATCAAGTCCCAACATTGCACTGGGCTGGTGGGAGGATACAGTTGTTTTCACGGATGATACATTAATATGGACCCAATTTATTCTCTTATTGGTATGCTACTGTATATTGACAATATTTTGGTATTTTGGACAGGGACTACCAGTGAATTTAAACAATTTATGGATATACCTAATGTAAACCATATTGGTTTGCATTTCACATCTGAGATTGACAATGTATCTATATCATTTCTTGACCTAAAAATCAGTAAGGGACAAGACCAACAATTAAAGACCACGCTTTATCGTAAACAAACTGCAACTAATAGTTTCCTGAGGTGGAAAAGTTATCATCCTAAATCATTAAGAAAAGGCATCCCAAAGGGTCAATTTTTAAGGGTGAGACACAATTGTTCCACATTGGATGAATTTGAACTCGAGGCAACAAAACCCTTTTATAGATTTAAACAGAGAGGACATCCTGACGATTGTTTGAAACAAGCTTGGCTTAATGCACATGAAAGTGATTGTGCATCTCTCCTTCAATCACGAGACAAAAAAGAGGGCGGCCTAATACGTATTATTGGGTCTTTTGACTCTCAACATAGCCAAGTTCGGGACATCCTTAACCGATATTAGTCCCTTCTCAGAACAGATCCGTAATTAAAAGATCATTTGGCAGACACCCCGTCTATAACATTTCGTAGAGGAAGAAATATCGGTGACTACCTAATTTTAACATATATTTGCTAGTAACATCTCTAGTTTGTAGTGTTTCTTCTCCTTCCTCCTATCCTTGATTGGTTCTTGACTTGCAATACCATCTTCTGAACAATCTCTTTGTACACATTTTAGCTATTGACCACATTGTGGTTACACCTGATTGGTGATACCATTAGTTTTCCTGTTCTTTTTTGGTTTGATATTAGCCAACTATAAGGTGTATGACTATACCCTACCTGACAGATGTACATTTGCATGCAACAATTGGTGATGGGACCTTTTTCTGTGTCAGGGACCTATATAAGGGTGAGCAGGAGGTTCCTGACACAGGATCGCCCCTATTGAGGCAGCTATTCCGTTTTTAGGTAAGGCTTAAATAGACATAGGGTGAGAGATAGGGAATTTTTTCCTAATTCATCCTGCCTTATCTATCAAGCATTGGTAGTAAATGGTGTTCAATTATTTTATAATTGACCATACCTCTATTATGAAAGTGCAGTCTGAGAGGTAGGAGGAGAACCGGGTAATGTCCTTTAGGTCAAAAAAGAAGATTCAGTACAACGTACGGTACCACGTTATGTTTTATTTTAATCTCTGGAAAGATGTTACTGGCAAATATATGTTTGGAGTTTCCTTTTTTATTTTGTTTAAACAAATCCCCAGAATATACTAATCATTTAATATATATATAGTGTATCTTTGTGTGCAATGGGAGGACTTAATCATGTACAAACAAAGTGTTTGGAATACTCTAATGCATACGGTGCAAACATTCAATTTTCAACAGAAGCACAGAAGAGGGACTGAATGACTGTTTGGGATCATATTTGCTGCATCAGTTTATTTAGAGGAGAAACATTACATTGAGAATGAAGAGATAACAAGGTTGGTACATTTTTTAAACATTTTTATAGTATAACACAGATAATATTGTCTCCAAACAATGTCTATAGGGCTAATGCCTGTTTCCAAGATAGCCTAGGCTGGTGGCGAGGTTAATGTCAGCTTCCCTAATAGTCTAGGTTTGTAGACTCGTTAATATCTGTTTCCCTGGTGGTCTAAGGTAGTGGAGGCAGTTAATTACTCCTGTAGAGGTCTAGAATACTTTAAGGGTTAATGTCAGTTCCCTTGCAGGTTTAAGGTAGTGGAGATTAATATCTGATGTACAGTTATTTACTCAACTCCTGAGAATCCAGCGCTGCAGCCTCTTCAACGGCTATTGACAGAGGTTCTGGGAGTCAGGCCCTCACAGATCAGATATTGATGACCTATACTGAGGATAGTTCATCAGTATATAACAGTTGGACAACCCCTTAAAGTATATGAATAGTTAATATTGAGATACACAGCTGGTCAGTAAGCAGGGAGATGCTGTGCTCTTTGTTCTGCTTTTTGGCCAGCTGAATTTTTGGCACCGCGATCTGTCCTTTTCTCTTGGCTCTGCTGCTTCGCCCTCCTGATACAGCTAACATCATTATCGTTTTAAGGCCCTATTACATGGGAAGATAGAGCAGACGATTGTCAGGAGGTGTTCCCTCCCATTTATCGCCTGCTCGCTAGAGGAGCGATTGCTAATGCATCACTCGTCCCTATACTGACTCATTTTATGTAACCTTTTAAAAGATGCCGATTTCTCAATGAACGAGTGTTTTCTCTCGGCAGCAGTAAAACACTGCCAGATGATAGATAACGAGCGTTCATACGAACACTCATTAGTGATCATCTTAACAATAATCTACCCATGTAATAGGGCCCTTACAAGCAGCAGGGTACTGTGATAGAGAGAGAGGGCCTGTTACGTTCAGCAGTTCTTCAGTGCTCTGACCTTCCGACCACTGTGACCTGGAGACCCACTGGTTTGGACAGTTATGTAGTGTCTAAACTCCATGAGCCATCGCAGCCATGTGGGTCCCACTTCCGAATCCCACACTCAGATGGCAAAGACACAGCAGACGGTCAGCACATTCATTGTGCCACTGTTAATGTAGTCACTCATGTAGTCACTCATATGCTGACTGCTGCTTCTACTCTGCTGGTTGTGGCTAGATGTGTGATGCAAGAGTAAATTTCCTGTGCTGTTTTGTGTAGTGGACGCATAAGTGTCATGTAGAAATGAAGAAGGTCACGGCACTCCAAAAGCTTCCTTATTCAGTGTTCTTTATTGTTTATGTTCTCTTTCCATTGCAGCTTGGCTAGTGAGACTCCTGTTCCTCCGTGCCTAGGAAGAACAGGTCGTCTCACCCTGCTCCTTGTTCCAGGGCAATCCTGAGGGATAACAGGGACCCCAAGGCATCCGGTGTATGAGCCCTCCCACCTTCAGGGTTGGCTCATATGATTAGGAGTCAGGGTCAGTTTAGGGACGCGATAGGAGGTGACCTGCTCCCTAATACTGTCGTCCTGGCCAAGCAGCCGTTAACATCTTCTGGCATCGCACGGCTGAGGGTGTACCCCAAACTCAGCCGCGACAGTATGACCACAATGGCTCCTCACTTGGCCGTCCCTCGAAAGAGGGTGAAGCATGTACCGCCATCTGCGGATAGGGTGCATGCGCGTTCTCTGGAGGGAGAGCAATGTGGGGGTTTCGCCGCTGGCAGCGCGGTGACCTGGCTTTTCCTCGCCATTCCTTCACCGTGGTCGTTTGGCGTCCCCTGATTTTTTATTGCACGAGTGTTTTTTGGTGTGCGGTGGCACACCTTCGAAAGAGGGTGCAGCATGCAGTGCCATCTGCTTGTGGCCTGCATGCGCGTTCTCTGGAGGGAGAGCGTTAAGGGGGATCACCGTTAACGGCACGATTGGTGGCTTATTCCCCGCCACCTTACCTTCTGTGTCCGTGTTGGTGATCCCTCGTCCCTCTCCATGTTCCCATCTCTGGTCGTTTGCTGGCAGCATCCCGTTAGTGGTCCGGCTGCATGCTGGTTAGGAGTGTCTGCTGGCAGCGACTGGAATGGGGACGTGAGTGGAGAGTCCCCTCGTCCACGTCTCAGTGGTTCTCTTCCCTGTGTCGGTGTGGCTGGCTGCAGGCCTCGTTGGACTAGCTTTAGTGTGTTCTGGGAGACGATGCATGCTGGCAGCGACTTTGTGGGAACCATTTCCTGAGAGTGGATGTTCCCTTCTCCTATCCCCTTTTATGAGTCTCTCACCAGTTTCCTTTTTTTTTGGTGGGGGGGCTTTGAGGGGTGGGAGTGTCACGGCCATGACCGTGACTCCTGAACCGCATGCGGTTGTCAGCGGTTTGGTCTGTTGTCAATCACTGGTGAGGGCTGTGGTATTTGCCTCACCTGTGGTTGCCGCTGGCAACAGTATTTATGTGGCAGCATAGCAGCCTGAGCTGTATCCTTGCAGCTTGCTATGTTGTGCATGCGGTTGCACTTTGCTTGTGTGTGTATGTGTGCACTTGGTATTATGTATTGTGTGCACTTCCCCTTTTAGTGGTGTTTTCCCTTCCCTGGTGGTGGAAGGGTTAACTCACTTTCTGTGTGTGTGAGACACTGGGTGTGTCTGTGTGGGTGTGGCCACTTAGGCCTATAAAGCCTCTGTGTTTGGCATGTCTCAGTGGGTTGCTTCAGCCATGCTTAGATGGAGCAGCCTCCTGTGTATTACACCTGCCAGTGGGGGCCACCCTTGTGGTCATAAACTGTGATTCTTAGGTTTATGTTGATGTCCACTTGATGTTTTCCTTTTGTGATGTTATGCACCTATGGATCTGGGTTCCTGTGTGTTTGTGTGTGTGCTGTGTCCATTGGTGTTTGGGTGTGGACACTTGCTGTATTGCACGGGATCCAGTCTGTGTGTCTGTGGCAGGTAGGTGTGGAAGTGCTTTTCAGCCTCCTGCCATATCCATAGGCTGTTTATGTTCTCTTTCCTTTGCAGCTTGGCTAGTGAGACTCCTGTTCCTCCGTGCCTAGGAAGAACAGGTCGTCTTACCCTGCTCCTTGTTCCAGGGCAATCCTGAGGGATAGCAGGGACCCCAAGGCATCCGGTGTATGAGCCCTCCCACCTTCAGGGTTGGCTCATATGATTAGGAGTCAGGGTCAGTTTAGGGGCGCGATAGGAGGTGACCTGCTCCCTAATACTGTCGTCCTGGCCAAGCAGCCGTTAACATCTTCTGGCATCGCACGGCTGAGGGTGTACCCCATCCTCAGCCGCGACACTTTGCTTTTGAATTGTGTTTCAGCAGATTCATTTATTAAACAACTAATGAAACTGGCCTGGACAAAAATGATGGTACGGGCCCTAGAAAAGATTGAAAATTATTTCACTATAGGGACATGTTAAACTAAGGTATATCCTGTAATTAGTAATGTTAAGCAAAGCGTCCAAAGCAGGATTTGGTCTAAAGTTTAGGAAAACATTGATTCTAAACTAATCTGGAATTAGTGATGTGTGAGGAGGACTATGACATAGTTGGAATAACTGAGACATGGCTGGATAATAGCTATGACTGGGCAGTTAATGTACAAGGTTACAGTCTGTTTAGAAAGGATCATCAAAACAGAAGAGGGGGAGGGGTCTGCCTTTATGTAAAGTCCTGTCTAAAGCCCACAGTCCGAGAAGATATAAGTGAGAGACATGAACATGTGGAGTCACTGTGGGTAAAAATACATGGAGGCAAAAATAATAATAAATTACTAATATACCAGAGTCCACAGAAAATATACTACTAAATGAGATAGACAAGGCAGCAAATCATAATGAGGTGTTTATTATGGGGGACTTCAACTACACAGATATAGACTGGGAAACTGAAAGCTATACATCTCAAAAAGGAAACAGGTTTTTGGCAATAACCAAAGACAATTACCTTTCCAAACTGGTTCACGACCCGACTAGAGGGATAGCCATACTGCACTTAGTATTAACCAATAGACCTGACAGAACAACAGATGTGCAGGTTGGGAGACACCTGGGAAATAGTGACCATAAAGTAATAACCTTCCAATTATCCTTCAAACAAGCTTTTCTACAGGGAGGAACAAAAATACCAAACTTCAAAAAAGCTAACTTTAGCCAACTAAGAGAGGCCATAGGCCGAACTAACTGTGAAAATGTCCTCAAAAATAAAAATACAGCCACAAAATGGGATATTTTTAAAAGCTAAATGCTAAAAAATGAGCATCCTAAAATCTAATTGTGATAGGTACATACCTTATGGGAATAAAAGGTTAAGGAACCATAAGAAACCAATGTGGATAAACAGAACTGTAAAGAAGGCAATAAATGAAAAAAATGTATCATTTAAAATCACTAAAACAGAAGGGTGGCGAGGAAGCAAACTATAAGGAAATAAAATAGAATATGTAAAAAACAAACAAAAGCCGCCAAACTAGAGACCAAGAGATTAATTGCCAAAGAGAGCAAAACTAACCCTAAAATATTATTCAATTATATAAATGGTAAAAAGTATAAATCTGAAGGTGTCGGCCCTCTACAGAACAATGAGGGGGGAGTTGCAGAGAGCGACGAGAAAGCAAAGCAAAGCTATTAAATATTTTTATCTCCACTGTATTCACTGAGGAAAATAAACGAAAATGAAAATCAGATGAAATGCAGAATGTAAAAGTAAATTCCCCATTAAAAGTGCTCTGTCTGACCCAGGAAGAAATACAATAGCGACTTAAAAAGATTAAAATAGACAAATCACCAGAGCCAGATGGCATACAACCCCGTATCCTAAGAGAATTAAGTAATGTCATAGCCAGACACTTATTTCTGATATTTACAGACTCTATACTGACAGGAAGTGTTCCAAAGGATTGGCGCATAGCAAATGTGTGGTGCCAATATTCAAAAAGGGTACAAAAACAGACCCCGGAAATTATAGGCTGGAAAGTTTAATATCTGTTGTCGATAAACTGTTTGAAGGTTTTCTAAGAGATGCTATTTTGGAGGGTCTCAATGAAAACAAGCAAATAAAATCATATCTAGGGTTGATCGAACCCAAACTGTAAAGTTCGGGTTCGTTCCGAACTTTAGGATTCTTGGACCCCGAACCCAAACTCGAACATTTCAGTATAAGTTCGGGTTCGGTGTTCGGCGAGTTAATGGCGCTTTTTGAAAGGCTGCAGAGCAGCCAATCAACAAGTGTTTAACTCGCGTGCCCTTAGAAGCCATCACAGCCATGCTTACTAATGGCATGGCTGTGAATGGCCAGTGCAGAATGTGACCCAGCTTCTATATAAGCGCTGCACGTCACTCTGCTCTGATTAGTGTAAGCATAGGATGCTGCTTCTGTAAGGTAGAGAATAGGACAGAAACTTTAATCAGGAATGCTTGTTAACTGAGCGATCTACCTAGATTTAGTTTTGTGGGTGCAGTGCACAATCTTTTTACCCTGTCCTGAAACCAGTGACCCAGAAAAATAACTTTTAACCGTCTGTTAGTTAGGTGGGCGGTGACGGCGGTCATTTTATGCAAGTTCTGTGCAAAAGCACAGCATACGTGCATTTGTGACAGCCAAATAGAAGCTTAAACTACTGCAATTATATTTTGGGTTTTAAAAAATCGCCAATTCATGGAAAGACAGGGCTGTGTGTGGCCTTTGCAGCATTAGTCAGTGTGCAATTAAAGCTAGAAATACAGCAATAATTTTCTGGGTTTTAAAAAAACACCCTTTTAGGGCAAAATAATACATTTTACAGCCTTTGCAGCATCTGTAATTGTGAGATACACGCTTTAGATACTGCTGTGCTATTCTGTTATAAAAAAACACACCCATTTTGGGCAAAATACTAAATTTTACAGCCCTTGTTGCATCTGTCAGTGTAAAAATACAAGCGTTCAATACTGCTGTAATATTCTGTTATTTTAAAAAACACCCATTTTGGGGCAAAATACTTAATTTGCAGCCTTCTCTGCATCCGTCAGTGTGAAATTCAAGCGTTATATACTGCTGTCATATTTTGTTATTAAAAAAACACTCATTTTGGGCAAAGTACTTAATATTGCAGCCCTTGCTGCATTTGACATTGTGAGGTACACACGTTAGATACTGGTGTTCTATTCTGTTATAAAAAAACTGCCTTTTTGGGAAAAATACTTAATTTGTGGCCTTGTCCACATCTGTCAGTGTGAAATTCAAGCATTATATACTGCTGTCATAATCTGTTATAAAAAAAATACCCATTTTGGGCAAAGTACTTAATATTGCAGCCCTTACTGTATCTGTCAGTGTGAGATCCATGCGTTATATACTGCTGTTCTAATCTGTTATTAAAAAAACACCAGTTTTGGGCAAAATACAAAATTTGGGGCCTTGTCAGTGTCTGTCAGTGTGAGATACACACTTTAGATACTGTTGTTCTATTCTGCTATTAAAAACAACTATTTTGGGCAAAAAACGTAATTTTACAGCCTTTGCTGCATCTGTCATTGTGAGATACACCTTTTAGATACTGTTACTCTATTCTGTTATATAAAAAAAACACACATTTTGGGCAAGATCCTAAATGTGAGAAATATGAGGAGAGCGTCAAATAAGGGACGTGATGCTGCTGGTGGAGCGCCTGTTGCAGGGAGAGAATGTGGTCGATCTGTGCCAGCTACACACACAAGTAAAACACGTTCCTCAGGTGCTAGTAGGCAACAGAACCTTCAGCGGTATTTGGTCGGGCTCTACGAATGGTGAGGCCAGAACAAGAACAGGCGTTAGTAGATTGGGTCGCTCTGTGGAATATCACCACTTCGCCACCTATGACTGGGCCTCCATGCGAGACCTGTATTCCTTGTTGCACTGTTTCGAGTACTCCACCAACATGGCCAGTGCCGATAATGCCGTTCTCAGCGTTACTATCCCACTTCTATGCCTCCTTGAAAAAACGCTGCTGGTGATGATGGAAGAGGATGTGGCACAGGAGGAGGAGGAAGAGGGATCATTTCATAGGGTTTCCAGCCAGTCATTCACAAGTGGCTCCAAGGGTGGGTTCCTGCACCCACAAATGCCAAGTACACAATTGTCCAGCCAGGGCACAGTTCTGGAGGATGATGAGGAGAAGATGGAGGAGGAGGAACCGTGTTTACAGCAGAGTGGCACCCAAAACAGCTCATTGCCATCACTGGTGCGTGGCTGGGGGGATACAGAGGACACAGATGAAACACCTCCTACAGAGGACAGCTTTTCATTGCCTCTGGGCAGCCTGGCACACATTAGTGATTACATGCTGCAGTGTCTCGGCAACGACTGCCGAGTTGCCCACATTCTAACTTGTGCTGATTACTGGGTTTCCACTCTGCTGGATCCCCATTTCAAGGACATCGTACCGTCCTTAATTCCGTCACTGGAGCGTGATCGTAAGATGCGCTAGTACAAGCGCGCGCTGGTAGACGCGCTGCTAGTGACATTCCCACCTGACAGTGGGGGCACAGTGGAAGCACAAGGCGAAGGCAGAGGAGGAGGAAGAGGTCGTCAACACAGCTGGGGCACTACCAGCACCTCAGATGGCAGGGTTAGCATGGCCGAAATGTGGAAAAGCAGGAGGCAGTATTTCAGCAACATGGTGGAGCAGTATGTGTGCACACACCTACACGTACTGAATGACGGGTCTGCCCCCTTCAACTTCTGGGTCTCCAAATTGGGCACATGGCCTGAGCTTGCCGTTTATGCCTTAGAGGTGCTGGCTTTCCCTGCAGCCAGTGTATTGTCTGAACGTGTGTTTAGCACGGCAGAGGGCATTATCACAGACATGTGCAGCCGCCTGTATACAGCCAATGTGTCACGGAAGGTGTGCAGGAAACTAGAAAACACAAAATGAATATACGACTGACTGGATCCAAAACTAAGGAACAAAAAGGGAGAGCCCTGCATCAGACCTGGCTCTCTCCCTGACTGCTCAGCCTATGCAAAAATCCCAATGGTAGATAATCGCATATCCTCGTACCTCGACTGTATAACACCTGAACACCCTATAATAGTGAGGGGACACGGCCACCGGCTCCCTACACTAGATACGGAGGGAGTCAGGGTCACCTGGGATCCAGCAAACAGAAAAACACAAATAAATGAACAAAACTTATCTTGTAGAAGACTGAGAAGTAGGAACAGCATGCACACACTCCAGGAAGTTGTATAAACCGCAAAGTGATGCACTATGGGAAAAGGATTTAAAGGGATGCAATCAGTGCAACTACATGACAGCTGAGAGAGGCTAACGAGATGAGAAAATGAAAGCAAAACAAAGGAACCTCAAGGAGGAGGTTCTAGACGTCTGTCAGAGCTTCTCAGATGTATGGTGGTGACACAATGTGGACAAGCTCACATTCATTAAAATGAACCAGGCCTGGATCCCACAGGACTTGTCCGTACCTTGAGCAGAATAGACAAGTATACTTAACCAGCCATTGTTATACTACAGGGCAATTGCTCATTGTTGTATTTTGGATATTTCACACTCTTTTGGAGTGTACCCTAATAAAAAAAAGAAAAATAAAATTTAAACCAGAAACGACCACCGCCGCTTCCACCTACACAGCTACATCCACCGCCTAATCAAACTCCTACTCCATATGGACCTCCACCTCATAAATCAAGTTACATTTTTAAAATTTGTACGTATTTTATTTTATGTCATTTAACTAATTTGTCTGTTACATTTTCGGGTGAAAATCACTAATTTTTGCGTGTGATATACCACTGATATACCTAGTACACAGGTAAAAATAAATTCACTAATTTGTCTGTTACATTTCCTGGTGAAATGCACCCAATTTTGGGTGTAATATACCACTGCTATACCTAGTAGACAGGTAAAAAAAAATACTAATTTGTCTGTTACATATTCAGGTGAAATTCACCAATTTTTGGGTGTGATATACCACTGCTATACCTAGTAGATAGGTTAACAAATTTCACTAATTTGTCTGTTACATTCTTGGGTGACATTTTTGCCGTGATTAAACCCCTGCTCTGCATAGGTGATAGAGACATACATTTCTAAAAAATCATTGTTAAACTTTAACAACTTGTCCCACATTTGCGCTTAAATAATTTGTCCCACTTTTCCACTCGATCATATTTCATTTAAAAAAATGTACCTCCCTTGGATGTGGTCTCTCATTCTCATGCTCCCTCTCCGACATGGAACCATGATTCGCCAATAATCAGGATCAACATGATAGGCTCAGAAAAGAACATCGAAAGTTGATAGAGAATATATCCAAATGGATCGTGGACGTCACAATGATGTGCGATCAGTCAGAAGTTATCTAGAGTCAACAAAGCGGCAGCAGGGATTCTCCTGTCTAAAGTTTCCAAATCCTAAATACCCCAGTGACATTCCCTATAATTTTTTATTAATCATTCCAATAACAGGGCATCTTAAGAGTCCTGTATTGTTATTTATCGTCACTAACTCCACAAGTCGGGAGTGGGTAATTGCCCCGCGCCCACTCCTTTCCTTAGATTTTTCCATTTTAATAACTTCTCCCACATTTGTCTGAACGTTTGTTTAGCACGGCTGGAGGGGGTTATCTCAGGTTATATTTCCCAATGTTTTGGGGTGTACTCTAATTTAAAAAATAAAAAATTCCAGGTGTCCGCTGAACTCTAATCATATCAGCATGGCTTCATTAAGGGATAGGTCATCTCAAACTAATTGAATCAATTTCTATGAGGAGGTAAGTTCTAGACTTGACAGTGGGGAATCAATGGATGTCGTATAGCTGGACTAAAAGGTTAGTATATAAAATGAGAATGCTCGGACTGGGAGAAAACATCTGTATGTGGGTAAGTAACTGGCTCAATGATAGAAAACAGAGGGTGGCTTTTAACGGTACACACTCAGATTGGGTCACTGTCATTAGCGGAGTACCTCAGGGGTCAGTATTGGGCACTATTCTCTTCAATATATTTATTAATGATATTGTAGAAGGCTTGCACAGTAAAATATAAATTTTTGCAGATGACACTAAACTGTGTAAAGTAATTAACACAGAAGAGGACAGTATACTGCTACCGATGGATCTGGATAGATTAGAGGCTTGGGCAGAGAAGTGGCAGATGAGGTTTAACACTGACAATTGTAAAGTTATGCACATGGGAAGGAATAATGCAAATCACCCGTACATACTAAATGGCAAAACACTGGGTAACACTGACATGGAAAAGGACCTAGGAATTTTAATAAACAGCAAACTAAGCAGCAAAAGACAGTGTCAGGCAGCTGCTGCCAAGGCCAATAAGATAATGGGTTGCATCAAAAGGGGCATAGATGCCCGTAATGAGAACATAGTCCTAACACTTAACAAATCAATAGTCAGACCACACATGGAGTACTGTGTACAGTTCTGGGCTTCTGTGAACAAGGCAGACATAGCAGAGCTGGAGAGGGTTCAGTGGAGGGCAACTAAAGTAATAACTGGAATGGGGCAACTACAGTACCCTGAAAGATTATCAACAGGGTTATTCACTTTAGAAAAAAGACGACTGAGGGGAGATCTAATTACTATGTATAAATTAGAGGTAGGACGAATCCAATTTTTTTTCTAATCCGAATCCGAAAAGGTTCTCAAATCTATTGAATCTTGAATCCTACGAATCCTGTACATAAGAATTGTGTGAACGGTGTAAGAAACAAAGTGATCCAAACACTTATAGGGGGAATCTGTGGATGACACTGTTATGGGGGGATCTGTGGATGGCACTGTTATGGGGGGATCTGTGGATGGCACTGTTATGGGGGATCTGTGGATGGCACTGTTATGGGGTGATCTGTGGATGGCACTGTTATGGGGAGATCTGTGGATGGCACTATTATGGGGGATCTCTGGGTGGCACTGTGATGGGGGGATCTGTGGATGACACATATATAACATCTTATGCTATGTGCCATCCACAAATCCCCCCGATAACAGTGTCCCTGCAGTGTTTATGATCCCCAATACAGGGGCTGGGGGCCGGCATCTGGATTAGGAATGACACCGGGGAGCAGTGCAGTCCCTGTATTCAAATTCACCAGCCCCTCTCACTGTAGTATAATCTTATGATCTAACCTGCATTGTTAAGATATAATAATCCATATGTATAACTTACATTACAACATTAAGTTCCTGTAATGACCGGTGTCACGCACAGGGAGGAAAACAGGGAAAGCCCTGCCTAAGGGAGAGGGAAAGGTGGTGACCCCTAACTCACCTTGCGGCTGGCACCTGACTGCCCTGATGTCCCTAGACGGGTTCCTCACCCGTGCGGCGATCACCTGCCTAAACCCTGGCTTTCCCTGAAATGAGCCCTAGATAGTGAACAGGCCGGTGGGATCGCTAGTCCTCACCACTGCACTAAGAGGGAAACACCAGGGAGAGGACAGACAAACACAGACAAACACAAACACCCAGGTGGACGACAACAACTGTCCACAAAGGTCCAACAGGGATCCGGAGGGTAGCGTTCTGAATCAACAGTCAGAGAACGCAGCAACACAGCTCCAGTGGGTCAGGATAGATGTCCAGGCAGGAAGCTCTATCTCTGGCAACCAGAGAAGTGTGAGAGAGGAATATAAGGAGGTTTGGGAGTGCTGGACAAGGAACAGCTGAGGAGAAGGAGCTACGGATCCCTGAGTGAGCCAAAAGGGTTTGCAAAGCAAACCCAGAAAGCTACCATAAGGAAAACAGCCCTATCTTAAATAGAGCGCGCAGCCAACCGCTGCCAATTCCTGACCCCGGGTATAACGGAGTCAGGCGTGGTTCTCGATACCCTCGTGACAGTACCCCCCTCTCTACGAGGGGCCTCCGGACACTCAGGACCAGGTCTCTCAGGATGAGAGGCATGAAAAACCCGAACTAACCTGTCGGCGTTTACCTCAGACGCAGGAACCCACATTCTTTCCTCGGGACCGTAACCTCTCCAATGCACCAGATATTGAAGAGAGCGGCGGACCCGACGAGAATTAACAATTTTGGATATCTGAAATTCTAGATTACCATCCACGACAACAGGAGGGGGTGGCAGCGGTGATGGTTCTAGAGGTGGAACATATTTTTGGAGTAACGACTTATGAAAAACATTATGAATTTTAAAAGTCTGAGGTAACTCCAGGCGAAAAGCCACGGGGTTGATGATGGCTACAATTTTGTAAGGGCCAATAAACCTAGGACCCAGTTTCCAAGAGGGAACCTTCAATTTAATATTCCTAGTAGACAACCACACATAGTCATTCACTCCTAGGTCCGGACCTGGCGACCGTCTCTTATCAGCCATGCATTTGTATTTACCTCCCATATTTTTCAAGTTAGCTTGCACCTTCTGCCATACCGATGAAAGAGATGACGAAAAACGTTCCTCTTCGGGAACCCCAGAAGACCCCCCCTCTTTGAAAGTACAGAATTGGGGATGAAAACCATATGCACCAAGAAATGGTGACTTGCCAGTGGATTCCTAACGACGATTATTTATGGCAAACTCAGCTAACGGTAAATATGATGACCACAACTCTTGGTTTTCAGACACAAAACATCTTAGATATGTCTCAAGGTTTTGGTTGGTACGCTCAGTCTGTCCATTCGACTGAGGATGGAAAGCTGAGGAAAAGGACAAGTGTACCCCCAAACGGGAACAAAAAGCTTTCCAAAATTTAGAAATAAACTGGGTACCCCGATCCGAAACAATATCGGAGGGGACCCCGTGAAGCTTCACGATTTCACTGACGAATACCTGAGCAAGAGTCTTAGCATTAGGTAGTGCGGGTAACGCAATGAAGTGTACCATTTTGCTAAACCTGTCCACTACTACCAAAATCACTGTTTTACCCGCAGACAAAGGTAAGTCAGTGATAAAATCCATTGACAGATGTGTCCACGGTCTATTGGGAATGACGAGTGGTAATAGAGACCCTGCAGGACGTGTATGTGAAACTTTTGCGCGCGCACAGGTAGAACAAGATGACACAAAATCCAATACATCCTGACGCAACCTTGGCCACCAAAAACGACGAGACAATAGCTCCAAGGTTTCTTTACTACCCGGGTGCCCAGCAAGTGCCGAATTATGAGGTTCCTTTAATAATTCGAAACGTAGGTTCAACGGTACAAACAATTTCTCTGAGGGGCAAGAGACCGGGGCGTCCCCCTGGGCCTCTAACACCTTCCCCTCCAAAACAGAGTGTACCGCAGAGACAACCACTCCTCTTTGTAGAATGGGCACCGGATCACTCACATTACCCCCTCCAGGGAAACAACGAGATAGTGCATCAGCCTTGGTGTTCTTTGCCCCAGGACGATAGGTAATAACAAAGTTAAACCTGGTAAAAAATAGCGACCACCTAGCCTGTCTAGGGGTGAGACGCTTAGCTGATTCGAGGTACAGGAGATTTTTGTGGTCCGTAATCACAGTGACGGGGTGGACTGCCCCCTCTAAGAAGTGGCGCCACTCCTCAAACGCAAGTTTAATAGCTAATAGTTCCCTATTGCCAATATCGTAGTTCTTTTCTGCTGCAGATAGTTTTTTCGAAAAGAAAGCACAAGGACGCCATTTGCCAGGAGACGGACCCTGAGACAGCACCGCCCCCACTCCCACCTCTGACGCATCGACTTCAACAATAAAAGGCTGAGAGACATCAGGTTGGACTAGTACAGGTGCTGAGGTAAACCTCTCTTTTAGAGAGGAAAAAGCAACTTTAGCGGCGTCAGACCATTTAGAAAAATCAGTCCCCTTCCTAGTCATGTCAGTAAGCGGTTTTACAATAAGTGAATAATTTTTAATGAATTTCCTATAGAAATTTGCGAAGCCCAAGAACCGTTGTAGTGCTTTGAGGTTCTCAGGAAGATCCCAATCTAAAATTGCCTGGACCTTCCTAGGATCCATACGGAAACCTGAAGCAGATAAAAAATAACCCAGGAATTGTATCTCCTGAACGGCGAAGACACATTTTTCAATCTTAGCATATAATTCATTCGTCCGTAGGATCTGCAGTACTTGTCTGACATGCTCCTCATGTGTTCTCAGATCAGACTAATAAATTAAAATATCATCTAGGTATATTACCACAAACCTGCCGATTAGATGACTAAAAATGTCATTAACGAAATGTTGAAAGGCGGCAGGAGCATTGGTCAGACCGAAAGGCATAACTAGATTTTCATAATGCCCCTCAGGGGTGTTAAACGCTGTCTTCCACTCATCCCCCTCCTTAATACGAATCAGATTGTAGGCCCCCCTAAGATCAAGTTTGGAGAACCACCTAGCACCCGCAATCTGATTAAACAGGTCAGGAATGAGAGGAAGAGGGTATGGGTCTCGGATGGTTATCCGATTTAATTCGCGAAAATCTAAGCAAGGACGCAGGCCCCCATCTTTCTTTTTAACGAAGAAAAACCCTGCAGCCACGGGTGAAGAAGAGGGCCTGATGTGTCCCTTAGCCAAGCTCTCGGAGATATAATCTTTCATGGCTTGTCTCTCTGGACCCGAAAGATTATATAACCTGGTCTTGGGTAATTTTGCGCCGGGAATAAGGTTAACCGGGCAATCATAAGGACGATGAGGTGGTAACTTCTGACAACCCTTTTCAGAAAAAACATCCTCAAAATCCGAAATAAATGTAGGTAGGGTAGCTATGGAGGCGACTAAGCAATTGCTATTTAAGCAATTTTCTCTGCACTGCTCACTCCACTCCAATATCTCCCTGGCCTGCCAATCCACTACTGGATTGTACGCTACCAACCAGGGAAGACCCAGCACCACCGGAGTGGGAAGCCCCTCCAGAACATAACCTGAAAGCATCTCGTTATGGTGGTCCCCTACCCGAAGGTGTAAATTATGAACAATGTGGGTGAGGTTTCTCTGAGACAGGGGAGCAGAATCAATAGCAAATATGGGAATGGGTCTCTGTAACGTACAGAGAGACAAACCCAAAGTGCGGGCAAAATGGGCATCTATCAAATTTACCCCTGCTCCACTGTCTAAAAAGAAAGAAATAGTCTCCGTCTTATCACCAAAAATAATAACCGCTGGCAACACAAATTGCGATGTACGTATGGAGGAGACGTATACCCCCCGGCTGACATCCTCCACACAGCCTGGGGTTAGTAGTTTTTCCGACGGTCTTTTGTTTCTGAGGAAAGAAGGCCAGAGATAATGTAATGACCGGTGTCACGCACAGGGAGGAAAACAGGGAAAGCCCTGCCTAAGGGAGAGGGAAAGGTGGTGACCCCTAACTCACCTTGCGGCTGGCACCTGACTGCCCTGACGTCCCTAGACGGGTTCCTCACCCGTGCGGCGATCACCTGCCTAAACCCTGGCTTTCCCTGAAATGAGCCCTAGATAGTGAACAGGCCGGTGGGATCGCTAGTCCTCACCACTGCACTAAGAGGGAAACACCAGGGAGAGGACAGACAAACACAGACAAACACAAACACCCAGGTGGACGACAACAACTGTCCACAAAGGTCCAACAGGGATCCGGAGGGTAGCGTTCTGAATCAACAGTCAGAGAACGCAGCAACACAGCTCCAGTGGGTCAGGATAGATGTCCAGGCAGGAAGCTCTATCTCTGGCAACCAGAGAAGTGTGAGAGAGGAATATAAGGAGGTTTGGGAGTGCTGGACAAGGAACAGCTGAGGAGAAGGAGCTACGGATCCCTGAGTGAGCCAAAAGGGTTTGCAAAGCAAACCCAGAAAGCTACCATAAGGAAAACAGCCCTATCTTAAATAGAGCGCGCAGCCAACCGCTGCGACTTCCTGACCCCGGGTATAACGGAGTCAGGCGTGGTTCTCGATACCCTCGTGACAGTTCCATAGAAAAGAGGAGGGAGGAGGCAGACCGGGAGGACGGGCGGGCGGCACGTCACTCACTACGTCACGTGCCCGTGCCGCCTGCTTCATTCATAAAGTAGGCGTTGCAGGCACATGATGTAGTGAGTGACGCGCCGCCTACCCGTCCTCCTGGCCTGCCTCCTCCCTCCTCTCTGCTATTGAACTTAATGTTGTAATGTAAGTAATACAGATGGATTATTATATCTTAACAATGCAGGTTAGATCATAAGATTATACTACAGTGAGCGGGGCCGGTGCATTAAAATACAGGGACTGCACCGCTCCCCGCTGTTATGGATTCGTCAGATTCGAAATTTAGTAAATGAGGTCGGGATTCAAGTACACGAATCCCTCAAATCCAACAAGATTCGAGGGAATCGTGGATTTGACGTCCCACCTCTAGTGTATATATATACTATATATATATATATATATATATATATATATATATATATACACAGTACAGACCAAAAGTGTGGACACACCTTCTCATTTAAAGAGTTTTCTTTATTTTCATGACTATGAAAATTGGAGATTCACACTGAAGGCATCAAAACTATGAATTAACACATGTGGAGTTATATACATAACAAAAAAGTGTGAAAGAACTGAAAATATGTCATATTCTAGGTTCTTCAAAGTAGCCACCTTTTGCTTTGATTACTGCTTTGCACACTCTTGGCATTCTCTTGATGAGCTTCAAGAGGTAGTCACCTGAAATGGTCTTCCAACAGTCTTGAAGGAGTTCCCAGAGATGCTTAGCACTTGTTGGCCCTTTTGCCTTCACTCTGCGGTCCAGCTCACCCCAAACCATCTCGATTGGGTTCAGGTCCGGTGACTGTGGAGGACAGGTCATCTGGCGCAGCACCCCATCACTCTCCTTCATGGTCAAATAGCCCTTACACAGCCTGGAGGTGTGTTTGGGGTCATTGTCCTGTTTAAAAATAAATGATGGTCCAACTAAACGCAAACCGGATGGAATAGCATGCCGCTGCAAGATGCTGTGGTAGCCATGCTGGTTCAGTATGCCTTCAATTTTGAATAAATCCCCAACAGTGTCACCAGCAAAGCACCCCCACACCATCACACCTCCTCCTCCATGCTTCACGGTGGGAACCAGGCATGTAGAGTCCATCCATTCACTTTTTCTGCGTTGCACAAAGACACAGTGGTTGGAACCAAAGATCTCAAATTTGGACTCATCAGACCAAAGCACAGATTTCCACTGGTCTAATGTCCATTCCTTGTGTTCTTTAGCCCAAACAAGTCTCTTCTGCTTGTTGCCTGTCCTTAGCAGTGGTTTCCTAGCAGATGTTCTACCATGAAGGCCTGATTCACACAGTCTCCTCTTAACAGTTGTTCTAGAGATGTGTCTGCTGCTAGAACTCTGTGTGGCATTGACCTGGTCTCTAATCTGAGCTGCTGTTAACCTACGATTTCTGAGGCTGGTAAATCGGATGAACTTATCCTCCGTAGCAGAGGTGACTCCTGGTCTTCCTTTCCTGGGGTGGTCCGTATGTGAGCCAGTTTCTTTGTAGCGCTTGATGGTTTTTGCGACTGCACTTGGGGACACTTTCAAAGTTTTCCAAATTTTTCGGACTGACTGACCTTAATTTCTTAGGCTAGGTCTACACGACGACATTTGTCGCGCGACATTTTGTTGCACCAATGTCGCGCGACAATTTTTATAATGGCAGTCTATGGTGTCGCACTGCAACATGCGACATGCTGCGACTGCGACATTCGCAGAAAATCCATTCAAGATGGATTTTTCTGCGACTGTCGCGTCGCAGTCGCAACATGTCGCATGTTGCAGTGCGACACCATAGACTGCCATTATAAAAATTGTCGCGCGACATTGGTGCAACAAAATGTTGCGCGACAACTGTTGTGCCCTATCTGTCGCGCGACTTTTTGTCGCGCAACAAATGTCGTCGTGTAGACCTAGCCTTAAAGTAATGATGGCCACTCGTTTTTCTTTACTTAGCTGCTTTTTTCTTGCCATAATACAAATTCTAACAGTCTATTCAGCAGGACTATCAGCTGTGTTTCCACCTGATTTCTCCACAACGCAACTGATGGTCCCAACCTTATTTATAAGGCAAGAAATCCCACTTATTAAACCTGACAGGGCACACCTGTGAAATGAAAACCATTTCAGGTGACTACCCCTTGAAGCTCATCAAGAGAATGCCAAGAGTGTGCAAAGCAGTAATCAAAGCAAAAGGTGGCTACTTTGAAGAACCTAGAATATGACATATTTTCAGTTGTTTCATACTTTTTTTGATAAGTATATAATTCCACATGTGTTAATTCATAGTTTTGATGCCTTCAGTGTGAATCTACAATTTTCATAGTCATGAAAATAAAGAAAACTCTTTGACTGAGAAGGTGTGTCCAAACTTTTGGTCTGTACTGTATATATATCAGGGGTCAGTACAGAGATCTCTCCCATCATCTGTTTATCCCCAGGACTGTGACTGTGACGAGGGGACATCCTCTGCGTCTGGAGGAAAGAAGGTTTGTACACAAACATAGAAAAGGGTTCTTTACGGTAAGAGCAGCGAGACTATGGAACCCTGAGGAGGTGGTGATGGTGAGTTCACTAAAAGAATTCAAGAGGTGCTTGGATGAATTTCTGGAGTGTAACAATATTACAGGTTATAGCTACTAGAGATGGGTCATTGATCAAGGGAGTTATTCTGATTGCCCGATTGGAGTCGGGAAGGAATTTTTCCCCCCTTAAGTGGGGAAAATTGGCTTCTACCTCACAGTTAGTTTTTGTTTTGCCTTTTCTTGGATCAATTTGCAGGATAACAGGCTTAACTGGATGGACAAATGTCTTTTTTCGGCCTTATATACTATGTTACTATGTAATTTCCTTGCGCTTTGTGGTAACAACTCCATTTTCCTAAAATCGCAGCTGCACATGGCAGAAAGTGAAAGTAAGTGTAGTGAAGACAAGCCCGGTAATGCAAGATCACCCATAATGCCGGAAACCAGCCAATCCACAAGTACCGTAGCCATCCCCCTGATGTCATAGATAGGCTGATCCCTATATAGCGCTGATCCTGCATGTTCGCCGCCATTTTACAGCGAGCTGAGCATAGGGAGAGATGTGACAATGCAATGAGCAGGACACTAGTACAGTGCAGTGGGTCAGGATAGATATGTGTATAAGTTTATAGTTTGTATGTGACGCCAATTGCAGCTTGCACAGGTACTGTAGCAGGGCCCTTTAAGATGTTATAGCTCACGTACCAGGTGAGGAATGCCAGAGGGGGATAATGTCTCTGTGTAGTAGGTATAGTAGTGCCAACGGTGTCTCCTACCTTGGTACGGCTGGACTCCTGGATCCTGGCTCACTTGCAATAAATTGAGTGAGGTCAGTAGGAGTAATTGAGGAATGATTGAGATCCAGACAGGAGATATGATCCAACTTATCTTTACTGAATGGCAACGGAAATCCATATAAGTTACAGCTTTAGGCTTAGGTCCCAGCAGGTATTGGCAATATGAGGCAGGAATCTATATATTTTCTGCTTGTCCTATGCCTAGTGGATCTGGCAGGTATCTATATATCTTCTGCTCTGTCTGTCTTCTGCTTAGTATGGGCCTGACTAGCTGAGGAGGAATTTGGCTTCTCCTGGACTCTGGATAAGTACTCACTGGACTGCTCGCAGGGAATGATTCTTCCTGGAGATCTGTAGTTCTGGAGGTGTTGCTTGGTTGTCCACAGTCGAGGCTGAAGGGCTCAGACTGGGAAGAGTGATCCTTGGCCTCAGCCGAGGCTGGATCCTAGGTTGGGATCCCTGTAACTGGGAGCTCCTACTAACACAGCCTACCCCAAGTGGGGGTAGCTGGTACACTAACTAGAACTTTCTTTCCTCCCCATGAGGCAGGAAGTGGGAACTTTCCACACCTCCTCAAAGAGGGGGGGAGCTAGATTGGAATGTACTATTCCAGTCTAGATATGCTAAACTTAACTAAACACATTGCTGCCACCTGCTGGTGAACATGAAAATTACAGCAAATTTATGAAACAGGCATAGAAAATGCACATAATGGAGAATGCAAAGTTATGTCCGGACTGAGGGCGTAGCCTTAGGGGAGGGCGTCATGACGGGGGTTTGGTTTAGGGAGACCCCAGTTAGGTGGGTAGGTGGAGTTTAGAGGGGATAGGAGGAGGAATTGGGAATGTGGGGGATTGGTGGGTTTGAGTGTAAGGGGTGTGGTTAAGGGGTTAAATAGGTTAGCTGAGGGGAGACCAGGGGCCATTTTGGAGGATCTTGGAGCGAGCTGGTACCTGTCGTTGTAGCTGAAGACCCATCATGGAACAGCTGGAGGAGACCATCGCTCGGTTAAGGGCAGCAGCGGAGGTCTGCGGCGCCGATTGGATCCAGGCGCAGGTGCAGCAGATGCTCCAGGGGGCGGCTGAGGCTCCAGCTGGGCCTCAGCCAGTGTTAATCCGGCCGCGGCGGGCCGGGCCGCCGGCGCGCTACAGCCCGTCGGCTTCTCAGTCGGCTCCGCCCCCTCCTAAGGCTCAGCGCCGCAAACGGAGCCCCTCAAGGGACCCTCCACGCCGGGGGTCAGCGGGGAAAGCTTCCTCCGTTACTCCCCGGCGTGGGAGGAATCCGGCCAGTAGGCGGAGCCTGCGAGGTGGCCGGGCCCGGTCACCTCGTCCTTCATTGACGATCGGCGAGGGAGATGGACCAGGTGCGGGGGTCTCCAGCCCGGGACCGGTGGCTGTGACCCCCCAGCGTGTGCAGGACGTCGGGAGGAGCGGGGCTGCCGCAGTTGCAGTGGTGTCCGGCGGCAGGCCCCTAGCTTCGGTGGTTACAGTTCCAGGAAGAGGAGGCTCCGCCCACTCGTCTGCAGCCCGGGAAGATGGATGTCCTAACGTCCCTGGTCTGGGCCTGGCCAGGGGACTGGATGAAGAGGCGGCGACGCGGAGGGATGTTCAGCAGGATTCCGGATTGTCGGCTGGTGGGGACACAGCACCCAGGCAGCCAGGTGAGGCCTCTTGGGGACCATTAGCGCAGTTTGTTGGGGGGGCTGGGGGTGTTGGGGGGTCCCCAGTAGATGTTAGCAGGGGTTTGGGGCAACTGTTAGGGGGGCTGGCAGGTTTGCTTGCGGGTTGGGGTATGGGGGGGGCATCTCCGTTACCTGCGTGGGGGGTGTCCGGGCCCTCTGGGGGAGCGAGTGCGGTTGGGGGGGCCAGTTCAGGTGTGGGGTCTGCGGTGGCGTCGGTGCAGACGCAGGCGGGGGGCGCGGTTGAGGACGAGACGGTGCGGATGGACGATAGGGCAAGAGGGGAGGTGTATGTTTGCTTTGAGGGTCCATTGGGGGCGCATTTGAAACAGGAGGTGAGGGAAAAGATTTGGAGGGGGGAGTATGTAGAGATTTTTTCTTTGCTTCCTTTGGACAAATTTAACCTGGATAGGGCGAGACGGGATGAGGGCAAGAAAGAGGAGGAGGAGAAGCGTAGGTACCGCCTAATACCGCGGACGTTTGCAAACTGGCTGCAGGCGTTCGCGATATTAGCGAGCGTGATTGGGGAGAAGGCGCCGGAGTGCTGTTCGGCGTTGTTTTGTTATTTGGATGCAGTGGGCGAGGCGTATAGGGTGTATGGGGGGATAGCGTGGCTGCGGTACGACGAACAGTTTCGGCAGCGGAAGGCGGTGCGGCCCGAAATTAAGTGGGATCACAAGGATATAGCCTTGTGGTTGAAGGTTACCGCGCCGGTGAGACAGGGCCAGTCCTTTCGGGGGGAGGCAGGAGGCGGTGGGCAGCCCAATGTTGCGGCAGCTTCAGCAAAGGGGCTTTGTTTCGCATTTAATGACGGAACATGTAAGTTTGGAGCAAAGTGTAAATTTAAACACGAGTGCTCGGTGTGCGGAGGTTCACACGGTGCGGCGCGGTGCTTTAGGGGTAACAGGCAGAGAGGGGATTTCAATAGCAAAGGGGGAGACGCCGGTGCGTCTGGGAAGGATGGGCCCGTTCCTAGACAGATATCCGGATAGGGAGGCGGCAGTTTTATTGCGGGACGGTTTTTCGGTTGGGTTTCGGATCCCGTTTGTTCAAGGGGAAGCGGTTTTGGTTAGGAAAAATCTGAGGTCAGCGTTGGAGCATCCGGAGGTGGTGGCCGAGAAACTTAGGAAGGAGGTCAGTCTAGGCAGGATGGCGGGCCCCTTTTCGGCCCCGCCGTTGCCGAATTTAAGGGTGTCACCATTGGGGGTGGTTCCGAAGAAGGAGATGAATAAGTTTCGGCTTATTCATCATCTGTCTTTTCCAAAGGGCTCGTCGGTCAATGACGGTATAGACCCCGCCTTGTGTTCGGTGGTTTATACCTCATTTGATGCGGCAGTGCAGTGGGTTAAGAAGTTGGGGAGGGGGGCGCTATTAGCAAAGACTGACATCGAGGCTGCGTTCAGGTTGCTGCCGGTTCACCCAGATTGTTTACACTTGTTGGGGTGTTTTTGGGGGGGGGAGTTTTTTGTGGATAGGTGTTTGCCTATGGGCTGTTCCCTGTCCTGTGCATATTTTGAGGCGTTTAGTTCATTTTTGGAATGGGCGGTGGTGGATTCGTCGGGTTGTGAGTCTATTATTCATTACCTGGACGATTTTTTATGCATTGGTCCGGCGGGTTCCAGGGTGTGCGCCTTGTTGTTGCGAACCTTGGAGTCGTTGTTTGGGGTTTTCGGGGTACCGTTGGCCGCGGAGAAGACGGTTGGGCCGGTCACGGAATTGAGTTTTTTAGGGATAGTGATTGACACGGATAAGATGGAATGTAGGTTGCCCCTAGATAAGTTAGGGGATTTAAAGGGGGAGGTTGCGAGGGCGTGTCGTTTGAAAAAGCTACAGTTGCGGGAGCTTCAGTCGCTGCTCGGTAAACTCAATTTTGCGTGCCGAATTATGCCTATGGGGAGGGTGTTCTGCAGGAGGTTGGCTATGGCAACCGCGGGTGTGGTCTCACCGCATCACTATGTGCGTTTAGGGAGGGAGTTGAGAGCGGACTTGAGAGTGTGGGCTTCCTTTTTGGAATGTTATAACGGTCGCTCTCTATTTATGGGTGATGTGGTGAATTCGTTTGATTTTGAGTTGTTTTCAGATGCAGGCAGGGAGCGAGGGTTTTGGGGTCTATTGCCAGGGGCAGTGGTGTGCGGGGCGGTGGCCGGACAGCTGGGTGGAAAGAGGTTGGGTGAAGAACGTGGCCTTGCTAGAACTGTTTCCTATTGTGGCGGCGGTGGTGTTATGGGGGGAAGTTTTTCAGGATAGGAAGGTGCGGTTTCACTGTGATAACTTGGGGGTGGTGCAGGCGATAAATGGGTTGTCAGCTTCGTCGGTGTTGGTGGTGCGGTTGTTGCAACGGTTGGTATTGGAGTGTCTGTTGATCAATGCGTGGGTGGTGGCGGTTCATGTGCCTGGAGTGGATAATGGCATAGCTGACGCTCTTTCTCGTTCACAGTGGGACCGTTTCCGGCAGTTGGCTCCAGGCGCGGAAGAGTTTGGGAGGGAATGCCCGAGTTGTCTTTAGGGAGGTACTGGAAGAACGGTAGCAAGTCTCATTCAGGCATCGCTTGCGCCTAGGACGTGGGAGTTGTATCGGAAATCGTGGCGGTACTGGGAGGATTGGTGCAGTAATTTGGGTGTTGGGGAGGAGGAGCTGGAGGTCCCGATGCTGTTGTTTGTGGGTCACTGTAGAGAGGCAGGTTGGTCCGTGGCAAGAATGAATAGTTGCATGGCTGGATTGGCGTTCGGGTTTAAATGTAGACACCGGCCAGATGTGACTAAGTCATTCTTGGTCATGCGGGCGCTGAAGGGGTGGCGCAGGGCAGGTGCGGGGGGTGATAACAGGAGACCGGTGTCCTTCGGGTTGTTGTTGAGACTGGGGGAGCAGCTGGGAGTGGTGTGTAGTTCGGACTCAGAAGTCCGGTTGTTTCGTTTGGCCTTTTCATTTGCGTTTTTTGGGGCGTTACGGGTGGGGGAGTTGGTCAGTCCGTCGGTACGTAAGGCTGGGGGGTTACAGAAGGCAGACGTGGAGTTATTCCAGGACAGGCTGGAGTTTGTTATTCGTCGGTCTAAGACGGATGTGGAAGGCCGGGGGCGGAGAGTGGTGTTGTTTGGTGTCCCGGATTGCGCCATGTGCCCGGTTAGGAGTTTACGTGACTACTGGGGTGACAGGAAGAGCGGGATGTTGCCATTGTTAGTGCATAGGGATGATTCCTTTTTGTCGCGTTTTCAGTTTGCGGCGGTTTTTTTCGAAATGTTTGGTTCGGTTGGGTTTGGGGCCTGAGGGGTACTCTAGTCATTCTTTTAGAATTGGGGCGGCAACGGAAGCAGCAAGGTGGGGGTTGGGAGACGAGATTATTAAGCGGATTGGGAGGTGGGAATCTATGCGGTTTAGATCGTACATTCGCTTGCACAGTTTATAGGGGAGCGGCCGGGGGGCGGGGAGGGGTAGGAAGTTGGTGTATAAGCAATGTCTTTACGGTTTGCTTTGGGTTTGTTGTTTTCTTTTTTCCTTTTCTTTTTCGTTACAGATGCAGTGCCGGCCCTAGTTTGGATCCTCGGGCATTCTTATGTCTTTTGGGGGGCTGTCCGGGCAGCGGTTCGGCCGGATGGTCAGCAGTTGGGGCTCCCGAGGTCTGTGGCAGTGGTGAGATGGCTAGGGCGGCGGGGTATGGTCTGGGCGGGGGTGTTGCCTGAGTTTCACAGGTTTGTGAGGCAGGATAGGGCACCCGAGGTGTTAGTTCTGCATGTGGGCGGTAATGACCTGGTGGCGCGGCCGTTCCGCGAGTTGCTGCAGGGGATTAAATTTGATTTGCTGCGGATATGGGCTATGTTCCCGCGGATGGTGACAGTATGGTCAGATATTGTGCCTAGGATGGTTTGGAGGGATGCACGTTCTGTGGTGGGGGTGAATAGGGCCCGTATTAAGGTGAATAGAGCGATGGGCAGGTTCATGGCCAGGAATGGAGCGGTGGCAGTGAGGCATATGGAACTGGAGAAGGGTGTAGGGGGTTTTTGGCGGGCGGACGGTGTGCATTTAAATGCGGTTGGCTTGGACATGTGGTGCTTGGCAATCCAGGAGGGGATTGAAATAGCCTTGCGTTTGTGGAGGGACGCGCAGACTTAAGGTGGTCAAGTCGGCGCGTCAGTGGCGGGGGGAGGTCCTTGAAGTTGGTCACATTCACAGAGGAGGATGCTGGGAGGGCTCCATGGTTGGGGCTGGACTCCCAGTGGTGACGGATTTAAAAGGGGCCATTCAGTGGTGCTTCTGAGCTGGTGGGCAACGGCTGGAGGCAAGATGGCTTACCCAGTGGGGTATTTGCAGTTGTTTGGAGGCTTCAAGGACCTCCCCTCGGGGGGGAGAATTGTTATTTATTATATATGTTATGTTTATATGTTAATAAAAGACGGCTGCTGTGGCCGATTTATTCCAAGCCTGGTGTCCGTCTATCATTTGGGGCATGTTAGTGAGGAGGTCTGGGTGGAGGTAGGTTATGGGGGGTTTGGTGGGAAGGATTGGCGTAGAGTTAGGGGTCGGACGGCAGATAACCAATACCACCGTCAAGTTATGTCCGGACTGAGGGCGTAGCCTTAGGGGAGGGCGTCATGACGGGGGTTTGGTTTAGGGAGACCCCAGTTAGGTGGGTAGGTGGAGTTTAGAGGGGATAGGAGGAGGAATTGGGAATGTGGGGGATTGGTGGGTTTGAGTGTAAGGGGTGTGGTTAAGGGGTTAAATAGGTTAGCTGAGGGGAGACCAGGGGCCATTTTGGAGGATCTTGGAGCGAGCTCCCGCCCACCCTCCCTTTGTTTAAGGTTTTGGGGGTTGGAGCTTAGGGGGTAATAGGCAGGTGGGGTGGTTTAGGTGTCACGGTGGCTGTGGCGGGGGGAGGTCCTTGAAGTTGGTCACATTCACAGAGGAGGATGCTGGGAGGGCTCCATGGTTGGGGCTGGACTCCCAGTGGTGACGGATTTAAAAGGGGCCATTCAGTGGTGCTTCTGAGCTGGTGGGCAACGGCTGGAGGCAAGATGGCTTACCCAGTGGGGTATTTGCAGTTGTTTGGAGGCTTCAAGGACCTCCCCTCGGGGGGGGAGAATTGTTATTTATTATATATGTTATGTTTATATGTTAATAAAAGACGGCTGCTGTGGCCGATTTATTCCAAGCCTGGTGTCCGTCTATCATTTGGGGCATGTTAGTGAGGAGGTCTGGGTGGAGGTAGGTTATGGGGGGTTTGGTGGGAAGGATTGGCGTAGAGTTAGGGGTCGGACGGCAGATAACCAATACCACCGTCATGTTAGATTACACAAGATGACAATAAATATACACCTGACATGTTGTAGCAGAGAAACAGAGTTTAGTAACATACTCTGGGATGTTACAACAAGACCCTTATTCACTAGGGACAGTGTTGCTGGAAAGTGCAATATGTTAACAGAGTGCAGGGAGAGTTCAGGTAGACTGCAGGAAAGTGGAGGGAGAGCATAGGAGACTGCTGAACTACAGAATCTGATGCAATTTCTCACCATATAAATAAGTGTGCAGTGCACCAAGTTCATCATAGGTAAAATCATCCTAGCTAATCCGTTCTGTTTGCTGTAGTTGCTGAGCTTCCGTATTAAAGGCAGGTGTAATACATAGCCCTGTACATAAGTGTGCAGTGACCAAAAAACATGCTAGCTAATCCATTTTGTTAGTGATACAGTTGTGATACACTATGGCCAACATACAGTTGCTGGGCCCTCCAAAGGAACGGGCAGTGCTAAAAATCAAGCTGTGGCCGGCACAAGTAGCAGCAGAAGCAGGGGTCGTGGTAGGAGCAGCCATAGCAACAGGCAGAGCTGCCACTGTCATCTAGCAGTCGTGTTCTGACTAACAATCCAGCTGTACTGGAATGGCTGATTCATTCTTCACAATCACCTCAAGTTACAAGATACACACAGCCAGAAAACTGTGGGTTCCTCTGACACCACGCTTAGTTGGCATGGTCCTGGGACTGCCTGTATGCCCTCAGCTGTCCTGAACCTGCCTCTTGCCCTTGCTGCTATGTCTGTTAGCAAAGGAATGTTTTCTGTGCGCTCTGCTTTTCAATGGGCGGGGCTTAGCTGGTGCTAGTCGGCGCTAACTGATTCACATGCATAACAAACACAAGGTGCATATTAAAATATATAACACTATAGAATGACTATATAAACTGACTAGGGTCTATGCTGCACTGGTCTGTGCTGCACTGAACCGTATTTTTCGCCCTATATAAGATGCACCTAGGTTTTAGAGTAGAACAATAAGAAAAAAAAAAATCATTACACCTCAGGTCAGACCAGCAATCTGACCCCCAATGTTAATCAGACCTCAGATCAGACCCCCAATGCCTCAGATCAACCACCCAACCTTTAGCCATCTATCAGCCCCATGTCAAATATACACAGAGGTTTTGCAGCACTACTTTTTTAGCCCCCATGTCAGCCATCAGCCCCCCATGTCAGCCCCCAGTGCAAATAAAATTTAAAAAAAAACACTTACCTCTCCTGGTCACCATCGCTATCCTCTTCATTCTGCTATCGGCTGTGTATCGCGGCGCACAGTGTGAGGTCACACAGCGACCTCACGCTGTGCGCAGCCCTGCACAGGCAATAGCCTAGCCAAGGTCAAGGAAGCGCTTCATTAGTACCGCGTTAAAGATGGCCCTGATCGCCACGACCCGGCAAACAATCTTCCAGGGTCCGGTCCTGGGCCGTGGACCGCTGGGTTACACCATCTGCTACTCGGGAGAGTACCTGTGAGGAACACACTGGCAGTGCACTGGTTCATAAAAGCTGTGGCAAGCAGGTATCATGCAATGGTGGAGGGAAAATGTTATACGCAGCAGTGTGGGAATTTTTCACAAAGTCACTGGAGGACAAAAGCATGGCGCTATGCAGTGTGTATGAGCAGAAGGTTGGACTGGCCAGGGTGCCAATGTTGGCACGATGGCCCTACTTCAACACATGGAGCATCACCATAAAGTGGTGTGTGAAAACCGTGCCACTTATTTAGTCTTACAGCCTGTCCAACTAGTCCTATCCTACTCCGTTAGTCCTACTGTGCATGAACTTCAGCCACTCTTATCGTATAAAATACTCCCTCCTTGAGCTGCAAAGGCAAAATCCTCTTCTACAAAATTGCCTGATATGCAATGTTTATTAACTCGTTGGAACTCCACGTTCCATATGTTAGACAGCCTGTATGAGCAGAGGAAAACTGTCAATGATTTCTTAATGCAGCAGAAGGACAGGTCTACTCCCAGTGTAACTTCCATGTTAGCCAGTGGCAGCTCAGTAATGACACATGCTGTTTGCTCAGGCCATTTGAGGAGGCCACTTTATTTGTCAGTTGGCAGAACTACAGGATGAATGATGTCATTTCACTCCTTCACATCCTGGAGAGGTTGCTGTGAAATATGATTGGTGAGGGGACAGTAGATGTGGCACCTACATTTCATAGCCACCTGAGCCCTGAGGAGGATGAACTGACAGAAGAGGAGCATGAGGAGCTGGAGGACGAAGTAGATGACCCTGACAGACCGTGGCAGTTTGCAGTGGAGATGAAGGCAGGGAAGCCCTCTAAATCCCTTGCACAAATGGCCAGATGCATGCTGTCATGCTTGCATAGAGAAAGCCACATTGTCAGGATTCAGAAAAGGGTGACCACTGGCTATCCAGATTGTTAGGCCCTTTGCTACAGGTCGAAAATGGGTGTATTTTTTAGACCTTCTGAGAGAGATGCAAAAATGAGGTACTATAGAGACATGCGGTGTATTCAGTTTGTCACTGCCTACGAGCGCCATCTGCCGTCCTCAGGAAGGTCTGACGGGGGGGGTGTCTGCGCTCACACTCCACTGATGTGACTGGTTCAGCAGCAGCACCAGCTCTATAAGCAGCAAGTTAAGTTTGGAGTCTCTGATGACCAGTTTTCTCCAGTCACCTTCTGAAGAAACCACCCAGCAGCAGCAGCAGTGGGACAACCAGCAGAACTGCCTGATGTAACAGAATGGATCATTCTGCCCCTTGTGATCATACTGTACTGTGCTGGCACACTGGAATATTGTGCAAAATGGGCTGCTACTTCTGCCCACGTTCTGCTGCCACCATTCTGAAGCAGCCACCCACCTGCTTCCTCTACTGCTATTCCTACAATGAGGCTTCTTGGCCTACTGATATGTTACATTTTTAAAAGCATATGCATGCCACTGGGCCTTGTTATCACATGTTGTCGGTGGGTTCTGCTACTACTGTGATCTGCCACCATCTTGTGCTGTATGCCACTGCTGCTGCCACCCTCCCCACTCTGTTATGGGGCCACTACTTGATTCTTAGTGCTCTGTAGAGTTACAGTGTGTGTATGGAGATAAATTAGACCTTCATGTAACAGTGATCTGTAATACTGACAGCACAGTGATTGTACAGCTAACAGAAGGGATTAGCTATGAATCTTGGTGCACTGCACACTTATGTACACGGCGATTATTTAGACCTGTCTGTAATACTGACGGCACAATAACTGCAGCTAACAGAATAGATTAGCTATGACTCTTGGTGCACTGCACAGTTATGTACACAGCTGTAAAGTGATTCTGTAGCTCAGCAGTCTTCTACGCACTCCCTCCATTCTCCCTGTAGTTTAACTTCCAAGCCTTCACTGACAGTTTTGACCACCAAGTAGCATGAATATGATTAGTCAGATTGGCCTAAACAGACCTGATTTATAGTGATTCGTGATTAATTAGTTTGTAATGGATTAAACTTCTTGTCGAACTTTGTCAAAGCGGGCATATGGAATTTTTTAAAACTTTGTTCACCTCTAGTAATTAGCATCACAGCGGGTGCTCAATCTGCATTGAGTTATCAATACAAAAACATATACACATAAGGCTTCTTTCACACTTACATTAGGCTTGTCCAGAAGGCTGTTCTGGAAAAGAAACAGCCTGCTGGATCTGTACTTATGTTTGCACAGATGTGCTTCTGGAAGTGCACCCCCAGTCACTATAATAGGGATGGGTCGGATATCCGGCTGCAGCACAAAAAACATGCCGAGAGGCCGTCGGACATGTTTGCCGTGCTGCGGTGAATAGGGCCTGGGCGGACTTCCGGCAGCAAACGTTAGTACGGATCTAGCAGACTGTTCCCCTCTAACGCGAGTGTAAATGAAGCCTTAGATATAAAGAACATTTAAAGTGCTTACAATTGGAGGTGTATGTTTCAGTATGGTGCAGTGGCAGTGGCTGCAGTCAGCGATGGACTGGGGTGCCTAGTGCCCGCTAGTAAAATTCAATCTGGAGGTCCACTATACAGCGGCATACAAATATTACCCGCTCACATACAGGCAGACAGCACCAAGACATTCCAAGATGATTTACTATGGAGGTCCCTGCAGCGACTACTGCAGCAGATGTTCTGTGCCTAAAAGTAAACTCATCCACCTGATGGACCTATGACAATAAACTGGGTAGTTTGCTTAGTAATTTATCCATTTATTTTTATTTTTTTATTTGACTGTAGGCTGGTTAAGGTGCAGAGCTGTCAATCTAGTGTATCATGTGCTACTTGTGGAGGGATTGGGGGACTAGGGGCTGACTTGGCTCCAGGGCCCTCCGCAGGGTACACCTGTTCCCCTGTCTGAGCATGGCTGTAGTAGTGATTGGTTGAAACATGTGTAAAGCCCCAGAGTGCCATTACTACTTCTGCACCTCACTACTATCTCCTATGGTTAACCTAGTGTCATCTGTGAATTTATTTCCAAGTCCTTCACAATGTGCATTTCCGTAGATGGAAGCAAACACGGCAGAGCTACAGTCTCAGAGAATGGAGCTGTCTATTCCAGTCTAACACCCCCCTCTGTGGTGTGGTGGGCATATCCCACTGCCTGCAGGAAGAGTAGAGACCAGTGAGAATTAGTCTCGTTTCCCCCTGTTAGGGGAAGGAAGCAGGTGCACGTCCCTGTTGGACGTGCCTTGCCCAGGCCAGCTGGAGCACCTTCAGCTCATCTGGATATGGAGGCAGAAGCTTAGAGCCTCAGGAGCCAAGAGAGGGAGACTCACTTGTATAGCAGAATTCAGAGTCAGACTACAAGAAAGAAACACCCAGAAAAAGCTAAATTATACAGATATCCTGTCAGCACAGACATAGCAGAAAGGAGTTTGCCTGCCACAGTTAATGCCAAAGCCTGCTGGGAACCAAGATAAAGTCTGCAAACTGTTTGAAGAAACGTTTAATGACAGTAAAGCTGTTATCAACTTCATCACAAGATTTGGACTCAAGTTATTTCTTCAAATCCATCAATTATTCCCCCTATTTTTCTGCTTTCGGAGGGCAACGCCTGTCCAGCGTATCCAGGTAGGAGCACCAAGACATGTGCACAAACATTAAGGGAAATTCAGGCTACCCTACAGCACTCTGGCATTCCTACACCTGGGTACCATCTACCACATCACTAAAACGGGTCCTGTGCCCTTGTTACTTCAATGCAACTGGCGTCATGAAAAACATGTACTTTAAGGGGCCCCTTGCTGTGCACCCGACGACTGCAAATGTGAAACTGCCAATATACTGAGCTGAGTTCTCCTAAGAAGAGCTGATACCACACTGCCCTGCATAGTGCTTATTGTTTTTATGATCGCCAGGAAACCTACTATCTGACATTGATAGGTTTCCTAGGACACCAGGACAGAGGGTGTTACCTGCACATGCAATGTAGGGTTCTATTGCATGTACAGTAGTGGAAGGAGAGTGATGGCATTGTGGACTATGTGGGGAATGTGAGTGCATGCATGCTATCTCAGAGCATCTGGTACCTCCAGGTAATTCATATTGTTCCAGAATGTGCACTCAGCATGTACCCTGGCACAACATATGGCTGCTCGGTTGCTGTGGGAAAGCATGTGTGTATCTAGTGTCTCTATGGCGTGCGTGTGTGAAGCTGTCTAGGGTAAAAAGCCAAAGTTAGCACATAAATGTGATTTGGTATATGATATTAGATGCATGAAGTTCATTATACTAGTAAATGTATTGTTGAAATGGAGTGAAATACTGTAATGGTATGAGGATAAATTAATTAAATAAAATAGATGAATAGCAGGTTAGATATCCAAAAATAAATAATCTAATATATAAACAATTGTATAAGTAATTGTAAAAGTATTTTGTTAAACCATCCGTACCACAACATTTATTCACATCGCTGATTTTATGCTGTGTTCGACAGTTGGACGTGGTGGGTGGGGGGTGGGGGGGGGGGTGTCAGCAAATTTACTAACATTTACATCCGGGGTAAATATTGGTGAAAAACGACTCCATCCAGTAATTCTTATGTCAGGTGCACAGGCAGCTGTAGATGCTCCTAATTTATGATGAGGTGCATGCCTCATGAAAGTAAGCCAACTTTCCAGCACTGTCGTCTACAGTTAAAATCCACTTTTATTTAGAGTGTAGAAGATGTACAGAAACAAGACACAAGATCTTAATCATAACCTGATTTAACAGGAGCTCAACCCCCATGCTGAATCCCATACGGCATTCCTTTTTCAGCATACCGTAAATACCAGGAGTGTTGCAGGAGAAGTTTGCCTTAACTGTGGAGCTTTTTTTATGAAGATTACATAAGAAAAAGGTGACAGGGGCTGTTATGCTAATATACTGTAAACTACTGTATAGTGGGGTGCTGTATACTGTGTGGGGGCCTGTATACTGTGGGGGGCCTGTATACTGTGGGGGGGCTGTATACTGTGGGGGGCCTGTATACTGTGGGGGGCCTGTATACTGTGGGGGGCCTGTATACTGTGGGGGGGCTGTATACTGTGGAGGGGCTGTATACTGTGGGGGGCTGTATACTGTGTGGGGCTGCATACTGTGTGGGGGGCCTGTATACTGTGTGTGGGGCCTGTATACTGTGTGGGGGCCTGTATACTGAGGGGGGCCTGTATACTGTGTGGGGGTCTGTATACTGTGGGGGCCTGTATACTGTGCGGGGCCTGTATAGTGTGGGGGGCCTGTATAGTATGGGGGGCTGTATACTGTGTGAAGGGCTGTATACTGTGTGGGGGCATTTATACTGTGTGGGGGCCTGTATACTGTGGGGGGACTGTATACTGTGGGGGCCTGTATAGTGGGGGGGCCTGTATACTGTGTGGGGCTGTATACTGTGTGGGGGCCTGTATACTGTGTGGGCCTGTATAGTGTGGGGGGTCTGTATAGTGTGGGGGGCCTGTATAGTGTGGGGGGGCCTGTATAGTGTGGGGGGGCCTGTATAGTGTGGGGGCCTGTATAGTGTGGGGGGCTGTATAGTGTGGGGGGATGTATACTGTATACTGTGGGGTGCTATACTGCATACTGTGTGGTGCTGTATACTATAGGGTGCTATACTGCATACTGTGGGTTGCTGTATACTATAGGGTGCTATACTGCATACTGTGGGGTGCTGAGGTGCACTGTAACACTAGGGTGAGCCGAGCTCCGGTCTTCTTCCTGCAGAGCGGTGCCCACTTCCAGCCTGAGCCCAGCTGCCCAGAGCACTGATCCTGAGCTGCTGGAGTCTTCAGAACTAGAAGTATTTACAGTCATTCACTGTACTCTACCAGATGTGTGGATTTTGTGTGTGTGTGTTGTGGTGGAGGGCGTGATTGCCTGCTAAGGTGTGGGAAGGCGGGATCCAGGGGGCCCAAGTAAATTTTTGCCCAGGGTCCAATCAATATTAAAGACGGCCCTGCAATTACATCAATATCAAATACATATGCTGTTTTTTATGTTTTACTACTTTACTTGCATTGCTGTATCCGAAGTCCCACTTTTTATGGACCAGTTCAGGTCTGAAGTCACTTTGTGAGGCTTACATAATAGAAACCACCCAAAAATGACCCTATTCTAAAAACTACACCCCTCAAGGTATTCAAAACTGATTCTACAAATGTCATTAACCCTTTAGGTGTTCCACAAGAGTTAATGGCAAATGGAGATAAAATTTCAGAATTTAGATTTTTGGGCAAATTTTCCATTTTAATCAATTTTTTTCCAGTAGCAAAGCAAGGGTTAACAGCCAAACAAAACTCAATATTTATTGCTCTGATTCTGTCGTTTTTAGAAACACCCCATATATTGTCGTAAACTGCTGTATGACCAAACGGCAGGGCGCACAAGGAAAGGAACGCCATATGGTTTCTGGAAAGCAGATTTCGATGGCCTTTTTCTTTTGACACCATGTCCCATTTTAAGAACCCCTGATGCAACCCTAGAGTAGAAACTCCATAAAAGTGACCACATCTAAGAAACTACACCCCTTAAGGTATTCAAAACTGATTTTACAAGCTTTATTAACCCTTTAGGCGTTCCATAAGATTTAATGGAACATGGAGATCAAATTTCTGAATTTTACTTTTTTGGAAGATTTCCCATTTTAATAATTTTGGGGATTTTCTACTCTAAGGGTGCATCGGGGGGGCTTCAAATGGGACATGGTGTCAAAAAAACAGTCCAGCAAAAACTGCCTTCTAAAAACCATATGGCGTTCCTTTCCTTTCCTTTCCGTGTGGCCATACAGCAGTTTATGACCACATATAGGGCATTTCTGTAAACTACAGAATCAGGGCAATAAATATTGAGTTTTGTTTGGCTGTTAACCCTTGCTTTGTTACGGGAAAAAGTGGATTGAAATGGAAAGTTTTGGCACCGTTTTTTTTTTTTATTATTTACAACGTTCATCTGACAGGTTAGATCATGTGCTATTTATATAGAGCAGGTTCTTATGGACACGTGGATACTAAATATGAATACCTTTTATTTATTTATTTAGGTTTTCACAATAATATCATTTTTAAAACAAAAAAAATCATGTTTTAGTGTCTCCATAGTCTGAGAGACATGTTTTTTTCAGTTTTTAGGCGATTGTCTCAGGTTGGGTATCATTTTTACAGAATGAGATGACGGTTAGATTGGCAATATTTTGGGGTGCATATGACATTTTGATCGCTTGCTATTACACTTTTTGTGATGTAAGTAAAAATAGCTTTTATGACACCGCTTTTATATTTTTGTTTTTACAGTGTTCACCTGAGGGGTTAGGTCATGTGGCATTTTATAGAGCAGGTTCTTACAGACATGGCAATACCTAATATGTATACTTTCTTTTATTGTTTTAAGTTTTATGCAATAATATCATTTTTGAAACAAAAATAAATCATGTTTTAGTGTCTCCATAGTCTGAGAATCATAGTTTTTTCAGTTTTTGGACAATTTTCTTAGGTAGGGTATAATTTTTGTGGGATGATATGACGGTTAGATTGGCACTATTTTGGGGGGCATTCGACTTTTAGATCGCTTGCTATTACACTTTTTGTGATGTAAGGTGACAAAAAATGGCTTTTTTTTACACCGTTTTTATTTTTTTATTTTTACGGTGTTCACCTCAGGGTTAAGGTCATGTGGTATTTTTATATTTTTATAGACCAGGTTCTTTTGGACGCGGCGATACCTACTATGTCTACTTTTTTATTCTGAGAGCCATAGTTTTTTATTTTTTGGGCCATTGTCTCATGTAGGGGCTCATTTTTTTGCAGGATGAGGTGACGGTTTGATTTGTACTATTTTGGCGTGCATACGGCTTTTTTTATCACTTTTATTACCTTTTTGGGGAAGTGAGGTGGGCAAAATTTAAATTTCATCATAGTTTTTATTTATTTTTTATTGCGTTCACCGTGCGGGGAAAGTAACATTACCGTTTTATAGATCAGGTCGTTATGGACGCGGAGATATCAAACATGTGTAGGGAATTCTTTTTTTTTTTAAATCAGTGATAAATGTGTTTTTGTATTTTTACTTTTTTCCCCCTTTTTTTTTAATTTTTTTTTACCCAGACCCACTTGGTTCTTGAAGATCCAGTGGGTCTGATGTCTGTATAATACAATACAGTACACTATATAGGGTACTGTACTGTATTTTCACTTTACTTAGTCTGATCAGACTTCTGACTTTAGCAAAAGTCTGATCAGCACCTTGGACAGCCGGAAGCCTATGAAGGTGTCAGGTTGCCATGGTAACCATCACTGCCACAACAGAGCAGCAAGTGATGGGGAGGGAAGGGGGCCCCCTCCCTCTGTGATCCCGTCAAGAATCGGCGGCTGAAAAGGCACAGCAGCCCCCGATGAGAGAGGGAGGGAGCTCCCTCCCTGTTAATCTCTACCATACAGCGGTCCCTACTGACCGTGGCATGGAAGGGGTTAAACAGCTGACATCTGTGTGCAATGCAATGTGTCTGCAATGTGCAATACAATGAAATGTGACTGATTGGGATCAGAAACTTCCGAAAGCACTGCAAACCGCAGGTCTGAATTGACCTGCGGTTTGTAGTTATTGCCGATACGGGGGGGGGGGGGGGGGTCACAGGACCCCCCTCGGCATTGACCCAAGGTGCCTGCTGATTGATTTCAGTTCCGATCACTGCCCGCCGCGCAGCGGTGATTGGAACTAAACAGGGTGTACAGGTACACCCTGTGTCCTTGAGTACCAGAACATCAGGACCTAACTGTACGCTCTGTTTCCATAAGAGGTTAAAGTGGACCTTTCACTGGTCCTGACATTACAACTTTAGTCCCTGGCAGTGTAGGGCATGATGAGTAGTTGTCAGTGCACTATTTTTTTTTTGTAGATGTGCCTCTCCATTCCCTCGTTGGTACAGGAAGGAGGAGACTGTTGTGATTCTCAAGGGACGTCTCCTTCTCCCTGGCTGTGAGCTCCTCAATCACAGCGGAGAGCATCATAGCCAGCAATAAAAAAAGCACACCTTCTGATTTTCAGTTGCACTTAAACAGGAATAAACCTGAATCACAAAAATGCAACAGAGTTGGATTTTCGGCGATTTAGACTTTATTCTTTGGGTCAGTACAATTACATCAATATCTAATACATATGCTGTAGCATTATTTTGTTTTACTACTTTACTTGCATTGCTGTATCCGAAGTCCCATAACTTTTTATTTTTATTTCTACGGAGATGTGTGAGGGTTTGATTTTTGCGTGATGATTTGTACTTTTCATTGGTATTTTCATTTCATTTTTATGGTGTTCACTGTACAGGATAATTTACATGATATTTGCATAGTGCGGGTTGTTAAGGATTCGGCACTATCAAATATGTTGGGGTAGGGGACTTGCTATATTTTGCATATTTTTTATTGGAATTTTTATTTATTTAACTTCTTAAGGACTGGGATCATTTTCACCTTAAGGACCAGACAATTTTTTGCAAATCTGACCAGTGTCACTTTATGTAGTGATAACTTTAAAACGCTTTGACTTATCCAGGCCATTCTGAGATTGTTTTTTTTTTCGTCACATATTGTACTTCATGACACTAGTAAAATTTCTCTACTTCTACAAAAATAGTTATTACTTTACATTCCCCATATGTCATGGCACATATGCCACTCGCGCTGTGACCCCATTTTTTTCTATGGGATCACTGCTACACTGTGATGCCCCTGTGATCCTAAAGTCGACAGCCGTCGCACGACCAGTGTCACCTCAAAGCCACAAGTGATGCGGATCTGTTTAGGAAACAACTGGTGGTTTCGCAAGGAAATTCATTCAGTTTTGTCCTCATTCAGTGTTATTGTTTTTTTATGTCCGGATTTTGTGCGTTTTTCACGCTTGTGAAGAAAAACTGAAGAATAACAATCTACACCTCCTAGAAACCATCAGTCAGAAATGCATTGCATCTGGGCGCCTTCCATTTTTCACACAAGCCCTGTTCACTTCTACGTAGCCGCAGCTGAGTGAAAAATGCAAAGTATTATACAAGCTGCTACTGTATATTTCCTGAACTCAGAGATGATGTGTGAAAAAGAGGCTTATGTGCACAGACCCACTGAGATGAACGGGTCAGGATTCAGTCCGAATGCTACGCATTCCCTACACGCATCACATCTGGACGGAAGTCGCTGGTGTGAAAGAGGCCTTAAAAACAGCTTTGCCAACCAGCTGCATATCACAAGGCTGGATAACATCTGCATGATCAAACCTGTACAGAGATTAATTCCTTAGTGACCAAGCAATTTCTTACAATTTTTCGTCATCATTTTACAAAAGCCATAACTCTTATCCTTCCATCAGTTTAGCTTTTTGCGGGAAAAGCTGCAGATTTTAATGCTACCATTTTGGGTGCAAGATGACTCATTGATTTACTCTTATTTTGGAGGAGGGGACGGAAATTTTGTGACATTCAAATTGATGCACAATTAACATAATAGCTTTATTCTCTGGCTCAGTACGATTACAGCAGTGGGCCGCATTGTCGCATTGCTCTATTTCAAGGGGCCGCATTGTCGCATTGCTCTATTTCAAGGGGCCGCAAATTTTAAAAAAAGTCGATCGATGCTCGTTTTCATCAGCCTATTACACAAGCCAATGCAAAGTGATTGGGGAGGAATGATCACAATCACAGTCTTTCCGCCTTCATTTATTTATATAGATTATTGGTAGCACATCCCTGATTACACAAAGAGATGTGCTGCAGATAATTGTAAGGCTGCGTTCACACGGGCGAGATTTCCGCGCGGGTGCAATGCTGTAGGTGAACGTATTGCACCCGCACTGAATCCTGACCCATTCATTTCAATGGGTCTGTGTACATGAGCGTTTTTTTTCCACGCATCACTTCTGCAATGCTTTAAAATCGCAGCATGTTCTATATTCTGCGTTTTTCACGCAGCCCTGGCTCCATAGAAGTGAATGGGGCTGCGTGAATAACGCATTGCATCCGCAAGCAAGTGCGGGTGCGATGCGTTTTTCACTGATGGTTGCTAAGAGATGTTGTTTGTAAACCTTCAGTTTTTTATCATGCGCGTGAAAAACGCATCAAAATGCACTGCACCCGCGCGGAAAAAACTGAACAACTAAACGCAATCGCAGACAAAACTGACTGAACTTGCTTGCAAAATGGTGCGAGTTTAACTGAACGCACCCTGAACGCATCCGGACCAAATCTGTCACGCTCGTGTGAAACCAGCCTAAGGCCTCTTTCACACGGGCGTCATGTTTTTTGCCCGGATAAGAGGCGGGTGCGTTGCGGGAAAATGCGCGATTTTTCTGCGCGAGTGCAAAACATTGTCATGCGTTTTGCACTTGCGTGAGAAAAATCGCGCATGTTTGGTACCCAGACCCGAACTTCTTCACAGAAGTTCGGGCTTGGGATTGATGTTCTGAAGATTGTATTATTTTCCCTTATAACATGGTTATAAGGGAAAATAATAGCATTCTGACTACAGAATGCTTTGTATAATAGTGCTGGAAGGGTTAAAAATAATAAAAAAGTTAACTCACCTTCTCCTCTTGTTCGCGCAGATGCCACTCTGTTCTTTAGCTGTGGACTGAATGACCTGAGGTGACGTCAGATCACATGCTCCAATCACATGGTCCATCACCATGGTGATGGAGCATGTGATCTGACGTCATCAAAGGTCCTTTAGCCCACAGATAAAGAACAGACCGGCATCTGCGCTAACAAGAGGAGAAGGTGAGTTAACTTTTTTATTATTTTTAACCCCTCCAGCACTATTATACAAAGCATTCTGTATTCAGAATGCTATTATTTTCCCTTATAACCATGTTATAAGGGAAAATAATACAGTGAATAGACTGTCACCTAGAACCCATGCGTGAAAATCGCACCGCATCCGCACTTGCTTGCGGATGCATGCGATTTTCACGCAACCCCATTCATTTCTATAGGGCCTGCGTTACGTGAAAAACGCACAAAGAGGAGCATGCTGCGATTTTCACGCAACGCACAAGTGATGCGTGAAAATCACCGCTCGTGTGCACAGTCTCATAGAAATGAATGGGTCAGGATTCAGTGCGGGTGCAATGCGTTCACCGCACGCATCGCACCCGCACGGAAAACTCGCCCGTGTGAAAGGGGCCTAAACCTTTCATCCTAATAAAATATGCAAATCAGCCGACAAACAAGCAATTTCTTATTTATCGACTGATCAGCGGCACGATTATAGCACCCAGATATAAGCTATGTGCACTCCTAGGAACACTTTTTCCTAGTAACTGTCCCGAATATTGTCCTGCAGCATGGCCCCTGAAACCGAAGAGTTATACTTACCTGCTCCCTGCCGCTCTGGTCCTCTGCACTGCCCCCATCTTCCAGTCCCCACGCTGTTTACACCTGGTAGTGCAAGGCCATGGTCACATGCACCTCTACAGCCAATGACTGGCTTCAGCGGTTATGTGGCCAGAAGCAGCATGTCACTGCAGAAGCCAGTCATTGGCTGGATAGGTGCATGCCATGCACTAACAGGTGTAAACAGTGCGGAGACCAGAAAATGTAGGCAGCGGAGGCAGTGCAGAAACCCGGAGCAGCGGTGAGCAGGTAAGTATGAACCTCTTGTTTCAGGGGCCATGCTCCAGGAACTTGTTAAAAATCATTTTTACCAGAAAAGTGGCAACTTTTCCTTCCATCCTGCCTCCTATTCATAAATCAGCGTTTTTCTTCAGTTCAGAGACCGGCGCTCACTGGTTATTACCACCTCTGCCCCCAATTATAGGAGCCCTGCAATAACCAGTAGGCTCTTATCCTCAGTGCAGAAACCGGCGCTCACTGGTTATTACCACCTCTTCCCCAGTTATAGGAGCCCTGCAATAACCAGTAAGCGCTTTCCTTCACTGCAGAGGCAGGTGCTCACTGGTTATTACCTCCTCCTGCCGTTATAGGGGCCCTGCAATAACCAGTAAACGCTTTAACTTACTAGTGGGGAAGGAGCTCATTGGTTAACCCTTTAACCTCTTCCAGACGCAGGGCGTAACCGGTACGCCCTGATGTTCCGGTACTTAAGGACACAGGACGTACCGGTACGTCCTGTGTATTTCCTATCACCGCAGCGCGGCGGGCGGTGATCGGAACAAGGTGCCTGCTCAAATCTTTGAGCAGGCACCTTGGCTAAATGCGCGGGGGGGGGGGGGGGTCATGACCCCCCCGTGTTGGCGTTCAATTCAGACCTGCGGTTTGCGGCGGCGGTGCCATCGGGTCCGCCTGCTGCTGTAGAGAGGACCCGATGGCATGGAAGGCAGCGCGATGCCTTCCTGAGGCATCAGCGCTGCCTTCCTGTCACGAGCCTGTGAGATCCAGCCCCCTGGATCTCACAGGCGGGAAGCTGTATGAGTAATACTCACTGTATTACTCATACAGCCAATGCATTCCAATACAGAAGTATTGGAATGCATTGTAAAGAATTAGACCCACAAAAGTTGAAGTCCCAAAGTTGGACAAAAAATAAAGTGAAAAAAAAAATTGAAAAAATAAAGTTTCCCCCCCCCCCAAAATTTTTGTTTAGGGAGGGGGGGGAGTTGATATATTATGTATCACCGTGTCCGTATTAACCGGCTCTATAAACATATGACATGACCTAACCCCTCCAATGAACACCGTAAAAAAAAAAAAAAATAAACTGTGCTAAATAAACCATTTTTGTCACCTTACATCACAAAAAGTACAACAGCAAGCGATCAAAAAGGCGTTTGCCCACCAAAATGGTACCAATCTAACCGTCACCTCATCCGCAAAAAATTAGCCACTACCTGAGACAATCACCTAAAAAATATAAAAATGGAAACTATGGAAACACTAAAACATGATTTTTTTTGTTTCAAAAATGAAATTATTGTGTAAATATTACGTAAATAAAAAAAAGCATACATATTAGGTATTGCCGCATCCGTGACAACCTGGTCTATAAAAATACCACATGATCTAACCTGCCAAAACAGCTATTTCTTGTTACCTTGCCTCACAAAAAGTATAATATAGAGCAACCAAAAATCATATGTACCCTAAAATAGTACAAAACTACCACCCTATCCGATAGTTTCTAAAATGGGGTAACTTTTTCGAAGTTTCTACTCTAGGGGTGCATCAGGGGGGCTTCAAATGGGACATGTGTCAAAAAACCAGTCCAGCAAATTCTGCCTTACAAAAACCGTATGGTATTCCTTTCCTTCTGCGCCCTGCCGTTTTCCCGTACAGCGGTTTACGACCACATATGAGATGTTTCTGTTAACTACAGAATCAGAGCCATAAATATTGAGTTTTGTTTGGCTGTTAACCCTTAGGCCTCTTTCACACGACAGTATGTCCATTTCAGTGTTTTGCGGTCCGTTTTTCACGGATCCGTTGTTCCGTTTTTTGCTTCCGTTGTGGTTCCGTTTCCGTTCCGTTGTTCCGTTCCGTTTTTCCGTATGGCAAATACAGTATACAGTAATTTCATATAAAAAATTGGGCTGGGCATAACATTTTCAATAGATGGTTCCGCAAAAAACGGAACGGATACGGAAGACATACGGATGCATTTCCGTATGCATTCCGTTTTTTGCGGACCCATAGACTTTAATGGAGCCACGGAACGTGATTTGCGGCCAAATATAGGACATGTTCTATCTTTAAACGGAACGGAAAAACGGAAATACGGAAACGGAATGCACACGGAGTACATTCCGTTTTTTTTGCGGAACCATTGAAATGAATGGTTCCGTATACGGACCGTATACGGACCGCAAAAAACGGCCCGCAAAACGGAAAAAAAAAACGGTCGTGTGAAAGAGGCCTTACTTTGTAATTGGAAAAATAAATATTAAAATGGAAAATCTGCCAAAAAAGTGAAATTTTAAAAATGTATCTCTATTTTCCATTAATTCTTGTGGAACACCTAATGGGTTAACAAATTTTGTAAAATCAGTTTTGAATACCTTGAGAATGTAGTTTCTAGAATGGCATCATTTTTGGGTGGTTTCTATTATGTAAGCCTCGCAAAGTGACTTCAGATCTGAACTGGTCCTTGAAAAGTGGGTTTTTGAAAATTTCTGAAACATTTCAAGATTTGCTTCTAAACTTCTAAGCCTTGTAACATCCCCAAAAAATAAAATGTAATTCACAAAATGATCCAAACATGAAGTAGACAAATGGAGAATGTAAAGTAATAGCTATTTTTGTAGGTATTACTATGTATTATAGAAGTAGAGAAATTGAAACTTGGAAATTTGCAAATTTTTCCACATTTTTGAAAAAATCTCAGTGTGGCCTGGATAAATCAAAGCGTTTTAAAGTCATCACCACATAAACAGATTAGCAATAAATGGCCTCATCCTGAAGGTGAAAATGAGCCCGGTCCTTAAGGAGTTAATGACCAGGGTGAAAAGGCCTTAATGAGCAAACACTTTTTTGTAAATTAGCATAAGTGGTTCAAACAGCTGTATTTTGGGGTGTTTCTGCAAACTAAAGAATCATAGCAATAAATATTGAGTTTTGTTTGGCTGTTAACCCTTGCTTTGTTACTGGAAAAAAAATTATAAAGTGGAAATTTTGCCCAAAAATTTAAATTCTTAAATTTCATCTATATTTGCCAATAACTCTTGTGGAACACTTAAAGGGTCAACAACGTTTGTAACATCAGCTTTGTATACCTTGAGGGGTGTAGTTTCTCAGATGGGGTCACTTTTATGGAGTTTCTACTCTAGGGGTGCATCAGGGGGCCTTAAAATGGGACATGGTGTAAATAAACCAGTCCAGCAAAATCTGCCTTCCAAAAACCACACGGCACCCTGCCCTCTACTCTCTACCGTGTGCCCGTACAGTAGTTTACAACCACATATGGGGTGTTTCTGCAAACTACAGAATCAGGGCAATAAATACTGAGTTTTGTTTGGCTGTTAACCCTTGTTTTGTTACTGAAAAAAAAATGGATTAAAATGGAAAATTTGCCCCCCCCCCAAAATCGAAATTCTGAAATGTTATCTCCATTTGCGATTAACTCTTGTGCAACACCTAAAGGGTTAACCACATTTGTAAAATCAGTTTTGAATACCTTGAGGGGTGTAGTTTTTAGAATGGGGTCATTTTGGGGTGGTTTCTATTAAGTAAGCCTCACAATGTGACTTCAGACCTTAACTTCTCCTTAAAAAGTGGGTTTTAGAAAATTTCTGAAAAATTTCAAGATTTGCTTCTAAACGTCTAAGCCTTGTAACATCCTCAAAAAATTCAATTACATTCCCAAACTGATCCAAACATGAAGTAGACATTAGTAATGTTGCGAACATAAAATTTTCCATCCGCGAACGGCGAACGCGAATTTACGCAAATGTTTGCGAATGCCCGAACCGGGCGAACCGCAATAGACATCAATAGGAAGGCGAATTTGAAAACCCACAGGTACTCTTTGTGGCCACAATAGTGATGAAAAAGTTGTTTTAAGGGTACTAACACCTGGACTGTGGCATGCCGGAGGGGGATCCATGGAAAAACACCCATGAAAAATTACGTAGTTGACGCAGAGTGTGGTAAGTTGAAATCGCAATGCGATTTATAGAACTTGAATTAATCGCATTGCGATTTCAACTTAGAGCTTCTGCCGACTTCCGTGCTCATGGAGCATCCCCATCACCATGGGAACGGCTCCATGCTAGAATGTACTGTCGGATTTGAGAAAGTTGTAATCACAATGCGATTAATGCAGGTTATATTAATCGCATTGCGAATTCAACTTAGAGCTGCTGGGTTCCTAATGGTTGTATTGCTAGAATATAACGAAGATTGAGACTATAGTGCTATATTAGTTATATTCGTCAATTCTAGCAATACAACCATAGGGAACTTAGCTTGCATTCGCAAGGCGATTAATATAACCTGCATTATTTGCATTGCGATTACAACTTAGATCTGAGTTACTAATGGTTGTTTTGCTAGAATTGACAACGAATATAGCACTATATTCTCAGCCTTCGTTATATTCTATCAATATAACCATTAGGAACCCAGCTCTAAGTTGTAATCACAATGCGATTAATATAACCTGTATTAATCGCATTGCGATTACAACTTTGTGACACTGCAGCTTCAGAATTAATCTAAGATGGATGCTGTCCTTGCTTTTTGATAGGAGGTGGGAGGGTCTGGGAGGGAGGGTATGCTGATTGGCTGGAATGTGTCTGCTGACTGTGAGGTACAGGGTCAAAGTTTGCTCAATGATGACATATAGGAGGCGGACCAAACATCGCATATGTTCGCCTTCAGCGGCGAACGCGAACAAGCTATGTTCGCCGGGAACTATTTGCCGGCGAATAGTTCGGGACATCTCTAGTAGACATATGGGGAATGTAAAGTAATAACTATTTTTGGAGTTATTACTATGGATTATAGAAGTAGAGAAATAGAAAATTGGAAATTTGAAAATTTTTCAAAATTTTGGGTAAATTTGGTATTTTTTTTATAAATAAAAATGAATTTTTTTTACTCTCTTTTACCAGTGTCATGAAGTACAATATGTGATGAAAAAACTGTCTCAGAACGGCCTGAATAAGTAAAAGCTTATTAAAGTTATTCACACATAAAGTGACACTGGTCAGATTTGTAAAAAATGGCCTGGTCCTTAAGGTGAAATATGGCCGTGTCCTTAAGGGGTTAAGCCATATACTACCAACTCCTCCTCCTCCTCTTCCAGTCATAGCTCCTCATTGCAATTTTGTCACTTTGTCCATGCAGGTCCCCAACAGCTATGAGGTGACAAACAAGATGTGGAAGGTGTCCATTTTCCACCATCCCTTGTTGCATTAGCATGAGAGTTTGCTCTAATTTAAATATCAGGAAGATGGCATTGGTGATGACCCTGTGGTCCCTATTCACAAAGCTCGTGGCCACTTTGAAGAGACTGAATATGGAATATGCATTGCTGTTGAGCTGCCACTTCATGAGCTCAGAATAACACATGCTCACTGCTGTGGTGGTCTTGTGCATGATGTAACCATTAACTGCTTTAGGCTGCTCGTACAGACCTTCCAGCATAAACGAGGTGAAATTCCAGATCAAGAAATGTAAATGCAGACTGTTGCATCCCGAGGGGTTGCTTAGCCACATTTCTCCTGGACATGGTCAACACCTGATAAGGCAGCAACTGCATCTTCAGTAATCCGGGGAGGTAGGAGTTCAGTTTGCACACATTGCTGGGCCCATATAGTTTTTGATATAGTAGTTAGTGTCCACACATGTATTTATGTATGATTGACAATGGAGCAGAGGAGGACAAGTCTGTGAAATAGTAACTGATGATGGTGATGATGATAAAGACACTGTACCGCTTGTGGATGTGGCCTGGCTGCCACAAAAAGGAGATGGAGGACGATCCTATTCTGATTGCTGACCAGTTCTATTTTCCCACTGGATTTGGTGATGCAATTTCATGTGCTGTAATATAGCCGTTGTCCATATGTGAAGAAGAATTGCCATACAGGAGATAAACACACAGAGCTAACAGTAGCCAAGCTTGGCATAGATATGGCGCATTTTGAGTCTGCACTAATGGTCTAAGCAGCATCATGTCCCAAGTGACTCTGTCACCATTGAATTTATCTTTTGATCCCGGTAAAACAAGAGGGGAACAAAACAACACCTAATTGCCACTAAGTGAGAAAAAAAAAACTGTAATAACCCTGTATCCATTACAGCATGGAACATGATCAGGTTTCCTGGTGCAGGTTTGGAAGCCAAAACCCAGAATTGAAAAATGGGGAGAAGTAGTATCTATCCTTTATATTTTCTCAACTTTTTTAATCCACTCCTGACTCTGGCTTCCAAAGCTGCATCAGGAAACCTGACCATGTGGAAGTATCCTAACTAACTGTCCACCCCACTTGTCGCTGGGGTTATTCTCCACTGTATAGCTCCCAGGGATGGACTAGACTTAGACACTACAGGGAAATGTCCCAGTGGGATGATGCCCAAGGAGCTTCCTGAACCCTGCTGAAGGCCACACTGTTGGTCACAGTTGCTCTCCTGAGTTCAATGGTATAGCCGTCCTCAGGACAGGGACACAGTTGAATACTACAGTGGGGGCAGAAGTATTTTGTGCTGCACTGTGGTATTTAGTTCTGCTGGGGTGGTATTTTGTGTTGCACTAAGGTATTTCTAGCCCCTGTCTACTTCTGTTGTCCCTGCCTACTTGCCTTGCCCTTTGTGTAAATATACCATAAAATGACTCTGGCGCGATTCACTGGCGTATTATCTCAACCTTTTTTGTGTGTATGCTGCTTACTATACATTTAATGTGGTGATTTGCCAGCATATTACTTTGAGCATAGTGTATATATACTAAGAATGTGACTGGCTCCTATGTTCCATGTGTATACAATTCATGTGTTACTGGTGGGATTCATCAGCATTTTGTTTGCATGGTCTGTGTGTGTATATTAATATGTTAGGCCGGGTTCACCTCACATTTCCATTCTTCTGCTCTGTTAGAAAAATTGAGTTCTGTCTCTTTAAAAGCTCAGGTGTCTCGTATTGTGCAGAGCAGTGTAAGGCCCCTTGCAGCATTATGTCAGTGTTATCCAATACGTTCCAGAACTGTAAGGCCCCTTTCACACGGGCGAGATTTCCGCGAAGTGCAATGCATGAGGTGAACGCATTGCACCCGCACTAAATCCCGACCCATTCATTTCTATGGGGCTGTGCACATGAGTGGTGATTTTCACGCATCACTTGTGCATTGCGTGAAAATCGCAGCATGCTCTATTTTGTGCGTTTTTCACGCAACACACACCGGCCCCATCGAAGTGAAGGGGGCTGCGTGAAAATCGTAAGCATCCGCAAGCAAGTGCGGATGCGGTGCGATTTTCATGCATGGTTGCTAGGAGATGATCGGGATGGGGACCCGATTATCATTATTATTTTCCCTTATAACATGGTTATAAGGGAAAGTAATAGCATTCTAAACACAGAATGCTTAGTAAAATAGAGCGGGAGGGGTTAAAAGAAAGATTTTAAATAAAATAATTTAACTCACCTCATCCACTTGTTCACGCAGCCTGGCTTCTCTTCTGTCTTCTTCTTTGCTGTCCAGGAGGAAAAGGTGACGTAATTGCGCTCATCATATGGTCCATCGTGATGGATCATGTGACGAACCATGTGATGAGCGCAGCAAGTTCACCACAGGTCCTTTTCCTCAAAGAAGAAGAAAGAAGAGAAGCAGGGCTGCGCAAACAAGTGGATTAAGGCTAGTTTAATTTTATTTTAATTTTTTAACCCTTCCAGCCCTATTTTGCTAAGCATTCTGTATTAAGAATGCTATTATTTTCCCTTCTAACCATGCTGTAAGGGAAAATAATAAAATCTACAGAACACCTAACCCAAACCCGAACTTCTGTGAAGAAGTCCGGATTCAGGTTTGGGTACCAAACATGCAGATTTTTCTCACATGCGTGCAAAACGCATTAAAATGTTTTGCACTTGCGCGGAAAAATAGTGCATTTTCCTGCGACGCACCCGCATCTTATCCGTCCCAAATCCATGATGCCCGTGTGAAAGAGGCCTAAGGGTTACATACGGTAGCATCATAAATCAATATAATGCTACGTGACCCCCGGCAGCACAATGGGAGATCAGGCCAGGAGCTGAGCTGCAGACTCGCAGCGTGACAAAGCTCGTCTGCAAGGGGCCTGAGGCACACAGTACACTGACTGCTGCTCTACTATCCCTAATGTTAAAACTTTATTTTTTACCTAGTAATTCAATCTACCTAACTAATCATATCTTCTTCATAATCCCTAACCTGTCCCTGAAAGCCCCTCATATGGCTGGCTTCTGGTATGTCTGTTGCAGATAGGACAGACATGTCTTGCCCCATCTGTGGCTAATGGCACAATGGGGTGTGTGCTTCAGATCTAGCATAGAGCCTGACAGACCAGCCAGCATCCTCCCTCCTGATTGGCTGACTGCAAAGCATTGTGGGCTATCCTGCTGGCCAATGTCCTGACCAACGTCATGTGATCCTCCATCTTCTTCCTTCATCTTCCTTGTTTCCCTCAGTAGTGTACTGAATTTGAAATTGAAAATGGTGTCTGCTATTTTGCATGATTCATCCACAGAGAATTTGTTTGGAAATATAATTTTGGTGAAATTAGTGACAAATCTGATTAGTTTAGTATCAATTTGTTCATCTCTAGTAGAAAGCATTCTTAATGTCAGTGCCTTAGTTACTGTACTGATATGAATTGGTTTTCCTATGTCTTGCAGTCATCTAAATTTTTCCACGTTTAAACCTGATTGAATCATTTCGTTAGAATGGGCCAAACGCAAACAGCTGCATCTAAGACTGGTACGTGCTCTGACTTTTCTTTCCTAGTCATATTTACTTTCTGGGATTTTGTATCTAATTGGTATCTCATCTCATGCATTTATACCCCACAGGAAAAGCTACTGATTATATTAACATCTCTGATCATCAGTGTAATGGGAAGTTAAATGGGAAGATCAAAAATAGTGATGCTTCTGAAAGGTAAAACACATATATACAGTATACTGTATATATATTATATCTGCCATGTATCTATCTGTCTATCTCTCTATCTATATAAATCAGGGATCAGGACCCTCTGGCACTACTACTAAAACCATTGTAAGTCAATGGCCACTGGATCTAATAAAAAAAGGAAAAAAATAAGTTTTGAAAAAAACGTAAAAAGTAAAATCACCCCACTTTCCCTAAAATAAAAATAAACAAAAAAAAAAAACATTATGGGCATCGAATGCAAAAACACCCATACTATTAAAATATTTTAAAAAGTTGTGGTGAAGGACGTAACAATAAAAAAAAGGCTGATTTGCAGTTTTTTTCATCACTTTATGGCCTCATGCACACGACCGTTGTTTCATTCCGTGTCCGTTGTTCTGTTTTTTCGTGATTTTCTGCGGACCCATTGACTTTCAATGGGTCCTTTGAAAACTAAGCTAAAGCACCGTTTGTCATCCGCGTCCGTGATCCGTGGTTTCAGTCCATCCAAAAAATATAACCTGTCCTATTGTTTTCACGGAAAACAGTTTGGGTCCGTGAAAAAACGCGGAGGCACACAAGATTGTCATCCGCATCCGCGTCCGTTTTTTTCCTATCATTTGCATGGCAAACTTGACTTAGACTTTTTTTTACTTTCCTTCATGTCTGGTTATCCTCCAAAAATAAAGGAAGACACACAGAAACAAAAATGGAAACTGATCACGGAACAATGGAACCCCATTTTGCGGAACGGAACACAACAACAGTCGTGTGCATGAGGCCTATCTCTCAAGTAAATTGAATAAAAGGTGATCAAGTCATACACACCCCAAAATGGTATTGTCAAAAAAGACTTTGGTTGGATTTCACTCATATGAGTCCCCACACATCTCCGTAGACATAGCTATAAAAAAAAAACAGTTAAGGGTGTTACCTAGGAGCAGGGGTAGTGTTAGGGTGGCCACCTTTCCCAACAAAAAAATAATAGTTATACAAATTAAAAAGGTCTGTGTGCTTATTTAAGCATCTATTATTTTAAATGCTTCTGCTTGAATTCAAACTCACAGCCTTCTATAATACAGGCAAGAACCTTAACCACTGAGCTATAGAGCTTCATGTTAACCTACTCTAACTAAATTATGGCTAAAAGCCTAAGTAGTAGTTTCCCACATATTATGCATATACAGTACAGACCAAAAGTTTGGACACACCTTCTCATTCAAAGAGTTTTCTTTATTTTCATGACTATGAAAATTGTAGATTCACACTGAAGGCATCAAAACTATGAATTAACACATGTGGAATTATATACATAACAAAAAAGTGTGAAACAAATGAAAATATGTCATATTCTAGGTTCTTCAAAGTAGCCACCTTTTGCTTTGATTACTGATTTGCACACTCTTGGCATTCTCTTGATGAGCTTCAAGAGGTAGTCACCTGAAAGGGTTTTCACTTCACAGGTGTGCCCTGTCAGGTTTAATAAGTGGGATTTCTTGCCTTATAAATGGGGTTGGGACCATCAGTTGTGTTGTGGAGAAGTCAGGTGGATACACAGCTGATAGTCCTACTGAATAGACTGTTAGAATTTGTATTATAGCAAGAAAAAAGCAGCTAAGTAAAGAAAAACAAGTGGCCATCAAGTGCAGTCACAAAAACCATCAAGCGCTACAAAGAAACTGGCTCACATGCGGACTGCCCCAGGAAAGGAAGACCAAGAGCCACCTCTGCTGCGGAGGATAAGTTCATCTGAGTCACCAGCCTCAGAAATCGCAGGTTAACAGCAGCTCAGATTAGAGACCAGGTCAATGCCACACAGAGTTCTAGCAGGAGACACATCTCTAGAACAACTGTTAAGAGGAGACTGTGTGAATCAGGCCTTCATGGTAGAATATCTGCTAGGAAACCACTGCTAAGGACAGGCAACAAGCAGAAGAGACTTGTTTGGGCTAAAGAACACAAGGAATGGACATTAGACCAGTGGAAATCTGTGCTTTGGTCTGATGAGTCCAAATTTGAGATCTTTGGTTCCAACCACCATATCTTTGTGCGACGCAGAAAAGGTGAACGGATGGACTCTACATGCCTGGTTCCCACCGTGAAGCATGGAGGAGGAGGTGTGATGGTGTGGGGGTGCTTTGCTGGTGACACTGTAGGGGATTTATTCAAAATTGAAGGCATACTGAACAAGCATGGCACACCACAGCCGCCTTTTGCTTTGATTACTGCTTTGCACACATTTGGTATTCTCTTCATGAGCTTCAAAAGGTAGTCACTTGAAAAGGTCTTCCAACAGTCTTGAAGGAGTTCCCAGAGATGCTTAGCACTTGTTGGCCCTTTTGCCTTCACTCTGCGGTCCAGCTCACCCCAAACCATCTTGGTTGGGTTCAGGTCCGGTGACTGTGGAGGCCAGGTCATCTGGCGCAGCACCCCATCACTCTCTGTCATGGTCAAATAGCCCTTACACAGCCTGGAGGTGTGTTTGGGGCCACTATCCTGTTGAAAAATAAATGATGGTCCAACTAAACGCAAACCGGATGGAATAGCAGGCCGCTGCAAGATGCTGTGGTAGCCATGCTGGTTCAGTATGCCTTCAATTTGAAATAAATCCCCAACAGTGTCACCAGCAAAGCACCCCCACACCATCACACCTCCTCCTCCATGCTTCACGGTGGGAACCAGGCATGTAGAGTCCATCCGTTCACCTTTTCTGCGTTGCACACAGACACAGTGGTTGGAACCAAAGATCTCAAATTTGGACTCATCAGACCAAAGCACAGATTTCCACTGGTCTAATGTCCATTCCTTGTGTTCTTTAGCCCAAACAAGTCTCTTTTGCTTGTTGCCTGTCCTTAGCAGTGGTTTCCTAGCAGATATTCTACCATGAAGGCCTGATTCACACAGTCTCCTCTTAATAGTTGTTCTAGAGATGTGTCTGCTGCTAGAACTCTGTGTGGCATTGACCTGGTCTCTAATCTGAGCTGCTGTTAACCTGCGATTTCTGAGGCTGGTGACTCGGATGAACTTATCCTCCGCAGCAGAGGTGACTCTTGGTCTTCTATTCCTGTGGCGGTCCGCATGTGAGCCAGTTTCTTTGTAGCGCTTGATGGTTTTTGTGACTGCACTTGGGGACACTTTCAAAGTTTTCCCAATTTTTCGGACTGACTGACCTTCATTTCTTAAAGTAATGATGGCCACTCGTTTTTCTTTACTTAGCTGATTTTTTCTTGCTATAATACAAATTCTAACAGTCTATTCAGTAGGACTATCAGCTGTGTATCCACCTGACTTCTCCACAACGCAACTGATGTTCTCAACCCCAATTATAAGGCAAGAAATCCCACTTATTAAACCTGACAGGGCAGACCTGTGAAGTGAAAACCATTTCAGGTGACTACCTCTTGAAGCTCATCAAGAGAATGCCAAGAGTGTGCAAAGTAGTAATCAAAGCAAAAGGTGGCTACTTTGAAGAACCTAGAATATGACATATTTTCAGTTGTTTCACACTTTTTTGTTATGTATATAATTCCACATGTGTTAATTCATAGTTTTGATGCCTTCAGTGTGAATCTACAATTTTCATAGTCATGAAAATAAAGAAAACTCTTTGAATGAGAAGGTGTGTCCAAACTTTTGGTCTGTACTGTATATATATATATATATATATATATATATATATATACTGTATATATCAGAGGTATGATTTTATATATATATTTTTTTGTAATATCATATTTATTTTGTGCTGTACATTTTTTTACAATTACAAAAAAAATTCAATGATACTTCTTCTGTATAGGAATACCTAATACATGAGAAACTACTATAAGGTTTTTCTGGCATAGCTTAGCATTGAGCTCAATAGCTCAGTGGTTAAGGTCTTCCCTTTAATGTAGAAGATTGTGCATTCAAATTCCAGCAGGGGCATATTAGAAAGAGAGGGTAAGGGTCCATTCACACGTCCACAATTTCGTTCCTCATTTTGCGGACCCATTCATTTTTATTGGGCAGCACGATGTGCTGCCTGGATCTAGAATTGCCCATCCGCACTCCCGGGTCCACAATTCCGATCCCGAAAAAAATAGAACATGTCCTATTCTTGTCCTTAATTGCAGACAAGAATAGGCATTTTCTATTAAGTGCCGGCGAAGTGCGGTGTTTTGCGGATCCACGGGTCCGTGGATCTGCAAAACACACACGGTCGTGTGAATGGACCCTAATTAGACTTAAATACACGGGGATACCCCCTTCATGGTCATAGCAATGATTCCATATATGGCGTCAGAGCAGGGACTCCTAAGCCAGTAAGAGTCCCGACTCTTCAGGATTTCCTACTGTTCAGCGACCTCAGTGGGCCCCAGGACTTGCCATGCTTTGCCGGGTACTGACTCTGACCCTGATGGGAACACTTAGAAATGAAACAGAATGCATTCTGGTGCACTCTGTTCCATTCAGTTCAGTTTTGTCCCCATTGACAATGAATGTGGATAAAACTAAAGTGTTTTCCCCTGGTTTTGAGATCCTATGACGGAAAGCACAGATGTGAAAGTGACCTTAAAAGAGCAGCCAAAGTATGTATGCATGCTGGGAGCTGTAGTTTCACAGCAGCTGGAGTGCCGAAGGTTGCTGATCTATGATCTAGATTTGTATAAATGTATCACTATCTTATTTTTAATAAAGAAGCTAACTAAAATCAGGGTGACTTATTTGTATTGTTAATATAATTACTATTCTTATTTTAATTTATTTTAGTAAAGAAAGAAAGAATTCCCATGTCAAGGTATTCACTAAGGAGATGGTGGGAGTACTCGAACTGGTCAGTTTTTCTTATCTTTATGTATTGATGAAAAATTATTTTTTAATACAGTAAAATGGGTATTCTGGATTCAGAAAGGGTTTATCTAATTTAGGGGGCATTCCACAGATCCACAAGACACAGATACCAGCCATATCACAGTATGGATCCATTGTCTTCCACGATTCCTTAGGGTGAATGGGTTCATCTAGGAAGGAATTGCTCCTCTGAAGAGATCTTTTCTATATAACAGGTTATTAGCCCGGGGTTATTCTAGTGATTTTTTGAATGCCATGTATCATAGGGCAGAATTCCTGGATAGGGAAGATCCATTTAACCCCTTCCCGACCAGCGCCGTACTAGTACGACACTGGCTGGGTCTTTAGAGATGGAGCTTGCTCCTGAGCGGAGTACGTTCCATAGCCGCGTGGTGCCTGTTGTTTCATACTGCTGAGAATACCGTTCGTGGATATTTAACACTTCAGATGCAGTGGTCAATCCTGACCACGGCATCTAAAAGCGTTCAAAAGTGGACTCTCTTATAGGGCTCATGCACACAAATGTATTTTCTTTCCATGTCCGTTCTATTTTTTTTTGTAGACTGTATACGGTACCATTCATTTCAATGGGTCCACAAAAAACGTAAGTTACTCCGTGTGCATTCTGTTTCCATATGTCCGTATTTTTGTTCCGCAAAAAAATGGAACATGTCCTATTATTGTGCGCATTACGGACAAGGATAGTACTGTTCTATTAGGGGCCAGCTGTTCCGTTTTACAAAATACAGAATGCACACGGATGTCATCCGTCTTTTTTGCGGACAGCAAAATACATACGGTCGTGTGCATGAGCCCATACAGGTAGCTATAAATGTGGACGATGCCTTTTCCTATTGTGTGCAAACACAGCCACTGCAGCTGGATTGCAGGGTGGTCATAACCCCTGGATATGAGCAAAGTATAATGTGATAGATAAATGAATCAAGCCAGATTTTTGAAGCGACCTCTGCACCAGAACTCCAACCATAGTGTCATACATTGATGTTGCAGCTCAGGCCCATTCACTTGAATGGGAATCAGCCGCCCCTTAAAAGGGTTGACCAAGACCTATAATGCCCCCCCAAATGCCTGGGCCCCTCACACAGATTGTACTTACCTCGCACCCCGATAACCTTGTTGCTTCTGATGCCGGCACGACCACCGCTGCATCTACCTGTCTTGCGGATGAAAACATCTGGCGGCAGGGGCTGGGGGCTGGGCAGCGGTGGCCATGCCAGCATCAGGTGCTGGTGCCGGTGAGCAGGACGGATGTGGACAGCACATGGATGCCATTTGTGTGCTGTCTGCATTTCCTGCAGCCCCATAACTGGTCCTGCGTGTGATCTGTAAAAAAAAATGTCTAGCCAGCCAGAAAAGAGCGGAGCGCGCTGGAGCTCACTATTTCAGTGGCTCTCATTACTGTGCATGGAAGCTACAGAAACAGCTTGTGACATAACCCTTTTATGTAATTTTGTAGGTACGATATATTTTACAGTAGGGGGAAGCAAGTCAGCATGACAGGTGACAAATGTATATGAACATAAGGAATATGGGGGTCATTTATCAAACTGGTGTAAAGTGAACTGACTTAGTTGCCCATAGCAACCAATCAGATTCCACCTTTCATTTTCCAAAGGAGCTGTCAAAAATGAAAGGTGGAATCTGATTGGTTGCTATGGACAACTAAGCCAGTTCTACTTTACACCAGTTTGACAAATGACCTCATATATCCATAACAGGGAAAAATATAACTAAAGTTTACTAAACCCTGTGATTATTTTCTTTTTATGCTCATTTCTAGTTCCAGTATGCAGATAAATGGGATATTATCCTCATGGTAATTGGAATTGTGTGTGCTGTTGGAAATGGATCAGCAATTCCCCTCAACACTGTTGTATTTGGACAAGCGGCAGAAGGTTTGGTCGTCAGCAAAACTAACGTAAATGGTAAATTCATTTCTTTAACCATCTCCCGTCACACTAACGCCGAAAGGTGGCATCTCACAGGAGCGCGCGTTCACAGGATCGCATGGTAAACGAGTTGATCTACAGCCTGCCAGCAGCGATCATTCGCTGGCAGGCTGTAGATGCGATTTTTTTTTACCCCAGAAAGGTATATTAGAAACTGTTTTGTTAACAGCGTCTGATATACCTGCTACCTGCTCCTCTGGTGGTCCCTTTTGCTTGGATCGACCACCAGAGGACACAAGTAGCTGTGTAATAAGTAGCACCAAGCACCACACTAAACTGCACCCCCCTGTCACTTATTAACCCCTGATCACCCCATATAGACTCCCTGATCACCCCCCTGTCATTGATCACCCCCCTGTAAGGCTCCATTCAGACATCCGTATGTGTTTTGCGGATCCACGGATCTGCAAAACACGGACACCGGCAATATGCTTTCCGCATTTTGCGGATCCGCACATTGCCGGAACTATATAGAAAATGCCTTTTCTTGTCTGTAATTGCGTACAAGAATAGGACATTGTGTGATGAAGTCAGGCGTCACAGCGTGCTGGTTAAGGGGTGCTCGGTTTGTGTGGATGTAATCCCAAAATCAGAAAGATAAAAGAAAACCGGCACTCTCAAAAATCTTTGCTGGTGATAGATTTATTGGTCACTCATATTAGGGTGACGCGTGGCGTTTCGGCACTCACAGGTGCCTTTTTCAAACAAGAAGTGAGCAGCAAATATTTGCTGCTCATTTCTTGTTTGAAAAAGGCACCTGTGAGTGCCAAAACGCTGCGGAGGTTTAGATATCACATGGCTGTTAACTCCTTAGTAGGATCGGAACTAAGGAGTTAACAGTCATGTGATAGCTAAACCTCCACGGATTGGTGTGGGAGAAGTATATAAGTAACTGCTTAGTATGTGTTACACATGTCATGATTAAGGATCGAAATATAAGGGTCCGAAACGCGTAGACTATATTTATGCTCATGAGGATTGGAAAGTTTTTTCCGCATCAATAAAGTGTCTCCTGTTAAAGAGCTGAATTTCTTTATCATATTTTTCACCAAGCATCTATGTTGCTATGACAACTAAGCGCTGTGCCAATAAATACTGACGCACGCTAGCGCAGTGAAGTCAGAGGCCAGACGAAGCGCTAGTCAGTCCCTGTTGCAAATTTACGTCACACACAGCAGTGCCACCCTTTTCTTCTTTTTCTATGCCATTTGCTTAAGATCGATGTACAGTTTTATCGGAAAAGGTTTAGTATAAGGCCTGATGCACACGGCCGTTGTGCGGCCGTTCCGTGCATTGGGGACCGCAATTTCCAATGGGTCCGTGATCCATCTGCACCGTAAAAAAATAGAGCATGTTCTATATTTTTGCGGTTCAGAGGCATGGACAGAAACACCACAGAAGCACTCCGTAGTGCTTCAGTGGGGTTCCGTGCCTCCGTTCCACATCGCAGCTCCAGATTGCGGATTCATATTGTGGACCAGCTGTCGGGCAACAGCCATGTGCATGATGCCTAACTTGGATTTCATTCATTTAAAGGGGGTCTTGCACCTATCTCTAGAACATATGCGGCCACCTTCATTCATCTCTATAGTACTGCCGAAAATAGCACTGGCTTGGCTATTTCTTGGCAACCCAATAAAAGTGGCGCAGGTCTTGTCATAAATTAGACGTATCCTCCAGCAGTCAGTGCATCTAAACAGAAATCTATGACAGCTGAGAGCTGCCGTACAATTCTGGCGCCTGAAAAATAAAAGAAGATACATTTGTCTGTGTTTTTGGGCCACGCCCCTTTCCTGCCCTTGTCTCGCCCCCTTTAGGAAAAAAGTTTTTAAAAAGTCGTATTTTAAAATGTCACAAACACACAGTTTGTGACTTTTTAAAGCCAATTTTCTGGCACAAGAGAGATGATAAATCTCTTCCATTTTACCTATTGTGTCACCCCTATCTTCTTATACATTGTAAGCTTTTGTGAGCAGGGCCCTCATTCCTCTTTATTTAATTGTTGACTTGTTGGTTATGTAATGTATGATTTATTTATTTATTTTTACACGAAAATCAATTGTAAAGCACTGCAGAATAGGTTGGTGCTATATAATTATTATTATGTTGTGTGGTGTAGCGCCATTGTATCCACACAGAACATCGATCTAGTGAGCAGTGAAAGACATGTAATGTCCCTGCCCATTACAGCTAGGGTTGAGCGAACCAAACTTTTGGATTTTTGGACCCCAGACCCGAACCCGAACTTTTCAGTAACGGTTCGGGTTCGGTATTCGGCTATTTTATGGCGCTTTTTGAAAGGCTGCAGAGCAGCCAATCAACAAGTGTTTTACTCGTGTGCCCTTAGAAGCCATCACAGCCATGCCTACTAATGGAATGGCTGTGATTGGCCAGTGCAGCATGTGACCCAGCCTCTATATAAGCTGGAGTCACGTAGGGCTGCACGTCACTCTGCTGTGCTTAGTGTAGGGATAGGATGCTGCTGCTGCTGTGAAAGAGAATAGGACAGAATCTTTAATCTGGAGTGCTTGTTAACTCATTGATCTATCTAGATTTAGTTTTGTGGGTGCAGTGCACAATCTTATTACCCTGCCCTGAGCCCAGTGACCCAGAAAAATTACTTTTATCCGTCTGTTAGTTAGGTAAGCGGTGGCGGCCATTTTATGCAAGTTCTGTGCACCAGCACAGCATATGTGCATTTGTGACAGTCAAATAGAAGCTTGAAATTCTGCAATTACATTCTCGGTTAAATTTTTTTATTTTATTTTTTAATTGCCCATTTTTGGCAAGACCCTACATCTGTGGCCTTTGCAGCATTTGCCTGTGTGCAATTTAAGCTTGAAATACTGCAATCATTTTCTGGGTTTTAAAAACACCACTTTTTGGCAATACCCTCAATCTGGGGCCTATGCCACATTAGTCAGTGTGCAATTTAAGCTAGAAATACAGCAATAAGTTTCACACCCTTTTTGGGCAAAAAACACCCTTTTTGGGCAAAATACAAAATTTTACAGTCCTAGTTGCATCTTTCAGTGTGAAATACAAGCGTTAGATACTGCTGTCATATTTGGTTACTAAAAGAACACCCATTTTGGGCAAAAAACTACATTTGCGGCCTTGTCTACATCTGTCAGTGTGAGATACAAGCTTGAAATACAGCAATAATATTCTGGGTTTAAAAAAACACCCATTTTGGACAAAGTACTTAATATTGCAGCCTTTGCTGCATCTGTCATTGTGAGATACATGCATTAGTTACTGCTGTTCTATTCTGTTATAAAAAAAAACACCCATTTTGGGCCAAATACTAAATTTGCGGCCTTGTCTGCATCAGTCACTGTGAGATACACACGTTAGATACTGCTGTTCTATTCTGTTATTAAAAAAAACACCCATTTTGGGCAAGATCCTAAATTTGAAAAATATTAGGAGAGCGTCAAATAAGGGACGTGGCTCATGTCGTGGTGCTGCTGGTGGAGCTCCTGTTGCAGGGAGAGGACGTGGTCGATCTGTGCCAGCTACACGCACAAGTGAAACACCTTCCTCATGTGAAAGTAGGAGACATAACCTTCAGTGGTATTTGGTTGGGCCTAATGCGGCTCTACGAATGGTGAGGCCAGAAAAGCACGAGCTGCGGTGGAGTAGACACCTCAAAAACCAAGAAAGGTCTCTGGCTCCTCCTGCTTCCTCTTCTGCTGCAGTCTCAGCCTCTTCATCCACCTCTGGAGTGACAGTGGCACCTACCACCCCGCAAACAGAGGATCTGCCAGCAACACGACCACCTGGGTCACCAAACATCTCCACAATGTCCCATGGAAGTGTTCAGATCTCCATCTCCCAAACACTGGAGCGGAAGAGGAAGTACCCCCCTACCCACCCACGATCCCTGGCCCTGAATGCTAGCATTTCAAAATTACTATCCTTTGAAATGCTGTCATTCTGTCTGGTGGAGATGGAGAGTTTTAAAAGCCTTATGGCGGTGGCTGTCCCACAATACGTCGTGCCCAGCCGCCACTACTTTTCCATGCGTGCCATCCCTTCCCTGCACAATAAAGTGGGGGACAAAATCAGGTGTGCACTGCGCAACGCCATCCCTGGTAAGGTCCACCTAACTACGAATATGCGGACCAGTAAGCACGGTCAGGGACGTTATATCTCCCTAACAGCCCACTGGGTAAATACAGTGGCGGCTGAGCCTAAGGCGGATAGCAGTTTGGCGCATGTCCTTCCACCACCGAGGATTGCAGGGCGCTTTTCTTTGCCGCCTATTGCTTCCTTTTCCTACTCTGCTTCCTCATTTTCTACCGGCTCCTCATCCGGTCAGTGTAACACCTTCACCACCAACTTCAGCACAGCCAGGGGTAAACGAAAGCAGGCAGTTTTAAAACATAGCTGTTTGGGGGACAAATCCCACACGGGCCTTGAATAACAGACCAATGAGTGGTTGGTGTGTGATAATGGGTGAAATATCGTAGCAGCTATGGGACTAGCCGGTTTGACACACATCCCTTGCCTGGCGCATGTGCTGAATTTGGTGGTTCAGTGGTTCCTTGAAAACTACCCTGATATGTCGGGCCATCTGCATGCGCTTTCGGCGTTTTCACCCTGCTGTTGCTTGCCTGTCAGCGCTGCAGCATAACTTCGGCCTTCCCGCTCACCGCCTTATATGTGACGTGCCCACAAGGTGGAACTCCACCTTGCACATGCTGGCCAGAGTGTGCAAGCAGCAGGCGATAGTGGAGTTTCAGCTGCAGCACGCACGGGTGAGTCACTCTGTGAAATAGCACCACTTCACCAGTAATGACTGGACCTCTATGTGAGACCTGTGTTCCTTGTTGCGCTGTTTTGAGTACTCCACCAACATGGCCAGTGGCGATAACACTGTTCTCAGCATTATTATCTCACTTCTATGCCTCCTTGAAAAAACGTTGCTGGATGATAGAAGAGGATGTGGCACAGGAGGAGGAGGAGGAGGAAGAGGGATCATTTCATAGGGTTTATGGCCAGTCATTCACAAGTGGCTCTGAGGGTGGGTTCCTGCACCCACAAACGCCAGGTACAAAATTGTCCGGCCAGGGCACAGTTCTGGAGGATGACAACGTGGAGGATGAGGAGATGGAGTAGGAGGAACTATGTTCACAGCAGGGTGGCACCCAAACCAACTCATGGCCATCACTGGTGCGTGGCTGGGGGGATACAGAGGACACAGATGAGACACCTCCACAGAGGACAGCTTTTCGTTGCCTCTGGGCAGCCTGGCACATGAGCGATTACATGCTGCAGTGTCTCCGCAACGACTGCCGAGTTGCCCACATTCTAACTTGTGCTAATTACTGGGTGGCCACGCTGCTGGATCCCTGTTACAAGGACAACGTACCATCCTAAATTCCGTCACTGGAGCGTGATCGTAAGATGCGCGAGTACAAGTGCACGCTAATAGTGGCCCTGCTGGTGGCACAAGGCAAAGGCAGGAGGAGGAGGAAGAAGTCGCCAACGCTGCTGGGGCACCACCAGCACCTCAGAAGGCAGGATTAGCATGGCCGAAATGTCAGCATGCCACAACAACCAGCATCATCAGCTGATATGGAACGTCTTAGCAGGAGGCAGCATTTCCTCAACATAGTGGAGCAGTATGTGTTCACATGCTTACACGTACTGAATGACGGGTCTGCCTTCTTCAACTTCTGGGTCTCCAAATTGGACACATGGCCTGACCTTGCCCTTTACGCCTTGGATTTGCTGGCCTGCCCTGCAGCCAGTGTATTGTCTGAACATGCTTTTGTTTTGCATTCCGTTCCGTTTGGTTGCGTTCCCATACCGGAGCAAGCTGCGGTTTTCTGTTCGGCATGGGATGCGGAACAAAACGTTTTCTCGGACACAACAGAAAACAGATCTGGCACCCATTGACTTTCCATGGAGTTCGTCATGTATTTCCATGTATCCGTCATTGCTATTTTAAAGATAATACAACCGGATCCGTTCATAATGGATGCAGGCGGTTGTATTATCAGAAATGGAAGCGTTCTTGCTGATCTCTGCCGGATCAGGCAAAAACGCAAGTGTGAAAGTAGCCTTAGGCCTCATTCACACGGCTGTTGCAATATGCAATAAGGCCGTGTGCTCCCCGCATCACGGATGCGGACCCCATCCGGAGCTGCAGTGTGGAACATGTTCTATTTTTTTTGCGGTGCGGATGGATCATGGACCCAATCAAATTGAATGGGTCTCGATCCGAAACGGCCTCACAATGGCCGTGTTCATGAGGCCTAAGCCTGTGATGCCAATTCATGTATTGAAGGAGAGCCATGGTACCTACATTTGCCTGCAGAGCTTGCAGGGAGCTTGCAGATTGAAGAAAACTAATTTTTTTTTTTTTTAGAAGACAACACTATTTAACATTTAAAAAATAAAATAAAATCTTATTGTTACGTCACTCATCTCTAATATAGTACTTCAAATTTCCTCCAAATCTGCTTCATATCAATGCTACTCTGATATCTCTAACAATGGATATTAAACCATGGGTTATTGTCACCAAGGGATACTGTAATCCTCGGTGCTTTAATCTGCATTACAACTAGGTTTAGGAGTTATTTACTTATTGATGACCTATCCTGAGTATACTGTAGGCCATCAATATGAACTGACTGCATAACGCCTTTAATATAATGTGGATTTATTTAAAATTATCATTATGATACTCATTATTATTTTAGTCTATGTGGTGAAGTCATAAAAAATATTCTCTAAAATTGTCTTGATGGCCTTTAATAAGTTTTTTAAATGCATGTATGCTTGTTAACCATGCTTAATATACGTCCTTCTTTCCTTTCAGCTTCAAGTAACATTTCTGGTTGTTCATCAGGCTTTGACACTGAAACACCCAGGTAGGTGATGGGTGATGACTAGCGTTGAGAGAATCGAAGTTTAAAGTGGTAAAGACCCCTGCGTGCACTACTTTTTTGCTATGCGGACAGATCACGGACCCATTCAAGTTGAATGGGTCTGGATCTGTCCTCGGCAGCCGCACGGTCATGTGCATGAGCCCTAAACCATTCCCTCCAGTTCTACTGTTAAAGGTGTTGTCCTATTTACTACTGATGACCTATTCTCAGGTCCCCCGGCACCCCAGTCGATCACCTGCTTGAAGAGACGGCAGCGCTCATATAAGAGCTGCTTTCTCTGCTCTATTTACCTGCTCGCTACTGCAATGGCAGTGGTGAGCAAGTAAACAGAGCAGAAAAGGCAGCACTCATACGGAAAAAAAAAGTGGACAACCCCTTTAAAGACATACTTGGAAAACATTACATACTACAGTGCTACAGAACATACAGAGTAATACATCCCCACATATGTACCTCTTACATCCAGTGACATCTCCTCTAATGTAGATATTCTCTTTCTTTATCTTCTCCTTTCAGACCAGACTGCCATGGTGACTTCTTTCAGCCATGTCTCATCTCTGTTTCCTACTTTTCCATCATCAGCCCCTCCTTCTCAACACCCAATCCTACCCCCCTCCCCCCCAGTACTGTGCCCCCCAATACTATCCTGCAGAAACAGTCCCCCTGAAAATACTGGTACTGCACATATAGTGCACCAGTACAAAAATACCCCTTTATATTGTGCACCAGTACAAAAAATACACCTCTATATCAGCCCCCATATAAGACCCCAGACCCCTAATCAGACCTCCAGATCCCCAAGCAGACCTCCAGACCCCACATATCAAGCTTCAGATCACACCCCCATTAAGTCTCCATTTCAGACTCCTCCCCAATATATGACCTCAGATAAGACCCCCATTAGACCTTCAGACCCCATAAAAGACCCCCATTAGACCACCATTCCCCCACATCAGACCTCAGACCAGACCTCCAGATCCCCAATCAGATTCCCATTAGACCTGCAGACCCCCAATCAGCCCTCATTAGACCTATAAACTCCCAATAAGCCACCTATTAGACCTCCAGGCCGCAATAGTCCTCCAAACCCCCAATAGTCCTCCAGGCCCCCAATCAGCCCCCCATTAGAGCTTTAGACCCCCAATCAATCCCCATTAGACCTCCAGCTTCCCAAACAGACCCCTATTAGACCTCCAGACTGCCAATCAGACCCCCATTAGACCTCTAGAACCCCAATCTGCCCCCTATTAGAACTCTACACCCCACAATCAAACCCCATTAGACCTCCAGTCTCCCAATTAGACCAGCATTAAACCTCCAGTCTCCCAATCAGACCAGCATTATACTTCCACACCCCCAATCAGACCCCCATTAATCCTCCAGACCCCCAATCAGACCCCTATACCCCAAATCAGATCTCCAAGAAAAAACCCATTAGACCTCCAGACCCCCAATCAGACATCCAGACCCCACATATGAAACCTTAGATCAGATCACATCCCCTTTAGATCTCCATGTCAGACTCTGCCCCAATATATGACCTCAGATAAGACCCCCACTAGATCTTCAGACCCCCATATAAGACTCCCATTAGACCGCCATCCCCACACAGACCTCAAACCAGACTCCCAGAACCCAAATCGGAGCCCCATTAGACTTGCAGACCCCTGCCAGACCCCGATTAGACCTCCAGACAACCAATCGGACCTCAGACCAGACCTCCAGACCCCCAATAAGACCGCCATTAGACTTCCAGAACCCCAATCAGCCCCCCATTAGACCTATAGACCCCCATTAGTCATTCAGACTCCCAATCGACATCCAGACCCCTAATCATCCCTCCATTAGACCTCCAGGCACAAATCAGCTCCCATTAGACCTCCAGACCCCTTTATCTAGCTTTTTTAAATATATTTCTACTTTAGTACAATTGTTTTTGTGCTGCCATATTCTAATAGCAATACATTTGTATTTTATTTGTTAATGTAGGTGTGTGAGGGTTTATTTTTTTGGGATATGAAATGTAGGTTTTATTGGTACCATTACCATTTGGAGAACAAACAACTGATTGCTTTTTATTTAATTATTTTTGAAAGATGTAACTGATAAAAATAGCGATTTTGCAAATATGCATGATTTAGTGCAGATTTGCTGCTGTGGATTTCTCTGTGGATTTAAAGTGGAAATTTTCCACCGGAAATTTGGTACATGTGGAATACTGCTAAACGGAATCACTACTTTTATTTGTTTTTACAAAATACATTGTTGCATATAAAAAAAAATATTACAGTATGCCAGCCCAAGTTACAGGAGAAATCAGCAAGAAAAATGTAATCTTTAAATGCCCCCTGAATGTATTGTATGACTTTATGGGGTCACAAAGTGTAAAATAAAAAAATAAAAAAACACACGGATCTAGTTTATAGTCCTGCTCCCTGCAACCATAACCCATGCAGACACTTTATCAAAATGACTGCAATGAAAGGGTACATAATTTTAAAAAAGTACGTTCAGGTGCAATTTTGCTAATAAAATCAAAATGGATAAAATAATATGTGAAAATCAGATTAGCTTTCATTTTTAACATAGTAACATAGTACATAAGGCCAAAAAAATACATTTGGCCATCCAGTTCGGCCTGTTATCCTGCAAGTTGATCCAGAAGAAGGAAAAAAAAAACTAAAAACTGGGAGGTAGAAGCCAATTTTCCCCACTTTAGGGGAATAAAAAATTCCTTCCCGACTCCAATCAGGCAATCAGAATAACTCCCTGGATCAACGACCCCTCTCTAGTAGCTATAGCCTGTAATATTATTATGCTCCAGAAATACGTCCAGGCCCCTCTTAAATTCCTTTATTGTACTCACCATCACCACCTCCTCAGGCAGAGAGTTCCATAGTCTCACTGCTCTTACCGTAAAGAATCCTTTTATATGTTATTACTTTAGTTGCCCTCCTCTGGACCCTCTCCAGCTCTGCTATGTCTGTCTTGTTCACAGGAGCCCATAACTGTACAAGTACTCCATGTGTGGTCTGACTAACAATTTGCAAAGTGGTAGGACTATGTCTTTATCACGGGCATCTATGCCCCTTTTGATGCAACACATTATCTTATTGGCCTTGGCAGCAGCTGCCTGACACTGGTTTTTGCAGCTTAGTTTGCTGTTTATTAAAATTCCTAGATCCTTTCACATGTCAGTGTTACCGAGTGTTTTACCATTTAGTATGTACGGGTGACTTGCATTATTCCTTCCCATGTGCATAACTTTACATTTGTCAGTGTTACCAACACCTTCGCTGGCTTTAATCTTCTCCATTGAATTTTCCCTGGTGCATGATAATAGATTATGACTACAGTCGTGAGTCTAAGTTTCCGTCCACACTGTCTTTATATAAGCCAACACAACCGCCACAAGACACGTTTCGGACAAAGTCCTTCCTCAGTGGTATAAAATTCAGAATTGAATAAAATACTGGGACCTAATGCTAGATCTTTAAATAGTGTTAAGTAAGATCAAATATCTGGGCTGGATCACTACTAGACGGAGTAGCATTACTTCCATTGTTTAATCAAGGTCTATCATTTTTCCCTAGAAATAAATAAATAGAAATAAAGACAAAAACTATAGAATAAAAACTTTAAGATAAAAAATGGAAACATAGTAACAGTGATAGTAATATGTATATAAAGATATATCTAAAAAAAAAAAAAAAACATTATGGAAAACATGTTCATTGCATACATTACGCAATGAACAAGTTTTCCAGAATGTTTATTTTTTATTTTCTTAGACATATCTTTATATACATATTACTATCACTGTTACTATGTTTCTATTCTTTTCCATCTTTTCCATCTTTTTCAGATATACAAGAATTTTTTATTTTTTTTATAGACATATCTTTGTATACATATATTTTGTTTATATATGTAAAAATAAAAAAAAATTCTGAAGGGTGGAAGGCAGGCCAGGCACCAATTAGTTTGTGAGCGTCTTCCAATCAGAAATTACCTAATTCACATTAACCTCAAAGTAATAGTTTGTGATAGATTAAGAACCCACTCCAAACAACTAGGTTACTGGAACCTATTTACTGTTTATTTTGTATTAGTGAAGAACATGTAGACTACAGCTTGTAAGATACAGTGTGGTGACATCAAGTGCATACATAAGAAATGGGCCAGGAAGATTTTTAGTTTTCATGTGACATCTTTATGCTTTACATTGATGCATATTTTTATTTCTTTTTACTTTTTTAGATTTACCCAGAATTTTCTTATACTTGGTTTTGCCTCATTCATCTTCAGTTTTTTACAAATGTGGACATTTCTAATCTCTGCAACAAGACAGACTATGAGGATCCGGCAAATGTGTTTCAGTTCTATCCTTCATCAGGAAATGGCTTGGTTTGATTCATATCACATTGGGACTCTGAACAGTAGACTAACAGAGTAAGTAGGTGAAATGTTTTGGGATGTTTAGTTGCAGTTGAACAGTGTCCAACGGTATTAATATAAATGTCTTTTATAATCAATACTCTGTTGATGCATGAACCTTGTAATATTTGATCCTCAACAAGAACAGAATACCAAAAGTCAAACATGATGGTGGTAGTTTGATGGGACCAAAATTGTATTTGATTAGCCAACCATTATAATAAGACAGACAGTACTTATACTGAGAAACAGTACAGGTAACACATCTCAGTTTTATGCAACATGCTCAACATTTGAAAGATAACGCTACATGTGATTCATTAGTAGGTAAGAGTACAGATATGTAAAACTATATACAATCCTTAAAAAAGTCTTCAGGCCCATTCACATTTCCTAATGTTCATCTCTGTGCTGAAGTAGATGTGGTGACGCCAAACTTACCAAGTTGTCCTTCGTCAGCGTCCAAAACATCACTTTTGTCACAAGGAATCGGGAAAGGATCCAGGAGGATTTTCACACTCCTCTGGCTTGAGCTGATGAATAGATCTGACCTTGCTGATGGTGGCCCATCTTGCCACTGCAGCTTTCTGACTGCCTACCAGCATGTTCCATACTGTATGGCTGCTGCCACCATCAAGCCATTGTCGCTGTCTGCCTGCCTAATAAGGCTACTTTCACACTGGCATTTTGAATTCCGTTTGTGAGATCCGTTTCAGGGATCTCATAAACGGTTCAAAACGGATCAGTTCAGCCCCAATGCATTTTGAATGGATAAGGATCCGTTCAGAATGCATCAGTTTGGCTCCGTTCAGCCTCCATTCCGCTCTGGATATGGACACCAAAATGCTGCTTGCTGCGTTTTGGTGTCCGCCTGGCGATGCAGAGCCAAACTGATCCGTCCTGACTTACAATGCAAGTCATTGGAAGCGGATCCGTTTTCACTGACACAATATGGTGCAATCGAAAACAGATCCGTCCCCCATTGACTTTCAATGTAAGTCAGGATGAATCCGTTTTGACTTTGTTCTTCATAATGCAAACGGATCCGTTCTGGACAGATACAATCATTTGCATTGTAGGTGCGGATCCATCTGTGCCGATACCAGACATATCCGCACCTATCGCAGGTGTGAAAGTAGCCTAACATGTATGGCTGCTGGTGCTTTTACCGCTGCAGCTGCTCTTCCACACCACTAATTCCCTATAGGGAGTTATGTACCAAGTTTCAAGGCAATTGGAGCAACTCTGGTTCAGATAGAAGCAATTCTTCCAAATTGTTTAAAAAACTTGGCAAAACTGAAACTAACCGAATCTCAAAAGGTCCACTCAGCTCTACTGTAAATATATCTCTGTTTGAGAACAAGATGAAGCTCTTTTTGTATTAATGAGTGGTGTAAGGGTTGTTTGTTTTAACTCCCTTAACTCTCCTGAAGCTTATATGGATACTCCCAAGTGGTGGCACTGCAGTAGTCCCAGAATTAACAACTTTCTCAAGCAGTTCTGTTCAGTAATGATGTATAGGTACACATGAGGTGTCTGCTCGTTTTTTCTCTTTGTCAATTTTCAAAAAAGTGACTCTGTTGATTCCCATTCTCACATCACTTTCTTTGGATCCAGATCCCAAGCCAGTGTTCAAACTAACCTGGGGGACAATGCAGTAGGTCCCCAGGCAGTGTTGGTGTGGAGTTCCTTGAGCCTAGCACAGGAAAATAATCTTGGAGCCCAACTCCCATATTATCAATAAAGTCTAATAGGCTTTGATTCAAAGAAATACTGTAAATCCTAGTGGCCAGTGACTGGCTCAAAGAGCAGCTTCAAATATGTTGTTTTTCTCCTGTACCTTTGGGCCCATTATGGCACTCGCGCGCGTTTGGGCCATAGACTCTTTGGACAACACTGCTGTCAATCACCCAAACGCGCGTCAAACGCGCGTTTACTATTACAAAAACGCGCATAAATACGCGCGAAAAAATCGCGCATAAAAACGCGCGTTTGCGAAACGCTTAGGTGTGAACCCAGCCTTACCCTAAGTTCACACCTGAGCGTTTTACAGCGCGTTTAAACGCGCTGTAAAACGCTCAACACATGAAAACCAATGCTTCCCTATGGGAATGGTTCTCACCTGGGCGTTTTACAGTGCATACGATCGCGCTGTAAAACGCCCGACGCATAATCAAGTTCTTGAGCTTCTTTGGGGCATTTTGACGCGCGTTTGTGGCCATAGGACACTGCAGTCAATCACACAAACGCGCGTCAAACGCGCGTTTGCTATTGCAAAAAACGCGCATAAAAACGCGCGACAAAAATGCGCGTAAAACGCGCGTTTGAGAAACGCTCAGGTGTGAAAGCAGGGTAATAGGCCAACCATCCCCACTGTCAACATGTCTGATTACAATAGTGACTAAGCGATGTCGGAAGAGGAGCCTGGTTTGCAGACACAAGAGAACATGACACAGGGCAATTCTGAATTCCTTTATTTGGGCTTATTAGCTCCCGAGAACATAATCTTCTATTTGATCAAACCGAGGGTGTTATGAGGGATCAGTACTCCATATGTCAAGGCATACTATTATGTCACTATTCTAGATCAAGCACTGGTGGAAAGAGAGGAAACTAAGAAATAAAAATCATTTGGAAGATCCAATGTGGGGAAAACCTTATTCTTTTTACTAGGAATTAAAATTTAGGTGAAGGTGTGAAAGTGCACAACTGTTCCCGAAATGTAAGTTTAGGCGAAGGCACGTAAGTGTGCCAAATTTCCCAAAAATTTAATTTAGGCAAAGGAGCAGAAGTGTGCCACATTTCCAGAAAATTTAATTCAGGCAAAGGCGCAGAAATTGCACATTTCCAGAAAATGTAATTAAGACGAAGGTGCCACATTTACTACAACTAAGTAATACGGGAGCAACTGAACCGCCAACAACTTTGTCAGGGGGAGTTCAGCTTTCCATAAGCTGGTTGTGAATCATTTTCACAGGGCCACACATTCCTTTAAGAAAGTCTCACAAAGGAACAGAGGACGAGGAGGAAGAGGAGTCTGAGCAGGAGAAGAAGCAGCTGATGATGACAAGGACACTGCAATGCTTGGGGAGGCAAGCTGGCTTCCACAAAGAAGACCAAGAGAAGGAGGATGTGTTCTGATTGAGAATGCTGATCTGTTCTATTTATCCATAGGATCTGGTGATGTCGCCTCATGTGCTGCAATAGAGCCCTGCTGCCTATGTTTGTGTTTGAACACACAGATAATATTTTAATCCTGCAAATCTCACACACAGCTGTGATTTTGTGTGCTGGCCTTGTGGAGAAAAAAAAGTTTTTGTGCTGATGTTAATGTCAGAAGAGTTTTAGAACTTTGCAGTTATTGCGTTAGTAGAGCATTGGTGACTTTTATACACTATGCCCCTCAGTGCTTGGCGACCCCAACCTGCTCTGTACCTTTAGAGTACATGGTCTGTCACTTTATGGTAGAGTTGCTGTGCTCCCTAAGCGCTTCTACTTTTCAATAATACCAATCACAACGGATCATGGAAAACGTATCTAGAAGAGAAGAAGCTTTACAACATGCCTTGCTGCAAGCATCCTATTACAGTACCATGCTCGAATTTAGTGAGCTATTTTGAACAACCCATTCTTTCACAAAAAAGGCAGTCTGCAAGGATAGATGCTGGATTTTATATACCTGTTGAAATGGGACAGAATGAAGCAACCTTCAATCATTTAGAGGTGTGTCCCAGTACTACTGTCCATAAAAGACTATGTCTAAAACTCTTTGAATGTCTGCTAAGAAATGGACATTACCACCCTGTGACATTTCATACCACAGAAGGCCAGACAGTTACTGTCACACTCAGATATAAAAGTGAGGACCATGTCATTTACATTTACTTACTTTAAAAGTGAGTACATTCTGACTGTATACCAAACCATAATATACCATATTATTGATAACTCTTAGTCACAAATGTATTGATTCATGCCTCCAAATGTAACTTCTGCAAAAACTACTTTAGCATCCCACCAGGTCAAGGACAAGTTGACATATATGGGGCCACACAGGCGAAATGTTCGTTCATTGGGTGAAATGATGGGAGGTGCAGAAGCCTCAATCATCGTTCCCGTGCAGCAAATGGTGCTGTCTAAACAGTACTCTGTTACCCAGGAGCAATAATTTTGTATCGCTTGTTCTCAAACTGTGGAGGTGATCGCTGCATGTAAGTGCAGCGCTTCCCCTCAACTTAACGAACAGCGGACTTTCGGTGAGGAATGCTTCCTTCCCAACAACCGTCTTCACCTCACTCCTTGTAAATCAGCCTTTACTTTCCAAAGTAAACTATTGCACTATTGTATAACATAATAAATTCACAAGGTTCACCTCCTGCACTATGCTAATTATACATTTATCTTTCCTTTTATAGGGACATTAATACCATACATGAAGGACTATCCATTAAATGGGGCATATGTGTGCAATCTATTTCATCTGCTATATTTGGCATTTCTATAGGATTTGTCCTAGGCTGGAAACTGGCACTAGTGATCTTAGCATCTGGTCTAATACTCAGTTTTTTTATATCACTATGGATTAAGGTAAGTTTCTGAAACTCAGTAAGCTAAGTATTGGTGAATGGCTGCCAATTTAACAATCTTGTTTTTTGCAGCTTTCTTCAGTATTTACAATTAAAGAGTTAAAAGCCTATGGGATGGCGGATGCAGTTGCAGAAGAAATCTTGACAGCAATAAGAACAGTCGCTTCATTTAATGGACAAGAAAAAGCGATGGAAAAGTATGTCATTGTTAGCTGTAGTTTGGTTTTATGGTTCCACTGCATAGACTGCCTACTGGACATCTTGCCTTATTAATTTGGCATCTATAATGGAGAAAGAGAGAGATTCAGGACCATCACTAAAGTGCTGAGAGTTGTATGAAGTCACTTTTATATATGAAGCACAAAACAGTCCAACTAGACAGTAAGAACAAATATACATTAACAGAAACCCACAAGAAACAACTGAAATACAGACAACAAAAAGACTAAGGGTGGCATTTATTATGAATTATACTCCACTTTTTGGAGTATTAATGTCATAGATTTTGTCACAATGGCTCACTTTTCCCTGAGTGCCAAAAAAATGGGGCATGGTGTGGGCGGGGAAGAAGGAGGGACCATCTCATTTATCATTTTCCATGCCAGTTTGTGGCGTGAAAAAATTACTTTAATCTACGCCAGCAAGGGAGCTGGCATAGATTTTAGTATGTTGCACGGCCTGCTGGAGGAAGCACCACCAAAGTTATGTAGAGGTCTGAGCCTCCACATAACTTTGGCACATCCAATGGCAGTGCAGAGGGAATAAGATTGGCGTCTAAACTGCTGGTCTTAATAAATGTCCCCCGAAGTAAATGCAAATCCCAGGATGCTCTCAAATAAAGCCAAAGGACTAGTTTTCAAGACTCTGGAAACAAACTGAACAGAGCTATCGCTGTACCCTGAAAAGAGACACCGAAAAAAAAAAAGGCATTTAACGGCATAACAATCAAAAAGCCCCTTCCAGAAAACACCAGACTAAGCAAGTCGATAACAGAATCAGATTGAGGTGTAAGGCAGTTACATCTGACCCCTGTGGCTCATACCATATGGTAGCTTTCTTCCAAGCATCACACTTGTCCATAGGCTGTGTGTTGTATTGCAACTCAGTCCCATTCGCTTCAGTGTAGCTGAACTGCAATACCAGACACAACCCATAGACAGAAGAAATGTGCCACACCTGAAATGGCCATAATGACCAGACTCATGACAAGACTGCAGGGCAGCCAATCTACAAGCTTTTAAGCTGTGGGCACTTAGAAGCCATCACAGCCATGCATACTAATGGCATGGCTGTGATTGGCCGGTGCATCATGTGACCCAGCCTCTATAAAAGCTGGATCACGTGTAGCACCGCCCATCAGCTCTGAGTATTGCAGGGACAGGAAGTAGGCAGCTGAAGTGAGTGAAAGTGTTAGTAATCTCATCTGGCTATTTATTCTGGCTATTTATTCTGTGGGTGACCTATAGCGATTTTTTTGTGGGTGCAATGCTCCATCTTTGTACCCCTGACACAAAAATATAGTAGTTTGTCTGTTAGTTCGGTGGGTGACATACTGTATACCCATTTTTTGTGTGAGGTACGCCCCGCAAACAAAGGATGTGGCAGCAAAACCACCACCGTCACCAAGCATCTCCACACTGTCCCATGTAAGCTTTCAGCTGTCCATCCCCCAAACACTGGAGTGAGAGAGGAAGTACCCCCCTACCTACCAGTAATCCCTGGCGCTGAATGCCAGCATTTTAAAATTCCTGGCCTTTGAAATGCTGTCATTCCGTCTGGTGGAGACAGAGACTTTTAAAAACCTTATGGTGGTGGCTGTCCCACAGTACGTGGTTCCCAGATGCCACTACTTTTCCAAGTGAACCATCCCTGCCCTGCACAAGCAAGTAGCAGACAAAATCAGGTGTGCACTGCGCAACACCATCTGTGGCAAGGTGCGCATAATCACTGATACGCGGACCAGTAAGCACGGGCAGGGACGTTATATCTCCCTAACTGCACACTGTGTAAATGCAGTAACGGCTGGGCCTGAGGTTGGTAGCAGTTTGGCGCATGTCCTTCTGCCACCAAGGATTGCAAGACCTTTCCCATTGCATCCTCCTCCTACTCTGCTTCCTCCTCTAACGCTTCCTCATCTGGTCAGCATAACACCTACACCACCAACTTCAGCACAGCCAGGGGGAAACAGCAAACTGTTTTAAAACTCATCTGTTTGGGGGAAAAACCCCACACCGCTCAGGAGTTGTGGACGAGCATGGAAGAACAGACCGATGAGTGGTTGGTGCCACTGAGCCTCAAGCCCGGGCTGGTGGTGTGCGATAACGGGCAAAATCTCATAGCAGCTCTGGGCATAGCCGGTTTGACGCACATTCCTTGCCTGGTGCATAAGCTAAATCGGGTGGTGCAGAGGTTTCCTGAAAAATTACCCCGATATGTCAGAGCTGCTGCAGAAAGTGCGGGCCATCTATGCCACCCTGCTGCTGCTCTCTTGTCTGCGCTTCAGTGTAACTTCAGCCTTCCCATTCACCACCTCATATGCGACGTGCCCACAAGGTGGAACTCCACCTTGCACATGCTGGAGAGACTGTGCGAGCAGCAGCAGGGAATAGTGGGTTTTCAGCTGCAGCGCGCGAGGGAGAGTCGCTCTGCGTAACAGCACAACTTCACCACCAATGAGTGGCCCTCCATGTGCGACGTATGTTCTGTGTTGCGCTGTTACTAGTACTCCACCAACATGGCCAGTGCTGATGATGCCATCCTCAGTGTTACTATCCCACTTCTATGTCTCCTTGAAAAAACGCTTTGCACGATGATGGAAGAGTATGTGGCACAGGAGGAAGAGGGGTCATTTCCATAGTTATCAGGCCAGTCATTTACAAGTGGCTTGGAGTGTGGGTTCCTGCACCAACAGAGGCCAGGTACACAACTGTCCAGCCAGGACACAGTTCTGGAGGATGATGATGATGATGATGAACCATGTTCACAGTAGGATGGCACGCAAAGCAGCTCATGGGCATCACTAGAGCATGGCTGGGGGGATTCAAAGGACACAGATCCCACAGAAGACAGATTGTCGTTACCTCTGGTCAGCCTGGCACACATGAGCAACTTCATGCTGCAGTGGCTGTGCAATGACCGCCGAGTTGCCCACATTCTAACTAGTGCTGATTTACTGGGTGGCCACCTTGCTATATCCCTACTACAAGGACACCGTGCTGTCCTTAATTCCTTCACTGGAGTGTGATCGGAAGGTGCGCAATCCCACCTGACAGCGGGGGCTCAGTGGAAGCACAAGGTGAAGGCAGAGGAGGAGGAAGACGTCACCAACACAGCTAGGGCACTGCCAGCACCTCAGAAGGGTGGGTTAGCGTGGCCGAAATGTGGAAAAGCTTTGTCAGCACGCCAAAACAACCAGCACCGCCAGCTGATATGGAACGTCTTAGCAGGAGGCAGCATTTCAGCAACATGGTGGAACAGTATGTGTGCACACGCCTACATGTACTGACTGATGGGTCTGCCCCATTCAACTTCTAGGACTCCAAATTAGGCACATGGCCTGAGCTTGCCCTTTACACCTTGGAGGTGCTGGCCTGCCCTGTGGCCAGTGTATTGTCCAAAAGTGTGTTTAGCACGGCAGGGGGGTAATCACAGACAAGCGCAGCCGCCTGTCCACAGCCAAAGTGGACAAGCTCACGTTCATTAAAATGAACCAGGCATGGATCCCACAGGACTTGTCTGTACCTTGTGCTGAATAGACAAAAATACCGGCCGCACCCAGCCATTGTTAGATTCCAGCGCACTTTCTCTTTGCATTCTATTTTCTAGTTCCCAATGTTTTTGGGTCTTCCTAAATCTATATAAAAAAAAGAGAGAAAAATAAAGAAATAAAAGAAATGAAAAAAAGAAAAAAAAAGTGTTGGCTACCTTCTCCTCCACCGCCACTTCCACCTACATCGCCACGTCCACCGTCTCCTCAACCTCCTACTGCACTTTGACCTCCGCCTCCTAGTTCAAGATTATTACTTTTAATTTTTTTCTATTCTATGTTTTAAGTCATTTCCCTAACCACATTTGTTTGCAGGTCAACTGTCCTGCTCTTACACCCATTTTGCTTCCTTTTGCAGCCCTCTAGCTGTTACTATGACTATTTTACAGCCATTTTAGTACACCAATATTAGGGTCCTTATTGACTTCAATGGGATTTGAGTTTGGATCAAGTTTGGGTCCCAAACCCGAACTTTGACCCGAAGTTCGGTCGAACCTAAACATCCACGGGTCTGCTCATCCCTAGTCCTAACCATTTTGCACTGTCAAAATAATTTTTGCACTGTTTTTTCACAAGACATGTAGACACATATAATTTATCAGATAATCATTACTTTATTACTACTTTAAAAAATATTATATAGCATTTCATGTTACATTTTTTAAACATTTTTTTTTTTTTGTAATGGCCTAAGAGCGCTCCTATTTGAGGAAACAAAAAGTCAGATGTTTTTTGCCCTATATTTTTCCTACCCTTCATGAACTTAACCATCTACAGGGGACAGATTTTAATATGTATTTTAATTGCAGGTACAACACCAATTTAATAGATGCAAAAGCTGCTGGAATAAAGAAGTCTATCATTTCGAACGTGACAATTGGAGTATCAGAGCTTATGATATTTGGAGTCTTTGGCTTGTCAATGTGGTATGGAACACATTTGCTGGACACAGATCCTAAAAATTACAGGATTAGTAATGTTTTAACTGTAAGTATGTCATTCCTTGTAGTCATTTAACATCAATATTATCATGATACTATTTAATTCCTTGCTGATATGCAATGTACGGTGGATACCAGGTTGTTAAATGAATCACCAATATGCAAATGAGGCCCCAAGCACAGAACATGTGTTATCCATCTCTGCTAGTGCCCAGGCCTTCCTGTCCTAACCATTGATGGCTCCTTCAAAGGACCTCTACTGTTTTTCCCCAATCCCTGTGATGTGACTCTCCTAAGTAACATTTCAGGCAGGTGCAATGAACTTTCATTTCTCCACCTATGCATTACACCACAGTGAGCATCAGCTTTACAGTTTGTAATACACATGTGCTGTCAAGCAATGCACCATAGACTTTCCGAAAGAAGAGTAGACGCTGTGAACCTTCTTCTCAGAATGGTGTTTGTAATGTGTAGGACAAACAGAGGTTTCACAGAGAGGGAAGAAAGGAAGGATGATAGAAAGAGGGGGCGAGCTATAAAGTGTTAGGACTGGAGCACACCTCCTAGCATTTTGGTCTCTTTTGCAAATAGAATAAAGATTGTTTTCTGGTGCAAGCAAACAACACAAAGGCTAACATAGGTATGTTTAATATGCTGTTTAGGAGTACAGCTGGATGGTGCTGGTAGTTCAGTGAAATAGCCAGCAAGTACATGCTGTTTTACAGCTCTGATCTCAAACAACTTCAAACATGGACATTTGACGCCTCAAATATCATAGACAATTGCTGTCATGGCATCTGAGAGGTCATTTGGAGCGAGGGAGCTCTCTCTGATGCTCAAACTGCTTACCAGTGATATCAGGAGCTATTTGGTTGATATTGTAGCCTGAAACCTTGTTAAAGCTCCAAGGTCTGCCATAATAAAGTTATGGCAACAGTGATGGTTTAAAAGGTTTAAAAAATAAATAAAACATTCAAATCACCCCATTTCAAACTTTTACCTATAAATATAAACAAATCTAATAATTGGTATCACTGCATCTGCCCGATATAAAAAGGTGAGAAAAATTTGGTTCGATCCGAATATATTCGCAGTGAATCGCGTTAAAAAAAACTGCTATTTCCGGGCTGCAGAGAGCCTTTATAGTGGTGTAGAACCGTATGACATGCAAATGACAGGTGTCACTCTTAGAATCACTGCAGACTGCACTTATTTGGGCAATCACGGGGCCAAAACTGACCAAATAACTCAAGTATGAACTCAGCCTTACAGGTCAATGTTAGCGCCAAGAAGAAGCGCACTCCTTTTACACCGTCGTCAGCGAATTCCACATAGAAGTTTACAGAACCTGTTCTATTAAACGCTTATACAAGTAGAGCCCCCCCCCCCCCCCCGACAGAGTGGAGCGGGTGTCAGCAGTAAGTTTGTGTTGATGTCACTGTTTATTTTGCCCTTCTTCTGATCTTTCAGAACAATAACCCACAAAAAAATGGATCCTGTCTGTTCAGCATCCGCCTTTACTCGGTCAGCATTTGGTCAGTAATCCATCAGTATTGCTAATGCCCAAAAAAAACAGGAGTGGATAAAAAACAGAGATGACACGTGAATGGAATATTTGCATGTTTTCTGTGTTTTGTACCCACTCCTGCTTTTGGCTACCAAATCACAAGCCAATTCTGATGAGACCATACAGGCCTTACAGCTGCTACACAGACAGGATCCGTTGTGCGTCTCTTTTTTTCTTCTTTCTGACAGATCAGAAGAAGGGTGAAATAAATGATAATGTCAGCTAGGCCGAAAGGCAAAATAGCGGCCCAGTCATGAAGTTGGGAGGGTGGGAACAGCATGAGTGGCCCAATGATATAGTAGTGAGATGGAAGCAGCATTAGGAGACCACAGAGTGATACAATGACAGAGTCTGGAGCTGGCAGCAGCATGAGGAGACCGCAGAGTGGCACAATAACAGAGTCTGGAGGTGGCGGCAGCAGCATTAGGAGGCCGCAGATGCAATGCTACCAAACCACAGGGGAAACACATGAGGCTCACGGTGGGCTGATGGGTGCAATAGTTAATGTACTCACGGTTAGCAAATGCCTCCCTGGGTTGGCGTATACAGTGGATGGGAAGACAGCACAAAATCCGCCGGGGCACGCTTAGTTGCTATGAACACCAGCCAGATAGAAGTTGAGGTGCCCTTGATGGTAATTGGTGTTTAAGGTGCTTTTGCAGCTGGGCCCCTGTGTTCGTGACACCAGCACCGTTAGGTGCAAATGTTGAGAGTAGTAGTAAGAATGAGGAGTCGTTTGTTCTAAACCAGCTGAACATTTACTAAATCAATTGTCTCTGGATAGTTGGTACAGTTCATCAATGGAAAGCATTTGGTATAGCATAAATAATAAGTTCACTGGCAATCTTATTATCAGGTAGTGGCAGTTGTTACTTTACAGGCAAATTGAAGATTTACTTTAAGTTCCAACTCTAGCACTCTGGTACTGAATATGATATTTGTTAATTTCCAATAAGGGCGTCCCCTCGCGGCAGGAAAACACCTCTACCACATAATTTACAAGATACTCCTCTGAAAAGGTTGTTGGTTTTCACTACTACCCGGAAGGTTTAGTTAGTGATCAAGACAATTCTGTACACTAAATGTCCATTTGTGTCCTGGCACTCGGAAAGTTGCTCTCAGGCTCTTGTGCTAATGAGATCCATAAGTGGAGTTTAGCTGTTACTCTCACTAGTCTCTCCCCATATCCAAACATAGACTTACTGTCTTGTGCTTTGCTGCTGTAGATAAATGTTAGGTGTACTCCCTTAGCCTGGCCATGACCAAGGAGTAGAAATAGAAGACGACATGTTAGACGATGCCTGTTCCTCTCCTCCATGAGCTTGCTTCTCCTCCTCTCACACTCCAACTTCAACTAACTCAGACTCCAACTAACCAAATTCCTGTCTATACACACCCAAGCTACAGTCAGGTCCATAAATATTGGGACATCTACACAATTAAAAAATTTTTTGGCTCTATACACGATCACAATGGATTTGAAATGAAACAAACTAGATATTCTTTAACTGTCAGCTTTGAGGGTATTTACATCCAAATCAGGTGATCGGTTAGGAATTACAACAGTATGCATAAGTGTCTTCCACTTTTAAGGAACCAAAAGTAATGGGACAACTGGTTTCTCAGCTGTTCCATAGCCAGGTGTGTGTTATTCCCTCTTTATCCCAATTACAATGAGCAGATAAAAGGACCGGAGTTCATTTCAAGTGTGCTATTTGCATTTGGAATCTTTTGCTGTCAACTCTCAAGATGGGATCCAAAGAGCTATCAGTAAAGCAAGCCATCATTAGGCTGAAAAAATAAAAAAAAACTGAGAGATACTATCACTGAACATAAACCCCTAAAATTTAACTTTTATTTCTATTCAGATAAAATAATAAAAAAACAAGACTTATATATATTAAAGGTAAATAAGATAACCTTTATCTGATGCCTGCACTGAAGATACACAGTCAGTGTAGTACAATATTATACAATATCAGCAGAGAAAAGTAACCAGCCTATCATCTGCATAAATGATAGACCTTAAGGAAATGCAATAAATAACCAACGGTTGTCAGGTAAAAACTCACGGTTACTTGGATACAGATGGTCTCTAAATGTTGAGGGACTCACGGTTACACATCACCAGGTAGTCTGTGGGCCAGCAGCCGAGAAAATGGGGTAGGAAAGATGTCCTCTCCCTGGGTTATCCCTACCGGCTATCCCTGCCTAAAAGCAGGGCACCTGCACCGAAAGGAGCGGCCCCACTTCTCTTTGGCTAAACCCTCAAAAGTCCCTACTGACTAAAACAATCTTCAACGCGTTTCCCCAAAAGTAAAAATTCAAGTGGTTCATCGGGGGCAGCATTTAGTTGATGCATAAATGCTGCAAATGATACACATAACACATATGATAAGGGCACCAAGATAAAAAGGACCGCACCAGTGATGCTACTGTTGTTTCCTTTTATAGGCTATATTGAAAAACGCGTATCTGACGTCAATTCCGGTCACGTAGTCATCCGAACATTATGTTGGTTTTCAATACCTATATGATTTTCATTCAATATCATGCACACCCAAGTTTATAAAGGTAGAAGTGATATTAGTTATAAAAATCGCAAGCGCTGTATAATACATACTGGTTCGGGCGGATCGGACGTCAGCTAGGCGCTGTGGAACGCATCTAGGAAGTGCCGACAGACTGTGGAACGCATTATGCATTCCACTTACTGGAAGTAAGGTACGCGAGACCGGATACACCTCATACAAAGCAGCGCAGATATAGCACAGCGCTAACATGGTTACTGGACGCAATCCCCATGCCCCGATACTTCTTAATACACAACTGCTCTATTGATTTGGGTAAATCACGGTCGAGACAATTATGGTGCCCTAATGGGGAATAGAAGAAGGGACAAATTAAAGTTAAAAAAAAAAAGTTGTATCTCACCCTTGTTAAGGTGGTCCAGAGTGTCCCTAATGAAATTGTGTACATTTTTTTACCCGTATTTTTGGCTATGGTATATAGGCAGGATCATAGTCTGTACACTGACTTGGTACCTGGATAGTTTTTTTTATATAATCAAAACACTGTTTTTGGACAACATGAACTACAGAAAGCAATAGTAAGGAGATCTGTTTGTCGAGACCCATTGGATTCACAGGGAGAACACAATGGTTTTTACCGATGAGACCAATTCAATTCACATCACATATTGTCTTCTGGGGTCACTACTAGTGTTGGTCGAGCACCAAAGTGCTCGGGTGCTCGAGTAGAACACCTTGGTATGCTCAGGTGCTCTACCGAGCATAATGAAAGTCAATGGGAGAACCAGAGTATTAAACCAGGCACCCCTGCTCTAAAAAGGGGAGGGTGTCTGGTTCATAGTAAATGGTCAGAAATTGATGGAAACACCACTGAAATGGTTTGGGAACAGCATGGGGAGGATGTCTGGATGCATTTTGCTGGGAACGATGTTGTCTGAGTAGTACGCCAATTTTACGGACTGACAATAATATGCACCAAGCCAAAGATAAAATTGATTTTAGAGGAAAAATTGTTAGGAAACATTCTTTCCTGTATATTTACTTGTATATAAAGTGCAAGTGTTGCCAAAAATTACAAGGAATAGGCACTCTGATACAACCTGTATATCACATAAAGGAGGGCCTCATTTACATTGTGGTACATTTGTTCAGGTAGTGGGACTACTACACTCATAAAGCCTATGCACTAAGTGAAAGGGCTGCCAAAAATGACAAGGAACCGGCACTTCAATACACCCTTTATTACACATAAAGGAGGGCATAATACACACCCTTGAAAATTATGATTGCTGGCATGCTGGTGACCCTCAAAAACATTAAGAGCGAGTGCCTGCTGCTGATCTGACCATCTAAAACATTATGGGCGAGGGTCTGCTGCTGAGCTGACCATCTAAAACATTATGGTTAATGGCCTGCTGGTGACCTTCAAAAACATTATGGGTGAGGTCCTGCTGCTGAGCTAACACTCTAAAACATTAGAAGCGAGGGCAGACTAATAAGCATGTTAATATGATGGAGGAGTAGGAGGACGAGAAAAGGTAGATTGAAACATATAATCTTCATAGTTGTGGAAGGGGTTCGTATTCAATACACCATAAAAGCCACATTTAGAGTGCCTTTATGTTCAGCCACTTTCAACTGGTGAAAGTAAAGAAGTCAGGGGCAATCCAGGCCTTGTTCATTTTTATGAGAGAGTCAACCGGTCAGCATTTTCAGTTGGCAGATGGATGCGCTTATCAGTTATTATGCCCCCAGCAGCACTAAATACGCGCTATGACAAAACGCTGGCGGCGGGGCAGGCTAGCACCTCCAAGGCATAGAGCACCAGTTTGTGCCACATGTCCAGCTTGGACACCCAATAGTTGTAAGGCACAGAGGGATCACTGAGGACGCTGACATGGTCTGCTACGTACTCCTTCACCATCTTCTAAAATGTTTCCCTCCTTGTGCCACTAGGCCACACATCAGGTTGAGGGTGCTGGCAGAGTGTCATAAAACTGTCCCACGCCTTGGAGAGTGTTGCCCTGCCTCTGTTGGAACTACTGTGTGTTCCCCTCTTTTCCCCTCCACGGTTAGCCAAGGAACTATGTACTCTGCAGCCAGCGTTGTCAGCTGGAAATTTTTGGAGCAATTTTTCCACAAGGACCTTCTGGTATTGCACCATTTTGCTCGTCCTCTCCACCACAGGAATGAGAGATGAGGAATTCTCTTTGTAGTGGGGTTCGAGAAGGGTGAACAAACAGTAATCAGTGTTGGCCAAAATGCGTACAACGCAAGGGTCACGTGAAAGGCAGCCTAACATAAAGTCAGCCATGTGTGCCAGAGTCCCAACAGACAAGACTTCACTGTCCTCATAAGGAGGATGACTCTCAATCTCGTCATCCTCTCCCTCCTCTTCTACCCATCCACGCTAAACAGATGGAATAAAACTTCCATGGCTACTACCCTCTGTAGCAGAGACAACCGTCTCCTGCTCCTCCTCATCATCATCCAATTTGCTCCGTGAAGACGAACTGAGGGTGGTCTGGCTATCACCCTGTGTACTTTCTTCCCCCATTTCCACCTCTTCCATATGAAAATGTCTGTATTAATTGTGAGCAGCGAGCGTTTGAGTAGACACAGAAGTGGAATGGTTATGCTGATACTAGCGTTATAGCCGCTCACCATTTGTGTTGATTCCTCAAAGTTGCGTAAAACCTCACAGAGGTCAGACATCAATGCCCACTCGTCTCTTATGAAGAGCGGAAGCTAACTGGAAAGTCGACGACCTTGTTTCAGCTGATATTCCACTACTGCCCTCTGCTGCTCACAAAGCTTGGCCAAGATGTGGAACGTGGAGTTCCAGCGCGTGCTCACGTCTCTCAACTGTCGGTGAGCTGGCAATTGCAAGCGCTGCTGCTGCAGCGTTGACAGACCAGCGGAAGCTGTCGATGACTTGCATAAATGGGCTCACCAGTAGCTCAGATATTGGGGTAGGTTTCAAGAAACCTTTAGGTTGAACACTTGGGCTAGGCATGGTATGTGTGTGAGCTTGCCGAGCTTCAAAGCCACCACCAAGTTACGGCCATTACTACACACAACCATGCCCGGTTAAAGGTTGTGTGGCTCAGTCTGGTCCCTTATCCCCTGCCATAGCTCTTCAATAGTGTGCCGTTTGTCACCTAAGCAAATCAGTTTAAGCACAGTCTGTTGTGGCTTCCCCACTGCAGCGCTACACTGCTTCCAGCTACTGACTGATGTCTGACTGGTGCTGCAAGATGATAATTCAGAGGTGGAAGTGAAGGAGGAGGCAGAGGAGGAGAAGTGGGTTTGCAGCCACTAATGTAGGTGGTGGCGGAAACCCTGATGGAAGTAGGGCCAGGAATCCTTGGCGTCGGTAGCACTTGTGCCATCCCAGGGTACGAAACGCTCCCATTCTCCACAACGTTCACCCAGTGTGCCGTTAAATGGACCGTCCCAATAACTGCGTTGGTCAGGGCACGGGTAATGTTACAGAACACATGCTGGTATAAAGCTGGGACTGCACGCCGTGAAAAATATTGGCAGCTGGGGGACAGCTGCCACCATCAGGCTGCGGAAAGCCTCAGTGTCCACAAGCCTGAATGGTAACAATTCCAGGGCCAGCTATTTGGAAATCTGCGCATTTAGTGCTATGGTCTGTGGGTGGGTGTCTGGGCATTTGTGCTTTCATTCAAAGGCTTAGGGTATAGACATCTGTACGCTGCGCTGGGACACAGAAGTGGATGTGCTGGCTGATGGTGCTTGCGAAGGTCCAGATGCATGGCGGGAGGCATCCGGGCCTGCATCTTGGACAGGGGATTGGCCAGCACATAACACAGGGGAAGAGTAGGCAGGGGTGTAACCTGCAGACACTGGTTGTGGACCCAGGCGTTCGGCCCACCTATTAGGGTGCTTTGATGCCATGTGGCGGATAATGCTGGTGGTGGTGAGGTTGCTAGTGTTCACGCCCCTGCTCATTTGTTCACTGTTCGTGTTCACTCTATGATGTAAAACTCCAAACGAGATTGAGGACCCTTTTAAGTTGAATTTACAAAAGGAGCAACTTCCACAATGTTTATTCCCCTGTGGGCACCAACCATTCAACCATGTATCCCGTTTTTTTCTTTAAAATGGCTCCTTACTAGTTTATTCTTTAGGGTATGACGCCTTCTGAAGGATACGAGGGGTCTTGAACCACCAATATCCCCAAGACTGGCATCTCCCTCCGACATGTTCCAATTATCCTTAATTATTTTCCTGATTTGCTCTGCCATCGGACTGTATTTGAAAGAAAAAACTAACAGAGAAGGCTGACCCCTAATATTGGATCCTTTCTTTGCTCGTAATTCTCCCCCTCAAATATTATTGGATGCTCGCATAATTGTGTCATTTAATAATTCCATGGGGTAACCCCTAGAAGACAACCTACTCTTCAGGTCTCTTGCTTGCTTTTGGAAGCTTTCTTCAGTGGTATTGATTCTGGCCAGTCGTGTAAACTAGCCAAATGGTACAGCTCGCTTAACACTAGTTGGATGGAAACTCGAGTGATGTAAAAGGAAGTTGGTGGCCGTGGGTTTTCTAAAATTCTCCATCACCAACTCACCTTCCTTAATGGATACCAGGACATCCAGGAATTCTAATTTTTCACCTCCAAATGCATAAATAAATGTCATATTCATCTAATTTACTCTATTGAGGTATTCTACAAAATCACTGAACGTACCTTCATCACTACTGACCCGTGGTGAATAAAGTAAATGAAAATGTTGATTGGTGAGTGCCGCTGGATTATTTTCTTATGTTGCATGTGAATTATTAATGCCTGACACCAGCTGAGCATCGCCTGATCAGGGTATACGCTGAACATTGTCCGTAGCGTAGGAGGAAGCGGGGTTATGTGCAGTGCAATCGGATCTGTTGTCTAACTCCATTGACTTACTGGCACGTTTATTGGCTGCATAGCAGCCAACAAACGTGCGGAGAGGAGACTCGAGCATTGCGCTGCAGCACAAGCGGTATTCGGCTTAACACCGCGAGGTGCCAAGCATAGCAATGCTCGAGCCGAACTAGTGTTTGGCCGAGCATGCTCGTCCAACACTAATCTTGACAAAGGTCAGTCTCTCTACATATCGGGTGGACAGGCGAGTTCTTATTCGGGTAACTATGGCCCCTGCCGCACTAAACACCTGCTCTGATGCCACACTACTGGCCCGGCAGGGTCCAACAAGGTGGAGAGCCATAAGTCATCCCATGTGTCTGGGTCCTCAGCCTCGTCTTCCTCATTGCACAGTAGCTCCTCTGGCTGCTCCTGCTCCTCCTCTCCTGTCCCCTATGTAGAAAAAACTATTTTCGCTACACATTGCTAGTGCTCCAATGTACTCCTCCTCTTCCTCCAGTTCAGCGCCCACAAGGCTCATGTGACCGTGAGACCACATCTCCAGTCCCCTGACCAGCCAGATTTACCAGCATCTGTTCCAGAACATGAAGCAGTGGAATGACATCATTCATCACATAGTCCTTGCGACCAAAAAATAATGTTGTCTCCTCAAAGGGCACAAACAAAAGGCAGGTGTCAAGCATGAGCTGCCACTGGCTGACATTGAAGTTACACAGAGGAGTACACCTGTCCGCTTGGATCATCAAGAAAATGTTTATGGCCTTTCTCTGTTCGTACAGTCGGTCCAACATATGGTTGGAAACATCGCATATCAGCCTATGTTGGGAGATGCCGTTCTGTCGTTGGAGGCGTGCAAGCATAGCTTCACTGATCGATTGCTGACGGAGTGAGTGACGAGTAGGAGCAGGAGCATCCGGACCATCAGATGATGGGAAGGACAGACAGCTCCCTTCAGCTGAGGTGGTGGAGCCTTGACTGTCTGAAATCGGGTGCATGTCACTAGGTGATGCAGCGGTTTCTGCGGCAGGCTGGACCACCAACCCAAAGCCACGGTTCTCTCAGGACACTTTATGGCAACGCTGCATATGTTGATGCAGGGCCGTAGTGCCAACTTTGGCAACCTGGCCACGCTTCACCCTCTGCCCACAGATTCTACATATGGCCACTAATACACGTCAAAAATGGCTATAAGACAGATAACTGCACTGCTGTCCAGAAAATATATTTTTTCTTTTTACTGTAATACACACCACAAAGGTTTTTAAAAGATATCTGGTAACTGCACTGCTAAACGGCAAATATATTTTGGTTTTGCCCCTAATACACAGCAAAAATGGCTGTAGAACTGATAACAGCACCGCTGAATGGCAAATATATTTTGGTTTTGCCACTAATACACAGCAAAAATGGCTTTAAAATATATAACTGCACCTCTGTCCGGCAAATATATATTTTCTTTTTATGGTAATACACACCACAGAAGGCTTTAAAAGATATCTGGTAAAGGCACCGCTAAACGGCAAATATATTTCGTTTTTTCCACTAATACACAGCAAAAATGACTTTAGAACAGATAACAGCACCTCTGATCGGCAAATATATTTTGGTTTTTCTACTAATACACAGCAAAAAAAAAGGCTTTAAAACAGATAACAGCACCGCTGAGCGTCAAGTGTATTTTTTATTTTTATGGTAATACACGCCTCAAAATGCTTTCAATCATATAACAGCACTGCTGACTGGCAAATGTATTTTTTGGTTTGCCACTAATACACAGCAAAAATGGCTTTAAAACATATAACTGCACCTTTGACTGGCAAATATATTTTACTTTTGCCCCTAATACACGATAATAAAATACTTAAATTTTAGCACTTCACCACTCAACAGCTAATAATCCCATTTCTTCCCACTAATAAAAGCCAAAAAAAGGACATATAACTGCACTGCACAAGGGCAAAAGAGATGTAGAAATATTTCATTGTAATAAACCCTAATAATGGCTGTATCAAAAAGCATTTGCACCCTAATAAGAACGGTTTGCTGGAATTACAGAGCTGTATAATGGCAATTTGGATCCCCAGTCAGTGCAGCAAGGTGTAATAGGCTTGTTCCTATTACCCAGGCTGTAAACTTCCCTACAGAACCCTTTTCAACATAAAAGCTGTGGAATGATTCCTCCCTATCCTTTCTCTACACCTTGAATTATCTTTCCCTGCACTGGTAAATTGCTTTTTCTGAACAATTAAATTATTTTTTCTAACACTGTCCCTAGTGCCTCCAGATGTCTCTCCCTGCATTCAATACACTGTTAAATGGCTGAATTTAAGATAGCTGCCGCTATTTATAGGGCTATGACATCACAGAGCTGGCTGGCTGCTGATTGGCTGCATGCATGCATGTTAATCTCGGTGATCCCGCCTTACCAGAGTTCCTTTCTCTAAGTCCTCACACGCCCAGCAGTCATTTTAGGAAAAAATGTGATTCGTTACTACGAAGCGCTAGGGAAATTCACATTCTGTGCGAATTAAATTTTTCCTGAAATTCGGATCGAATTCCACTTCGTCAGCTTTGATTCTCTCCTTACTAGCTATAACCATAGTTATTAGTTTATCACTATAACACCACAATACCACACCGCTATTTATTATTAAACAACGTCTTTATTTCCAATACATATATTAAAAATTACAATACATAATTAATTAATGAATAAAAATGGACACCAATGTGGCAGTAGGCGGCAGAACAGCAGCAATTTGGTCACATAATCAGAGGAGTAAAAAGAATATATGTACATGCAAATCCGCAATACATTCAAATACCTCACACCTCCATCATATAAGCCAATAATCTGAATGGCAGGGGTCTGACCCATGACGATCAGCTGATTGAAGAGAAGGCGGTGCTCCATGCAAGCGCTGCTTCCTGTTCATTACACCGCACTACATCTCGGAAGTGTACATCTTGTAATGATGAGTACTCTCTCCATTCACTTGAAAGGAGCCATTACTTGTAATTACACTGCGCTGTTGCTCCGCAGGAAATTAAGCTTCATAATGAACACGACTCCTCTTCATGCAGCTGATCAGCAAGTGTCCCGATCAGATATTGGATAATGACTAAATCACAGGCAATAAAATGAGATTTCTCATGCATTGGTTCATTATAAAGATAGAGGAACTCTTTGTAACTCATTTTCATATCTATTTACTTGTGCTTCTGTATCTTTCAGCATGTATATTGGACATTGCACAGCCATGACATATCTCTGTTTGTTATCTGTAATATTAACACAGTTGTCATTTTTAAGGTCTTCTTTTCGGTGCTGACTGGCACAGTCTCATTTGGAAATGTGTTTCCATGCATAGAAAGTATCAGCAATGCAAGAGCAGCAGCCTATGAGATATACAGGATCATAAACAAGGTAATAAATGGCAGCACAATGATGTATGGCATAGTATGCATGGTGACAGAGACATGAAATATCTTTTCCATGATCACTATCGGTTCTCAGCTAGTTTGTGCCCAATAAACATTGTACAATAATTAGATACCCAAATCTTGAACTCAAGCATTGCCACTGCATGAAAAAATTCTCACCTACCACAAGTGCATACAGCAGAATTATACGGCATGTACAGAGTGCTCAGTAAACATCCAGTTCAAACCTATAAAAAACATCCCCTTTATTGATACTTGTGGCAGCAGGATCCTAAAAAGATAATGGGGGTCATTCATTATGCACAAATACGCCTATTGTAGGCATATTTCAGGCTCAGATTAAGCACTTTGAATTCAGGTTGAATTTTTTCATACCCAAAATAAAATCTTCTGACCGATATGTTAGAATGAGGCACAAATTGAATTTCAAGAAATTCGCTCACCTCTACTCCTCACTGGTTCTCCTCCTCCCCTGTCATTCTTTCCTCTCTCTGCCATGTATTTATTCTTTTCCACTAGAGAGTTTTTTACTGTCTAAGGAAGGTTCTGAACTTTTACAGAGATCCTGTGAGCAGTAAAAAATAATGTTATTATGCATTACAATGAGACACAGTAAACAGGCCCAAATTTATGAAAGCACTTTCCCCAAATAACCATATATCATATTATTTCATTATTATTAATTTAATTATTTATTGAGCAACAAAAATCAATTGTATGCCTCCATACAGTTTGATACAGACGTAGAAAACATTTGAGAAACTGAATGTTGTTAACCGTTTTGTTTCTTGAATTCATCATACATCCTCAAATCATATGTTAAAATAGCAAACAAATGTTGAAACAAAACCATCAAATATGGCTAATAGTGATGAGCGAGCACGAAAGTGTTTGGGTGTTTGAGTACTTGGTCTGAACACATAGCGATATTCGTGCGCTCAGCCGAGCACCCGAGTATAATGGAAGTCAATGGGAGACAACCAGGCACCCGCTGCTCGGATGAGGGGAAGGTGCCTGGTTCATAGGAAAAGGTCTGAAAGTGATGGAACCACCTCTGAAATCGATCAGGTACAGCAGGGGGACCATGTCTGGATGCATCTTGGACTCCAATGTCGCTGCTGGGAACCATGTTGTATGGCACTTTTACAAACCGACAAAAAAAAAACGCCCAAAACCCCACCCCCCCCAAAAAAAAAAAATTTTAAAGGGAAAATTGTTGGGAAACAATCTTTCCTGTATATTCAATTGTATATACAGTGTAAGCGATACCAAAAATTACAAGGAAGAAGCACTCCGATACAGCCTGTATATCACGGTCCCCAGACGTCTGTTGAGTGTTGTAAGAAGGAGGGGAGATGCCACACAGTGGTTAAAAAAGGCCTTGTCCCAACTTTTTGGGGATTTGTTGACACCATGAAATTCTGATTCAACATATTTTTCCCTTATAATGGTACATTTTCTCAGTTTAAACTTTTGTTCCGTGATTTATGTTCTATTCTGAATAAAATATTAGAAGTTGGCACCTCCACATCATTGCATTCAGTTTTTATTCACGATTTGTATAGTGTCCCAACTTTTTTGGAATCCGGTTTGTAATAATATAGAGCAATTTTGCTAATATAGTGCTATAATCTTCTTTGTCAAATAGTTGTAATTTTTTTCTCATCTGAAGTTCAGATTGGAAAAAAATTACAACTATAAAAAAATTTTTTATAGCACTATATTAGCTAAATTGCTCTGTATTCGTTTTTGCACTATGTGCCCCTTCCTGAAGATACCTGTCCCTGATACTGCTGAATCTAACCCCTGGTAAAAAAAATATAAAAAATGGTGCTGCATTGCTGTCAAACACACACTGTAGTCCTTAAGAGGACTGTTTGGTCTTCCAATAGTTTTTTGGAGTTAAATCTGTGAATTGTATAAAGTAAGGCGGTGGCTCACTCTGGACGGAACTCAGGAACAGGTGCTACTAGCCCAAAATGAGGGACACCCACCCTCTGAAGCAAAATGGATTTAAATAGTTAAAGTGATGGGCGAGCACACTTCATTTGGATCATAGAATAAAATTTAATTAAATCACAATGTTCAAACGTATCGGTCCAATTAAATAAAATGCAATAAAATACAATATTAATAACAATTCAATCATACACGGATGAGGATAATGAAAGGGGCAATTGATTCATATGAACCCAATAGGTCTGGTATGACCAGAGTGCTAGACAGCATTAATGTCTTTTCAAATCCACAGATGTTCCAATAGTTTGGATAACGTTATTCCAGCATCAATATAGATGAATATGTAAAGATGTACAGAACAGTTCAGTCTCTGGTCAACTGTATAACTCAGATTGGTTCAAAAAACACATGTAGAATCGTTGGGTGCAGATCTTATGCACCTATTATTATATGGTGATAAACAGTCCCGTAGCTACTGTACTGATTTGGCTTGTGAGTTAAATAACTCCTTACCTCCCTCGTTGTATGCGGTCGCTTGTGGTCGCTTTCAAGCGTGAGTCGGGCAGCGCGGGATGCTTCCGGCGTCTTACTTCATTCAGCTGCAGCTGGCTTACCCGAAGTCTCACGAGATTTCCAAGCGAGATTACCGTCCTCGAGGGAATACAGTATGCCTTTGGTATCGTCGCAATGAATATCAGAGTCCTGTGATCTAGTTGTATAGCATGGCCATGCTTAAGGTGCTTTTCTCACAGGTCTGCGATCCGGCCCATACGCGTTTCGGGAACACTCTTTCCCTTCATCAGTGGTCACGCCTCACCTGTTGACCTCCTCCTTATATATCCTGGATAGCACCAAGAAATGGACAACTGGATTTCTTATTTCCTGAATTTTCATGCGTTTTAATACATGCGTTTTTTGATGCGGTTTTTTTCTACTTATGCGTTTTTCGGCCCATACATTCAGATTGTCAATCTAAACATAACTATGTAATCAGAATTAATAAAATCGATTGCATATGTAAGTTATAGAATTATTAAGTTCTCTTTGTCTGTGGGATCATTCCCATACCATTCTATATTCCTCTGCTTCGGGTTCTATCCCTTTCATCATAAATGAATAATGATAAAATATTAAGATTAGACCTTTTGTTAAAAATAATAAAATAGAATATCAGATAACTCCGTAATATATTAACAAATTGTCAATATTTTCCATTTTCATTCTTTACTAAGGGTTTCAAGTGAGAAAACTGGACATAGGGATTGCCATTTTTCTAATGATTGATATCATGTGGGGGTCTGTGTAGTAAAGGGCTGGGGGCCCCCGTCCGAGTACAGGACGCGGTGCCGATAAACGGCCAAACAGCGGCCTGCAGTCAGTTCAGGGGCACCCAGCCTACAAAAACCCGAACAATTCCAATTCTGCATTTAGACCCGCTGGTATCATTGTTCCAAATGTTGCAAGTGAGGCAATCTTTTATTTGCCTGTCGACACACCAATACAACTTGAGACACAAACATCACTACCCGGCTCAAACAGTAGAAAATTATCCTTATCACAACACTCAAGAAAGAGAACAGGCAACTTACCCTTTAAGGAATCACAGGAAGCATCACAACCATTACCAACACGAACACACAGAGGGAATAAAAAGACAAGAAGAAGTCACAGGAAGAACAAGACAACACAGGAGACATTAACAACAACACAGAAAGACACAATAATAATAAATTTAAGCACAATTAACCTCACTCACCCACAGATTAGTTTATTGGAGAAGGGTCTGAAATTTGCCCCCACTGAGCAATTGGACAAATTTTCTGTCTACATAGGGATTCAGAAATATATAAGAAACTTATGTTTAAAGAAACATTTTATAAAAAACCCAATAATAAGTACTGACACTATAGGGCAACTAGATAAACCTCTATTGAAAAAGAAATCCACTCTATTTCCGAGGAATGAAATCAGTGTGGAAATGTCTACCTTTTATAAAAATGTAGAAACAGATGTACGTAAGATTAAAATAGGATCTTCAAGTCGAAAAAATCTGACTAAACGGGAATGCCATGCCATTAAAGAATTTCAAAAAAATGAAGCTATCACTATACGCCCCGCTGATAAAGGGGGCGCGGTAGTCATATTGAATACGATAGATTACAATGAGGAATGCCTCCGACAACTAAATGATACAGAGACTTATATGAGGCTCAAAAAAGACCCGCTGGTAGAATTTGATCTAGAACTAAAAGGATTGTGCAAGAAAGGTTTAGAATTATCATTAATCTCTAATCAAGAATATGACTTTATTTTGGGGACACAAGGGAGACTACCAGTCTTCTATTGTCTCCCCAAAATCCATAAATCCCTGGAGAAACCACCAGGGAGACCAATAGTTTCGGGCATAGAATCATTATCCTCTAATTTATCAAAATATATAGACATATTGATACAACCAGTTGTGAAAAAGACTAGCTCTTACATCAAAGATACTACCCATATTATACAAACTCTAGAGGAACTAACAGCGGAACCGGACTGGATTATGGGTACACTTGATGTACAGTCATTATATACTATAATTGACCACCAACAAGGTACATCAGCAATTAAACAACAACTTAAGAAAGACGAGACATTAGATGAGGCACATATTAATTTTATTATAGATGGAATCAATTATATTCTAACCCATAACTACTTTTATTTCGAGGGGAACTTCTACCTACAAAAACGCGGTACCGCCATGGGGACCAGATTCGCCCCGAGTTATGCCAATTTATTTTTGGCAGAATGGGAGGCAAACTACATTCAGCCCAAACTAGGGGCGGATCTGGCCCTATGGCGTAGGTATATAGATGATATCATTTTCATCTGGAAACGCAGTAAAGAAGAACTTGAAATATTCTTGCATGATATCAATCAGAATCAATTAAATTTGAAGTTCACCTCGAATGTCACAGAAATAACTGAATTTTTAGATTTAAAGATCAAACAGGTGGGCAACAAATATATATGTAATACATTTTCCAAGTCTATATCTAAAAATAGCTTCATACAGTATTCTAGCTGTCACCTTCCCAACTGGTTGGTAAATGTCCCGTTCGGTCAGTTTCGAAGGATTAGGAGAAACTGTACTTATGATGAAGATTTTGAGATAGAAGCATTAAAAATGAAGAACGAATTTTTGGATAAACACTACCCTGAAAAAATTTTGGATATAGCATTGGAGAAGACAAAGAATTTAGATAGACAAACATTCTTCTCAAAGAAAGATAAAGAGATAGAAACCAAAATAGATAATACAACATTAAATACTAGAATCATTCTTCCTTTTAATAATAAACACAAGGAAATGCGAAAAATCATTCAAACACATTGGCATCATATTCAGGGAGATAGAGTGATAGGTCATCTCTTGCCAAATATACCGTCTTTGACATTTACTAGAGCCCCAAATCTAGGTTTAAAGATAGCCCCCTCTGTAAAATCAAAGAAAAAAGAAAATACAATTATGGGGACCTGGATGAAGCTTACAGGCTTTTTCAAATGTGGCAAGTGTATGGCCTGTAAAATTAATCCTACACCCAAGAAAATAACCACAATCTCCTCAACCCAAAATACACATAAATGGGAAATAAAAGATTGCCTCACTTGCAACACTACCGGTGTCATCTACCTGATCCAGTGTCCCTGTAAGAAACAATATATAGGAAGAACCAAACGTCCCATGAAAACGAGATTGGCAGAACATGTAGCCAACATAAGAAAGGGGTATGACAAACATTGTCTATCGAGACACTTTAGGGACGTACATAATAAAGACCCCTCCAAATTAATCTTCATGGCACTGGAAAAGGTAGAGAGACATTGGCGAGGAGGCAACTATATCAAACAAATGTCGAAACTAGAATCGAGACGCATATATGAATTTGGAACAATGATACCAGCGGGTCTAAATGCAGAATTGGAATTGTTCGGGTTTTTGTAGGCTGGGTGCCCCTGAACTGACTGCAGGCCGCTGTTTGGCCGTTTATCGGCACCGTGTCCTGTACTCGGACGGGGGCCCCCAGCCCTTTACTACACAGACCCCCACATGATATCAATCATTAGAAAAATGGCAATCCCTATGTCCAGTTTTCTCACTTGAAACCCTTAGTAAAGAATGAAAATGGAAAATATTGACAATTTGTTAATATATTACGGAGTTATCTGATATTCTATTTTATTATTTTTAACAAAAGGTCTAATCTTAATATTTTATCATTATTCATTTATGATGAAAGGGATAGAACCCGAAGCAGAGGAATATAGAATGGTATGGGAATGATCCCACAGACAAAGAGAACTTAATAATTCTATAACTTACATATGCAATCGATTTTATTAATTCTGATTACATAGTTATGTTTAGATTGACAATCTGAATGTATGGGCCGAAAAACGCATAAGTAGAAAAAAACCGCATCAAAAAACGCATGTATTAAAACGCATGAAAATTCAGGAAATAAGAAATCCAGTTGTCCATTTCTTGGTGCTATCCAGGATATATAAGGAGGAGGTCAACAGGTGAGGCGTGACCACTGATGAAGGGAAAGAGTGTTCCCGAAACGCGTATGGGCCGGATCGCACACCTGTAAGAAAAGCACCTTAAGCATGGCCATGCTATACAACTAGATCACAGGACTCTGATATTCATTGCGACGATACCAAAGGCATACTGTATTCCCTCGAGGACGGTAATCTCGCTTGGAAATCTCGTGAGACTTCGGGTAAGCCAGCTGCAGCTGAATGAAGTAAGACGCCGGAAGCATCCCGCGCTGCCCGACTCACGCTTGAAAGCGACCACAAGCGACCGCATACAACGAGGGAGGTAAGGAGTTATTTAACTCACAAGCCAAATCAGTACAGTAGCTACAGGACTGTTTATCACCATATAATAATAGGTGCATAAGATCTGCACCCAACGATTCTACATGTGTTTTTTGAACCAATCTGAGTTATACAGTTGACCAGAGACTGAAGTGTTCTGTACATCTTTACATATTCATCTATATTGATGCTGGAATAACGTTATCCAAACTATTGGAACATCTGTGGATTTGAAAAGACATTAATGCTGTCTAGCACTCTGGTCATACCAGACCTATTGGGTTCATATGAATCAATTGCCCCTTTCATTATCCTCATCCGTGTATGATTGAATTGTTATTAATATTGTATTTTATTGCATTTTATTTAATTGGACCGATACGTTTGAACATTGTGATTTAATTACATTTTATTCTATGATCCAAATGAAGTGTGCTCGCCCATCACTTTAACTATTTAAATCTGTGAATTACCAGCAAAACGCTATCTGTCCCTGCCTACTGTCTGCTCTATCTGACGCTGAATAATCCGAGCGTGGGACATCGGCTCCTATATAAACTAGTATCAGTGTAAGGCTAATAGCTAACATGGCTATGGCATTACATTAAAGGGAATTACTTACCTGAATGTTGATTGACTGCTTAGGAGGCGCCAAATGTGCGGGAGAAGACTCGAGCAATGCGACGAGCACACGTAGTATTCTGCCGAATACCGCCACGTGCCGAGCATAACGATGCTCGAACCGGTATTCAGCCAAGCATGCTCGCTCATCAGTAATAGCTAACCTTTGAATGCATTGTTTTCTATAACCAGTGGTAGGCAAGGCACATAATTAGTTCATGTACAGAATGTGTAATGTAAAAGGCATATTAGACTGTGAAATCTAGGGTTTGGAGAAAAGATAAAATAGAATTTCATGGAGCTGAAAACATCTCATTGCCACCCATATAATAGCATGAAGAAGGTGAAGGACTGTGAACACAGCTGTATTTATAGCACAGACTCTTCAAGCCAGGTTTTGTGGAAGCTCCACTACTCCATATCTAGAACGTTTCAGTGTCTTATGGTGATTTTCATGCAGGATAACTGGGAAATAAAGACAGATATAATGAGTTTAAATTTAGCTAAGGAAAGTATATTGATTAATTAAATGTAGGACTAGGACACAACAGAATCAGTAGGTTAAAATGAGGATCTTGGATTGGAATCTTTATCTGTTAGACAACCAATTAATGATAGGAATTGATGGGAGTAGCAACTAGGGATGAGCGAATTGACTTTGGATTAAACATTCAAAGTTGATTCACATAAAACTTTGTTCTAATACTGTATGGAGCAGGAGCTATTGCTTCGTGAACTCTCGCGAGACTTCGGGTAATAACTTCATAAACTATTTTGTACTGTAAAAAAAAATCCCGAACTCGGGTTCAGTTCCAAGGTACCACTTGGAACCGAACCCGAGTTCGGGAAATGTTTTTTTACAGTAAAAATGTATTTATGAAGTTATCATCCAAAGTCTCGCGAGAGTTCACAAAGCAATAACTTCGGCTCATCGGAGCCTATACATTCTAATACTGCACGGAGCTCCTGCTCTGTACAGTATTAGAACAAAGTTTTATGTGAATCAACTTTGGATGTGTTATCCGAAGTCAATTCGCTCATCCCTAGTTGCCACTCCCATCAATTCCTTGGTTGTCCAGCAAGATTCCAGTTCAAGATCTTCATTTGAACCTACCAATTATAGATAATAGATATGTTATAGGTTATACGTTATAGGTTATAGATATGCATAGTGGCTCACCTGTTCGCTAACTAAACTATGGTGCACTGTTAACAAAAGGAATAGATAAATAAATTTATGTAACAGGCACTCAATATCCAAAGATTGTATCAAGAACCAATGTTTATTAAAAAATAAACACATATATTAAAAACAAAAAAATTCGAATAAATAATCCCACTTAATATCAGTGTGACGGTCACAATTAAGAAATAAGACTTTTATATAAATTGGATGCCGCACGATCCCTATTATAACTAATGTGAAACAAGGTCTTCTTCACACAAAAACTGTAGATGCTGGATTCCCTGTCCACCCCAGAGTATAGGATGTAAACTCAATAGTTATATTAGCCGTTAGCATAGAGATGCACGAGCTGAACAGCAGTTCGGCCGATCATGCCCGCTCAACACTAGTGATTACCACAGTCATTTGATGCTGTGGGTTCCTGCCCTCCCCAGCTAACATAACTATTGAGTTTACATCCTATACTCTGGGGTGGACAGGGAATCCAGCATCTACAGTTTTATTTATTTTTTTGTGTGAAGAGGACCTTGTTTCACATTAGTTATAATAGGGATTGTGCGGCATCCAATTTATATAAAAGTCTTTTTTCTTTATTGTGACCGTCACACTGATATTAACTGGGATTATTTATTAGAATTTCTGTTTTTAATATATGTGTTTATTTTTAATAAACATTTGTTCTTGATACAATCTTTGGTGATTGAGTGCCTGTTATATCAATTTATTTATCTAATTTATGAAGTTATTATGCAAAGTCTCGCTAGACATCGCTAAGCAATAGCTTCAGCTCATCAGGGCCAATACATTCTAATACTGTATGGAGCTCCTTCTCCGTACAGTATTAGAACAAAGTTTTATGCAAATCAACTTCAGATGTTTCATCTGAAATTGATTTGCTCATCCCTAGTGGCAACATTAGAACAAGGAATGGAAGTGGAGAAGATGGCGAGTCATACAGCAGAGTTTACAATAGATTAGATACCTGTTTTCTAGTTAGACCACCAGTGAGGGTACTGCTGTACTCTAGCCAGAAGGTTATAATAGTCAGGAAGAATGTGTAGTAGCAATTTGTCTGCTGTTTAAGGATGATATATACATATATTTTTTTTTAGCCTCGCCACATTGATAGTGGATCTATTGAAGGATACAAGCCAGACAAGTTGGTGGGAAATATTGAATTTAAAAATATACATTTTGCTTATCCTAGCCGCCCAGATGTACAGGTATGTTTTCTATGGTTTTAAGTTATTATAAAGTCATTCAGATGTTATTACATATTTATGTACATTGATATTTTTAGGTTCTAAAGGGTCTAAACCTGAAAGTACCGGCTGGTAAGACTATAGCCCTGGTTGGCATGAGTGGCTGCGGGAAGAGCACAACCATACAGTTGCTACAGAGGTTTTACGATACCTATGATACCACAGAAGGGGAGGTAGGAATTTATTTTCTAATGGAACATAGATTTTTTTTTCTTTCTCGTAATGTAAAATATAAATGAATGCTAAACACATTCTCTCCAACAGAACCTTAAAGAGTTTTTTCCATCTTAACAGTTGTAGCATATCTCTAGAATATGCCACAAATGTCCAATAGGTGTGGGTTTCACCTCTGCGACCCTCTTCTATTTCCAGCCATGCATGTGCAGCCACCCTTCATTCAGCGTTATGAGAGTTCCCAAAATATTCCAACAATGGTTCTGCTATTTCCAACAATCACATAACAATGAATGGAGTGGGGGCTGCACTTACGGCTTTCTCTCCAGTCACTGCTATGGGACTTGCCAAAATAGGTCAGCCCGCTTGTGACGAACTGCGACCGCCGCGGCCACAATACGTCACGAAACCGTCACAGCGCCCCTAGTGGTCAATCCGCAAACAGGCCTCCCGGCCACTTTCAGCACACCGACAGTCTAACTTGAGTCCGTACAGTCGATAGGCTGAAAGCGCAGGGATTGGACCGCCGATTGACCGCCAGTAAGCGCGTGAGCGACCAGACCGGAACTACACACAGGGTAGTTTAACTGCCACCACCTCACAATTTATGGGAGCGAGGAACCCACTATCTAGATAACACAACCGATTAGCTTTCTCTTCGGAGAGGCTAGGGTAAGTTTTTGCAGTGTTTGAAAACAGGCATATGGCTAGAGAAATGACTTGGAGGTCATTTATTATATATCTATATACAATACAAATTATCACGATGCACAGTAATTATTAACACAATAATCAAGGAAAGTATAGTCCAATAAACAAAAGGGAGAAAAGAAAAAAAATACTTAGTTTCCGCAGAAAAGATGTCTGTTGGTGAAATAGTCCGTTGCAGGGGTAAAGTCCAAGAAGCCTTTGTCCAGTGTAATATGCCTACAGCCCACAGGTTCTCTGGCTGAGGCCCTCTTCAGGTGTTGTTAAAAGTGGAGAACTCCTTTAGCAGATTCTAGGTCTTTGTTATAAAGGGTCCCTGAATCAAGGTGGGGAATTGAGAGTCCGCCTGCTGGGCAGGCTGTATTCCTGAGGTGAATGTCAGTTCTGAAATATGGCATGTGCCATATCGTGGGATGTCTCCGCTGTACACAAGTAACAAGCACATATTCACATTCCCCACAAAATATGGAGTTCAGGGATACCAAATATTACTATTATAACTGGTTCTATGATGGGGTAACACCATAACTTTACCTGGGCACATCTTAGAGTTATGTTTGTCCTATGTAAACGTCCAGTGAATTCTGAGTGACACGATGATGTAATTTTTACGTCCGTAAGATGCATGGTCTCTCTTAAAAAGGTAAAAATCATATCTCAGATTCATGTGTCAATCTGGGAACCTTGGTGCCGGCCTGTCTGAATCAAGTTATCTTACAGACCCTTATGGCAGCGACACCAATCGGCTCCCCCCAGGTGCAGTCTTCACACCTAGCTGTGATATCTCTTCAGAAAGGGAAGTTCTTTTGTCAACCTGAGGAAGCCAGCTGTAATTGCGTTATCTGCTGGGCATCTATTGACTGACTTGAACAAAAGGACTATGTTGTTCTCTGGGTACAACAGAAGGACAGAAGGAGACGCTCTGAATAATCAAATTGTAGGTTCTGGGGCCTAGGGAAATAATTACTGTGTAATAGACCTACTGATCAATAAGGCAGAGTAATATTGATAATATTGGGAGGACAGTTCAATATTCTCGCGGATCATCCGTGACACCGCTCACTCAGCTATTTTTTGTAAGTCTCAAAAAGTGAAACAAGGGGCTTTGTGTATGGACTGTGTGCTCTCCTCCACTTTTAGGCACCATTCTGAAGAAAGAAATGGTCCCAGAGGTAGGACACATACCTATGTTTAGATGAGAGAACCCCTTTAAGTTTCAGAAGAGAACACAGTGCCCCAGTGCTCAGCCAGCACAAGTTGCACTGTACACGTCTTTCCAGTGCATGGACACCGCAGGTGGTTTTTCCACCAGAAAATTCTATTCAGTTTTATTTTCATTATACCAATACAAAGATGTACAGTTTAATGAAACACTATCAGGCTGCTTCTCCTGTACAGTAATAGAGAATAAGTGTACAGCATTGTATAGCTCTGTACCAGTCTGTGTTGTGTATCGATGTTCCAGTTAGCATTGCTGTGTGACCAATTTAACACCTCAAAGAAAGTAAATATTTCTGACTCTGGTGGCTCTACCATTCCAGTACCGCTTTCCAGAAGTAGGAGGATGAAACAAAAATTGACTGGGGTGTGTGCAGACACCAGAAATATTATGAGCTTTCCTCAAACATCTTTTATTATAAATATCCGGTATTGATGGTAGGGTAACCTATAATAGTTTTTTCACCTGCACTGTGAATGTTTACATGGTGTGTTCAATAAAAAAATGGTAACATTTAATTATTTGTGTGTTATTAGTTTAAGCAGACTGTGATTGTCTATTATTGTGACTTAGCTAAAGATCAGATCACATTTTATGACCAATTTGTGCAGAAATCCATATCATTCCAAAGGGTTCATATACTTTTTCTTGCAACTGTATATATATATATATATATATATATATACATAACACAGAAAAAACTGCGGCACTCCTTGAAGTAGAAAAATGTGCAATTTATTCACACATGTCAGCAGAACACATTCTGCTGACATGTGTGAATAAATTGCACATTTTTCTACTTCAAGGAGTGCCGCAGTTTTTTCTGTGTTATATTGCTGGTCCTGGATCGAGGGATCACTGCGGGCACCGCTACAGCTTCAGCTGCATATTAAGGAGTGCTGCCTGACCTTTTGTTATGGATATATATATACATATATATGAACAAAAGAGTAACAATGTTTTGAACTTTCAGGCTCCATATCTCACCATTCAGTACAACTTTGAACGTGAGACTGCCATCATTTTATAGACAATCATCTTGGCTATCTCATACATAAATTGGACTTGCATCTATTTAACATATGATTAGTTATGCATATAGAGAAATTGAAGGAACCATCAAGTACGGTGGAGGAAGGCTGATGATATGGGGTGGTTTCACAGCCAAAGGCGTTGGATACTTGACCAGGATCTATGGTGGTCTCAATGTTGAGCTATATGCAAGTATCCTACAAGACAAGTTACTTCGTACACTTGAGTACTATGGGTATGAATAGGACAACATAGTGTTCCAGCAGGACAACGACCCGAAGCATACTTTGACAATGAAGTGGAAGTGCTGGATTGGCCCCCACATTCCCCAGACCTCAACCCAATCGAACACTTGTGAGCAGAGTTGAAGAAAAAGCTGTTTTCATACCCAAGTGAGTTCACCAGTATGCACCAACATTGGAAATGCGTAGAAGAGACCTGGGAACAGATTTTGGTTGAGATATGCTTGAATCTGATCGAGAGCATGCCCAGAAGGATTCAGGCAGTGTTGAAAGCCCAAGGTGCATTTACAAAATACTAACAAAATAATAAAAAATTAAATTTAGAATTTTAGGAGCAAAATAGTAACAATGCAGTTACATGACAATAATCTGCATAACTAATCATATGCTAAAGAGTTGGAAGTCCAATTTATGTGTGAGCTAGCCAAGATGATTGTCTATAAAATGATGGTAGTCTCACGTTAGAAGCTGTAGTTGATGGTGAGATATGGAGCCTGAAAGTCAAAAGTTCAAAACATTGTTACCTGATTGCTTGTCAGTGTATATATATATATATATATATATATATATATTTATATATTATATACGCAGTTGGAGAAATATGAATTTTGATACTTCCATTTTATTCTCAATGTTTAGATTACGCTGGATGGACATGATATACGCTCCCTCAATGTCAAGTGGCTAAGAAATAATATTGGTCTGGTAGGTCAGGAACCTGTCCTGTTCGCAACAACCATAAAAGAAAACATTTGCTTCGGTAGAGATGGAGTAACTGATACAGAGATTGAGCAAGCAGCCAAAGAAGCCAATGCCTACGACTTCATATCTAAACTCCCAGAAGTAATTATGAATGTTATTAATGCCTTGTTTGTGCAGTTTTTGTTCACTATAGGTTCTGAATGGTGTTTTGTTTCCAGATTATTAAAAAGTCACTCAGATATTTTATAAATGAAATCTGCAGAGAATGCTTCACTGCTCTTCACTTTGATGAGAGCAGATTATAAGAACAACTGTTGGGATTGTCAGAATTTGAGTAATTTCTACACCATTTAATTCCTATGCAGTGTGGCTTGGGCCTGCTCATTTTCCTGGTCAAAAATGGTGTCTTAGCCATTCTCTTTCTCTTACCAGTGGGGTTATCTGAGACCAGAACATCCGTTCATACTTTTATGACTTGCCTAATAGTAATATTATATGATGAATTAAGTGATTAAAAAGTAAAAAAAAACTAATGAAGTATTAAACACACCTTCATGAGATGTAAAGCTTCAGAAATAGATGAGTATTTTAAAAAAGCACTCCCTGATTTTTTTCCTTTGGGTATTCCTGTTTTTTGCAGCAATTCAACACAATGGTAGGTGAGAGAGGAGGTCAGCTAAGCGGAGGTCAGAAACAGAGAATAGCAATTGCACGAGCTCTTGTACGAGATCCAAAAATATTGCTCCTAGATGAGGCCACATCAGCGCTGGACACCCAGAGTGAATCTATAGTGCAAGCTGCCCTGGATAAGGTGACATATTTAACTCACTTTGCAATGTGTAATATTGTACATTATACAGTGTTTTTACTTAGATTTTGTAAATATTTTGTTACTTTAAGGCTAGAGCTGGTCGGACCACCATTGTGATAGCGCATCGATTGTCTACTATCAGGACAGCTGATACCATTGCTGTTTTCCATGGTGGGGTTGTAGTGGAACAAGGAACACACAGTGAGCTAATGGAAAAAGAAGGGGTCTACCATTCCCTTGTCATGCTTCAGGTAATGTATTTTTCACTGTATTGCATCTACAGAAAATGTCACATAAACAGGGCAACAAAAAAGTAAAAAATAGTTTTAAAATAATAAAAACATGAAAAAAAAAAATTCAAATCCCTCACTTAATATTTCTGGTATGCCAAGTAGCACTCCTATAATATTTTTGTCCCTTTAAAGGGCCTCTGTCACCCTACTAAACTCATAATATTTTTTTTTTTTTGTGTACTTATAATCCCTATTCTGCGATATTGCTATACATTATGTTATTAATAATTTTCGTTCAGTAGATTTGGCAAAAAAACGTACTTTTAAGATATGCTAATTACCTGTCTACCAGCAAGTAGGGCGTCTACTTGCTGGTAGCAGCCGCAGAAAACTGCCCCCTCCTCCTGTTGATTGACAGGGCCAGCCGTGATCTCCTCCTCCGGCTGGCCCTGTCAGAATTTCAAAAATCGCGCGCCTGTGTTGATTCGGCGCAGGCGCTCTGAGATAAGGAGGCTCGCCTCCTCAGCACTCCCTCAGTGCGTCTGCGCCGATGATGTCTTCTCTTTCGGTGATGTCATCGGTGCAGGCGCACTGAGGGAGTGCTGAGAAGGCGAGCCTCCTTATTTCAGAGCGCCTGCACCAAATCAACACAGGCGCGCAATTTTTGAAATGCTGACAGGGCCAGCCGGAGGAGGAGATCGCGGCTTTCTATAGTAATAGTCACTGGCAGAGTGAATCACAGTTTTTTCATGTTGTGATTGCTTTCTATAAAATTTTATTACTAGCTCCCTGAATCAATAACAAATGCATTGACACATTTTCTAGAACCAAGCAAAAGACAGTGATACAGAGAATCAAAGTACAGACAATTCATATAAATATGAAAATTCTGGACTGTATGACATGGGTGAAAAACAAGACAAAGAAGACAAATGGCCGACTTTACAAGATGTTGAGAACATGCTGGAGCCCATTAAAAATGGACGATTACGAAAAGGTTCAACTAGAAAGGAAAATAAAGAGGAGCTTATTGAAATGAAACCCAGGAACACAAATACTGGAATTCTAGATGAGGTAGGATTGAAGAAGACAATACTTAAAAGAAAGCTCTGAATATTATTAAAAGAGTGTATTACTTGGAAACAAATACATCACTAGTAAATAATGCCAAATATATCAAAATTACAGACTCTACATGATACATTTGACAAGACTCATGACACACTGTGTCATGTACACTAGCATTTATTGGCGCCCACAATATGGTGCAATTAATAGTAATAACTTTGGTGCAACCATCATGAGCTGTTTAGACGTGCCACATGGATGCGCCTTTTTTATCAAATCTGCTACTGTATAGGAAATATGTCCTCCTGTACAATTTTTGTTTCTAAAGGGCTGTCCACATGGCCCGTTGTAGCAAGCAAAGCATTCCTTCTTGACAATTGCCTGCTGGTCAGTGAAGGAGAAAGCTGCATTTACCTGTAGCAATCTCCTCCACATTATAGGGAGGGTGAATAGCACTCATCCCCATACACAATCATTGTTTGCTGGCAGTGCTGTTTAGACTGCATGATCTGCTGCTAGCAAATGATGACTTAGGTACGAATGTTCCTATTACCTGATGAACGAGTGTTTCGCTTGTTCATCTAGTAATAGGCGCTACCTATACAAAGGTGCAATCTACGAGGCGCGCACCCCCTGCGGTGAAACAACAAGGGAACTGGACCCCTTTTAGTGATATGAATGGTACCCAGGGTAGGAATGCTAGAGTGGTGCAGGGTGGCATAATGTCCCTTAATGGTGTTGCACTTGTCACGGTGCTCCTACATGGATACGCTGGAACTCCAGGCGTGACCCTACAAAACTGCAGAAAAGTCCAGACCTTATGATGAAGTTGATAACAGCTGTTCTTTGCAAAAACTCTTCTCCAAACAGTTTACAGGCTTTGTCTTGGCTTCCAGCAGGCTTTGGCATTAACTTTGGCAGGCAATTAAACTCTACACGGCTACATCAATTGCTCTCTTTGGCTCTGCTGTGCTAACAGGCTGGCTGTGGAATTTAGCTTCTTTGGGTGCTGCAACTTCTGACTTGGTAATCTGTCTAACTTTATACAGGGAACCTTCTACTCCTGGCTTCTGAGGCTTCGGGCTTTGGCCTCTGTGTCCAGCAGAGCTGAAGGTGCTCTTGCTGGCTTAGGCAAGGCTCATCCAGGAGGGACAAGCACCTGCTGCACACCCTCCCTTGGCAGGGGGCAATCTAGACTGACTCTCACTAACTAAACTCTTCCCTCTATTGGAGAGAGCTTGAATGGAAATAATGGTTCTATCCTAGGTAAAATAGATCTGCCAATTATGCCACCATCTGCTGGTGAATCAGGCACATTACACTTGAACAGTTTCAAATCAGTAATATGAATACATATTTTGCAGGATCTGGAAATTACTACATTGAATGACATGTGGTATTAGCCTATAGGAGGCAGTAGCAAGGCGCAAAGGTGGTAATGCCACTCTGGGGCATTACACAGGCAGATTATCAAAGGCTCATTAGCCATAACTTGTTTAAATATTGGGCAGTGTAAAGGGCTTTTACACAGACATACATTTTTGGGAAGCTTTCTGATGCCTTTCATTAGATAAATCTGATCTCTTTACTGTTAGAACTTTTATATGTAAGTTTGCATCTAGTGGTAATAAAGTATATTGCCTGCTATAGTGTCATTTTCCAGATCATAACACATCTTATTAATGATAAGAAAAATGATTATAGTTAGAATTAGAATGCTAAATTATCATTACTGTTACCAGCAATAGTATTAGTAGAAGTAATAATAATAATAATAATAATATTCATGCTGTTCAGCACACCTTTCACTGCTGTCTTCATCTACTGTTTCCTGCAGGAGGGTCAGAGGCGTTCTGTTACTCCTCTACGAAGAATTCTACAGTTAAACAAACCAGAGTGGATATTCATTGTGACTGGAATGCTAGCTGCTGCAGTAACAGGGTCCATACCTCCGTTATTTGCAGCCGATTTTTCAAACATTATTGCTGTAGGTATCTAATCTCCATGTTCCTTAAAACTGGTGGAACTCATTATACTTCCCTATTTGTTCTGTCATTTACTTAATGGTTAACACTGTGATATTAGATACAGACTGTATATGTATTTCAAAGTGTTCTGTACTTGTTGTTGTTTTGCTCTATACTCCTAGCTGCTTTTCTAATAATGTACTGACATTATTAACACCAAAGGTAAGACGAGCGAAGTTCTTAAAAATTCAATTTGACTGCTTCGCCAAACTTTACAAAAAAAATTAGCTTTGTGACGAATTACTTCTTCACAAAGTAGCTGGGGCAATGACAGGGAATTAGTGGTTTCTCATTAAAAAAACGAAAACAAAAAAAATTCTATTGTACTTACCTCATCCATTTGAGCACGAAGAGGCTGCCGTGGCCATCTTGCTTGAGGTTCTAGCACAAATGGTTGAGGTAAGTATGTTTTTTTTTTTAACTCCATTTCAGGGAAAATTGATGCATTATCACGAAGCACAAGGAAATTCGGCTTCGCAGTAAATCAAAATTTTCCTGAAATTCGGATCAAAGTCCACTCCGTTAACTTTGATTAACTCAACACTAACCAAGGGGCTTATTTAGTAACTGATATATGCCGTATATAACATATCAGTTGGCATTTTGGGACAAAATCTTTGACTTTTCCCGACTCGCGACACTTTTTCGACAGGCTGAGAAAAGGGGTGAGACGCGGGCGAGGAGGAGGGCAGGCCAGCAGTCCCTCTCATTCATCCCTTTCTAAGACAGTTTTTGGCAAAGAAATGGCTTAAATGTATGCCAGTAAGGTATAGATTCAAGTCTGTTGTATGGGCTGCGGCTCCGCATAACTTTCCAGTCTTAATAAATTAGCCTGAAAACAGCATCCCGTTTTTCTCAGGTTCGATCTGCTGCAATTAGTTATTCCCACCATCAATTTTAGATTACAACAACCTTCTGCAGAAAATATCCAATATGGCAGATTCCATTTCCAGATATTAAATGAACAATGAATTAAACTAACAAATATAAGGACACTAGGGTGAATGAAAAAAAATCTTTATTAGGTATTAAATATACTAAAACCTTGGGGTATATGACCCACAGTCAACTTCGAAAATCAGGCTACAAGAGGTTCTGATAATTCGGGTGGTATATAGATGTAGTCCAACCTCACTATAGCGATAATGTAGCAGATTGGGTACAAGTGGTTGTGAATTAATGTGATACACTCAAAATCACATACAGTGATCCCTGAAGATACAATGGCCTCAGGATACAATATTTTAAAAATACAATGGTCTTTTCTGACCCATCATAAGTTGAAACTAGACTCAATATACAATGCCTCAGACTCAGATCCAATCGATCAAGGCCACTTCTCTGGTAAAATATCTTTATTAAGCCTCATGCAGACATCCGTTGAACACGGTCCGTGAGATACAGGACTGGCATCCTGCCTAGTGCAGGAGCGCACAGCATCATTGGTTGCTATGACGCTGTGCGCTTTGTGCCGCTGCTGCATTACAGTAATACACTTGTATGATCTATACGAGTGTATTAATTTACAGCAGAAGTGGCACGAAGCGCACGGCGTCATAGCAACCAATGACATCGTGCGCTCCTGCAGGATGCCAGTCTGGTATCTCACGGACCATGTTCCACGGACGTCTGCATGAGGCTTTAGTTGCTAGCTAGCAGCTATTTCTGACTGTTATATGTAAGGACTTGTTTTATCTGTCTTAGTTATCAGTCTATTTTTCCTAAATCTTCATTTTCTCTTTTCTTGGATGACATTTTGGGGCTTTGGAGCCAATTACTCAACTTACAATGGTTTCAACATACAATAGTCACCCTGGAAGCAATTCATATTGTAACTTGAGGGACCACTCTATGGTTATATAAAACCTCTTTAATTATGACATCAGAGTGCAGGCATGAGCCAAACGTATGCAATCTAGATGGAATTATCAGCCCAGGTCAAGAGATAGTTTAGACATAGATCTGTAGTCAATAACGAGTCTCTAATTCACTGCATTAGAGTCGTCGACTATATGAATAGTGTGGCATTCATGGTCACCTACTATTAATGAGTGCCCCCTCACCCTATATGAGCTGGAAATAAAGCTCACAGAGAGGTGGCCAAGTAGTCAACTACATGTGTTGTATGGCATATGTAGAAGCCAGCCAACATCAAGTGCCCCATTTATATAGGTGCACTAAAAAAATCTCTCAGATAGGCAGCTCAATGCATTTCACCACGGGTGGAACCCCGCAGATCATCAGGAGCAAGCAAGAGCTATGAGGTAATAGATACAACTAAAGCCTCATGCAGACGTCTGTGGAACACGGTCAGTGAGATACCGAACTGGCATCCTACTTAGTGCAGGAGCGCAATGCCTCATTGGCTGCTAGGACGCCATGCGCATTGTGCCGCCTCTGCTTTACAGTAATACACTCGTATAGATACTGTGTATTATGCGGAAGTGGCACAAAGTGCACGGCTTCATAGCAATAGCAACTTTTGCAAATGTGGCAAAAAGTACGTGGGGAAAACCAAACATGAATTTAAGAGGAGAACATATTTTGGATATCAGAAAGGCGAATGATATACCAATAGCTCGCCATGTGATGGACTGCCATGATGGAAGGACTGTTTCTGTTAGCTTCCAGGGGGATTGAGCATGTAAGAAGGTTCCCAAGGGGAGGTGACACGGATTTGATTTGATTTTATTATGCAAAGAGGCACAGTGGATTTTCAGGTTAAAAACTATTGTTGAGCGCAAATATTCAAAAAGCTATATATTTTTTGCGAATATCGGCACTTCGAGAATTCGCAATATTTAGAATATAGGGCTATATGTTCGTAATGACTAATATATAATTTTTCTTTTTTTTAACACAGTACATTTCAGGTAATCATCCCTCCCTTCTTCTAGCTTGTGGGACAATGAGAATGCTTTGTCACAGCTTAGCAACATCCCTAGCAACCAATAGTAAAGTTGCCTACCCCTTGCCGATATTTAGCTTGCATTGCGCAAATAATACATTGCCAATTTTCGCAATCAAGAATATAATCTCTAATTCGCGAATTCACGAATATATGAAGAATATTCTACAAAATATTCGCAAAATATTGCAAATTCGAATATTGCCCCTGTTGCTCATCACTACTGAACACAGTCAAAACTATGGGCCTCAATGATGTTATTTCATATGCTCCCTTTATTTGAGGCTATTTTCAATCTTGTACTTCTGATGCGCTACTTGAGTTACAGAGACACAGTGACCCATTCCTGCTGAGCCCTGGTCCAGTTAATTGTTTCAGGTAGCGTATATTGTTCCTCCCACATATGGAACGTTTTATATCTTTTTTTACATCCCTCCTCCCATGGTTACTGTTTGTATCCATCGGTGTGGTACACAACTCAACTCACTACATGCGCATATATTTTACTTCCTGTCCTTATGCATCAATATAGCTATCATTGTTGACATTGTATGTGTTCTGCATACAACGTATAACATGCTGGCTTACTATTTATTTTATTGTCTCATTATTGTTATCATTATCCATGCGCTGTTTGCGCTTCCCCAGTGTGTACACTCGCTACTTTGTGACTTGTCACTTGTCCTGGATGTGATTAAGAGCCGCGCCTTCCATCTGCAGCACACCTTCGAGGGGGGGGGGGGGGGCATTGGCTTCTTAGTCCTGGCCTTCCCGCAGCCGTTCACAGCCATTACAGCGCCAGTCTTAGTACCGAATTCATGCTGCAGCACGGAGGCAGCTGTCTCTATTAGTTGTACTGTATCTATTACTGCATAGCTCTTGCTTGCTCCTTATGATCTGCGGGGTTCCACCCGTGGTGAAACGCGTCAAGCTGTCCATCTGAGAGATTCTTTTAATGCGCCTATATAAATGGGGCACTTGATGTTGGCTGGCTTCTACATATGCCATACAATGCACGTAGTTGACTACGTGGCCACCTCTCTGTGAGCTTTATTTCCATCTCATATAGGGTGAGGGGGGCACACATTAATAGTTGGTGAGCACGAATGCCACACTATTCATATAATCGACTACTCTAAAGCAGTGAGTTAGAGACTCATTATTGACTACAGCTCTATGCCCAAACTATCTCTTGACCTGGGTTGATAATTCCATCTAGAGTGCGTACATTTGGATCATGCCTGCACTCTGATGTCATAATTGAAGAGGTTTTATATAACCATAGGGTCATATACGTGATTTTGAGTGTATCACATTAGTTCACAACCACTTGTACTCACCACTATAGTGAGGTTTGACTTCATCTATATACCACCCACATTATCAGAACCTCTTGTAGCCTGTTTTTTTAAGTTCACTGTGGGTCATATACCCCAAGTACGGATGAGCGAATCGACTTCGGATGAAACATCCGAAGTCGATTTGCATAAATATGTGTTCTAATACTGTACGGAGCAGGAGCTCTGTACAGTATCAGAATGTACTGGCTCCTATTAGCCAAAGTTATTACTTTGTGAAGTCTCGCGAGACTTTGCATAATAACTTCATAAATCAATTTCTCCTGTGAAAAAACATTTTCCGAACTCGGGTTTGGTTCCAAGTGGATGCCCTTCTGGGAGAAATATTTCCTTCCGGGGACCTTCCATTGCGGTGTGCCAATGGCCACAAATTTTCTAATGGCCTCCGAGTCCACCAGTTTATATGACAGTAGTTGGTGGGCTAGCAGTTCCGACAAGCCAGCGGTCAGCCGTTGGGCAAGAGGGTTTTCCGGGACATTTGGGACACGGAAGCCTGCCTTTTGCCAGATGAACGCGACGATGGTACGGTGGAAGGTGGAGTGGAGGATAAATGGGAGGAGAAGGGGAAGAGGCAGGACGTGAAGCGCCGGGAGTGTGGCTTTGTGGGTTCTGACAGTGTTGCTCCCACTGGGCTCGGTGATGTGAGGCCAGGTGCCTTCTTAAGGCGGTCGTCCCTAGGTGAGTGTTGGGCTTACTGCAACTTATGCATTGACAGCACAGGCTGCAGATGGCAACACTATTGTCAGCAGCTGACACGTTAAAAAAAGCCCACACTGCGGAGCCATGTGCCGACGTCCTGGGAGCGCCAGTTGTGACAGTGCATGGTGGATGGCTTGCTCCAGCTACATCTGCTTTTTGCCTCCTGTGCACTGTGAGTTTTGCCTGCTTCTCCTCCATCTACCCTCTATCTGCTGCTCTGTCTCTCCCTCTGAACTGACCTCCGTCCTTGGGCTGATCTGGGTACTGTCGTCAGAATGCTGGGTGGCGGCCGTTGCTACCTCCTCTTCCTGATCCGATGCCAAGAATGGCTGCGCATCAGTTGGGCCTGGGAATGGATGGCAAAATAATTCCTCTGACTCAAGTGGAGGGGCTATGGTGGTGGTGGTGGTGTCTTTGGGGGTGCACACAGCAGAGAGTGAGGATGGTGCAGATACAGAGGATGAGGAGGGTGCAGAAGCGGAGGACTGAGTGAGAAACTCAACCAAATCTGGTCCGTCTTTTGATGTAATCGCACGCACCTTCTCCAACTCCCGACTTAGGCTCCGGCCTGGTGCACCTGCTAGACCCCTAACACACCTGTGGAATGGCCTGCCTCTTCCTCTGCCAGTCATTTTCAAAATTTTTGCTGGAAGCCGTTATATCAAACCCCTTAATCAATATGTGGTGTAAGCAAGTATATTAGTCCCCTCTATCAGTATTTTGTGAAACTGGTAGATAGAACCCCTTAATGAGTATTTGCTGGAAGCGGGTATATCAAACCACTTAATCAATATTTGGTGGAAGCCCGTGTATCGCAGGCCTAAATCAATATGTGGTGTAATCAAGTATATTAATCCCCTCTATCAGTATTTTGTGGAACCAGGTACTGTATATAGAACCCCTTAATGAGTATTTGCTGGACGCTGGTATATCCAACTCCTTAATCAATATTTGGTGGAAGTCTGTGTATCGCAGGCCTCAATAATATGTTGTGGAAGCAAGTATATAAATACCCTCTATCAGTATTTTGTGGAAACAGGTATATAGAACCCCTTAATGAGTATTTGCTGGAAGCTGGAATATCAAACCCCTTAATCAATATTTTGTATCGCATGTCTCAATCAATATTTGGTGGAAGCTGTTATATCTATTCACTCTATCAGTATTTTGTGGAAACAGGTATATAGAACCCCTTAACGAGTGATTGCTGGAAGCAGGTTTATCAAACCCCTTAAAGGGAACCTGTCACCGGGATTTTGTGTATAGAGCTGAGGACATGGGTTGCTAGATGGCCGCTAGCACATCTGCAATACCCAGCCCCCATAGCTCTGTGTGCTTTTATTGTTTAAAAAAAAAAAGGTGATAATTATGCAAATTGACCTGAGATGAGTCCTGCCCCTGACTCATCTCACGTACAGGACTCATCTCAGGTTAATTTGCATAAGTATCAAATTGGTTTATTTACACAATAAAAGCACACAGAGCTATGGGGACTGGATATTGCGGATGTGCTAGTGGCCATCTAGCAGCCCATGTCCTCAGCTCTATACACAAAATCCTGGTGACAGGTTCCCTTTAATCAATTTTTGGTGGAAGCTGGTGTATCACAGGCATCAATCAATATTTGGTGGAAGCCGGTATATCAATCCCTTCTATCAGTATTATTAGGAAACAGGTATATAGAACCCCTTAATAAGTATTTGCTGGAAGCCGGTATATCAAACCCCTTAATGAATATTTGGTGGAAGCCGGTGCATCACAGGCCTCAATCAATATATTGTGAAAGCCGGTGTATCACACCCCTCAATCAATATTTTGCGGAAGCCGGCATATCAAACCCCTTAATCAGTATTTTGGGAAGCAGGTATATCGCACCCCTTAATCAGTTTTTTGGGGGGCAACAGTTATATCACACCAGTTGCAATTAGTTATTCCAATAGCGTTTGTCCCTCTATATAGCTGCTCTATCTAGCTGCAGTACCGCAGCAGAACCGCACACAACTGCTGCACAATACAAATGCACTATATATACTTTCTATGTTAGAAGGTATATTAGATGTATATCACACCCCTCAATCAGTTTTTTTTTGGGGGGGGGGGTGGCAACAGGTATATCACACCAGTTGCAATTAGTTATTCCAATAGCGTTTGTCCCTCTATCTAGCTGCAGTATCGCTGCAGAACCACACTCAACTGCTGCACAATACAAATGCACTATAGTATACTTTGTATGTTAGAAAGCATATTATAAGTCTATCACACCTCTCAGTATGTCACACCTAGCGATAGCACACCTATACCAGTCCTTAAAGGGAGTCTGTCACCTCCATATGGCCATATACAGTGCTTACATGGCTCTGTAGCACACCTATACAGAATTGTAACGGTACCTTTGTTCTTTTCTTTAGACTTGCACCAGCAGGAAAAACGACATTTAATTCATATGCAAATGAGCACTCGCAAGTGCCCAGGGGCGGCGTTCAGTGTGTAAGTGCCCAGGGGCGGCGTTCTGTGTGTAAGTGCCCAGGCTGCTCTGCCTTCTTTTCACTTTACTCCTCCCCAGCCTTTTCCTTTGCCCGCCCTCCAAGTCTCTTGCCTCATCGATAGGTCCGGACTTGGAGGGCGGGCAAAGGAAGAGGCTGAGGAGGAGTAAAGTGAAAAGAAGGCAGAGCAGCCTGGGCACTTACACACTGAATTCCTCCCCTGGGCACTTGCGAGTGCTCATTTGCATATGAATTAAACGTCGTTTTTCCTGCTGGTGCAAGTCTAAATAAAAGAACAAAGGTACTGTTATAATCCTGTATAGGTGTGCTACAGAGCCATGTAAGCACTGTATATGGCAATATGGAGGTGACAGACTCCCTTTAAAAGGTCTTTTGTGGCCCTATTTGCTAGTGTTTGGTGTCCCCAACAGTCTGTCCCTGCTCCACACAGCCACCTCTCCCTACACTGGCAAAACACAGAATGTAAAATGGCTGCCAGATCAGGTTTATTTATAAGGTAGGGGGTATGTCCATGTGCTGAAACGTCTTAATTGGCTGTCCTGTACCACCTAATGGATGTGTCATGAGTCAATGTTCTGCACAATACAAAAGAATATGGTGCTACTGGACATCACCATATGTTATCCTGTTTGGAGAACCGCAAACGAGCAAAGTTCGCTGCAAAACAACCGCCAGGCGACTCTCCATATGTCAACCTGTAGTGCATTTTTTCTAGGCCTAGTTTTAATAATTTCTCGCTAACTAGCTCCATTGTGAATAAAACCTTTTTTGATTAACTTAATAGAAATGTTCTTCATTCTGCTTTTTCAGACATTTGGTGAAAGAGACCCGATCCGAAAGGTTCAAAAGATTAATCAAACATTACTAACATTTGTAGTCCTGGGATTTGCCATTTTTATAGGGCATGTGATCATGGTAAGACATATTTAAATATTAATGATTTATTATATATGATTTTCATGTAATAAAGGACGCCACAATATATACAATGCATACAGTATATGCGTTATTCAAATGAAATCCATAGACTTCTGCAGTATGTGTATTTTAATTTGCTTGAAACCAGGGGTGGACTGGCAACTTATAGTAGCCCTGGAAAAAATACTAAAAGTTGCCCCATTTTGTGGGGTCTAAATTGATAGAAAGCAGGGACAACACATGTATGCAGGGCCAGCAATACCATATTGTGGCCCATTATACCACCCCAATAGAGCTAAATACCACAGTCCATAACACAATACTGCCAGCAACACAAAATACTTCCCCAAAAACTTCCACTGGCTGGCTGTGGAGAGGGCTCAGGCGGCCCCCTGGGCATCGGCCCACTGGGAAATTTCTCTGTAAGGTCTATGGCAAATCCGCCCCTGCTTGAAACTGTCAACTCCCACTATGGATCTGATTTTAATAATGCAGTACAAAAATGTTTTCATGTCGACAGTCAGTTCTTCCTATACAGTTATGGCGCGCAGTTTCTTGTCAGGAATAGTAATTTGTCTAATGCCTTTAAAAGTCTGAATTCACAACAGTGTTGTCATTGCTGGCTTTATAGTCCATCACTGGAGCAGAAAACTACAAATTACGGATCCGCTGAATGACACTCAGTGGGTCCCATTGACTTAGGGTATTACTTGTCTGTTTGTCAGTCTTTAGTACCATATGTTTCTGACACAATATGGGGGTGATATATCAAGACTGGAACATCCATCCGCCAGTCTTGATCTTCCTGCACTGCCATGAATTGAAAATTCCTAATAAACTAGGCACATCTCTGCCCTGCTGTGCCACAGAAACTGAACTCTACGCCAGCTACAGGCTGACATAGACTTCAGCTATAGTAACACATTGGAAGAGTGTTGAAAAGCCTATAAAGTCGCAAATTATGGCGCACATATGGTGTGCACCATAATCTACGACTTTTGTACACCACATTAGTGCCATAATTAGCTTAGTAAATGTCCCTCATTGTCCTTTAGAGCTGTCCTCTGACAGCTTACTTAAAGGGGCTCTCCGGGAATTAAGAAAATTAAAATACTTAAATATTACTTCATGATAAATATATTCCCAAATACCTTTTATTAGTTATACTGGCTCATTTTGGCTAGGGAGCAATCATTAGGAGAAACATCCTATTAGCACACACAAAACCTGTCCTAATCACACAGGAGGACAAGTTACTACACAACACTGAGATAAAGAGCTGCCTCATTCTCCTCTCTGCTCTGCTTGTCAGGGATTATGATCCTGAATACAGTTTAATAAGCTCATAAGCTGAAACTCTGTAGGAATGGAGTTCATGAGCAGATGAGGCTAACGAGCAGCAGCACTTGTATGCACTGTGAAGGAAGTAACTTGTCCTCCTCTGTAATTAGGACAGGTTTTGTGTGCACTAATAGGACAGCTGCCATTTTGTTTCTCCTAATCATTGCTAGACAAAACAAACCATTATAACTAATGAAAGATATTTGGGAATATAGTTTTGATAAAGTAATATTTATGTATTTTCATTTTCTTAATTCCTGGAGAACCCCTTTAAGTTGTGCTTGCACATTCTCCATGGACCGTATGGAGAAAGCACAGCATAAACACTACATGTGAATGGGACTTAATATATCTGACAGCAGTGTCAACGCTAATAAACCAACCATAATGTCTGGTAGGGCTAATCCCACTGATTAAACTCAAGCCTTTCTTTCCCCGATCTGTTGCTGCATTTAGGAGATGTGTTTTTTTTTTTTTTTATCTGCAAATTAGAGCTTAAATACAGTACACCAAGGGTTGGCACTAGCAACTCTGTCTGCCATAGAAACTCTTCTCTTCTTCCCTTGACACTCCTCTTCCACGTAATCCACAGGGTTAGGCATCCAATAGAGAGGACAGTATCCAGGGAAGCAGAGAGGAGAAGCTAGGGTGCACATAAACCCGAATTTGCATAACGTTTACTTCTCCTGAGCACAGGAGCAGGTTGGGGAAGAAAGGTATGTTGTTATTCAGAAGGGGCCGCACCAGGCAATATGGATGGCTTAATAACATTGATGCTGCTGACAGGTGCCCTTTAAATGAAGATGCCCCCTGCCTCCTGTTCAAATTAAGGAGAGTGAACTAAAATAATCCCAGAGGAATTAGAATGTGACTGAATATGCAAACCGATGGAAAAGAACACTTCACCCAAAATAAATTATTTATTTTCTGCTCAAATACAGTCCAATACAGGAGACAAAAAAATATTAGTACAGAGAGAAGATTTTTAGGTACTCACTTATCATCAGACATCAGCATTAACAATTTGTTTCATGAAAAATAACTTATGTTTTATTCCGAGCATTTTTTTTTTTTTCCAATTACTGGAAATGTTTTGTACATTTGCCGTCAATCAATTTTTGCTGTACTGTAATTTCTCCCAATACACAGAGCTCCACAGAATTATTTCAAGATCATATAATTTCACCTTGGAAAACAATCATATCTGGATAAACTGCGGCAGGACAGTGCTAGACTTTCTCATTTATTGTATTTTTCAGGGTTTCATGTTTGGAAAGTCGGGGGAAAATCTAACAATGAGGCTGAAATCCTTGTCATTTAAAGCATTGCTCCGACAGGTAAAGCAGTTAACAGCTGTTTGTATTATTCTTCTTGTTACTATAGAATATTTAGCTTGCATTGTTTTTGTCACCTAGGCTTAGTTCATTTTGCAGTTTTTGCTATCCTGTAAGAGTTTACAGTATTTTTAATCATGGCAAGAATAGTGCAGTCAGAAGTACTATTCTTGCTATCAAAATTATCAGAACCCTGCCAATAATGAAGCTCATTGTAAGCCTGAATTCACACTTCAGTTATTTGGTTGGTGATTTCCATCAGTTATTGTAAGTACTGAAGGCTAAACAGAGATAACGTATAATGGAAAGATATTCATCTGTTTCTGTGTTTTTGACCCACACCTGGTTTTGGCTCCCAATAACTGATAGAAATAACTGACTAAATAACTGAAGTGTGAACTTAGCCGAAGGCCGAATGCCCACGGCCGTTTTTCACGGCCGTGAGCGGTCCGTGGAACCGCGGCCTGGATTCCTGCTGAGAGCAGGAGCACACAGCGTCATTGGTTGCTATGACGCCGTGCGCTCCCTGCTGCAGCCGCAATACAGTAATACACTGGTATGATCTATATCAGTGTATTACTGTACTGTGGCGGCAGCAGGGAGTGCACGGCGTCATAGCAACCAATGACGCCGTGCGCTCCTGCTCTCAGCAGGAATCCAGGCCGCGGTTCCACGGACCGCTCACGGCCATGAAAAACGGCCGTGGGCATTCGGCCTAAGTCAGTAGGGTTCCTTAAGATTTATTGGTGTCCATTTGCTACATTGTAAACAGAAGCTATGTTTATTGTGTGAACTGAACTTTACTTGGTCATTGATTATCTTTATAATGGGGTTGTCTGGTAAACTAAATAGAGCAGTGCTATGTTGTCTTTTTAGAAAACTCCTACCCATCAGATGTTATTTGGCTTTGACCCTTGCTGCTTGCAATGGTTACCTGAACAGAAAATGCAGTATTCTATGTTTTGCAGCAAGATGTCCATGTGATCTCCCCTCCTGCAATTTTACAGGAGCAGGCTGTGGAACCCAAGAAGACAGAAGCCTTCTCCTGCCTTCTTTTGTCAGTATGTTGGTGTCACGGCTGGCGGTGGGGGAAACCCCCAGCCGTGCGGTGCCAGGAGATGATAGGGTTACCCCTTGGCCGGGACCACAGAGTTAGGGAGCAGGTCACCTCCTATAGCGTCCCTAACGCTGACCCTGTCTCCTGTCTGCATGAGCCGACCTTGGTGGTAGGAGGGCTCATACGCCGGAACCTAAAAGTCCCTACAAGCCCTCAAGTCGGCCCTGAACTAGGGGACAAAGTAAGACGACCTGCTCCTCCTAGACACGGAGGAGCAGGAGTCTCAATGGCCAAGCAACACAGGGGGATACAAAAACAGCTATGGCAGTGGCAGGCAAATGGAAACAACTCATCACTCACCTGCCACAGACAACACAACCAGGAACTCATGTGCAGGTGCTGTAAGTACAAGACAACAACGGACACAGCACACACCAGACATCACACAGGAACCCTGGACCATAGGCTGCAATAACACAATCCCATACACACCTAAATAACACCGTGAAACATAGAATTTACTGACAAAGGTTTATGACCAGAAGGATGGTCCCCACCAGGCAGATGGAGGCGACAGGAGGCTGCTCCAGCCAGCATGGCTGAGAGCAACCTACTGAACCCAGCCAGGGACTGAGGCTTTATAGGCCAAGAGGCCACACCCAACGGTCAGAACACACCCAGTGACATAACACACACACTGGGAAGGGAATTAACCCTTCCAGCACCACAGAAGGGAAACTCACATAAAGGGGAAAGCACACAACCTCACTCACCTGTCTCCGACGGCAACGGCATGCGTGGCAACCGTGTCCTCCAGAACAGCCAACAGGCCGAGACACTTCCACAGCATGCAAACATCACCAGACGTTGCCGCGGACAACCGCAGGTGAAGGGAGGAGTCCAGGTGCATACTAAACATCACCTCGTGCACAACAAACAAACAAGGAAGTATTGTTGAAGTACAATATCACACGTTGCCAAGGGCAACCGCACACATGCCTATTGTCCGCAGCAACCGCACCTGAGGCAAACAACTAAGTGCCCCCAGCTGCGGTTGACAACACCAAGCCGCGGGCAACCGCATGCGGCTCCCAAGGAGTCACGACCATGACCAAGGGTCGTGACAGTTGTGCTGTGCAGTGAATACAATGCAAATAAGAGAAAGAATCAAAGAAACCATTTAAAAAACCTTCACCAACTGAAACTATTCCCATAATTGCCTGTTCACACTAATATATACATATTATACACTCATTGAAAAATAAAAATAACACAAAACATGTCTCAGGCAGATATGTTAATGATTACAGGTGTGGTCTGACTAGACACTTGGTCTTGCGAGAAGAGGGTACAAAATTTTTTATTTCCCTGCTACCTTATGAACAGGTTCTCAGAGCCAACTTTAGGGTAGCATACCTCTTGGTGAGAGATTTTTGTCTGCTAAGAATGCCTCTAGGATGCACCCACAGATATTTTTCTCAGTTGACTGACTCTGAGGGGGGCATCAATCGACTGAGAGAGGTTGGTCATTTCAACAAATTGCCTGTCATGTAGGTCATTACGATCTAGCTGCTGTGGTCTATGGTCTTTGCCATAGACACCAGTGGTGAGCAGGAAGAGAGAATGGAGACTGCGCATGCGCACTGTGTGCACCATCTCCTCATACAGCTAATCGGTGCAGGTGTCGGGTGTCGGTCCCCCGCCAATCTGATATTGATGACCTATCCTGAGACTATCCAGGATAGGAATCATTGACCACAACTCTCTGTACATGATCCTTCAGACAGTTTTCAATCCAATTACAAACTATACTTTCCAAGCCTGTAGACTTCACTTTACCTATTAACCCCTTAGTGACCACCCATATGCATTTTTACGGCGGTCACTAAGGGGCCTTAGGCTGGGCCGCCTCGTTTCTATGGTGGCCCAGTCTAAGCGCTGCACAGCTCACCAATGCAACGGGGAGCGCAGACCCGGCTCTAACAGCCGGACCGGCAGGAGTGCCAATCCGGGCTGTTTAACCCTTTACATGCCGGGCACAATGGCGCCCGCTGCATGTAAAGTGGTGACAAAGGGAGCGGACTCCCTCTGTCTCCCATCAGCACCCCGAAAATGCAATTGCAGGTGCTGATGTGTTAGGAAGCTTACCTTGCTTCCAATCAGGACCCCGAGCCTGTCTTCAGTTATCTCCAGCAGGCTGTGCCTCTCTGGCGCAGCCTGCTGGTCAATGTTTGAATGGCATGCTATTGAAATGTAATGCATTATAGAGATAATGCATTACATTTTAAAAGCAATCAAAATACTGTATATTATAGTCCCCTTGTGGGACTATTAAGTAGTAAAAAAAAATACACATTTATTAAATAAAAAAAATCCATAAAATAAAAAAATATGCTTTTTTTCCATAGAAAATACGCTTTTCAATGAAAAAAATTGCAAAAAGAAACTATCCCCCATATGTTTGGTATTGCCGCTTCCGTAATGACCAGGAATACATAAATATTACATAAATTAACCCCTATGGTGAACACCATAAAAAATAAAAAAAATACTGAATTTCAAATTTATTCTTAGTTTCCACCGAAAAAAACGTAATAACAAGCTATCAAAAAGCCACATTTACTCCAAAATGATACCAATAAAAAATACAAGTCGTCCCTCAAAAATCAAGCCCTCACATAACTCCATAGAAAAATAAATAAAAAAATTATGGGTCTTGTGAAGTGGCAATGCAAAATCATTTTTTTGGTTAATAAAAGGGGTTTTATTGCAAAAAAAGTAGTAAAACGTAAAAAAAATATTTAGTATCACTGTAATAGTACTGACCCAGAGAATAAAGATATTACAGGGAGTGCAGAATTATTAGGCAAGTTGTATTTTTGAGGATTAATTTTATTATTGAACAACAACCATGTTCTCAATGAACCCAAAAAACTCATTAATATCAAAGCTGAATATTTTTGGAAGTAGTTTTTAGTTTGTTTTTAGTTTTAGCTAATTAAGGGGGATATCTGTGTGTGCAGGTGACTATTACTGTGCATAATTATTAGGAAAAACTTAACAAAAAACAAATATATACCCATTTCAATTATTTATTTTTACCAGTGAAACCAATATAACATCTTAACATTCACAAATATACATTTCTGACATTCAAAAACAAAACAAAAACAAATCAGTGACCAATATAGCCACCTTTCTTTGCAAGGACACTCAAAAGCCTGCCATCCATGGATTCTGTCAGTGTTTTGATCTGTTTACCATCAACATTGCGTGCAGCAGCAACCACAGCCTCCCAGACACTGTTCAGAGAGGTGTACTGTTTTCCCTCCTTGTAAATCTCACATTTGATGATGGACCACAGGTTCTCAATGGGGTTCAGATCAGGTGAACAAGGAGGCCATGTCATTAGATTTTCTTCTTTTATACCCTTTCTTGCCAGCCACGCTGTGGAGTACTTGGACGCGTGTGATGGAGCATTGCCCTGCATGAAAATCATGTTTTTCTTGAAGGATGCAGACTTCTTCCTGTACCACTGCTTGAAGAAGGTGTCTTCCAGAAACTGGCAGTAGGACTGGGAGTTGAGCTTGACTCCATCCTCAACCCGAAAAGGCCCCACAAGCTCATCTTTGATGATACTAGCCCAAACCAGTACTCCACCACCACCTTGCTGGCGTCTGAGTCGGACTGGAGCTCTCTGCCCTTTACCAATCCAGCCACGGGCCCATCCATCTGGCCCATCAAGACTCACTCTCATTTCATCAGTCCATAAAACCTTAGAAAAATCAGTCTTGAGATATTTCTTGGCCCAGTCTTGATGTTTCAGCTTGTGTGTCTTGTTCAGTGGTGGTCGTCTTTCAGCCTTTCTCACCTTGGCCATGTCTCTGAGTATTGCACACCTTGTGCTTTTGGGCACTCCAGTGATGTTGCAGCTCTGAAATATGGCCAAACTGGTGGCAAGTGGCATCTTGGCAGCTGCACGCTTGACTTTTCTCAGTTCATGGGCAGTTATTTTGCGTCTTGGTTTTTCCACACGCTTCTTGCGACCCTGTTGACAATTTTGAATGAAACGCTTGATTGTTCGATGATCACGCTTCAGAAGCTTTGCAATTTTAAGAGTGCTGCATCCCGCTGCAAGATATCTCACTATTTTTGACTTTTCTGAGTCTGTCAAGTCCTTCTTTTGACCCATTTTGCCAAAGGAAAGGAAAGTTGCCTAATAATTATGCACACCTGATATAGGGTGTTGATGTGATTAGACCATACCCCTTCTCATTACAGAGATGCACATCACCTAATATGCTTAATTGGCAGTAGGCTTTCGAGCCTATACAGCTTGGAGTAAGACAACATGCATAAAGAGGATGATGTGGTCAAAATACTCATGTGCCTAATAATTCTGCACTCCCTGTATGTTATTTGTACCGAAAAACGATGCCGCAAAACTTATAATGTAAAAACGCAGGGCAGTATTGCTATTTTTTCCATCTCCCTCCCAGAAAGAGTTAATAAAAGTTAATCAGAAAGTTATGTGTACCCCAAAATAGCACCATTAAAAGCTACAACTTGTCCCATAAAAAGCAAGCCCTTATAAAGCTATATAGATGGGGGGGGGGGGGGGAGTTATAGCTCTTGGAACGAGACCATGAAAAAAGGAAGAAAAACGCTTGGTCATAAAGGCCCAAACAGGGACAGTATCAAATGCCTTTGCAAAATCCAAGAAAACTACATCCACAGCCACCCCTCCTTTTCGGCTTCTACTTATCTCCTCATAAAAACAAATCAGGTTAGTCTGACAACTTCTGTTTCTTCTTAGTAAACCCATGCTGGTTATCACTTATGATACCATTAACAGTCACATACTCCTGTATATAGTCCCTTAAGAGTCCTTCAAACATTTTTCCCACAACAGAATTCAAGCTTACTAATTTATCCTCAGTATTATGTCAAAGTAGCTGCTCCCAGTCTATGCCCCAAAATACTGTCCTAAACCCGGGGACATTGGCCTTTTTTAAAATTCTGTGTTTTTGCTCTTCCAACCAGAGTTTGCTTTTTACAGTTCAGGAGAAATATCATTATATTGTGCTCACTATTACCTAGTGTTTCACAAACAGTAACATTTCCAAGAAGCTCTGCATTGTTAGAAATTACTACATCCAACAGAGCATCGGCCCTAGTGTGATCTTCTACAAACTGGCCCATAAAGTGGTCCTGCAGCAATGTGGAGAATTTCCTCCCCTTTGCAGTTGAGGCAGAACCATTACCCCAGTCAATATCTTGCAAGTTAAAATCTCCCATTATGATAAATGCTCATCCTGTGCAGTCCGCTCAATTTGCTTATACAGCTGAACTTCTATTTCCTCTGTGATGTTAGGGTGTCTATAGATTACACCAAGTATTATTTTTTCCAAGTTTATTTCCCTTTGTAATTCCACTCATAAGGCTTCATCAACCTCAACCACAATTGCCTCTTTCACACTTACCTTCATAACACTCCTCACATTCAGTTACACGCCACTGCCCTATTAGCCCTGTCTTTGACGAGTGTAAAACCCCATATATTATCAGCCCAGTCGTGAGAAGAGTCCAGCCATGTCTTAGTCAGACCAACTACATATACTGTATGTGGTCCTCTTGTACCATAGATTCTAGCTCCACCATTTTACTTGTTTTTTTAACGTTTTAAGTTACTATTTAATTTCCCACATTAAATTCCCAGAAAGTGAATGTCTGAGATTTTTTGGGTACTTTGGTTTATATTATTGGTTTGTAATAGGTTCATGTTACCAGTAACTTTGTTTTTCATGGGTGTACACTTATTTCCAGTCACACCCCTACTTTCCTCACTAACCTCAGCCTCCATTAAATCCCCACTGTCCCCTCCTATATTCCAACACAGCTTTTTTTTTTTGCCAAAACACTGAAATTTGGCATTTTTCAGCATATTACAGTGCAACAGAAAGGTCATAGATACTCCAGTTATATTTTCTTAGTAAAATTACAGATTTTTTTTTTGCCAAAACACTCAAATTTGGCATTCATCAGCATATTGCAGTGCGACAGAAAGGACGTAGATACTCAAGTTACAGTGTCTAAGTAAAATTGTATCATTTTTTGCCCAAAAACTAAAATTTGAATTTTTGGTGCACATTACAGTGTGACAGAAAGGCCGTAGATACTCCAGTTCTATTTTCGTATTCAAATTACAGTTTGTTTTGCCAAAACACTCAATTTTGCAATTTTTCTGCCTTTTTTAGGGTGAAATAGAAGCTTTACGTACCACTCTTACATTCTGTTAGTACCAAAAATTATCCTAGATTTGCGGAGAATGAGTATCACATCAAATAAGGGACGTGGCCCCAGTCACGGTGCTGCTGGTGGAGCTCCTGTTACAGGGAGAGGACGTGGTCGATCTGTGCCAGCTACATGCACAAGTGAAACAACTTTCTCATATGCGAGTAGGCGACAGAACCTTCAGCGGTATTTGGTCAGGCCTAATGCGGCTCTACGAATGGTGAGGTCAGAACAAGTACAGGCAATAGTAGATTGGGTTGCTGACAGTGCCTCCAGTTCCTTTACATTGTCTCCCTCCCAGTCTCCTGCTGAAAGATCAGAGTTGGCACCTGCAGCCGATGTCCATCAGTCTTTCACCTCACCCCCTTGCAAATCAGCCAAGCAGTCTGAGCCCCAAGTCATGCAGCAGTCTCTTCTGCTTTTTGATGACTATGCTAGCAGGGTTTCCTGCAGCACATCTCGGATGACGATGAAACACAGGTGCCAACTGCTGTGGCTTTTGAAAGTGTGCAGACCAAGGTGGAAGATGATATGGAGGACAATGAGGTCCTCAACCCCACATGGAATCAAGGTCATGCGAGTGACTTATGTAGTTCGGAGTAAGAGGCGGTGGTCGCACAGAGCCATCAGCACAGCAAAAGAGGGAGCCGGGGGCAAAAGCGGAGCGGCCATCCCCTAGACAGTACACCTGCTAATGCCCACCACAGCAAGGGACCGAGCACATCAAAGCCAGTTCCAAGGAGTTCACTGGCGTGGCAGTTCTTTAGACAATGTGCTGACGACAAGACACGAGTAGTTTGCACACTGTGCAATCAGAGCCTTAAGCGAGGCATAAACGTTCTCAACCTGAGCACAACCTGCATGACCAGGCATCTAAGTGCAAAGACACCTCCAAAACCAAGAAAGGTCTCTGGCTCCTTCTGATTCCTCTTCTACTGCAGTCTCGACTTCTTCATCCACCTCTGGAGTGACAGTGGCACCTGCCACCCAGCAACACCACCACCTGGGTCACCAAGCATCTCCACAATGTCCCACGGAAGCATTCAGTCCTCCATCTCTCAAACACTGAAGCGGAAAAAGAAGTACCCACCTACCCACCCGCGATCCCTGGCCCTGAATGCCAGCATTTCCAAATGATTGGCCTTTGAAATGCTGTCATTCCATCTGGTGAAGATGGAGAGTTTTAAAAGTCCCACAGTACGTTGTGCCCAACCGCCACTACTTTTCCAGGCGTGCCTTCCCTTCCCTGCACAACCAAGTGGGGGACAAAATCAGGTGTGCACTACGCAACGCCATCTGTGGCAAGGTCCACCTAACTACAGATACGTGGATCAGTAAGCACGGTCAGGGACGTTTTATCTCCATAACAGCACACTGGGTAAATGCAGTGACAACTGAGCCTGAGGCGGAAAGCAGTTTGGCGCATGTACATCCACCACCGTGGATTGCTGGGTGCTTCAGCTTTCCTCCTGTTGCTTCCTCCTCCTACTCCGATTAATCATCCTCTACCAGTTCCTCATCCGGTCAGCATAACACCTTCACCACCAACTTCAGCACAGCCAGAAGTAAACGACAGCAGGCAGGTTAAAACGTATCCGTTTGGGGGACAAACCTCACACTGCGCAGGAGCTGTGGACAGGCCTTGAAAAATATACCGATGAGAGGTTGGTGCCAGTGAGCCTCAAGCCCCTGCCTGGTGGTGTGCAAAAATGGGTGAAATCTCTTAGCAGCTCTGGGACTAGCCGTTTTGACGCACATCCCTTGCCTGGCGCATGTGCTGAATTTGGTCGTGCAGAGGTTTCTTAAAAATTACCCCAATATGTCAGAGCTGTTGCATAAAGTGCGGGCCCTATGTGCGCGCTTTCGGCGTGCTCACCCTGCTGCTCCGCGCCTGTCAGCAGTGCAGCGTAACTTCAGCCTTCCCGCTCACCGCCTCATATGCAATGAGCCCACAAGGTGGAACTCCACCTTGCACATGCTGGCCAGACTATGCGAGCAGCAGCAGGTGATAGTGGAGTTTCATCTGCACCACGGGTGAGTCGCTCTGCGGAACAGCACCACTTCACCACCAATGACTGGGCCTTCATGTACTCCACCAACATGGCCAGTGCCGATAACACCGTTCTCAGCTTTACTATCCCACTTCTATGCCTCCTTGAAAAAATGCTGCTGGCAATGATGGAAGAGGATGTGGCACAGGAGGAGGAGAAGGAAGAGGGATAATTTCACAAGTGGCCGGAAGTGCACCCACAAAGGCCAGGTCCAGCCAGGGAATAGTTCTGGAGGATGACGAGGTGGAGGATGATGAGGAGGAGATGGAGGAGGAGGAACTGTGTTCACAGAAGGGTGGCACCCAAACCAGCTCATGGCCATCACTGTTGCGTGGCTGGGGAATACAGAGGACACAGACAATACACCTCCCACAGAGGACAGCTTTTCGTTGCCTCTGGGCAGCCTGGCACAAATGAGCGAATACATGCTGCAGTGTCTCAGCAACGACCGCCGAGTTGCCCACATTCTAATTTGTGCTGATTACTGGGTGGCCACGCTACGTTACAAGGACAACGTACCATCCTTAATTCCGTCACTGGAGGGTGATCGTAATATGCGCGAGTACAAGTGCACACTGGTAGACGCGCTGCTGGTGGCATTCCCACCTGACAGCGGGGGCACAGTGGAAGCACAAGGCGAAGGCAGAGGAGGAGAAAGAGGTCACCAATGCAGCTAGGGCCCCACCAGCACCTCATAAGGGAGGGTTAGCATGGCCGAAATGTGGAAAAGTTTTGTCAGCATGCCACAACAACCAGCACCACCAGCTTATATGGAACATCTTATTAGGAGGCAGCATTTCACCAACATGGTGGAGCATTATATGTGCACACGCCTACATGTACTGAAAGACGGGTCTGCCCCCTTCAACTTCTGGGTCTCAAAATTGGGCACATGGCCTGAGCTTTCCCTTTACGCCTTGGAGGTGCTGGCCTGCCATGCAGCCAGTGTATTGTCTGAACGTGTGTTTAGCACGGCAGGGGGGTGTTATCACAGACAAGCACAGCCGCCTGTCCACAGCCAATGTGGACAAGCTCACGTTCATTAAAAACCAGGCATGGATCCCACAGGACTTGTCCGTACCTTGTGCAGAATAGACATGTATACCGGCCTTAACCAGTCATTGTTATACTACAGTGAAATTGCTCATTGTTGTATTTTGGATATTTCACACTCTTTTGGAGTTTACCCAAATTTTAAATAAAAAAATAAATAAATTAAACCAAAGACCATTGTTGGCTACCTCCTCCTCCTCCACCGCCGCTTCCACCTACACCGCTACACCCACCGCCTCCTCAACCTCCTTCTCCATATGGACCTCCACCTCATACATAAAGATTTATTTTTTTGTACGTATTTTTTTTAATGTCATTTCACTAATTTGTCTGTTATATTTTTGGGTAAAATTCACTCATTTTTGGCTGTGATATACCCCTGTTCTACCTAGTAGACAGGTAAACAAATTTCACTAATTTGTCTGTTACATTTTCAGGTGAAAGTCACCATTTTTTGGCTGTGATATACCCCTGCTCTACCTAGTAGACAGGTTAATAAATGTAACATTTTTTTCTGTTACATTGTCGGTGATATTCACCAATTATTGGCTGTGATATACTAGTAGACAGGTAAAAAAATGTAACTAATTTGTCTGTTACATTTTCGGGTGAAATTCACCAATTTTTTTGCTGTGATATACCCCTGATTTACCTAGTAGACAGGTTAATACATTTCACTAATTTTTCTGTTACATTGTCGGGTGACATTCACCAATTTTTGGCTGTGATATACCCCTGCTCTCCTGTCTAACGTTCCCAAATCCTATATACCCCAGTGACATTCCCTATAATTTTTTTATTAATCATTCCAATAACATGCCATCTTAAGAGTCCTGTATTGCTATTTATCGTCACTACCTCCCCGAGTCGGGAGTGGGTAATTGCTGTGTGTCCCCTCCTTCCCTTCAAATCTTCTGTTTTAATAGCTTCTCCCACATTTCCGCTCGATCACAATTAAATTTCATCTATTGATCTCCCTTGGATGTGCTATCCCTTTCTCACTCTCTTTTTCTGGCGTGGAACCCTGATTCACCGCTCAATATGGTAGGCGCAGAAAAGAACATCGAAAGTTGATAGATCAGATATCAAATTTAATCGTGAACATCACGGGGACGTGTAACATGTTGGGGCAGTATGCGTGCACACGCCCACACGAACTGACTGACAGGGGTCAGCCCCTGCAACTTCTGGGTCTCCAAATTAGGCACATAGCTTGAGCTTGCCCTTTACCCCTTGGAGGTGCTAGCCTGCCCTGCAGCCAGTGTATTGTCTGAACATGTGTTTAGCATGACTGGAGGGGGATATCACAGGTTATATTTCCCAATGTTTTGGGGTGTACCCTAATTAAAAAAAAAAATAATAATAATTTAAAACCAAAAAGCAGTGTAGGCTACCTCCTCCTTATCCTCCGAAGCTTCCACCTACACCGCCACATCCACCACCTCCTCAACCTCCTACTCCATATGGACCTCATCCTCCTAGATCAAGATTATTATTATTATGTTTTTACTTATTTTATGTTATTTAAAGTCATTTCCCTATTCACTTTTGTTTGCAGATCACTTGCCATGCTCTTAACCACATTTTGATGCCATTTGCAGCCCTCTAGCCCTTTCCATTACATTTTTACAGCCCTTTTAGTGCTCAAAAGTTTGGGTCCCCATTGACCTAAATGGGGTTCGTGGTCCCGAACTCGAACTTCTTTGTAAAGTTCGTCCGAACCCATCGAACCCGAACATTCAGGTGTCCGCTCAACTCTACTGGCCACTCGTTCCATATTGGTGCTGCCTCCGTGGCTTCAAAGAATAATGTGCCTGTGCATGTGATTAAAAGATTAGGCCGATGAAAATCATCATGTTATACTCATTATAAACCAGATCCTCATGTGGAGATGTCAGAACCTTTTTCGGAAATTGGTGGTCTAATTTATGTTAATAAATAAGTTAATTCAATCTATGGTCTGTTATTTTTGGCCCCTTTAGCCTGCCCTATTTTCAGCAGTTCCGTCACTCACACTACTGCTTAGTTAGTTGGAAAAGGGTAGATACCAACGGTAGCAGATCCGAACACAAGTTATAGGCAAATTTATTTGCCGGATTTGTGCGAGGGGAGGCGGGGTTACCTGCTTAAAATACCTGCAGGGTCCTCAACAGAATGACAACTGGGTGTCTCACCCCACCTTCCCATCCCTTTTTATAGGCACTCTCTACTAGGGTGGGCCCCTTTAGCCTGCCCTATTTTCAGCAGTTCCGGCACTCACACTACTGCTTAGTTAGGTAGAATAGGATAGGTACCAACGGAAGCCGATCCGAGCACAAAGAGTCAAAAAAAAGAAAAATACATTTGCCTTTCAGTGGTGCAGTTATATCTTCTAAAGCCTTTTGTAAAGTGTATACGGGGAAAAAAGAAAAATATATTTGCTGTTCAGCGGTGCAGATATATGTTCTGAAACCCTTTGTGTCGTGAATAAGTAGAAAAAAGAAAAATATATATGCCATTCATCGGTGCAGTTATATGTTCGAAAGCCCTTTTGTGGAGTGTATAGATGGAAAAAAGAAAAATATATTTTCCGTTCAGCGGTGCAGTTATATGTTCTAAAGTCTTTTGTGGAGTGTATAAGTGGAAAAAAGATAAATATATTTGCAGTTCAGCATTGTAGTTATATGTTTTAAAGCCTTTTGTGGAGTGTATAATTGGAAAAAATAAGGGCCTAATTGCCGTTTTTGCATGTATAAGTGACACAAAAAAAGTATTTGCCGTTGTGTGGTAAAGTGAGAAAATTAAAGCCCTTTTTGGCGTGTATTAGTAGGAAAAAAAGGGCTTATTAGCCGTTGTTTGGTGAAGTGAGAAAATTACTGACTTTTTGGGGTGTTTTTAATTTCCTTTTTATTTATTTATTTATTTATGTAATCTAACAGTATGTCAGACAAAGTGCCAGGCCCCCAGAGAGTGGCAGAGGCCTAAATGTTTCTGGCGCAAGCACAGGTCCCAGCAGAGTAAGGGGGCATGGCAGCAGGAGTCGAAGCGAGAGGCCTGAGCTGCCGGTGTCATCTAGTGGTCGTGTCTTGACCAGCAACCCAGAGGTTCTTGAATGGTTGACTTGGCCATCCACTTTGTTCCAAGTGACATCAGACACCCCCAGCCAATAGTTGGTTGTTTCGTCAGACACAACCCTTAGTTCTCATGGCCCGGGATCACCTGTCATCTGCCATCACCTGTCCTCAACCTGCCTCTGTCCTTTTCTGTTCGCTCAGCCAGACAAGTATTATATGCTGTGGGCTCAGCCCCATTATACAGCAAAAACGATCTACTAGAGGACAGTCAGCAGCTACTGGCCAGCCAAGATGTGGAGGAGACATACGCCGTTCATCCGCTAGGCGGAGTTACGCCGTTCATCCGCTAGGCGGAGTGATGAAGAGAGTGGCGTGGGAGCTGGTGTTGCGAGCGCTGAGGCTCCTGACCCAGAGACTGTTTAGGAGGACATCAGTGATGTGCAGACATTACTCGATGATATTGATATAGCTGATCGCACTTGGGAGCTGGGTGAATTAGGGGCTTCATCATTGTTGCAAGAAGAGGGTGGGAGCTTGCCCTTGAGGCAGTGGCGGAGCCAGCAAGTTGCTAGCGTGACTGGGAGTCAGCAGGGTGGCAGCAGTGGGAGTTCAGTAGGTCTCCTGATTCTGCTGTCACCTCCACACTATGTCACCTTCACACTCTGTGGTCTCCTGATGCTGCTGCCACCTCCCCACTATGTCACCTTGCCACTATGTGGTCTTCTGATGCTGTCTCCACCTCCATACTCTGTCATTGTTCCACTCTGAGGCCTCCTGATGCTGCCACCACATCCACACTCTCATTGTGCAACTCTGTGGCCTCCTCCTGATGTCTTAGGGCCACTCTGTGTACTTCTCATGCTGTTCCCACCCTCCCCACTTCATGACTGGGCCACTATTTTGCCTTTCGGCCTGGCTGACATCATCAATTATTTGACTCTTCTTCTGATCTGTCCGAAGGAAGGAAAAATGAGACGCACAACGGATCCTGTCTTTGAAGCAGCTGTAAGGCCTGTGTGGTCCCATCAGAATTAGCTTGTGATTTGGTAGTCAAAAGCAGGAGTGGGTACAAAACACAGAAGACATGCAAATATTCCATTCACGTGTCATCTGTTTTGGATCTACTCCAGTTTTTTTTTGGCCATTAGCAATACTGGTGGATTACTAACCAAATGGTGACCGAGTGAAGGTGGATGCTCCACAGACAGGATCCGTTTTTTTGGGGTTACTGTTCTGAGTGATCAAAGGAAGGGCAAAATAATCAGTGACAATCAACACAAACCTACTGCTGACACCCTCTCCACTCTGTTAGGGGGGCTCTACTTGTATAAGCATTTAATAGAACAGGTTCTGTAGAAATCTATGTGGAATGAGCTGACGACAGTGTAAAAGGAGTGTGCTTCTTCTTGATGCTAACATTGACCTTTTAAGGCTGAGTTCACACTTGAGTTATTTGGTCAGTTTTGGCCCTGTGACTGCCCAAATAAGTTAAGTGTGCAGTGATTCTAAGAGTGACGCCTGTCATTTGCATGTCATACTGACTCACAGTATTATTTCACTACCCCAGTAGACTCCCTATGCGTGTTACTGGCATAGTGTTCTACACCACTAAAAAAGGCTCTCTGCAGCCAGGAAATAGTCGTTTTTTAACGTGATTTGCCGCAAATAAATTTGGATTAAACTGATTTATTTATTTATTTGCTCATTTCTAGTGGCAGCCTGAATCTCAAAACACCAAATTTCACTTACTTTCACCCTGCTGATACAGAGCTCAGCTCCTGCAATCTTCAGGAATGCTCATGAAATAATTATCTAAAATTATGTTATTTTCAATCCCTACTAATAGGACATGGCCTATTTTGATGACAAACAAAATGTTGTGGGTGCCCTTCTTGCAAGACTTACAATAGATACTTCTCAAATTAAAGGGGTGAGTATAAGTTTATTTAAGCTAAAATGGCATATTTGCATTATGAATTTTAATCTCCCTTCTTGAGCTTTTCAAAATGTATTTTTGGGGAAAAAAAACAAAGTTAGATCATCATCTCCTGAAAATATGACGTAAAAACTGAATTACTGCTATATTTCCTATTTGAAAATTAGAAGCTTTTAATCGTGGTCATATGTTTCTGCCTCATTCACTCTGCCTGTTTACATGCTGTTTATCTTCCCATAGTGTGGGCTTCAGGACTTCACATAAAGTCAAACCCTCCTATTTTAGTGATCCTTTCTAAACAAACTGTAACCTTGTTAGCTAACCAGCCATAGCTAAACTACATCCATGTCTCTGCAAAGCTATGTTCACATCTCCTCTAAGGCTGGGTTCACACCTGAGCGTTTTACAGCGCGTTCCTACACGCTGTAAAACGCTCAACAGGCAAAAACTAATGATTCCCTATGGGAATAGTTCTCACCTGAGCGTTTTACAGCGCATACGATCGCGCTGTAAAACGCCTGACGCCCCAAGAAGTACATGAGCTTCTTTGGGGCGTCTTCTCGCGTGTTCCCGTACATAGACTTCAGCGTGAACGCGCGACAATGGGCGTTCACTTGTCTCTGTATGCGCGATTGCAAACGCCCGTACAATCGCGCATACAGAGCGCTCCATTCCGAACGCTCAGGTCTGAACCCAGAGTAAAGGTAAGAGGAACATACTACTGGAGCTACTGGCAGTTTCTGCTGCTGGCATATAATTTAGGTGTCTGCACAAACGAGCATATTACCTGATATGTGTGGGCTGGCATGAGGAAATTAAATTAAAGTGGTCGTCACAGGAGCCCTCCATAGCGATTATCTGATGGAATCTCAACCTGTGTAAAGGGGCCCCAAGACAGGATCCACCATTCACAATAGGTGATTGTCATAGCTTATCAACTCCAACCTGATCTCTGCACAGGTCACAGGGCATGTCTAGAAAACTGTCCTATAGAAGTTCAAGAGGTTTCCTCCTGTCCATTATGTCTATATCCCACGTGGCTGCAGTAAAGATATTCTCTAAATGCTCTATAAATGCTGTTTAGAACAGGCAAGATGGCCCCCTGCAGGGGTAATATATAGAATTTTCTTCCCCTGTAGTAAAATGCCTCCATATATATAATGTTTTACCCCTGAGGTCTAATGCCCCCGTTTATGTAATGCTCTCCCCTTGTAGTATAAGGCTTCTGTTTATATAATGCTCTCCCCGCTTAGTATAATGCCCTTGTATATATAATGCTTCCCCCTCTTAGAATAATGCCCCTGTATATATAATGCTCTTCCCCATAGTACAATGTGCTCCCCCCTTTAGTATAATTCCCCTGCATACAGTGCTGCCCATAATTATTCATACCCCTGAAAATTTTTGACTTAAAGTTACTTTTATTCAATCAGCAAGTCATTTTTTGACAGGGAATGACATAGGTATCTCCCAAAAGATAATAAGACGATGTACAAGAGGCATTATTGTGGGGGGGAATTCTCCGCTTTTATTTACATTTGAGTAAAAAATACAAGATGTTCCTCACTGTGGAAAATCTCAGAGGATGTGGTCGGAAGCCAAAAGTGACACCTGTGCTGGCCAGGAGGATAGTTAGAGAGGTGAAAAAGAATCCAAGGATCACCACCAAGGCCATCCTGGTGAATCTGGGCTCTGCTGGTGGCAATGTCTCAAAGCAGACAATCCAACGGACACTGAAACTGCTGGGAGACCAAGGAGGACGCCACTTCTCCAGATAAGGCACACAATAGCTCGCTTGGCCTTTGCAAAAGCTCATCTGGACAAAGAAGAAGACTTCTGGTCTTCTGTGTTATGATCAGATGAAACTAAAATTTAATTGCTTGGTCACGATGATATTTCCTTCATTTGGCGTATAAAAGGAGAAGCCTTCAACCCAAAGAACACCATCCCCACTGTCAAACATCGTGATGGGAACATAATGGTTTGGGGGTGTTTTTCAGCAAATGGACCAGAGAACCTAATCACAGTAAACGGCACCATGAAAAAAGAGCAATACATGAGGATTCTCAATGACAACATCAGGCAGTCTGCAGAGAAACTTGGCTTTGGGCACCAGTGGACATTTCAGCATGACAATGACCCAAAACACACAGCAAAAGTGGTGAAGAAATGGTTAGCAGACAACAACATTAATGTTTTGGAGTGGCCCAGCCAGAGTCCAGACTTGAATCCAATTGAGAATCTATGGAGGGAGCTAAAGATCAGGGTGATGGCAAGAAGACCCTCCAACCTGAAAGATTTGGAGCTTATTGCTAAAGATGAATGGGCAAAAATACCTGTGGAGACATGCAAAAAGCTGGTCTGCAATTATAGGAAGCGTTTGATTGCTGTAATAGCCAATAAAGGCTTTTCTATTGATTATTGAGAAGGGTATGAATAATTTTGGACTGGACACTTTTTGCTAAATAAAAGCTGAGAAATGTTTTTTTTTCCCCACAATAATGCCTCTTGTACATCGTCTTATTATCTTTTGGGAGACACCTATGTCATTTCCAGTAAAAAAAAATTACTTGCTGGTTGAATAAAAGTAACATTAAGTTAAAATTTTCCAGGGGTATGAATAATTATGGGCAGCACTGTATATAATTTCCCCTCCATAGTACAATGTGCTTCTCCCTTTAGTCCTGTATTATATTGCCTCCATTTATATAATGCTCCCCTGCAGTATTGTGCCCCCATTTATATAATGCTCTCCCCCTCTAATACAATGCCCCCAAATATAATGCTCTCCCCATTTGGTATAATGCCCCCATGTATAATACGCCCCCCCAACCACCACCAGGTATTTCCCCCTGTAGTGCTATATATTGTAAGAAGGAACAAGGGGCCGTCATTGACGGAAGATACATGTCACCAATGTTCCTGGCCTTGGTGAGGTAAGAACCGGGTTTTTCCCTGAAGTGTCAGTTTTGCAGTTGCAGTCTGACACTTCAGCTGTTAGTATGGCTTTATAGCCGATCCGGGTGGGTTCTTATTGGGAGCAGCCAAAGAGCAGGGTGGGTGGCTGTTCCCCACGGTTCCAGGCCGGGTTTTGGCTGGAATATAAAAACCCAGCCAGCATGTCCAGCTGGTGTGGATTATCCTCCATGACAGAGAAGCTGGGGAGTCTGTGTCTTGAGACACTGAGGCCATCTATTTGTGAGAGCCGAATGCAGGGAAAACAGGCCTCTAAAGCCCTGTGGACTTTGTGTGGTGTGAAGAGGCACCAAATCTGAACACCGTTACTTTTGGCTTGTTTTTTCCTATGTGTGAATAAATACGGAACTTTGCTTTACAACCTTGTTTTTAACTCTGTACTGCGTCCACTTACCCTGCCTATCAGAGCGAATGCCGACATTTGGTGTTGGATACGGGCAAGGTTGCGACCCATGTCCCCTGACAAAATGTAGGCAGTTGTGAAGGCCCTTGTGGAGGCTAACTTGCAGCAGCGGGAGGCTAACAAGCAGCAGCAGGAAACAAACCAGCTACTATTGCAACATGTGATGGTGTTGCAAGCTGCTGGAGCATCCCACAAAGTCCACAATGCCCGGAAAGCTGTCTGTGCAGCGATCCCTAAGATGACCCCCTCGGATGACGTTGAGACCTATCTGGCGGTATTCAAAAAGGTGGCCATGAAAATTACCCTGAGACCAGTGGGCTGAGGTCGTCGCTCCATTCCTGGCGTCTGGACCCCAGCAAGTTTATTTTTAATCTCCCCGATGATCAAGCTGCCGACTATCTGACTGTAAAAGGTGAGATCCTGGCGAGACTGGGGGTGAATGTGTTGGTCCGGGCCCAGCGGGTGCATCAGTGGGAATTTAACCCGGCTGAATCTGCCAGGCCACAGTACTATGAATTATAACACCGGTTGCAAAAATTGCTGCAGCCTGACATTTTGACTCCCACTGCTATGCTGGACCGTCTGCTGGCGTATGTGTTCTGGAGGGCTTTGCCATACCCTCTCCAGCACTGGATCGGCCAGGTGTCTCCGGGTAATGCCTTGGAGATGGTTGACCTGGTCGAGCGCTACGAGACCACCAGAAATCTACAGTTTTTTTTTTTGGGAGGGGGCCAGTAGAACTCCGGAAATCTCCACCCCAGACCCGGCGGCCGGTGCCAGATAGACCTGCCCGGGATGTACCCCCTGCAGATTCAACCCCGGTGGTCTGCTGTCGTTGTCAGGAGCCTGGACACATAAGGGCCGACTGTTCCCATCGTGGGGGGGAAACCATGGACACCAACTATGGCTACCGCCACTCATTATATGCCAGAAAGTTGTGTGCCACAGGAACCTCTGAGACTATGGACAATAGCCACCTGTGCCAGGTGGAAGTGGGGGACACTCTGAGGTGGCACTGCTGGATTCAGGGAGCCTGGTGTCCCTGGTAAGAGCTGCCCTGCTGCGGCCTGCCGAGTATACTGGCCGAAAGGTCGGCGTAGTCTGTATCCATGGGGACTTAAAGGACTATCCCACCGCATTGGTCTGTCTATCAACGGTGGCCAGCAGGTGGACTCATGAGGTGGCCGTTGCCACAGGACTACATTATAAATTAATAATTGGGAGAGACTTCCCCGGTTTCCCGTCACTGTGGCCTGAGGTGAGAGTTACCAATACACATGAGACAGATGTAACCTAGAAAAGTAACCCGGCTCAGGGGAAATGTAGTAGTGGTTGAGGGTGAGCGCAACAACCGGGGGGCCGAGTCTATGTTCCCCCGTTTTGTGGTTCAACAGGAGATGCTGTACCAAGTAAATCAACTACAGGGTAAGCATATTGAGCAGCTGGTGGTGCCCAAGGCGTATTGCAAGCTTGTTTTGGATTTAGCCCACCAACATGTTCTTGGGGGACACCTGGGCCAGCATAAAACGCAGGTCCGGGGTTCTACAGCGGTTCTACTTGCCCAGTGTGTTCAGAGGTAGAAGAGTATTGCAAGTCTTGCCCAACCTGCCAGATAACCAGCCCCAAGCCACATTTCCGTAGTACTCTGGTCCGTCTCCCGATTATTGATGTTCCATTCAAGTGGATCGCTACGGATCTCATAGGCCCAGTGCCAAAGTCAGCTAGAGGGCACCAGGACATCCTGATCATTCTCGACTACGCCACGCGGTACCCGGAGGCAGTGCCACTGCATCATACGTCAGCCAAACTCATAACTAAGGAGTTAATGGAGATGTTTTCTCGAGTGGGTCTGCCTAAGGAAGTTCAAACTAACCAATGGACCCCGTTTATGTCCAAAGTCATGAGGGAACTCTGTAAGTTGCTCCACATGAAACAATTACGGACATCTGTGTATCATCTGCAAACGGATGGCCTGGTAGGTTTAACCAGATGTTAAAAAATATGTTGAAAAGAGTGGTGTCTAAGGATGGGAGGGACTGGGACCTTCTTCTGCCCTATCTCATCTTCACAGTGCGAGAAGTGCCCCAGGCCTCTACCGGTTTCTCGCCCTTCGAACTGCTATACGGCAGATACCCTCGCGGATTGTTGGACGTCACCAATGAGGCATGGGAACAACAACCCACACCGCACAAAAGTGTTGAGTACGTCACCCAGATGCAGGGACGAATGGAAACAGTGTTACCTCTGGTTATGGAGCATATGGAGGCAGCGCAGCGAGCCCAGAGTAGGGTCTATAATCGGCAGGCTCGGGTCCGAAGCTTTAACCCCGGGTGATCGGGTGTTGGTTCTGGTACCGACTGTAGACAGTAAGTTTCTAGCTAGGTGGCAGGGGCCCTACGAGGTACTTGAGAAAATTGGAGAGGTAGATTACAAAGTACACCAGCCAGGGAGGCGAAAGCCACAACAGGTGTACCATGTGAATCTTCTCAAGTCATGGAAGAAAAGGGAAACCTGTACGGAAGACAGTCCACTACCAGGGTTCATAGGGGAAGCGGTTTCGACCACTCAGTCTGAAGCAGGGGAAGCGGCTGCCACAGTGAAAATTGCTGACAGCCTCTCCTCTAAACAGGCTCAGGCAGCCAGGGAGTTCATTAGTCGGAACATGGATGTGTTCTCTTCTCAGACCTCCCTGGACGCACGTCTGTAATCCAGCATGACATTATCACTGAGCCTCAGTCGAAAGTCCTGTTAAAACAGTACCGGTACCCGAGGCTTAGCAACAAGCCATCACCGAAGAAGTGCAGCTAATGCCCCAGCTGGGTGTCATTGAGGAGTCAAAAAGTGAGTGGGCCAGTGCGATAGTATTAATACCCAAGGCAGACGGGACATTGCAGTTCTGTAATGACTTCCGCAAACTTAATAAAGTGTCCAAGTTTGATGCGTATCCCATGCCCCGAGTGCATGAGCTTATTGAAAAGTTAGGTCAAGCCCGGTATTTTTCTGTGTTGGACCTCACCAAAGGGTACTGGCAGGTACCCTTGATGGAGGCTGCCAAAGAAAAAACTGCTTTTCTCATGCCAGAGGGTCTGTATCAGTACAAGGTATTACCCTTTGGTCTACATGGTGCTCCCGCCACGTTTCAAAGGCCAATGGATATTGTACTCCATCCACATCATCCATACCTGGAGGATATCGGTGTCGGTCCCACCGACTGGGAAAGTCACCTACCTAAAGTACAGGCTGTACTGGACTCCCTTAGGAAGGCTGGCTTAACCGCTAACCCAAAAAGGTGTGCTATAGGGTTAGAAGAGACCAAGTACTTGGGGTATGTAATTGGGCACGGAATGATCCAACCTCAGGTGAACAAAATTGAGGCAATTAGGAATTGGCCCCGACCTGTGACTACTCTGCAAGTGAAGTCATTTCTGGGTATGGTGGGGTGCTATATGAGGTTTGTCCCCAATTTTTCTACAGTGGCCGCACCATTAACAGGCCTTTTGAAGGGACATAAGTCAGTGATGGTCCACTGGAATGAGCAGGTCGAAAAGGCTTTCTCCGCTTTGAAGTCAGCCCTGTGTGGGTTTTGGTGATCCCGACTTCAAAGGGGAGTTTATAGTACAGACTGATGCCTCCAAAGTAGGTCTTGGTGCTGTACTGTCTCAGAAAGTCAACGGGGAGGAAGCTCACCCCAGAGGAGACTAGGTACAGTATAGTGGAGAGAGAGTGCCTGGCCATCAAGTGGGCACTCGAGTCTCTCCGCTATTATCTTTTGGGGAGAAAGTTCCGTCTGGTGACTGACCACTCCCCTCCCAAGTGGATGAGCCGGGCCAAAGAGAGGAATGCTCGGGTCACCAGATGGTTCTTATCTTTGCAAAACTTTTAGTTTTCCGTGAAACACAGGGCAAGCAGGTTACAGGGAAATACAGATACCCTGTCCCAAGTCAACTGCCTGGCGGGTGTTCACCCCCTCAGGGTTTAACAAAGGGGGAGGTATGTAAGAAGGAACAAGGGTCGGTCATTGACCGAGGTTCCTGGCCTTGGTGAGGTAAGAACCGTTATTTTCCCTGAAGTGTCAGTTTTGCAGTTGCAGTCTGACACTTCAGCTGTTAGTATGGCTGTAAAGCCGATCCGGGCCAGTTCTTATTGGGAGCAGCCAAAGAGCAGGGTGGGTGGCTGTTCCCCACGGTACCAGGCCAGCACATTCAGCTGGTGTGGATTTTCCTCCACGACAGAGAAGCTGGGGAGTCTGTGTCTTGAGACACTGAGGCCATCTATTTGTGAGAGCTGCATGCTGGGGAAACAGGCCTCTAAAGCCTGCTGTGGACTGCGGGTGGAAATCTGCTGACCAGGTGAAGGCTTTTTGCACTGTGGACTTTGTGTGGTGTGAACAGGCACCAAAACTGAACACTTACTTTTGGCTTGTTTTTTCCTATGTGTGAATAAACACTTGTTTTTGCCTCTGTACTGTGTCCACTTACCCTGCCTACCAGAGCGAATCCCCACAATATATATATATTGTGAGAAAGTGTCTGGAGAAGTAGTGGACGGGGTCTATGTGTGCCCAAGGTTCTTCACTTCTGTCATTTAAAAAGCAACCAGGGACAGGTTCACCAGAGGTCTACTCAGACCTCTCTGCAATTCGGCTTTGTAAAAAAAAAAAAAAAAAAAAAAAAAAGGTTTTTAGAGCCTGTGTTGCTGGAGTGGGGAGAGAAGGGTGGGGCCCCTCTCCATTCGGACAGTCCGGACTACTGTCTCTCTCTCTCCGCCTGGGGACAGAACTGCTTGGAGTCTCTGTGAGTATGGCAGGTGGTACAAACAATAGGGTTATGTAAAGTGTCCAGTGTTAGGCTGGCACCAGGCTAGTCAGGCATTCCTCATTGTATAGTTAGCGCTGGACAGGCATAGAATTTTGTTTGTTTATTTTAAGTACCACCCACTGGCAATAGATCTGGACAGTTGATAGAAAACTGAGGTTAACGGGAATCTGTGCTCAAGAAAGCGTGCTTATTGACCACCCCGCTACTTAACTCTTACAAGTTGTGGAGGATGCGTGCAGAAAAAAATCTGGCTTAAAAAAAAACAACTGAACATTTAAAGGGCCTTTTTTATGTTTTTTGTGCAGTGCACCAAAGACTGTTTTCTGCCTCTTGGAAAATGGAGGCTGTAGTTAAAGCTATGTTGCAAGCTGTTGCATCTCAACAGGAGGCTACCTGAGTGCAGCAGGAGGCTACCAGAGTACAGCAAAAGGACACCAGCCGCAGGCTGACGGGCTAATTGGAGGCTGCACAAGAGGCGGAAAGAAAATATCGGGAGACCTTAACAGCTCTGGTGCAGCAACTAACCAGTGTCATGGAACAGCTTCCAAGTATGGCAGATGCCACCCATTCCTCCATAAGGGCTAGTAAATTTTTGCAAAAATGACAACCGCCGATGACATTGAAGCCTACCTGAGCACCACTGAAAGGACTGCAGAGCGAGAGGGTTGCCAAAGGTACAGTGGGCAGGACTGTTGCCCCCCTTCCTTTCGGGGGAACCCCAAAAGCCATATTTTGACCTGGAAAATAGTGATGCTATGGACTATGATAAGCTAAAAATGGAAATCCTCACACGCCTTGGAGTTACTCTTTAGGTACGTGCACAGCCTGTGCACAACTGGGACTACAGCATGGATAAACCTCCACGTTCCCAAATGCACGACCTCATTCACCTGACCAAGATGTGGTTGCAGCCGAAGATCCTGACAGGCCCTCAGATGATGGAGCGGGTTGTGATGGACCAGTACTTAAGGGCCCTCCCCGTTACTTTGCGCAAGTGGGTGAGTCATGGTGACCCCAAGAATGCTGACAGATGGTGGAGATAATGGAGAGGTACTCAGCCGCGGAGGAGCTACTGAGTCTGCCGCAGCGCCTCTCAGCCCCGCAATGGAGAACTCCAGGATTACCTGGTAAGACTGTTCTAAGGGAAAAGTGGCTGGCAGAGGTGATATATCTGTGGGTACAAGTGGAGAGACTGGAGGCCCAGGCTCTAGACGCTGGCAAGCCGTGCCAGGGAGGTCTGTGGCCTATAAGAGACCTAATAGAGACTTAATAAAATGTTTCAGATATCAAATGCCAGGTCATGTTGTTGCCAATTGCCCAATGTCTGATGAACCAATGCAGTGTGATGCCTCCTCTATAAACCGCCGTTTATCACTGTATGCTTAGCTTGCGTGTGTGGAATTTCCAAATACTGGGGGAGGGGGGGGGGGGTATCGACAAATGTGTGTTATTACTGTGGAAGGTAAAGATGTGAGTGCATTGTTAGACTCAGGCAGTCTGGTCACCCTAGTAAAAACTGACTTGGTAAATCCCAGGAAATGGCAAGCTGAGACCATTGTGGTAACCTGCATACATGGAGATACCCGTAATTATCACACTGCTATGGTAGCTGTAAATACCCAGTTTGGGGCAGAAAAATTTAGGGTTGGTTTAGTGCCCAGGTTAATGCATGGGGTCATCATGGGGAGGGATTTCCCACATTTCTGGCAACTATGGGAACATAAACTTTCAAATGCTCGTCAGGAAGGGGATGACCTACCACCGGGTATCGAAGGGGGTGGAGTTTTAAGAAGGACTTCTGTTGAAGTCGATGAATCATTTCCCTTGTCTGTCCTGGTGGGGGAGCCAAAGGTCTCTGACCATAGTGATGGGGTAGAAGAGGGTCAAAGCAGTCCCGAGAGGGAAGGCCCCCTTGATGATAATTTGCCAGGCATTGCAGTAAGGAAAGAGCAGTTTGGTGCTGAGCAATTAAAAGATACCACCCTTACTAGGGAAAATGTGAAGTCTATTGATGGTAAACTAGTGGAACCCGACAGCATACTCTGCTTTCCGCATATGGCTGTGAAACACGACTTATTGTACCAGGTGGTAAAAAGGGGAGAGGATCTGGTGGAACAACTATTGGTTCCTAAAGTGTACCGACCGAACAGTACTATATATTGTTCATGGTCACCTTTTATGGGGGGGGGGGGGGCATTTGGGGGCTGAAAAGACTACAGACAGAGTCCTTTAAAAGTTCTTTTGGTCTGGGGTCCATAAAGATGTTAAAGAGTTAAAGATTATTTTGACTCCTGCCCAGACTGCCAAATTTTGGCTCCTAGGACACACTACCGTAGTGCCCTGGTACCTCTATCAATCATTGAGATACCGTTTGAGAGAATAGCCATGGACCTGGTGGGACCTATTGTAAGATCTGTCCATGGCATCTAGGATTGCTCCAAACAACATTTCATTGTATTGTACATTGTATTACATTGTATTGTACAGTGACAATAAGGACATCTTATCTTATCTGTGCAAGGCCACCACCATATTTTCGTAATCATGGACTACGCTACTCGATACCCAGAAACTATACCCTCGCGCAATATGTCATCCAAGGCCATAGCTAAAGAGTTGGTGCAGGTGTTTAGTCGCGTGGGAATGCCAAAAGATCCTAACCGATCAGGGTACCGCCTTTATGTCACGCATCATGAAGGAGTTATGTAAACTGTTCCAAGTTAAACAGCTGTGTACCTCTGTCTACCATCAACAGACTGATAGACTTGTAGAGAGATTTAATAAAACTCTAAAAGCCATGCTTAAGAAAGTAGTGGGCAAAACTGGGATTACCTTCTTCCCTATCTCATGTTTGCCATTCGTGAAGTCCCTCAGTCATCTACTGGCTACTCCCCGTTTGAGTTGCAATATGGTCGCTACAGTAGGGGTCTGCTAGACATTACAAAAGATACCTGGGAAGAAGAATCTACCCCCTATAGAAGTGTCATTGAACAGGTGGAAAAAAATGCAAGATTGTATAGCTGCGGTGATGCCTATTGTGCGAGAACATATGGCCCAGGCCCAGCTGGCACAACAAAGGGTGTATAACCGCAGTGCCTGCGTATGGACCTTTGTGCCAGGGGACCAGGTGCTGGTGCTGATCCCTATAGTAGAGAATAAATTCCTGGCTAAGTGGCAAGGCCCCTTTGAGGTGATAGAGTAAATAAGGTAAACTATAAAATCCATCATCCAGGTAAGAGGAAGCCTGAGCAAGTATATCACATCAATCTTATAAAACCATGGTAAGATCGACTATCCCTTGCTGCCGACACCTGCTACCCGCCGGAGCAGCAGTGCTCTAGGAAGCTCCTGTTGCCAGAGGTAACCATACCGGACTCCCTGGCCAAGACACAAAAAGTTGAAGTGCAGTTGTTCCTCTTTAAGAATAGGGATTTCTTTTCAGCGATCCCAGGTCACACCTCTGTCATAAAACATGACATCATTACAGACCCAGGAAAAAGGGTTAAGCTGCGACCCTATAGAATACCCAAGGCCAGGAGAGGGATTATCTCTGAAGAAGTGAGAAAAATGTTGGAACTTGGGGTAATTGAAGAGTCCTATAGCCAGTGGTCCAGTGGTCTGATCCCCAAACCAGATGGCAGCTGGAGGTTTTGCAATGACTTCCGGATGTTGAACGCCATATCTAAGTTTGATGCTTACTCAATGCCACGTGTTGATGAGCTCATTGACAGGCTCGGAAATGGCAGGTATATAACCACTCTAGACCTAACCAAGGGATACTGGCAAATTCCCCTGACAAATGAGGCCAAAGAGAAAACTCCCTTTGCCACTCCTGATGTGTTGTTCCATTATACTGTGTTGCCATTTGATTTGCATGGAGCTCCTGCAACCTTCCAGAGGGTGATGGATAAGATATTAAGGCCCCACAGATGGTACACAGCAGCATATCTGGATGACATCATCATCCAAAGTCCAGACTGGGAATCCCATCTACCTAGGGTGCAGGCAGTTATCAATTCAGTATAGGAGGCAGGCTTCACAGCCAATCCCAAAAAAAATTCCATTGGTCTTGAAGATGTTAAGTATCTAGGTTACATCATAGGTCGAGGCCTAGTAAAAACTCCAGTTAAACAAAATTGAAGCTATACAAAGATGGCCTCAACCAGTAAACAAGAAACAAGTCAGTGCCTTCTTTGGGATTACAGGCCATTTCTGGCGATTTATACCTAATTTTGCTTCCCTTGTGGGGCTGCAATGAGGTTAACCGACCTGACAAAAGGAAAAAACTCTGTCATGGTCAAGTGGTCACCAGAGGCTGAAAAATTTATTTCAGACTCTAAAAACCCTCCAGCCGGTCCTGATAACCCCAGACTTTAAGAAAGGGTTTGTCCTACAGATGGATGCGTCTGAGGTGGGACTGGGGGCAGTACTGTCACAGGTACGAGATGGGGAAGAACACCCTGCACTATATCTGAGCAGGAAACTTAATGACCACAAGCAAAAGTGTGCAATTGTAGAAAAAGAGTTCCTCTCTATTAAATGGGCCCTGGAAACACTCTGCTACTATTTGCTGGGCCGTCACTTTGAATTGGTCACGGATCATGCTCCCTTAAAATGGATTTGTGAGAATAAGGAAAAAAATAGGAAGGTAACAAGATGGTTCTTAGCCTTACAAGAGTACTGGTTTACGGTAAAGCACAGGCCAGGGACCCAAATGGGAAATACAGATGCCTTGTTGTGGGTACATTGTCTGATGTCCAGATGTGTTCCAGCCCCAGGTCTGAAAGAGGGGGGGAAGATATGTTACAGAGTGTCTGGAGAAGTAGTGGATGGGGTCTATGTGTGCCCAAGGTTCCTCACTTCTGTCATTTAAAAAGCAACCAGGGAAAGGTTCACCAGAGGTCTATGCAGACCTCTCTGCAATTTGGGTTTGTAAAAAAAAAAAAAAAAAAGGGGTTTTAGGGCCTGTGTTGCTGGAGTGTGGAGAGAAGAGTGGGGCCCCACTCCATCCGGACAGTCCAGGTTTTAGGCTGTCAGGTAATCACTACTCAGGTGTGCTAGCCTGATATAAGGCTGAGAATGGAGAAGCGTGTCTCTCTCTCTCTGCCTGGGGATAGAACTGCTTAAGGGCTCTGAGTATAGCAGGTGGTACAAACAATAGGGTTATGTTTGGTGTCCAGTGTTAGGCTGGCACCAGGCTAGTCAAGCATTCCTCATTGTATAGTTAGAGCCGGACAGGCATAGAATTTAGTTTGTTTATTTTATGTACCACCCGCTGGCAATGGATCTGGACAGTTGATGGAAAACTGAAGTTGCCTGGAATCTGTGCTCAAGAGAGCGTGCTCATCGACCACCCCGCTACCTAACGCTTAATATATATATATATATATATATATATATATTTTATTATTATTATATATATATATTTTTAAACAAACATAATACTGTGTCCCATTCTCTGCCACCATCTGAGAAGCAGACATTAGGTTTCACTAGGTCACAGGTGGAACAATGATGTGGTCACGTGCCCACGTTATCAAGCCAACTGTAACCTGGCACAGGAGGTCACAATGATGTCACCACTTGCGCGGTTCTACTTCTTCATAGGTTTCAGGCCTCCCATGCTCAGTGGCAAACTGCCGCCCAGCTGAGAGACGGGTTGGCTGCTGCCTGAGGCGAGATTCATGGCAGAAACGGGCCTGCACATCAATCAGCTGTTTGAAGAAAATGCAACGCTCCTGAGTGAATAGTAGAGAGACATCCTATTGAAGTGAATGGTATAGTGGAACGGTAATGAAACCTGCTCACAGCTGCAATGTCGCCACAGAGAAAGAAAAAAAAACACTGGGCTCATACAGATGATCGGTGGAGATTCTGGTAGCCGGGTTTCCGCTGATCGGATATTGATGATCTATTCTGAGAATAGGTCATCAATATACAAAAAGCAGAGAACCTGTTTCAACCCTACTAATACCACTGAAAGATTTAAGTTTCAGCACATTTCATCACTGACACAAGACAAGACATTGTCCTCAAGATTTAGTTACTTAAAAAATGTTACCCTTTCTTTCTTCTAGCTTACTGGAAACCGACTGGGAGTGCTGACAATGACTGTGACAACTTTGCTTGCTATAATTGGCATTTCGTTTGCATATGGCTGGCAGCTGGCCCTACTTATCTTGGCATTTGTTCCCATTCTCGCCGGAGCCCTGCTGATTGAAGCGATGATTATGGAGAATCAGGCATTCAAAAACCAAAAGGCCCTGGAGGAAGCTGGAAAGGTATATTTATTAAATTCTTAGGCTAAGTCTACATGAAAACAATTGTCGCGCAACATTTTGTCGCACCAATGTTGCGCGACAATTTTTATAATGATAGTCTATGGTTTCACACTGCGACACGAGAGTCGCAAAAAATCTATTTAAAATGCATTTTTCTGCGAATGTTGCAGTCGCAGCATTTCGCATGTCGCAGTGCGACACCATAGACTATTATTATAAAAATTGTCGAGCGACATTGATGGGACACATGTTGCAGTGTAGTTGTGCCCTATGTGTCGCGGTACTTATTATCGTTGCGTAGACCTAGCCTAACACTTCAGTCACAGTATCTAAAATCCAATTTTCTAGGTAATTAATATACATGCTTCCAAAAATGTGCAATGTAAATTTTAGTGGCTCACATAGCAGTAGTGTATGTGCAAGTGCATGTGCCAAGTGTCTATGCCGTACCCTAGAGCAGATAGTATCTGCAAATGGTTTGTTAATGTTAATGCAATTTGAATCTATGTTATCTATACCCAGCATAGCCTGACATGGCTAGCTGACATGGCCAGGGTTTACAATTCTAGATCATGCTGTTAGGAGGTTAGTCCCACCCCCAACTTGAGATTGTCTAGATTGGAGTTAAGGAAGGAAGCAAATTCCATGTGCTCCTTCTTATCAGGCCTGGACTTCTATATCTCTGTGAGATTTACTTTAAGCTCTGCAGAAAGAGAGTAAGGCAAAGGAGGGAAAGAGGAGAACTATAGTTTTGCTAGCCTTCATAACTCACTATCTGGGGAAATTATTTTCAATATGTACAGACAAAACTGTGCTTCATTGTTGTTGGATACTACAACTCCTGTTTTGCACCTGGGTAAAGAGAGACCTCTTCTACCTTTGACCTGTTTTTCTGAATCCTACACCATAAGCTAGCCGCTACCTTGCACCCATACAACCACAAACACCAAGGGCACCCCAAACTACTATCAGGCAGTAGCCCCAATAACCAACAGGGAGTGATCTAATGGAAGAAATGGTGCACCCTACTTTCACTGTACTGGCCCTAGGGAGCAGCGGTGGGAGGGAAGCCATTGTGTTATAGAAAGAGCCACTGCCAATAGTAGCATGGGTTCCTCAATCCCTGGTTGATCTTAGTTATTAGGAGGACTTGGCAGTTAGTTATTTAGTGTAGCTACAAAGTTTTCAAACAGTTTTGCCTTTCTTACACGAAAAACACATTGTCAGGCTGGTGTTGCTATGGATTACCTTTCGACCCTGTTGTTGTGGCAATAACACCTAAGATTATTTTTTGAACAAATATATTGGAAACAGGCATTGCACTGAAACCCCTGAAGTCACACTAAGACAGAAAAAGAGGTGGAAGGCTGCTCGAAGGGACAGTGGATCCGCCCATCTATGCGGTTCTTCTACCTTAGCTATATACTAGGAGAGGAAGAATGTTGTATGATCTACAGCCAGAGGAGCTATGGTCACCAGGATGGAAAAGTATTGGAGGGGCCAGACAGCGACTGAAAAGATTTCATATATGTGTTACCTGTTTTCCCCATCTACCCATATGCAGATCATTGATGACAGTCATTTAATAGCAACAGCCCATGCTCGACTGTTACCTGTGATCATATATATGCAAGCATCCAAGGCCATTGTGAACGTGTTTAATGGTTTTCTGTGACAGGGAAGTGATTATTTCATTTCCATGTCACAGTAGAGGAGAGGGCTCTGTGATAGCTCAATTCTGCTGATAGCATTATGTATAGGACCATATTATGTATTGGAGCATGCAAAGCTATTAAACTCACCACATCAATTAACTGGTGGCAAGCACATGGACTAGAATAGGGGTTAAAAACAGGAGTGAGGAAGTGTAATGTTATGAACAGCACTGTATAGCATGTTATATTCACTGAATATGATTAATGCATTGATGGCAGTGGAAAGTGTTAACTTCTAAGCAAATGGCTGTGCAAATTTTGTATTTTAGGCTACGCCCACACTCATCTGGGGATGAGAATAAGAGAGTTGGTGTAGTTATTTCGTTGCTTAAGGTTTTTTTTCTCTGCTGACCGGAATGCAGTCTCTCCGGTCGTTGGATGAATTTTTCAAAGCTCTGGGTCTCATCTATGATGACCCGGAGTGGACCTCCTTGGCCGAGACCAAGCTACGTGGCTTTCATCAGGGAGAGTATTCTGCTGAGATCTATTGCTCTGAGTTTAGGAGGTGGGCTACGCATACTGAGTGGCACGATCTGGCTTTCCGTAGTCAGTTTTGTCAGGGACTATCGGAGAGGCTGAAGAACGCGTTGGCCTTTCATGACAATCCTGAGTCTCTGGAAGTTGCTATGTCTCTTGCAGTATGCATTAATAGACGCCTGAGAGAGATATCTAGAGGCCCCCACTCTCAGGACATCACATAACGTATCGTGTTCCTCTGACACTTTAGGTGAAGATACTCCTGGGTTTATGTCTGGGGACAAATCCATGCAGTTAGGGGGAGCTACTCCCGGATCCACTTTTAAGCATTCTGGTCGTAGGAAGCAGTGGCGTACACACAATCCACGGGGCCCCGGTGCGAAACTGATCCATGGGCCCCCCCAAACCCGCTGCCGCGTGTGTATGCATGTGTGTGTGTATATATATATATACTGTATATTACTATATACAAGAGGATGATATTCGGTATAACCCACGGTATTCCCACGTAAAACCAGCTCTGCTACATTATGTAGCAGTGCTGGTTTTGTCATGCATTTCTTTTGCCTTCATATAGTAAAATACTTTATTGGCCTATCAATGGCTTTATAACTAACTCTGCTATATTTCTGTAGCCTACAATCTCTGACTGCCCAGTTGGACTGAAACTACTACACCCAACATGTTCTGGCAGTAATAGTAAATGGATATTGGTACAATTCTGAGCTACTAGTCTATATAATAAATATGTAGGCTACATATGTATTATATAGACTAGTAGCTCAGAATTGCACCATTATCCATTTACTATTACTGCCAGAACATGTTGGGTGTAGTAGTTTCAGTCCAACTGGGCAGTCAGAGGTTGTAGGCTACAGAAATATAGCAGAGTTAGTTATAAAGCCATTGATAGGCCAATAAAGTATTTTACTATATGAAGGCAAAAGAAATGCATGACAAAACCAGCTCTGCTACATCCAAGCATATACTAGAATATATACACACACACACACACACACACAGCAGTGTATTGATGTGAGACATAGAAGGTATAATACTGTAGCTGCAGTGTTTACAGATATATGTGGTCAGTTATACATTATGGTCACTGTGTGTGTGAGGTATATGAGGTAGTGGTCACTGTAAGGCTACTTTCACACCTGCGTTCAGGTGTCCGCTCGTGAGCTCCGTTTGAAAGGGCTCACAAGCGGCCCTGAACGCAACCGTCTGGCCCTAATGCATTCTCAGTGGAGGCGGATCCACTGAGAATGCATCCGCCTGCCAGCGCTCAGCCTCCGCTCCGCTCAGTGAGCGGACACCTGAACGCTGCTTGCAGCGTTCGGGTGTCCGCCTGGCTGTGCGGAGACGAGCGGATCCGTTCCGACTTACAATGTAAGTCAATGGGGACGGATCCGCTTGAAGATGACACCATATGGCTCAATCTTCAAGCGGATCCATCCCCCATTGACTTTCAATGTAAAGTCTGAACGGATCCGCTCAGGCTGCTTTCACACTTAGAAAATTTTTCTAAGTTATAATGCAGACGGATCCGTTCTGAACGGATGCAAACGTCTGCATTATAGGAGCGGATCCGTTCAGAACGGATCCGATTGAACACAGGTGTGAAAGTAGCCTAACTGTCTGAAGTATTATATATGAGTGAGCAATGAGTAAAAACAGGGAATGGAGGGGGGGGGGGGGGGGGGGGTAAATGATGAAAAGTGGAGGACCTCCTCTTACCACTCCAGTCCAGTCTGTATGAATTAACGCAGAGCTGATTGTGAACTTCTAATACTTGCTGTTAGGGGTTGAAGGACCTGGGATGATGTCATCACAGGTCCTGGCAGATATACCTTTGAAACCTAGGAACTACACCATTTTTGGTGCAGTTCCTTTGCTAGATTCTGCAGGACCTGTGATGTTGAATATGATGTCATCACAGGTCCTGGCAGATGCACTGTTCTAACCTGGGAACTACACTTTACACTGTGCAGTTCCCTTACAGGACCTCTGATGACATCATCAAAGGTCCTTTAGCTTTAGAAAGATAAATAGGAGCAATAAGGGGGCGGGGCCTCTCCTCCACTTCGGGGCCCCGACTGCCTATATGGTAGGTAGCCACTGCTCAGGGGGAGGAGACTCAAGGGAGGGTAGGGCTGGTAGCAAGGAAACAACACTGGGGGGGCGGGCCCCGGGCTGGCCACCCGGGTTATGCAGGCACAGCACTACTGCAGGGCGGGTCCACAGGCGGCCAGGGAGGAGACTTAGGGGGAGGAGACTCAAGGGAGGGTAGGGCTGGCAGCAGGGAAACTCAACACTGGGGGGCGGGCCCCGGCCGGCCGCCCGGGTTATACAGGCACAGTACTACTGCAGGGCGGGTCCACAGGCGGCCGGGCCCCCTGGAGTGCCGGGCCCGGTCGCAAGTGCGACCCCTGCGACCCCTGTATGTACGCCACTGGTAGGAAGGGAGTTTTTTTTCTGCGGACAGAAAGGACATTTTATCAATGTATGTCCAGTCTCAAAAAGAAAAAAAAAGGGGACATTTAATTCCCATCTGACTCTTGGAGGGGTGGGAGGAGAGTCAGAAAATGTGCATTTGTCTTTGCCTGGTAGTACCCGATTTATCCTGTCTGCTGAGGTAGCACTAGAGTCCAAGACTGTATTGTCTGTATTGAGGCGTTTATTGACAGTGGGGCAGGGGTGAACCTGATTGATGCTCAGTTTGTCTGTATGCATGGGTTGTCTTCAAGTGCATTAGGGAAAAACATTTCCATTTTTGCTATTGATTCTGCACCTCTAACTCAGAAGTGGCGCATGCCATCCGATTAAGAGTGGGTGACTTTCATCAGGAATTTGTCTCGTGTTTTTTGTTGGAGTGTCTCCCTGCTTTGTTGGTTCTGGGTTTACCCTGGTTAAGCAGGTACAATCCAACTATCGATTGGCAAGCTAGACAAATTCTGGATTGGGGTGATTATTGCGTTGACAATTGTCTGAATACATATTTTTCTGCTTTAACCACAAAAAAATTACCCTCTTTTATATCTGATTTTGCCGATGTATTTTCTGAAAGTGGATGCCAGGATTTACCTCCACATCGGGAATATGATTATCCTATCAACCTTATTCCCGGAGCTAAGTTGCCCAAATCTAGGTTGTATAACCTTTCTGGACCTGAAAGAACGGCCATGAGAGAGTATATTACCGAGAATTTGGCTAAAGGACACATAAGACCTTCCAAATCTCCAGTGGCAGCAAGGTTTTTCTTTGTTAAAAAAAAAAATGGACGGAACTCTTAGGCCATGTCTGGAATTCTGTGAGCTCAATCGGATTACTGTCTGTGATCCTTACCCCCTTCCTTAGATTCCTAATTTGTTTAACCAGATTGTTGATGCCAAGGTGTTTTCCAAGTTGGACTTAAGGGAGGCATATAATCTGGTATGGATCAAGGAAGGGGATAAATGGAAGACGGCTTTTAATTCCCCAGAGAGTCACTTTGAGAACCTGGTCATGCCTTTTGGGTTGACCAATTCCCCTGCGGTTTTCCAGCATTTTGTGAATTACATTTTTCATCACCTGGTAGGGAGGTTTGTAGTAGTGTATTTGTATGACATACTAATTTATTCTCCAGACATGGAGACTCTTCAGGATCATGTTAGACAGGTGTTACAGATCCTAAGAGATAATACACTACGTGCAGAATTATTAGGCAAATGAGTATTTTGACCACATCATCCTCTTTATGCATGTTGTCTTACTCCAAGCTGTATAGGCTCGAAAGCCTACTACCAATTAAGCATATTAGGTGATGTGCATCTCTGTAATGAGAAGGGGTGTGGTCTAATGACATCAACACCCTATATCAGGTGTGCATAATTATTAGGCCACTTCCTTTCATTTGGCAAAATGGGTCAAAAGAAGGACTTGACAGGCTCAGAAAAGTCAAAAATAGTGAGATATCTTGCAGAGGGATGCAGCACTCTTAAAATTGCAAAGCTTCTGAAGCGTGATCATCGAACAATCAAGCGTTTCATTCAAAATAGTCAACAGGGTCGCAAGAAGCGTGTGGAAAAACCAAGGCGCAAAATAACTGCCCATGAACTGAGAAAAGTCAAGCGTGCAGCTGCCAAGATGCCACTTGCCACCAGTTTGGCCATATTTCAGAGCTGCAACATCACTGGAGTGCCCAAAAGCACAAGGTGTGCAATACTCAGAGACATGGCCAAGGTAAGAAAGGCTGAAAGACAACCACCACTGAACAAGACACACAAGCTGAAACGTCAAGACAGGGCCAAGAAATATCTCAAGACTGATTTTTCTAAGGTTTTATGGACTGATGAAATGAGAGTGAGTCTTGATGGGCCAGATGGCTGGATTGGTAAAGGGCAGAGAGCTCCAGTCCGACTCAGACGCCAGCAAGGTGGAGGTGGAGTACTGGTTTGGGCTGGTATCATCAAAGATGAGCTTGTGGGGCCTTTTTGGGTTGAGGATGGAGTCAAGCTCAACTCCCAGTCCTACTGCCTGTTTCTGGAAGACACCTTCTTCAAGCAGTGGTACAGGAAGAAGTCTGCAAGGTAAGAAAAACATGATTTTCATGCAGGACAATGCTCCATCACACGCGTCCAAGTACTCCACAACGTGGCTGGCAAGAGAGGGTATAAAAGAAGAAAATCTAATGACATGGCCTCCTTGTTCACCTGATCTGAACCCCATTGAGAACCTGTGGTCCATCATCAAATGTGAGATTTACAAGGAGGGAAAACAGTACACCTCTCTGAACAGTGTCTGGGAGGCTGTGGTTGCTGCTGCACGCAATGTTGATGGTGAACAGATCAAAACACTGACAGAATCCATGGATGGCAGGGTTTTGAGTGTCCTTGCAAAGAAAGGTGGCCATATTGGTCACTGATTTGTTTTTGTTTTGTTTTTGAATGTCAGAAATGTATATTTGTGAATGTTGAGATGTTATATTGGTTTCACTGGTAAAAATAAATAATTGAAATGGGTATATATTTGTTTTTTAAGTTGCCTAATAATTATGTACAGTAATAATCACCTGCACACACAGATATCCCCCTAAAATAGCTAAAACTAAAAACAAACTAAAAACTACTTCCAAAAATATTCAGCTTTGATATTAATGAGTTTTTGGGCTTCATTGAGAGCATGGTTGTTGTTCAATAATAAAATTAATCCTCAAAAATACAACTTGCCTAATAATTCTGCACTCCCTGTAAATTGTACATAAAATTAGAGAAGTGTTTTTTTGCTGTAGATGATGTGCAATTCTTGCTGTCATCTTCAGGTTTTCGAATGGATTCAGAGAAAGTCTGTGCTGTATTGGCCTGGGATCAACCCGAATATCTGAAGGCTCTTATGCAGTTTTTGGGGTTCACCAACTTTTAGCGAAAATTTATTTAGAACTATTCGACTGTGGTGAAACCCTTAACTGACATGAATAAGAAAGGGACGGATGTCTCAGTGTGGTCTGATTCGGCGTTGCGAGCCTTTTCTGCGGTTAAGGAGTACTTCTCTTCTGCCCCTATATTGGTGAAGCCAGATGTATCACAACCTTTCATTGTGGAAGTTGACGCATCTGAGGTGGGGGTAGGAGCAGTTTTATCGCGGGGCCCGTCATCTGGTAAATGGCGCCCATGTGCATTTTTCTCTAAAAAGTAACTCTTTGCCGCAGAGAGAAATTAGATGTGGGTAACAGAGAAGTGCTGGCCATTAAGTTTGCTTTTGGGGAGTGGCGTCATTGGTTGGATGAGGCGATTCATCCGATCACTGTGTTCACAGATCACAAAAATCTGTCTTACCTTGAGTCGGCTAAACGGCTGAACCGGAGGTAGGCCAGATGGTCTTTGTTTGTCACCAGATTCAATTTCATTGTCACTTATCATCCTGGGGTTAAGAACGTCAAGGCAGATGCCTTGTCGTGTACGTAGTTTTCCTGGAAGTGGTGATTTTGAAAATCCGAGTCTGATACTATCAGAAGGGGTGGTGATATCAGTTTTATACCCTGACCTAGAGGTGAAGGTGTTAGAGGCTCAGTGAGAAGCACAAGAGTCTTGCCCCTCTGGGAAATTGTTTGCTCCATCAGAATTGCATCATACGGTGTTTGAGGAACATCACTGTACGGTTCTTACGGGACACCCTGGGAGTAGATCCACTGCCGACCTCCTCTCTTGCAGATTCTGGTGGCCGGAGTTGCGTAAGTGTGTTGAGGACTATGTGTCGGCCTGTAGTATCTGTGCACGCACTAAGGTGACACATACTCGACCTTCTGGAGCTATAGTTCCAATGCCTATCCCGTCCAGACCATGGACTCACTTGTTTTTGGATTTTATTACTGATCTGCCTAATTTGTCTGGAAAGACAGTTATTCTGGTAGTTGATCGTTTTAGTAAAATGGTGCACTTTATAGCATTGCCTGGCCTACCTAATGCTAAAACACTTGCGCAAGTATTTGTTGACAACATTGTGAAACTTCATTCCCTCTGACGTGGTCTCGGATCATGGGACTCAGATTGTGTCCAGATTCTTGAAGGTGTTCTGTACTCGGCTGGGGGTGCAACTGTCTTTTCTTCTGCTTTTTATCCTCAGACTAATAGACAGACTGAGCGCACTAATTAGAGTCTGGAGACTTACTTAAGATGATTTGTCTCTGAGAATCAGGAGGAATGGTCCTCATTTTTGTCTTTGGCAGAGTTTGTCATAAACAATCGTAGACAGGAGTCCACTGGTAAGTCGCATTTTTTTTTTGAGGCATATGGGTTTCATCCCCAATTTTGCACATTCTCTGCTTCGGATACTTTTGGTATTCCTGAGGAGGATCGTTTTTTATCATCATTGTCTTCTATATGGCAGAAAATTCAAAACAGCCTGATGAATACAGGCAACAAGTATAAACGTGTGGCTGACAGGAATAGTATAAATGGTGTGGTGTGGGTGATTTTGTGTGGCTGTCCACAAGAAATATTAAGTTTAAGGTTCCTTCTTAAATTTTGGGTCTAATGTTCATTGATCCATATAAGATCACTGCCATTATTAGTCCTGTAGCTTTTCGTCTTGAACTTCCTCAGGCTCTGAAAATTCATAATGTGTTTCACAAATCTTTATTGAAGAGATGTTAAAACCTTTTGGAGTCGTGCCCCTTGCCAACCGGTCCTGTCATGGTGGATGGCCGTTTGGAATTCCAGATCGCCAAGATTATTGACTCTCGAGTTCTCCGTAGATCTCTTCAGTATCTTGTTCACTGAAAGGGTTATGAACCAGAGGAGAGGATGTGGGTACCGGCATCTGACGTGAATGCCAGTCGTTTGGTGAAAGCCTTTAACCCCTTAGTGACCACCCATACGTGTTTTTACTGATGTAAAAAAATGGGGTTTTAGCTAAACGGTTGGCTTTAATCAAACATTACATGTACTTAAAATGGTGCATTAAAAACTATAACTTGTCCTGCAAAAAATAAGACCTCATACAAGTACATTTATAAAAAAACAAAAAAGTTCTAGCTCTTGGAATGCAATTTTTTAAAAAATGTGCTTGGTCACTAAGGGGTTAAAAGGTCTCATCTGGATAAGGTTGGTCCTGGGTGCCCGGATGTCTCTCATAGAAGATGGAATACTGTCACGGACGTAACGAGACATACAGACGTTCCTGCGACAGATGGCAGGAGATCTGTTAGAGTGGCAACACATGGTTTGATCTGACATGTTTTTCTGTTAAATTAAATTATGTTTGTGTTGTTTCTGCTGCTTTCCACACCTTCTTTCCCCCGGTGTTGCTATTGTGGTCTTTTTAATTTCTCTATTGCTATTTCTCCCACCTTGCTAAGCAGTTTGTAGCTTCCTGCTGGACTTGTTGTTAGCTTGTGTTTGGTTATCGACTGAGTTCCTGGTGCTACCAAAGCTTCATTGAAAATAAGTGTTTCCATTCCCTTTTGTATTTTGTTTTGATATATATGAGTTGCCTTTCGCTGTTTGTCATTAGGCCTGATGGAGACTCCTGTTCGTCCTTCCCTTTGGAGGAACAGGTAGACTCAGTTCTGACATTAGTTCCAGGGTCCTACATGATGAGATAGGATTCTAGGTATCCAGTGTATGCTCTTGCCTACCTTTGGGGCCTGTTCATACTGGTAGTTTCCAGGCCTTAATCTGGTATCCCCTTTCCCTCCTATGCTCGGTGTGGTGTTTTCCTCCCACACACTAGGGTGACATGAAGCCAGAGTTCAATGTAAGGAAGTCCTTTTTACTAAGAGCAATGTGGAACTTGAAAATACAAATAGCAGCAGCAGATTTTATTGCAATTCTCTTCTCGCACCAGCAAGCATATTAAGGCAGGTTGGTTGCAATTCAGCATTTAGTTGAGACTGGCCTGGTGGTTGTTTGGTGATGAGGTGGTGGTGTCTTTAGCCCTCACTTCACAGCAGTGTCTATAGAAGCTGAATATAGCAGTTCACTCTGCTGCCTTTATCGTCTCAAGTAGGGATGAGCAAACTCGAACTGTATAGTTCGGGTTCGTACCGAATTTTGGGGTGTCCGTGACACGGACCCGAACCCGGACATTTTCGTAAAAGTCCGGGTTCGGGTTCGGTGTTCGTCGCTTTCTTGGCGCTTTTGTGACGCTTTCTTGGCGCTTTTTGAAAGGCTGCAACGCAGCCAATCAACAAGCGTCATACTACTTGCCCCAAGAGGCCGTCACAGCCATGCCTACTATTGGCATGGCTGTGATTGGCCAGAGCACCATGTGACCCAGCCTCTATTTAAGCTGGAGTCACATAGCGCCGCCCGTCACTCTGCTCTGATTAGCGTAGGGAGAGGTTGCGGATGCGACAGTAGGGCGAGATTAGGCAGATTAACTCCTCCAAAGGACTTCACTTGATTAATCGATCGATCTGCAGCTGTGCATCATTGAGCTGCTGATACTCAAATGCTCACTCACTGTTTTTAGGCTGCCCAGACCGTTTGTCAGTCACTTTTTTATGGGGTGATCGGCGGCCATTTTGTGTCTTGTGCGGTGCTGCGACCAAGTGCATCCAAGCTGCGACCAAGTGCATTTAACCCTCAATGGTGTGGTTGTTTTTTGGCTAAAGCCTACATCAGGGTGAAGCTGTCACACCAAGTGCATTTAACCAGCAATAGTCTGTTCATTTTTTGGCCATATACTAAATCAGGGGCAAGCTGCGCCTGTCACCAAGTGCATTTAACCCTCAATGGTGTGGTTGTTTTTTGGCTAAAGCCTACATCAGGGTGAAGCTGTCACACCAAGTGCATTTAACCAGCAATAGTCTGTTCATTTTTTGGCCATATACTACATCAGGGGCAAGCTGCGCCCGTCACCAAGTGCATTTAACCCTCAGTAGTGTGGTTGGTCAAGCTGTGACACCAAGTGCATTTAACCAGCAATAGTCTGTTCATTTTTTGGCCATATACTACATCAGGGGCAAGCTGCGCCCGTCACCAAGTGCATTTAACCCTCAGTAGTGTGGTTGGTCAAGCTGTGACACCAAGTGCATTTAACCAGCAATAGTCTGTTCATTTTTTGGCCATATACTACATCAGGGGCAAGCTGCGCCCGTCACCAAGTGCATTTAACCAGCAATAGTGTGGTTATTTTTTGGCCATATCCCAGTCTAATTCTGTCACTAAATCCATACCGGTCACCCAGCGCCTAAATAGTAGGCCTCAAATTTATATCCCGCTAAATCTCTCGTTACTGCTGTCCTGTTGTGGCTGGGAAAGTTATTTAGTGTCCGTCAAAGCACATTTTTTGTTCTGGGTTGAAGTACAATTCCCAATTTAGCAATTTCATAATTTAGTGGTTCCTGCTATATCAGAGCTATTTGAAATCTATCCCTAAAAGGGTATATAATATTCAAGGTGCACATAGGGTCATTCAGAATAACTTCACACACACGCTTCTGTGCATTTCCAAGTCTAATTCTGTCACTAAATCCATACCGGTCACCCAGCGCCTAAATACTAGGCCTCAAATTTATATCCCGCTAAATCTCTCGTTACCGCTGTCCTGTTGTAGCTGGGAAAGTTATTTAGTGTCCGTCAAAGCACATTTTTTGTTCTGGGTTGAAGTACAATTCCCAATTTAGCAATTTCATAATTTAGTGGTTCCTGCTATATCAGAGCTATTTGAAATCTATCCCTAAAAGGGTATATAATATTCAAGGTGCACATAGGGTCATTCAGAATAACTTCACACACACGCTACTGTGCATTTCCAAGTCTAATTCTGTCACTAAATCCATACCGGTCACCCAGCGCCTAAATACTAGGCCTCAAATTTATATCCCGCTAAATCTCTCGTTACCGCTGTCCTGTTGTAGCTGGGAAAGTTATTTAGTGTCCGTCAAAGCACATTTTTTGTTCTGGGTTGAAGTACAATTCCCAATTTAGCAATTTCATAATTTAGTGGTTCCTGCTATATCAGAGCTATTTGAAATCTATCCCTAAAAGGGTATATAATATTCAAGGTGCACATAGGGTCATTCAGAATAACTTCACACACACGCTTCTGTGCATTTCCAAGTCTAATTCTGTCACTAAATCCATACCGGTCACCCAGCGCCTAAATACTAGGCCTCAAATTTATATCCCGCTAAATCTCTCGTTACCGCTGTCCTGTTGTAGGCTGGGAAAGTTATTTAGTGTCCGTCAAAGCACATTTTTTGTTCTGGGTTGAAGTACAATTCCCAATTTAGCAATTTCATAATTTAGTGGTTCCTGCTATATCAGAGCTATTTGAAATCTATCCCTAAAAGGGTATATAATATTCAAGGTGCACATAGGGTCATTCAGAATAACTTCACACACACGCTTCTGTGCATTTCCAAGTCTAATTCTGTCACTAAATCCATACCGGTCACCCAGCGCCTAAATACTAGGCCTCAAATTTATATCCCGCTAAATCTCTCGTTACCGCTGTCCTGTTGTGGCTGGGAAAGTTATTTAGTGTCCGTCAAAGCACATTTTTTGTTCTGGGTTGAAGTACAATTCCCAATTTAGCAATTTCATAATTTAGTGGTTCCTGCTATATCAGAGCTATTTGAAATCTATCCCTAAAAGGGTATATAATATTCAAGGTGCACATAGGGTCATTCAGAATAACTTCACACACATGCTTCTGTGCATTTCCAAGTCTAATTCTGTCACTAAATCCATACCGGTCACCCAGCGCCTAAATACTAGGCCTCAAATTTATATCCCGCTAAATCTCTCGTTACCGCTGTCCTGTTGTAGCTGGGAAAGTTATTTAGTGTCCGTCAAAGCACATTTTTTGTTCTGGGTTGAAGTACAATTCCCAATTTAGCAATTTCATAATTTAGTGGTTCCTGCTATATCAGAGCTATTTGAAATCTATCCCTAAAAGGGTATATAATATTCAAGGTGCACATAGGGTCATTCAGAATAACTTCACACACACGCTTCTGTGCATTTCCAAGTCTAATTCTGTCACTAAATCCATACCGGTCACCCAGCGCCTAAATACTAGGCCTCAAATTTATATCCCGCTAAATCTCTCGTTACCGCTGTCCTGTTGTGGCTGGGAAAGTTATTTAGTGTCCGTCAAAGCACATTTTTTGTTCTGGGTTGAAGTACAATTCCCAATTTAGCAATTTCATAATTTAGTGGTTCCTGCTATATCAGAGCTATTTGAAATCTATCCCTAAAAGGGTATATAATATTCAAGGTGCACATAGGGTCATTCAGAATAACTTCACACACACGCTTCTGTGCATTTCCAAGTCTAATTCTGTCACTAAATCCATACCGGTCACCCAGCGCCTAAATACTAGGCCTCAAATTTATATCCCGCTAAATCTCTCGTTACCGCTGTCCTGTTGTGGCTGGGAAAGTTATTTAGTGTCCGTCAAAGCACATTTTTTGTTCTGGGTTGAAGTACAATTCCCAATTTAGCAATTTCATAATTTAGTGGTTCCTGCTATATCAGAGCTATTTGAAATCTATCCCTAAAAGGGTATATAATATTCAAGGTGCACATAGGGTCATTCAGAATAACTTCACACACACGCTTCTGTGCATTTCCAAGTCTAATTCTGTCACTAAATCCATACCGGTCACCCAGCGCCTAAATACTAGGCCTCAAATTTATATCCTGCTAAATCTCTCGTTACCGCTGTCCTGTTGTAGCTGGGAAAGTTATTTAGTGTCCGTCAAAGCACATTTTTTGTTCTGGGTTGAAGTACAATTCCCAATTTAGCAATTTCATAATTTAGTGGTTCCTGCTAAATCAGAGCTATTTGAAATCTATCCCTAAAGGGTATATAATATTCAAGGTGCACATAGGGTTATTCAGAATAACTTCACACACACGCTTCTGTGCATTTCCAAGTCTAATTCTGTCACTAAATCCATACCGGTCACCCAGCGCCTAAATACTAGGCCTCAAATTTATATTCCGCTGAATTTGAATACAATACATTGGGCCAAATAATATTTTTGTTGTTGTGGTGAACCATAACAATGAGAAAAACATCTAGTAAGGGACGCGGACGTGGACATGGTCGTGGTGGTGTTAGTGGACCCTCTGGTGCTGGGAGAGGACGTGGCCGTTCTGCCACATCCACACGTCCTAGTGTACCAACTACCTCAGGTCCCAGTAGCCGCCAGAATTTACAGCGATATATGGTGGGGCCCAATGCCGTTCTAAGGATGGTAAGGCCTGAGCAGGTACAGGCATTAGTCAATTGGGTGGCCGACAGTGGATCCAGCACGTTCACATTATCTCCCACCCAGTCTTCTGCAGAAAGCGCACAGATGGCGCCTGAAAACCAACCCCATCAGTCTGTCACATCACCCCCATGCATACCAGGGAAACTGTCTCAGCCTCAAGTTATGCAGCAGTCTCTTATGCTGTTTGAAGACTCCGCTGGCAGGGTTTCCCAAGGGCATCCACCTAGCCCTTCCCCAGCGGTGAAAGACATAGAATGCACTGACGCACAACCACTTATGTTTCCTGATGATGAGGACATGGGAATACCACCTCAGCATGTCTCTGATGATGACGAAACACAGGTGCCAACTGCTGCATCTTTCTGCAGTGTGCAGACTGAACAGGAGGTCAGGGATCAAGACTGGGTGGAAGACGATGCAGGGGACGATGAGGTCCTAGACCCCACATGGAATGAAGGTCGTGCCACTGACTTTCACAGTTCGGAGGAAGAGGCAGTGGTGAGACCGAGCCAACAGCGTAGCAAAAGAGGGAGCAGTGGGCAAAAGCAGAACACCCGCCGCCAAGAGACTCCGCCTGCTACTGACCGCCGCCATCTGGGACCGAGCACCCCAAAGGCAGCTTCAAGGAGTTCCCTGGCATGGCACTTCTTCAAACAATGTGCTGACGACAAGACCCGAGTGGTTTGCACGCTGTGCCATCAGAGCCTGAAGCGAGGCATTAACGTTCTGAACCTGAGCACAACCTGCATGACCAGGCACCTGCATGCAAAGCATGAACTGCAGTGGAGTAAACACCTTAAAACCAAGGAAGTCACTCAGGCTCCCCCTGCTACCTCTTCTGCTGCTGCCGCCTCGGCCTATTCTGCTGCTGCCGCCTCGGCCTCTTCCTCCGCCTCTGGAGGAACGTTGGCACCTGCCGCCCAGCAAACAGGGGATGTACCACCAACACCACCACCACCACCTACGTCACCAAGCGTCTCAACCATGTCACACGCCAGCGTTCAGCTCTCCATCTCACAAACATTTGATAGAAAGCGTAAATTCCCACCTAGCCACCCTCGATCCCTGGCCCTGAATGCCAGCATTTCTAAACTACTGGCCTATGAAATGCTGTCATTTAGGCTGGTGGACACAGACAGCTTCAAACAGCTCATGTCGCTTGCTGTCCCACAGTATGTTGTTCCCAGCCGGCACTACTTCTCCAAGAGAGCCGTGCCTTCCCTGCACAACCAAGTATCCGATAAAATCAAGTGTGCACTGCGCAACGCCATCTGTAGCAAGGTCCACCTAACCACAGATATGTGGACCAGTAAGCACGGCCAGGGACGCTATATCTCCCTAACTGCACACTGGGTAAATGTAGTGGCAGCTGGGCCCCAGGCGGAGAGCTGTTTGGCGCACGTCCTTCCGCCGCCAAGGATCGCAGGGCAACATTCTTTGCCTCCTGTTGCCACCTCCTCCTTCTCGGCTTCCTCCTCCTCTTCTTCCACCTGCTCATCCAGTCAGCCACACACCTTCACCACCAACTTCAGCACAGCCCGGGGTAAACGTCAGCAGGCCATTCTGAAACTCATATGTTTGGGGGACAGGCCCCACACCGCACAGGAGTTGTGGCGGGGTATTGAACAACAGACCGACGAGTGGTTGCTGCCGGTGAGCCTCAAGCCCGGCCTGGTGGTGTGTGATAATGGGCGAAATCTCGTTGCAGCTCTGGGACTAGCCAATTTGACGCACATCCCTTGCTTGGCGCATGTGCTGAATTTGGTGGTGCAGAAGTTCATTCACAACTACCCCGACATGTCAGAGCTGCTGCATAAAGTGCGGGCCGTCTGTTCGCGCTTCCGGCGTTCACATCCTGCTGCTGCTCGCCTGTCTGCGCTACAGCGTAACTTCGGCCTTCCCGCTCACCGCCTCATATGCGACGTGCCCACCAGGTGGAACTCCACCTTGCACATGCTGGACAGACTGTGCGAGCAGCAGCAGGCCATAGTGGAGTTTCAGCTGCAGCACGCACGGGTCAGTCGCACTACAGAACAGCACCACTTCACCCCCAATGACTGGGCCTCCATGCGAGACCTGTGTGCCCTGTTGCGCTGTTTCGAGTACTCCACCAACATGGCCAGTGGCGATGACACCGTTATCAGCGTTACAATACCACTTCTATGTCTCCTTGAGAAAACACTTAGGGCGATGATGGAAGAGGAGGTGGCCCAGGAGGAGGAGGAGGAGGAGGAGGAGGAAGAGGGGTCATTTTTAGCACTTTCAGGCCAGTCTCTTCGAAGTGACTCAGAGGGAGGTTTTTGGCAACAGCAGAGGCCAGGTACAAATGTGGCCAGCCAGGGCCCACTACTGGAGGACGAGGAGGACGAGGATGAGGAGGAGGTGGAGGAGGATGAGGATGAAGCATGGTCACAGCGGGGTGGCACCCAACGCAGCTCGGGTCCATCACTGGTGCGTGGCTGGGGGGAAAGGCAGGACGATGACGATACGCCTCCCACAGAGGACAGCTTGTCCTTACCCCTGGGCAGCCTGGCACACATGAGCGACTACATGCTGCAGTGCCTGCGCAACGACAGCAGAGTTGCCCACATTTTAACCTGTGCGGACTACTGGGTTGCCACCCTGCTGGATCCACGCTACAAAGACAATGTGCCCACCTTACTTCCTGCACTGGAGCGTGATAGGAAGATGCGCGAGTACAAGCGCACGTTGGTAGACGCGCTACTGAGAGCATTCCCAAATGTCACAGGGGAACAAGTGGAAGCCCAAGGCCAAGGCAGAGGAGGAGCAAGAGGTCGCCAAGGCAGCTGTGTCACGGCCAGCTCCTCTGAGGGCAGGGTTAGCATGGCAGAGATGTGGAAAACTTTTGTCAACACGCCACAGCTAACTGCACCACCACCTGATACGCAACGTGTTAGCAGGAGGCAACATTTCACTAACATGGTGGAACAGTACGTGTGCACACCCCTCCACGTACTGACTGATGGTTCGGCCCCATTCAACTTCTGGGTCTCTAAATTGTCCACGTGGCCAGAGCTAGCCTTTTATGCCTTGGAGGTGCTGGCCTGCCCGGCAGCCAGCGTTTTGTCTGAACGTGTATTCAGCACGGCAGGGGGCGTCATTACAGACAAACGCAGCCGCCTGTCTACAGCCAATGTGGACAAGCTGACGTTCATAAAAATGAACCAGGCATGGATCCCACAGGACCTGTCCGTCCCTTGTCCAGATTAGACATTAACTACCTCCCCATAACCATATATTATTGGACTCCAGGGCACTTCCTCATTCAATCCTATTTTTATTTTCATTTTACCATTATATTGCGAGGCTACCCAAAGTTGAATGAACCTCTCCTCTGCCTGTGTGCTAGGCCTAAATATATGCCAATGGACTGTTGCAGTGGTGGCTGACGTGAAGCCTCATTCTCTGCTATGACATGCAGACTAATTCTCTGCTGACATGAAGCCAGATTGTCTGTTACGGGACCTCTCTCCTCTGCCTGGGTGCTGGGCCTAAATTTATGACAATGGACTGTTGCAGTGGTGGCTGACGTGAAGCCTGATTCTCTGCTATGACATGCAGACTGATTCTCTGCTGACATGAAGCCAGATCCTCTGTTACGGGACCTCTCTCCTCTGCCTGGGTGCTGGGCCTAAATTTATGAAAATGGACTGTTGCAGTGGTGGGTGACGTGAAGCCTCATTCTCTGCTATGACATGCAGACTGATTCTCTGCTGACATGAAGCCAGATTGTCTGTTACGGGACCTCTCTGCTCTGCCTGTGTGCTAGGCCTAAATATATGCCAATGGACTGTTGCAGTGGTGGGTGACGTGAAGCCTCATTCTCTGCTATGACATGCAGACTGATTCTCTGCTGACATGAAGCCAGATTGTCTGTTACGGGACCTCTCTGCTCTGCCTGTGTGCTAGGCCTAAATATATGCCAATGGACTGTTGCAGTGGTGGGTGACGTGAAGCCTCATTCTCTGCTATGACATGCAGACTGATTCTCTGCTGACATGAAGCCAGATTGTCTGTTACGGGACCTCTCTGCTCTGCCTGTGTGCTAGGCCTAAATATATGCCAATGGACTGTTGCAGTGGTGGGTGACGTGAAGCCTCATTCTCTGCTATGACATGCAGACTGATTCTCTGCTGACATGAAGCCAGATTGTCTGTTACGGGACCTCTCTGCTCTGCCTGTGTGCTAGGCCTAAATATATGCCAATGGACTGTTGCAGTGGTGGGTGACGTGAAGCCTCATTCTCTGCTATGACATGCAGACTGATTCTCTGCTGACATGAAGCCAGATTGTCTGTTACGGGACCTCTCTCCTCTGCCTGTGTGCTAGGCCTAAATATATGCCAATGGACTGTTGCAGTGGTGGCTGACGTGAAGCCTCATTCTCTGCTATGACATGCAGACTAATTCTCTGCTGACATGAAGCCAGATTGTCTGTTACGGGACCTCTCTCCTCTGCCTGGGTGCTGGGCCTAAATTTATGACAATGGACTGTTGCAGTGGTGGCTGACGTGAAGCCTCATTCTCTGCTATGACATGCAGACTGATTCTCTGCTGACATGAAGCCAGATTGTCTGTTACGGGACCTCTCTCCTCTGCCTGTGTGCTAGGCCTAAATATATGCCAATGGACTGTTGCAGTGGTGGCTGACGTGAAGCCTCATTCTCTGCTATGACATGCAGACTAATTCTCTGCTGACATGAAGCCAGATTGTCTGTTACGGGACCTCTCTCCTCTGCCTGTGTGCTGGGCCTAAATATATGCCAATGGACTTGTTGCAGTGGTGGCTGACGTGAAGCCTGATTCTCTGCTATGACATGCAGACTGATTCTCTGCTGACATGAAGCCAGATTGTCTGTTACGGGACCTCTCTCCTCTGCCTGGGTGCTAGGCCTAAATATATGCCAATGGACTGTTGCAGTGGTGGGTGACGTGAAGCCTCATTCTCTGCTATGACATGCAGACTGATTCTCTGCTGACATGAAGCCAGATTGTCTGTTACGGGACCTCTCTCCTCTGCCTGTGTGCTAGGCCTAAATATATGCCAATGGACTGTTGCAGTGGTGGCTGACGTGAAGCCTGATTCTCTGCTATGACATGCAGACTGATTCTCTGCTGACATGAAGCCAGATTGTCTGTTACGGGACCTCTCTCCTCTGCCTGTGTGCTAGGCCTAAATATATGCCAATGGACTGTTGCAGTGGTGGCTGACGTGAAGCCTCATTCTCTGCTATGACATGCAGACTAATTCTCTGCTGACATGAAGCCAGATTGTCTGTTACGGGACCTCTCTCCTCTGCCTGTGTGCTAGGCCTAAATATATGCCAATGGATTGTTGCAGTGGTGGCTGACGTGAAGCCTGATTCTCTGCTATGACATGCAGACTGATTCTCTGCTGACATGAAGCCAGATTGTCTGTTACGGGACCTCTCTCCTCTGCCTGGGTGCTAGGCCTAAATATATGCCAATGGACTGTTGCAGTGGTGGCTGACGTGAAGCCTGATTCTCTGCTATGACATGCAGACTGATTCTCTGCTGACATGAAGCCAGATCCTCTGTTACGGGACCTCTCTCCTCTGCCTGGGTGCTGGGCCTAAATTTATGACAATGGACTGTTGCAGTGGTGGCTGACGTGAAGCCTGATTCTCTGCTATGACATGAAGACTGATTCTCTGCTGACATGAAGCCAGATTGTCTGTTACGGGACCTCTCTCCTCTGCCTGGGTGCCGGGGCCTAAATATCTGAGAATGGACTGTTCCAGTGGTGGGTGACGGGAAGCCAGATTCTCTGCTATGGAACCTCTCTCCAATTGATTTTGGTTAATTTTTATTTATTTAATTTTTATTTTAATTCATTTCCCTATCCACATTTGTTTGCAGGGGATTTACCTACATGTTGCTGCCTTTTGCAGCCCTCTAGCCCTTTCCTGGGCTGTTTTACAGCCGTTTTAGTGCCGAAAAGTTCGGGTCCCCATTGACTTCAATGGGGTTCGGGTTCGGGACGAAGTTCGGATCGGGTTCGGATCCCGAACCCGAACATTTCCGGGATGTTCGGCCGAACTTCTCGAACCCGAACATCCAGGTGTTCGCTCAACTCTAGTCTCAAGGCTTAACTTAGGCAATTTAGTAAAGGTTCTCTCCTGAGAAATCTGTAACAGGCGTAGGAGCAATGCAGGATATGTCCTCCCCACCCTTGGCAAGGAATCCACACATGACCACTCCTCCCAACGGAGGAGGAACAGAGTGACTTACCATGTTCCTACCAAACTTTGCCATAAATTCCTTGCTGTTAGTGATAGTCAGGAAACAAACAGTGAAATACAATACATAACAATAAACAATTTGGAGCATTGCAGGTCTAGGGTACTACATGTAGTTGCCTGTTCATATTTAAGACTGTGCCCTCACTCTAACTGCCAAGCTTTATTTGCCTCATATAAGACCCTGCTTGTCTCTTTTAAGACCATTGTAACTGCTAAGCCTGTTGCCCTATAGTCCATTATTAAATATCCTTTGAAAGTTCTAACTGAATTCCTTTGGCCATCCTAGTGTGGAGAGGCACACATACCAACTAAGGGCTAAAATATAAAAAAATTGTTGTAAGGAATGACCCCGTTTCATGCCACAGCATGTTTTAAAAGAGGTTTGTTGGTGAGGTTTGTCCGTCCACAATCTGCCCGACTTTACATCTGTGACTTGCTTTCCAGATACATTCCCACATGTAATCTTTGATCCTCACATGACTCCTACTAATGTCGCGAACATAAAATTTTCAGTTCGCGAACGGCGAACGTGCAAACCAGGCGAACCGCAATAGACTTCAATAGGAAGGCGAATTTGAAAACCCACAGGGACTCTTTGTGGCCACAATAGTGATGGAAAAGTTGTTTCAAGGGGACTAACACCTGGACTGTGGCATGCCGGAGGGGGATCCATGGCAAAACTCCCATGGAAAATTACGTAGTTGACGCAGAGTGTGGTAAGTTGAAATCGCAATGCGATTTATAGAACTTGAATTAATCGCATTGCGATTTCAACTTTCTCAAATCCGACAGTACATTCTAGCATGGAGTCGTTCCCATGGTGATGGCGACGCTTCATGAGCACGGAAGTCAGCAGAAGTTCTGTTGAAATCGCAATGCGATTTATAGAACTTGAATTAATCGCATTGCGATTTCAACTTAGAGCTTCTGCCGACTTCCGTGCTCATGGATCGTCCCCATCACCATGGGAACGGCTCCATGCTAGAATGTACTGTCGGATTTGAGAAAGTTGAAATCGCAATGCGATTAATTCAAGTTCTATAAATCACATGCTAGAATGTACTGTCAGATTTGAGAAAGTTGTGATCACAATGCGATTAATGCAGACTATATTAATCTCATTGCGAATTCAACTTAGAGCTGCTGGGTTCCTAATGGTTGTATTGCTAGACTATAACGAAGATTGAGAATATAGTGCTATATTCGTTATATTCGTCAATTCTAGCAATACAACCATTAGGAACTTAGCTTGCATTCGCTAGCTTGAATTCGCAATGCGATTAATATAACCTGCATTATTCGCATTGCGATTACAACTTAGATCTGAGTTCCTAATGGTTGTATTGCTAGAATTGACAACGAATATAGCACTATATTCTCAGTCTTCATTATTTTCCATCAATATAACCATTAGGAACCCAGCTCTAAGTTGTAATCGCAATGCGAATAATATAACCTGTATTAATCGCATTGTGATTACAACTTTGTGACACTGCAGCTTCAGAATTAATCTAAGATGGATGCTGTCCTTGCTTTTTGATAGGAGGTGGGAGGGTCTGGGAGGGAGGGTATGCTGATTGGCTGGAATGTGTCTGCTGACTGTGAGGTACAGGGTCAAAGTTTGCTCAATGATGACGTATAGGAGGCGGACCGAACATCGCATATGCTCGCCCGCCACGGCGAACGCGAACATGCGATATTCGCCGGGAACTGTTCGCCGGCGAATAGTTCGAGACATCTCTAATGACCCCCTTCTTTGTTCTCCTCTCTTATGTTGATCCTACAATCATCTACAAGATCTCTCATGTGCATCCCCCCACTTGCATACTATACTCTGCCACTCACTACCCCACCACATCATACTCTAACCTAACACTCAAACCTTCAAAAGCAACTCTTCAGGAAATCCTACCACCTTCAATAGGCTTGCTGCCAAGGGGTGGACTGATATCTTATGGGGCCCTCGGACAATAGGAGATTACAGGGCCCCTTTGTCTCTGCCCACCCTCAAGCCACACCCACACACAGCCCCACCCTCATCACCTATACTTGGTACAGAATTTCTCTTCACTATGTTCCAAATAAATATTTACTAATTAAAAAAAAATATCCCGCCCTCCACCACAACACAAGCGTATCTCAGACTCAGTGTATCGCATAGCTCCACAGCAATACAACTCCCAGTAATGTGTGATGTGCAAGTACATTACAGATCACCTCAGCAATAAAATGCATTGAATAGTGCAGTGTGTGAGTATCGCAAGCTCTAAAGCAATACAAGTCACAGGAATGTGCAGTTTGTGAGTGTATTACAGATCACCTCAATCAATTCAATGCACAGGAATGTGCAGTTTGTGAGTGTATTACAGATCACTTCATCAATTCACTGCACAGGAATGTGCAGTGTGTGAGCATATCATAGCCAACCCACTGCTTTCCCATATGGAAGCATTGGGAGGCTATTGCGCATGCGTGACTTCATAGAGATGCTTTCAATCAATGAATTTCTATGAGCAGTGTTTAGCTTGAATGCCAGCGTTGCATGGACTAGGAACCACCTCTAGTGGCAGTCTGATGCCTTGACAGTAATGTAAATACTGCCTTTTTTTCTGAAAAAGCAGGGTTTACATTAAAAGGCTTGTAGAAACATGCTATAGACACCAGAACTACTACGTTTAGCTGTTGTGGTTCTGGTGACTATAGTGTCCCTTAATAAGGAGAATAAAAAGAATCAGCACAAAAGTATCAAATAAAATGGCTGTATCATTATTCTAAAAATTAAAAAAGCACAACTTCTGACACAAATATATAGTATTTTGCAGATTACTTTTTTTTTTTTTTTACAATGTGCAGATAGTACTGTATCCCTCTATCCATCCATACTTCTCTACCCCTTCTCAAACCACCCAGCACCCTTACTCACATAAAACAAGTAATATATATAATATAGCTTACAGTGAATTACTATAAATACTTACAGTTCTGAAGACTCCAGCTGGATCAGGATCAGTGCTCTGGGCAGTGGGCAGCTGGGCTCAGGGCTGGAAGTTGGCACCGCTCTGCAGTTCAGGAAGGAGACCTATAAGACGCACCTAGGTTTTAAGGGGGGACAATAAGAAAAAAAAAATTCATTGCACCTCAGGTCAGACCACCAATCAGACCCCCAATGTTAATCAGACCTCAGCTGACAGCCCCAATCAGACCCCCAATGTTAATAAGACCCCAACAAGACCTCAAATCAGACCTCAGCTCAGACCCCAATGTAAATGATCCCCAATCAGACCTCAGATGAGAGCCCCCTCTCAACACCCCCATATCAGCCCTCATGCCTCTCATTAGCCACCATTATCAGCCCTTATGCCTCTCATTAGCCCCCATTATACCGCTTTCAGCCCCCATTATGCGCCTCTCAGCCTCCCTATTATGCCTCTTAGGCCCCAGCAGCCTGGCCGTTATGCCCCCAGCTAAAATAAATAAAACACTTACCTCTCCTGCTCCTGGACTTCGTCGCTCCTCACCAGCACCGTGATCTTCTTCCTCCTGCTGTCGGCTGGCGCGCACAGTGTGACGTCACAGAGCGACTCACGCTGTGTGCAGACCTGCACAGCCAACAGCCGAGGACCAGAAAGCGGTGAGTACCGATCCTTCACCGCTTCCCGGTCCTACAGTACTAATCATTGTTTCCAAAATGGAAGCACTGATTAGTATTCACGGTGAATCCTTCACTATGCCAGCCATGCCGCTCGCAAAGTGAAGGATAGGATCTCGGACACACACAGAGCTGGCGGAGCAGAGGCAGCGGCCAGCGGGCCTGAAGGGCCCCCTAGTGGCCGCGGGCCCTTGGTCCATGCTCGAGTGTCCGAATGGTCAGTCCGCCGCTGATGCTGACACCACACAGCCCAATGAGCAACTTTTACCCTCACCTGTGTCTTTACCCTTTCCCTTGAAGATTGCAATTTCTCGTGGCAGGGTCCTCTCTCTCTCTGTGCAAGTTTGTTAGTAGTTTCATGTGGATTGTATTTGTGTTTTTATATTATGTATGTGTAACCCTTTTTAAGATGTACAAAGCCATGGACTTAATGGTGCTTTCAGATAAATAATAATAACATTCTCTGCTTCCTTATCTACATGGAACCAGTGAGTAACAGAATGGGTTTTGTTCTGACTCAATACCTAGGCTGAAATGTGAGGCTTATGAGACAATATGGCTATGGTTGTCTTTATTGATAACTTCATCTAATACTTACAACAGCAAACAAACTGAAATAGCAGCTATAAGACATAACAACTTAAAGGGTTTGTCTCATCTCACCATTACTAAGGTGAGATGAGACACATTCCTGACCACCTCCCACGCATAGCCATTAGAGCTACTGAAACAGCATAGTTCCAGCCAGGAGGCTGTCAGGACTGTGTCTCTTCTTATCTTAGTAACGGTGAGATGAGACAACCCCTTTAAATTACATACAACCATGACATATGGAACTTGACATTCCCCATCTGAAATGTTTACATTTTATAATAACAAACATTAAGAATAATGCTCCTGCGTGAAGTCTCGGTAGTAGATTTTGAGACTTGATACTGTAGTTGAAAAAGATGAAAACATGCAAAGATGTAACTGCAAAAAACAAACAGTTATAAGATTAGTCCAGGTCCTGTGGCTGAAGGTCCTATGGAATGTAATCCACAATAGTAGAGAACAGGGGGAGGCTGTGACTGCCAACACTTCTACCAACCCAGAGTATACTCCAAATGGTGTCATTTTACTGAACACCCACGGTGTGTTCTTTTGAATGCATTAGTGATCCATACACTCTCTTTTATTTGTAACAGGAGCCCTGTGCTGCAATAATCACTAGATCAGGAGCAGAGTTGTAACTAGAAAAGGCTGGGCCCTATAGCAAACCTTTCATCTAATTTGTTAATTGTAATTGAATGTAATAAAAGGAGAAGTAAGTTGTAATGTTTGTCACAGTAAATGACCACCAGCTCAGTTTTTGTGCATTTCAATGTATTTGCTTTAAATGTCTGCTTATTAACCACTTCAGCCCCGCTAGCTGAAACCCCCTTCATGACCAGGCCACTTTTTACGCTTCGGCACTACACTCCTTTCACCGTTTATCGCTCGGTCATGCAACTTACCACCCAAATGAATTTTACCTCCTTTTCTTCTCACTAATAGAGCTTTCATTTGGTGGTATTTTATTGCTGCTGACATTTTTACTTTTTTTGTTATTAATCGAAATGTAACGATTTTTTTGCAAAAAAATGACATTTTTCACTTTCAGCTGTAAAATTTTGCAAAAAAAACGACATCCATATATAAACTTTTCGCTAAATTTATAGTTTTACATGTCTTTGATAAAAAAAAATGTTTGGGCAAAAAAAAAATGGTTTGGGTAAAAGTTATAGCGTTTAAAAACTATGGTACAAAAATGTAAATTTCCGCTTTTTGAAGCAGCTCTGACTTTCTGAGCACCTGTCATGTTTCCTGAGGTTCTACAATGCCCAAACAGTAGAAAAAACCCACAAATGACCCCATTTCGGAAAGTAGACACCCTAAGGTATTCGCTGATGGGCATAGTGAGTTCATAGAACTTTTTATTTTTTGTCACAAGTTAGCGGAAAATGATGATGATTTTTTATTTTTATTTTTTTCTTACAAAGTCTCATATTCCACTAACTTGCGACAAAAAATAAAAAATTCTAGGAACTCGCCATGCCCCTCACGGAATACCTTGGGGTGTCTTCTTTCCAAAATGGGGTCACTTGTGGGGTAGTTATACTGCCCTGGCAATTTAGGGGCCCAAATGTGTGAGAAGAACTTTCCAATCGAAATGTGTAAAAAATGACTGGTGAAATCCGAAAGGTGCTCTTTGGAATATGTGCCCCTTTGCCCACCTTGGCTGCAAAAAAGTGTCACACATCTGGTATCGCCGTACTCAGGAGAAGTTGGGGAATGTGTTTTGGGGTGTCATTTTACATATACCCATGCTGGGTGAGAGAAATATCTTGGTCAAATGCCAACTTTGTATAAAAAAATGGGAAAAGTTGTCTTTTGCCAAGATATTTCTCTCACCCAGCATGGGTATATGTAAAATGACACCCCAAAACACATTCCCCAACTTCTCCTGAGTACGGCGATACCAGATGTGTGACACTTTTTTGATGCCAAGGTGGGCAAAGGGGCACATATTCCAAAGTGCACCTTTCAGATTTCACCGGTCATTTTTTACAGATTTTGATTGCAAAGTACTTCTCACACATATGGGCCCCTAAATTGCCAGGGCAGTATAACTACGCCACAAGTGACCCCATTTTGGAAAGAAGACACCCCAAGGTATTCCGTGAGGGGCATGGTGAGTTCCTAGAATTTTTTATTTTTTTGTCGTAAGTTAGTGGAATATGAGACTTTGTAAGGAAAAAAGAAAAAAAAAGAAAAATCATCATTTTCCGCTAACTTGTGACAAAAAATAAAAAATTCGAGGAACTCGCCGTGCCCCTCACGGAATACCTTGGGGTGTCTTCTTTCCAAAATGGGGTCACTTGTGGCGTAGTTATACTGCCCTGGCAATTTAGGGGCCCAAATGTGTAAGAAGTACCTTGCAATCAAAATGTGTAAAAAATGGCCTGCGAAATCCGAAAGGTGCACTTTGGAATATGTGCCCTTTTGCCCACCTTGGCTGCAAAAAAGTGTCACACATGTGGTATCGTCGTACTCAGGAGAAGTTGGGCAATGTGTTTTGGGGTGTCATTTTACATATACCCATGCTGGGTGAGAGAAATATCTTGGCAAAAGACAACTTTTCCCATTTTTTTATACAAAGTTGGCATTTGACCAAGATATTTTTCTCACCCAGCATGGGTATATGTAAAATGACACCCCAAAACACATTCCCCAACTTCTCCTGAGTACGGCACATGTGTGACACTTTTTTGCAGCCTAGATGCATAAAGGGGCCCAAATTCCTTTTAGGAGGGCATTTTTAGACATTTGGATCCCAGACTTCTTCTCACACTTTCGGGCCCCTAAAAAGCCAGGGCAGTATAAATACCCCACATGTGACCCCACTTTGGAAATAAGACACCCCAAGGTATTCAATGAGGGGCATGGCGAGTTCCTCAAATTTTTTATTTTTTTTGCATAAGTTAGCGGATATTGATTTTTTTTTGTTTTTTTCTCACAAAGTCTCACTTTCCGCTAACTTAGGACAAAAATTTCAATCTTTCATGGACTCAATATGCCCCTCACGGAATACCTTGGGGTGTCTTCTTTCCAAAATGGGGTCACATGTGGGGTATTTATACTGCCCTGGCTTTTTAGGGGCCCTAAAGCGTGAGAAGAAGTCTGGAATATAAATGTCTAAAAATTTTTACGCATTTGGATTCCGTGAGGGGTATGTGAGATTTTATTTTTTGACACAAGTTAGTGGAATATGAGACTTTGTAAGAAAAAACAAAAACAAAAACAAACAAAAAATTTCCGCTAACTTGTGCCAAAAAAAATGTCTGAATGGAGCCTTACAGGGGGGGTGATCAATGACAGGGGGGGTGATCAATGACAGGGGGGGTGATCAATGACAGGGGGGTGATCACCCATATAGACTCCCTGATCACCCCCCTGTCATTGATCACCCCCCTGTAAGGCTCCATTCAGACGTCCGTATAATTTTTACGGATCCATGGATCGGATCCGCAAAACACATGCGGACGTCTGAATGGAGCCTTACAGGGGGGTTATCAATGACAGGGGGTGATCAGGGTGATCACCCCCCTGTCACTGATCACCCCCCCTGTAAGGCTCCATTCAGACGTCCGCATGATTTTTACGGATCCATGGATACATGGATCGGAGCCACAAAACACATGCGGACGTCTGAATGGAGCCTTACAGGGGGGTTATCAATGACAGGGGGTGATCAGGGTGATCACCCCCCTGTCACTGATCACCCCCCCTGTAAGGCTCCATTCAGACGTCCGCATGATTTTTACGGATCCATGGATACATGGATCGGATCCACAAAACACATGCGGACGTCTGAATGGAGCCTTACAGGGGGGTTATCAATGACAGGGGGTGATCAGGGTGATCACCCCCCTGTCACTGATCACCCCCCCTGTAAGGCTCCATTCAGACGTCCGCATGATTTTTACGGATCCATGGATAGGATCCACAAAACACATGCGGACGTCTGAATGGAGCCTTACAGGGGGGTTATCAATGACAGGGGGTGATCAGGGTGATCACCCCCCTGTCACTGATCACCCCCCCTGTAAGGCTCCATTCAGACGTCCGCATGATTTTTACGGATCCATGGATACATGGATCGGATCCACAAAACACATGCGGACGTCTGAATGGAGCCTTACAGGGGGGTGATCAATGACAGGGGGGTGATCAGGGAGTGTATATGGGTGATCACCCGCCTGTCATTGATCACCCCCTGTAAGGCTCCATTCAGACGTCCGCATGTGTTTTGCGGATCCGATCCATGTATCCATGGATCCGTAAAAATCATGCGGACATCTGAATGGAGCCTTACAGGGGGGTGATCAATGACAGGGGGGTGATCAATGACAGGGGGTGATCAGGGAGTGTATATGGGTGATCACCCGCCTGTCATTGATCACCCCCCTGTAAGGCTCCATTCAGACGTCTGTATGCTTTTTGCGGATCCGATCCATGTATCCGTGGATCCGTAAAAATCATACGGACGTCTGAACGGAGCCTGACAGGGGGGTGATCAATGACAGGGCGGTGATCAATGACAGGGGGGTGATCAGGGAGTTTATATGGGGTGATCATGGGTGATCAGGGGTTTATAAGGGGTTAATAAGTGACGGGGGGGGTGTAGTGTAGTGTGGTGTTTGGTGCGACTGTACTGAGCTACCTGAGTCCTCTGGTGGTCGATCCTAACAAAAGGGACCACCAGAGGACCAGGTAGGAGGTATATTAGACGCTGTTATGAAAACAGCGTCTAATATACCTGTTAGGGGTTAAAAAATTCGGATCTCCAGCCTGCCAGCGAGCGATCGCCGCTGGCAGGCTGGAGATCCACTCGCTTACCTTCCGTTCTTGTGAGCGCGCGCGCCTGTGTGCGCGCGTTCACAGGAAATCTCGGCTCTCGCGGGAGGACGCGTATATGCGTCCACCCAGAAGAGCAGGACCGCCGGCAGGACGCAATCCTGCGTACGGCGGTCCTGAGGTGGTTAACAGTGCTGATCGCGAATATTCTAATCGCAAATTTTGATTGCGAATATTGGCAATTCAAAAATATGCAAAGATGTAGAATATTGTGCTATATATTCGTAATCATAAATATTCTAGAACCTCAGTTCCTGCTTGTGGGCCAATGAGAAGGCTGCAATATCTTTGTCAGAGCTTAGTAACATCCCTATCAACCAATAGGAAAGTTGCCTACCCCTTACTATATAAGAACCTCCCCAGCAGCCATTTTCTGCTGATTTTTGCAGTTGTGAGAGAGAGCAGTGTCATTACTGAGCTCTGTGCTTTGCTGTGTCATTTACATTGCTGAATCAATTACATTAGATAGTTAGATTAGATAGTTAGTTAGCTTATATATATAATACAGATAGTTAGTGGGAGATAGTCAGTGTAGGTTATATCCTGATATAGTGTAGATGATTCCAGTGCAGGGTGTTAGGTAGTGTGATAGGAATTACTGTTTCTCTGCCGTCCATACATACAAGCTACAGACATAGGGCCAGATTTATCACGACTCTGACAGCTCACTCCACTTTAACATATGGCTAAAGTCAGTTTTAGCCAAGTCAGATTTATGATCGGCCCTTTAAGACTGTAATAAATGTGGTTTGACGGTAGCAGTTTATCCGTCAGTAAGCAGCTTTAAAAAAGTCGCACATCTTTATGAAAAAGTCGCACATTTTTATGAAAAAGTCGCATGTTCTATTAAAAAGTCTCATAAGATAAGCATGGTCCTCACTGGAGTGAAATTGCGACTTTTTTGCGACTTTTTAAATAGTCCCAATAGTAAATCTGTCTAGAAATTAATTTACATAAGAAAACGCACCCACTTTCAGAAAACTGGCGAGCATAGTGCAGAGCAGAAAAAAGTTGCAAATTTTTGCTCAGTTTAAGCGATTGCGCAAAAATTTGCGAATTTTTCACTCCATTATTCTGACTTGAGCTAATGATAAATCCGGCCCATAGTGCTGTGATGTCACAACAATACTTGTGCACCAATCAGTAATATCTACTCAGACCTGATAGAATGTGAAGTTGCATGTATTGCGCCAAAACTATGCGCATCATTAGTGCCAATTTCTGCAATCGTGAATAAATTGGAGCAGAGTGCTGTAATGTAAAATTACTTACAGTGATCAGGAGTCATGAAAGTTGCTGCCAACCATTTTCTCCAGTCTCAGGAAACTTCTAGCAGCTTGAAAAATGTAACAAAAGTGAGCGACGCCTGTATTTCGTGTGCAATATGCGCATATTACATTGCCGATTTTAACAATCAAGAACATAATGACTGTAGATCACGAATTTGCAAATTTATGGTGAATATTAGGCCAAAAAAAATCACAAAATATCACAAATTAGAATATTGCCTATGCTTCTCCATCACTATTTGCAATTTTTTTTTTCTATAAACACTTTTTTCGCTAATCTTTAGATATCAACAGAAGTTGTTGAAAATATCAGGACAGTAGTGTCATTGACCAAAGAAGATGTTTTTTATGAAAAATATAATGCCAGCTTAACAGGATCATACAGGTAAGTCATACAATGTGTGTTGACTTTACTGTGCCGCCATTGAATACTATCATTATATAGCAGTCATACAAAATCCTTTCTGATGTACTTGTTTGTTGGTTTGACTTCTGATTATCTGACACAACTACTCCTCTGGATTCATTGCCTATCATTTTGACACTTGTCATCCTTCTTGGTTATTAGAATCAGCTCTGACCCTGACTATGTTTGGATTTGCTTCAAGCTCTGAGATTTATCTCTCATTACCAACGCCTTGCTTGTCTGTTTCTTCTTATACCTATTTGCATCAACCTGGGAATTTTCAGGAGCCACATCATATCCTCCTTGTGGTGGGAAAAGATGAATTTGTGAGGTCTCTTGCACTCTGTTAACCAGAATTGTCAGCGTAAATCCTGACTTTGGAAGTGCAGTTGTTGAACAGGTTATTTTGTATAGTAACACAACAGAAGAACTACTACAGATCAGAAAGGAGTTAATCAAATGCAAGACCTTGAACCAAAAACTTGCATTTCCAAGAAGGCCACCACAGTCTCAGCTCAACTTGCTAGACCATATTTCTGGGAATTGTAGGGAATCTGTAATGCTCCATGAAAGCTATAAATTCTACTTTAAATTTCTGCTGTGTTCATCTGGAACTGATGATCATACGTGGCTGGTCATGTTAATAGCCTACCTCCTGATAAACCTATGCTGATTTGCACCACTCCGAATTGTAAAAGTAAATACAGAGAGCTTGGATTTGGTTTGTATTGTGGATAATCTGGTTATTCACGTCCTGTCTAAGCACCAGTCCAGCTACAGGAAAACACAAACACTTAGGTATTACCTTTTCTTTCTGATAACATACTGCTACCTGTACAACTGTTTTAAAGAGAACATTCTTTGTGGGCTAAGGCATTTATTGACTGCAAAGAACAGCTAATTTCATCTATGCCAAAATTGTATAATTGATAAAGATACCTTTGCTTAGACTGTCTAAGGCTATTAATGTCACTACAGTGGGCAGTACCCTTCTTCCTCAGGATGTGGTTCATTTTGTTGCCCCAGAAGTTTCTAATTTGCTGGGTTATTTACATTTTGAGTCCTTGTGTTTCTTTGCTCTGGAATAATTGTCTGAGACTTGATGTCATGAGTGCTTTGGTTACTGTAATTCTCTAAACTGATTGGCACTCGGATGACATTTCTAAGTAGAACCTTGAGTGTCATGCTGCTTGTCTCTCCTTGCCTTTGAAATCTGTTGCAACATCTATTGTTGAGGTGACAAATCATTTCTGATGTATTTTCTGGAACAATGATAAAAGCTACCTGACAGAAGTTATCATTGACTTATTGATTTTATTGTGGACTCTTGTTTACCTAAGTGCAGAATATGAAATCATTCCGGTCGTCCAGAGAGACAGTTATGATAGTAACCGAGCATGCACAACCTGCTCAAATGGGTCTTGTTCCTCTCTGCAAATATAAATTAATAACCATAAGCCAAATAAGGACTCAGAGCACAACAGGTGAACCTACAAATCCCAGCACACCACCGTTAGCATAAGTTAAAAAAGGTCTATACATTGGTAGTAATGGTCAGCAGTGCCCAATGTCAATGTGCAGGATCAGGATCATAAAAATAAAACAGCCTGCTGTGCTTATTCAGAATACTGACAAGATGAACAGCTTGTATAAAACATGTAGTAAAATAGTAGGAATCATCTCAGGATGGAGCTCACAAGTGTTCAACTTGTTTTGCCTCCCAAGACTTCTTCAGGGGTTTCTTTTCTGAGCTCCAGGCCACATTTTTAACTACAAAAGTGCCAAAATTTCTCCGTAAAAAGTCACTTCACTTACAAACATCACTTAAGAACATCATAAGAATGTATTCACACTTAGTGATGTCCTGAACTATTCACCGGCGAACAGTTCCCGGCAAACATAGCTTGTTCGCGTTCGCCGCGGCGGACGAACATATGCGATGTTCTGTCCACCCCCTATACACCATCATTGAGTAAACTTTGATCCTGTACCTCACAGTCAGCAGACACATTCCAGCCAATCAGTAGCAGACCCTCCCTCCCAGACCCTCCCACACCCTGGACAGCATCCATTTTAGATTCATTCGGAAGCTGCATTCTCAGTGAGAGGAGGGACAGTGCTGCTGCTGCTGCTGATTCAATAAGGAAAGCATTAGCTAGGGCAGTGTTCTGTGTCCACAGACTCATCTGCTGTAAGGACAGCGTCCTGACAGCACCCCAAAAAGAGCTTTTCAGGGCTGGTACATCAGTCTGCTTTTTATATATATATATATATATATATATATATATATATATACAGTATATTGCAGTTGCCTGGCTGCCCGTGTGTGAGAGGCTGCAGGCTCAGTCACAGACAGCACTGTGTGCACACCATTCATACAGGGTGTGACAGAAAATACCTCACAGATAAAAAAATATTATATTTAATATTTTTCAGTGATATAATCACATTTGCAAGCCCGTGTGTGTCAGGCCCACACAGACTGTACTGTGCCCACTGCCCACTGCATGCATAGTACCACTTATCTAAAAAAAATGACAGGCAGAGGCAGGCCTCCCCGCAGGGGCCGTCGTGTTCGTGGTGCTGTGATTTCCACTGGCCCTGGAATAATGCCCAGTGTTCAGAGGCCACGAACCCTGAACCCCAAAAATTCAGAGAAAATAGTTGACTGGCTTACACAGGACACCCAATCTTCAACAGCTTCCGCTAAGAACCTTGACGCACCATCCTCCTCCAGCTCAGCTTTGGTCACCTGCTCTCAAGTTACCACTCTCTCGCCCGCTGCCACCACCACCACTACAACCACAGACACCACAGCCGCTTCACTTGATCCCTCAGAGGAGTTAATTACACATCAGTTGGATGAAATTAGTGATGCGCAACTATTATTGCCAGAGGATGTAGATAACAGGGATATGTCTCAGTCAGGCAGCATTACACACATGGACGTACGGTTTGATGATGATGATGATGTTGTACCCGCTGCTGCTTCCTTTGCTGAGGTGTCAGATACAAGTGAAGTGGTTGATGATGAGGATGTGTCCGTGGATGCCACGTGGGTGCCTGCTCGAAGAGAAGAAGAAGAGGGGGAAAGTTCAGAAGGGGAGACAGAGAGAAGGAAGAGACGAGTTGGAAGCAGGGGAAGGTCGTCGCAAGGAGCTAGTGGCAGAGTCAGACAGCATGTATCAGCAACCGGGGTCAGACAGACAGCACGCCAATCAATGCATTCTGTTGCCACCACAAGAATGCCGTCATTGCAAAGCTCAGCAGTGTGGCATTTTTTGTGTGTGTCTGACTCTGATAACAGCGATGCCATTTGCAACTTGTGCCAGAAGAAACTAAGTCGTGGGAAGTCCAACACCCACCTCGGTACAACTGCTTTGTGAAGGCACATGATCTCACATCACAAACGCCAATGGGATCAACACATGAGTACAAGCAGCACACAAACTCAAAGCCACCATCCTCCTTCTGGTCCAGCATCTTCAGCCACGTCAACCACTGCTGTCCTCATTGCCCCCTCTCAACCACCCGCCACTCTGCCTCTCACCTTCAGCAGTTCCATCTCATCTGCCCACAGTCAGGTGTCTGTAAAGGAAATGTTTGAGCGTAAGAAGACAATGTCACAGAGTCACCCCCTTGCCCGGCATCTGACCGCTGGCTTGACGGAACCCTTAGCCCGCCAGCTTTTACCATACCAGCTGGTGGAGTCTGAGGCCCTCACAAAATTTGTCGCTATTGGGACACCACAGTCGAAGGTAGCCGGACAAATTTTTTTCAACTCTACTCAGTGATTGAAAAGGAAGTCATGGCATCTCTGGCATACAGTGTTGGGGCAAGGGTCCATCTGACCACTGATACCTGGTCTGCAAAGCACGGTCAGGGCAGGTATATCACCTATACTGCGCATTGGGTCAACCTGCTGACGGCTGCCAAGCATGGAATGTGTGGCTCTGCAGCGGAGTTGGTGACACCGCCACGACTTGCAGGCAGGCCTACTGCCACCTCCTCTACTCCTCTTACTCCATCCTCTTCCATAACCTCCTTGGCTGAGTGCTCTTCTGCTGCGGCGTCTGGCTGCACATCAACTGAATCCCCCCCAGCTCCCCAGGCGCTATTCCACATCCCGGATACGACAGTGTCACGCTGTCTTGGGGTTGACTTGCCTGAAAGCAAAGAGCCACACCGGACCAGCACTCCTGTCCGCCCTGAACGCACAGGTGGATCAGTGGCTGACCCCGCACCAACTGGAGATCGGCAAAGTGGTGTGTGACAATGGAAGAAATTTGTTGGCGGCATTGAATTTGGGCAGGTTGTCACATGTGCCGTGCATGGCACATGTGTTGAATCTCATCGTACAACGCTTTGTGTCTAAGTACCCAGGCTTACAGAACGTCCTCAAGCAGGCCAGGAAGGTGTGTGGCCATTTCAGGCGTTCCTACACGGCCATGGCGCACTTTGCAGACATTCAGCGCCGAAACAACATGCCAGTGAGGCGCTTGATTTGCGACAGCCCGACACATTTGAATTCAACACTCCTAATGTTCGACCGCCTGCTCCAACAAGAAAAAAATCGTCAACGACTATTTGTACGACTGGGGTGCTAGGACAGCCTCTGCGGAGCTGGGAATTTTTTTGCCACGTTACTGGACGCTCACGCGCAATGCCTGTAGGCTCATGCGTCCTTTTGAGGAGGTGAAAAACCTAGTCAGTCGCACCGAAGGTACCATCAGCGACCTCATCCCATTTGTTTTCTTCCTGGAGCGTGCCCTGCAAAGAGTGCTGGATCAGGCTGTAAATGAGCGTGAAGAGGAAGAGGAAGAGTTGTGGTCACCATCACCACCAGAAACAGCCTTGTCATCATCGCTTGCCGGACCTGCGGCAACGCTGCAAGTGGAGTATGAGGAAGAGGAGTCAGAGTTGGAATGTGGCTTTGAGGAGGAGGAAGACCAACCACAGCAGGCATCCCAGGGTGCTCGTTGTTGTCACCTAACTGGGACCCGTGGTGTTGTACGTGGCTGGGGGGAAGAACAGACCGTCAATGACATCAGTGAGGAGGAGAAACGGGAAATGAGTAGCTCGGCATCCAACCTTGTGCAAATGGGGTCTTTCATGCTGTCATGTCTGTTGAAGGACCCTCGTATAAAAAGGATGAAGGAGAACGACCTGTACTGGGTGGCCACGCCACTAGACCTCCGGTATAAGCAGAAAGTGGTGGAAATGTTACAAAATTACCGAAAGTCAGAAAGAATGCAGCAGTTCAAAACCAAACTAAAAAATATGTTTAACACAGCTTATAAGGGGGATGTCACAGCACAATGGGAATCTAACAGGGGAAGAGGTGAAAGTAATCCTCCTCCTACCACGACCACGTCGGGAAGGACAGGACGCTTTACAGATGTGTTGTTGATGGAGGACATGCAGAGCTTTTTCAGTCCTACACATCGCCACAGCCCTTCGGGATCCAGCCTTAGAGAACGACTCGACCGACAGGTAGCAGACTACCTCGCCTTAACTGCAGATATCGACACTCTGAGGAGCGATGAACCCCTTGACTACTGGGTGTGCAGGCTTGACCTGTGGCCTGAACTATCCCAGTTTGCGATAGAACTTCTGGCCTGCCCCGCTTCAAGTGTCCTGTCAGAAAGGACCTTCAGTGCAGCAGGAGGCATTGTCACTGACAAAAGAAGTTGCCTCGGTCAACAAAATGTTGATTACCTCACCTTCATTAACCGCTTTAAGTCCGCCCATAGGATATAAACGTCCTATGGGTGGACCTCTATTTCTGAAAGCACGTTTTAAAACGTCCTTTCAGAAATAGCAGCTGCACGCTAATCGTGCAGCTGCTGATCGGGTTGCCCGCTGTCAGTGACAGCAGGGCAACCCGGAGATAAGGCAGGGACAGTGCCCAGGTGTCCCTGCCTTCTAGATCGCTGCAGACACAGCGCTCACCGAGCGCTGTGTCTGCAGAGCAGGAAGCGCTGTGCGCTTCCTGTTCCGGCCCGGCGGTCATGTGACCGCCAGGACCGGAGCGTGCAGGAGCTGTGTGAGGTCTCTCAGAGACCTCGATCAGCCCTGCTATGAGGCTGTACAGCGCCGAATCACGCTGTACAGCCTCTCTGGGGGGTGCATTTCCACTGTAACTGGGGCTACTATGTCAGCCCCAGTTACAGGAGAAATCAACAGTGAAAAAAAAAAAGAAAAAGTGAAGCAAATGTCCCCCAGAGGTCTTGTATGACCTTATGGGGGACGAAAAGTGTAAAAAAAAAATTAAAAAAAATAAAGGGTTGAAAAAAATAAAATAAAAAAAAGTTTCACATGTAAAAAAAAAAGGTCCCCAAGTAAGGAATAAAAAAAAATTAAAAATAGAAAAAATAAAATAAAATAGACATATTTGGTATTGCCACGTCCGTAAAAACCAGCTCTATAAAAATATCACATGAGCTAACCCCTCGGGTGAACACCGTAAAAAAAAAAAAAAAACTGTCAAAACAAGCAATTTTTGTCACCTTGCAGCACAAAAGGTGCAACACCAAGTGATCAAAAATGCGTATGTCCCACAAAATAGTACCAATAAAACCGTCACCTCATCCCGCAAAAAATGAGCCCCTACATAAGAAAATCTCTCAAAAAATAAAAAAACTATAGCGCTTAGAACATGGAGACACTAAAACATCTTTTGTTTGGTTTCAAAAATGCTATTATTGTGTTAAAGTGAAACAAATAAAAAAATGTATACATATTAGGTATTGCCGCGTCCGTAAAAACCAGCTCTATAAAAATATCACATGAGTTAACCCCTCAGATGAACACCGTAAAAAATAAAAAATAAAAACTGTGTCAAAACAAGCAATTTTTGTCACCTTTCATCACAAAAGGTGCAACACCAAGTGATCAAAAACGCGTATGTCCCACAAAATGGTACCAATAAAACCGTCACCTCATCCCGCAAAAAATGAGCCCCTACATAAGAAAATCTCAAAAAATAAAAAAACTATAGCTATCAGAACATGGACACATTAAAACATAATTTTTTTGTTTCAAAAATGCTATTATTGTGTAAAACTTTAATAAATGAGAAAAAGTATACATATTAGGTATCGCCATGTCCGTAACAATCTGCTCTATAAAAATGTCACTTGACTGAACCCCTCAGGTGAACGCTGTCAAAATAAATAAATAGAAACTGTGCTAAAACAACCAATTTTTTGGTCACCTTGCCCCATAAAGTGTTATAATGAATGATCAAAAAATCATATGTACCCAAAAATAGTACTAATAAAACTGGCACCTTATCCCCTAATTTCCAAAATGGGGTCACTTCTTGGGAGTTTCTACTGTAAGGGTGCATCAGGGGGCTTCAAATGGGACATGGCATCTAAAAACCATGTGGAGTTCCTTTTCTTCTGCGCCCTGCCGTGTGCCCATACAGCAGTTTACGACCACATGTGGGGTGTTTCTGTAAACCGCAGAATCTGGGTAATAAATATTGAGTTTTGTTTGGCTGTTAACCATCGATGTGTTAAAGAAAAAATTGGATTAAAATGGAAAATCTGCCCAAAAAGTGAAATTTAAAAATTTGATCTCCATTTTCCTTTAATTCTTGTGGAACGCATAAAGGGTTAACAAAGTTTGTAAAATCAGTTTTAAGTAACTTGAGGGTGTAGTTTCTACAATGGGGTCATTTATGGGGGTATCCACTATGTAGGCCCCACAAAGTGACTTCAGACCTGAACTGGTCCTTATAAAGTGGGTTTTGGCAATTTTCTTAAAAATTTGAAGAATTTCTTCTAAACTTCTAAGCCTTCTAACGTCCTAAAAAAATAAAATGACATTTCCAAAATGATGCCAACATAAAGTAGACATATGGGGAATGTTAAATAATAAATATTTTATGAGGTATCACTTTCTGTTTTAAAAGCAGAGAAATTGAAATTTAGAAAATTGCGAATTTTTAAAATTTTTGGGTAAATTTGGGATGTTTTCATAAATAAAGGTGAAATATTTTGACTCAAATTTATGACGATCATGAAGTACAATGTGTCACGAGAAAACAATCTCTGAATGACTTGGATAAATAAAGGCGTTCCAAAGTTATTACCACATAAAGTGAGATATGTCAGTTTTGCAAAATTAGGCCTGGTCAGGAAGGGGGCAAATGGCCCAGATGGGAAGTGGTTAAGATGAATGATGCATGGATCCCGAAGGGATTGACAGTGGGGGATACGTTTGACTAACAAAATGCCTGATGACATGCCTTGGCCTCAAAATGGTCCCCACGCTGCTGTATTTAATGTCTGCATACCGGATGACTTTTGTGAATTCTCCGCCACCAACTAGGGTTCAAGCCGCAAAGTTTTAGTCACCTTTCTGCCTGGAAAACATCAATTTTTGCAGTGGCTGCAACAATACCTCATTTTTCAGGCATGTTTACATGCCTAATTTTTCTGGCCTCTAGTGCTGCACTGTGGCTGCAAAAAAAAAAAAGGCACATACATGTGTTAATTCCCCTTCGTGATCGGTACCTTGTTGTGGTGAAGGGGCTTGCGTATCACTATGAAGCGATCATCACCTCTATGAGTGTGTTGGCAATGTTGCCACACCCCAGATAAGGCCGTTGCTTCATTATGATCAGACTAAAAGCGATCGGCTGGATAATTTTTCATAGAAAAAACATTATTTTTATTTTTAAATTTTTTAAATTTTTAAGTTGTATGGGTTTTTAATACATAAAATAAAAAAAAATCATAATAAAGTCTCTTAATAGTATACTAGAAATAATGCAGACAATTTAAAAAATCCCCATCAATTCCAATACAAAGCAAGTACAAAGTTCAGAACAAAACTATTTCAGGATGTTGTTAATTCAACAATAATTAATCAATTCGACACAGGGGACATAACAGGGATTAAACTGATAGGAATAGTACTAGTTAAGACACCACTCATATAGGGTGTCACAGCACATTGTTCCGTGCACGCGCAGTGCCTCAACTTGGGAGTAAGAGGACCGACCAAGCTGCTTTTTCCATCTCCCGCTTTCTAACTCACGGGAATTCCATCTTGCATACTGTATGCTAGAGCATCTGTACGAACAGCATAAAGTGGTTAATGATTTCATCATACATCCGACCACGACAGCATAGATCATGTGTTGTTTTGAGGTCACGCAGGACAGAAAAATAAGAATATACCTTCCAGGATGACACTTCTCACGATCCCCTTGTCACTGCATGGGAAAAGGGGCAATCCCCACAGCAAAATTCTATTAATTATTCCCAGCAGACGTACAGTACTTGCTTCAACCTTGTATTTTTATTCCAGAAAAAATGTCCATCAACAGGATGCATTTCCACTCATGTAGCCTCTCTCAACGGTATAGTTGATAAAGGCTACATGAGCCGAAACGCGTCCTGTTGATGGATATTTTTTCTGGAATAAAAATACAAGGTTGAAGCAAGTATGTCTGCTGGGAATAATTAATTGGACTTCTCTCATTGAGACACGATAACCAGAATATCTCTTTATCATTAGGGAGATGAAAAAAATGGTCATGATTAGAGTTGAGCGGACACCTGGATGCTCGGGTTCGGCTGAACTTCACAAAAAAGTTTGAGTTCGGGACCCGAACTTGACCTGAACTTGAACCCGAACCCTATTGAAGTCAATGGGCACCAGAACTATGGAGCACTAAAATGGCGCTAAAAAGGTAATGGAAGGGGCTAGAGGGCTGCAAATGGCAGCAAAATGTGGTTAAGAGCATGGCAAGTGCTCTGCAAACAAATGTGGATAGGGAAATTACTTAAAATAACATAAAATACATACAAATAAAAATAAAATAAATCTTGATCTAGGAGGACGAGGTCCATATGGAGTAGGAGGTTGAGGAGGCGGTGGATATGGCGGTGTAGGTGGAAGCGGTGGTGGAGGAGGAGGTAGCCAATTTTATTTTGTTTTTGGGTTAAATTAGGGTACACCCCAAAACATTGGGAAATATAACCTGTGATAACCCCCTCCAGCTGTGCTAAACAGACGTTCAGACAATACAATGGCTGCACGGCAGGCCAGCACCTACAAGGCATAAAGGCCAAGCTCAGGCCATGTGCCCAATTTGGAGACCCAGAAGTTGAAGGGGGCAGACCCATCAGTCAGTATGTGTAGGCATGTGCACACATACTGCTCCACCATGTCGCACCTCCCCATGATGTCCACGATCCAATTGGATATCTGCTCTATCAACTTTCGATTGTTCTTTTCTGCACCTATCATGTTGATCACAGGTTAGCAGCGAATCAGGGTTCCACGACGGAGAGGGAGCGTGAGAAAGGGATACCACATCCAAGGGAGATCAATGTATGAAATTAAATGTGAACGAGCGGAAATGTGGGACAAATTATTGAAGCCGAAGCTTCCAAGTAAAGGAGGGGGTGCGCGGCAATTACCCACTCCCGACTCGGAGGTAGTGATAATAAATAACAATACAGGACTCTTAAGATGTCCTGTTATTGGAATGAGTAATAAAAAATTATAGGAAATGTCACTGGGGTATTTTGGATTTGGAAACGTTAGACAGGAGAGGCCCTGCTGCCGCTTTGTTGACTCTAGATAACTTCTGCCTGATCGCATGTCCCCTTGACGTCCACAATCCATTTGGATGTCTTCTCTCTCAACTTTCGATGTTCTTTTCTGCACCTACCATGTTGATCACGGTTAACAGCGAATCAGGGTTCCACACCGAAGAGGGAGCGTGAGAAAGAGATACCACATCCAAGGGAGGTCATTGTATAAAATTAAATGTGATCGAGCTGAAATGTGGGACAAGTTGTTAAAGTTGAAACATCTAATGAAAGGAGGGGTGTGCGTCAATTAAAGATGAATTTTTGAAATTTTATTCCCTGTCATCTAAGCAGAGTAGGGGTTTTTCATCGCCAAAAATGGGTTAATATCACCCACCAATGGAACAGACAATTTTTAAATATTTCGGTCCCTCTCACCTATGCAGAGCAGGGGTTTATTCACAGCAAAAAAATTGTTAAATGTCACTCAAGAATGTAACAGACAAATTAGTGAAATGTATTTCCTTGTTCACTAGGTATAGCAGGGGTATATCACAGCCAAAAATTGGTGAATTTCACCCGAAAATGTAACAGACAAGTTAGTGAAATGACATACAAAATAAAATATGTACAAAAATAAATAAAAAATCCTGATGTATGAGGTGAAGGTCCAATATGTAGTAGGAGATTGAGGAGGTGGTGGACGTAGTGGTGTAGGCGGAAGCGGAGGTGAAGGAGGATGAGGTAGCCAACACTGTTCTTTTTTATTTTTTTTAGGGTACACCCCAAAAGAGTAGGAAATATAAAAAATACAACAATGAGCAATTGTGCTGTAGTATAACAATGGTTGAGTAAGGCTGATATATACATGTCTATTGTGCACAAAGTAGTGGGATCCATGCCTGGTTCATTTTAATGAACGTGAGCTTGTCCACATTGGCTGTGGACAGGCGGCTGCGCTTGTCTGTGATAACGACCCTTGCCGTGCTAAACACACGTTCAGACAATATACTGGCTCCAGGGGCAGACCAGCACCTCCAAGGCGTAAAAGACAAGTTCAGGCCATGTGCCCAATTTGGAGATCCAGAAGTTAAAGGGGCAGACCCATCATTCAGTACGTGTATGCGTGTGCACACCTACTGCTCCACCATGTTGCTGAAAGACGTTCCATATCAGCTGGTGGTGCTGGTTGTTGTGGCATGCTGAAAAAGCTTTTCCACATTTCGGCCATGCTAACGATCACACTCCAGTGACGGAATTAAGGACGGTACATAATCCTTGTAATGGGGATCCAGCAGTGTAGCCACCCAGTAATCAGCACAAGTTAGAATGTGTGCCAGGCTGCCCAGAGGCAACGACAAGCTGTCCTCTGTGGGAGATGTATCGTCTGTGTCATCTGTATCCCCCCAGCCAATCACTAGTGATGGCCATGAGCTAGTCTGGGTGCCTCCCTGCTGTGAACACGGTTCCTCCTCCTCATCCTCCACCTCTGTGCCCTGGCTGGACAATTGTGTACCTGGCATTTGTGGGTGCAGGAACTCACCCTCGGAGCCACTTGTGAATGACTGGCCTGAAACCCTTGTAAATTATCCCTCTTCCTCCGCCTCCTGTGCGACATCCTCTTCCATCATCACCCGAAGCGTTTTTTCAAGGAGACATAGAAGTGGGATAGTAACGCTGAGAACGGCTTCATCAGAACTGGCCATGTTGGTGGAGTACTCAAAACAGAGCAACAAGGCACACAGGTCTTGCATGGAGGCCCACTCATTGGTGGTGTTCTGCAGAGCGACTAAACCGTGAATGCTGCAGCTGAAACTCTATCGCCTGCTGCTGCTCGCACAGTTTGGCCAGCATGTACACGTCGCATATGAGGTGGTGAGCGGGAAGGCTGAAAATGCGCTGCAGTGCTGACAGGCGAGCAGCAGGAGTGTGAGAACGCCACACTTTCTGCAGCAGCTCGGACATATCGGGGTGGCAGGTGCCACTGTCACCCCAGAGGTGGATGAAGAGGCTGAGACTGCAGCAGAAGAGGAAGCAGGAGGAGCGAGAGACCTTTCTTGGTTTTTGAGGTGTCTACTCCTCTGCAGTTCGTGCTTTTCACTTAGATGCCTGGTCATGCAGGTTGTGCTCAGGTTGAGAATGTTTATGCCACTCGTGTCTTGTCGTCAGCACATTGTCTGAAGAACTGCCACGCCAGGGAACACCTTGGAGCTGAATTTGGTGTGCTCAGTCCCTTGCTGCGGTGGGCAGTAGCAGACTTACTGTCTAGGGGACAGCCGCACCGCTTTTGCACCCTGCTCCCTCTTTTGCTGTGATGGTAGCTCTGTGCGACCACCACCTCTTCCTCAGAACTACACAGTTCACTCGCATGACCTTGATTCCATGTGGAGGGCTATGTGGATGGCCCTGGGAAACCCTGCTATCAGAGTCATCAAAAATCAGAAGAGACTGCTGCATGACTTGGGGCTCAGACTGCTTGGCTGATTTGCAAGAGGGTGAGGTGAAGGATTTATGGACATGGGCTGCAGGTGCCAACTCTGATATTTCAGCAGGAGACTGGGTGGGAGACAATGTAATGGAACTAGAGGGACTGTCAGCCACCCAATCTACTATCGCCTGTACTTGTTCTGGCCTCACCATTCGTAGAGCCGCTTAGGCCTAACCAAATAACGCTGAAGGTTTTGTCGCCTATTCGCACCTGAGGAACGTGTTTCACTTGTGCGTGTAGCTGGCACAAATCGACCATGTCCTCTCCCTGCAACAGGAGCTCCACCACCAGCATCACGACCAGGGCAAAGGTATTTTGCACAAAATGGGTGTTTTTTTTATAACAGAATATAACAGCAGTATCTAGCGCATGTATTTCACACTGGCAGATACAGTAAAGGCCCCAGATGTAGGGTATTGCCAAAAATGTGTGTATTTTGTTAAACACAAAATATTATTGCAGTATTTCAAGCTTGTACCTCACACTAACAAATGCAGCATAGGCCCCAGATGTAGGTTATTGCCAAAAATGGGTGTTATTCTTAAACCCAGAATATTATGGCAGTATTTCAAGCTTTTTTTTCAAAATGACAGATGCAGCAAACGCCCCAGATGTAGGGTATTGCCAAAAATGTGTGTTTTTTTTTAAACACAGAATATCATTGCAGTATTTCAAGCTTGTATTTCACACTGACAAATGCTGAAAAGACCCCTGATGTAGGGTATTGCCAAAAATTGGTGTTTTTTTTTTTTAAACCCAGAATATAATTGCAGTATTTCAAGCTTGGATTTGACTGTCACAAATGCACATATGCTGTGCTGGTGCACTGAACTTGCATAAAATGGCCACCAATGCCCACCTAACTAACAGACGGATAAAAGTTATTTTTCTGTGTCACTGGGCTTAGGGCAGGGTAAACATATTGTGCACTGCACCCACAAAACAAAATCTAGGTAGATCGCTGAGTTAACAAGCACTCTTTCCTATTATCTCCCTCACAGCAGCAGCATCCTATCCCTACACTAATCAGAGCAGAGTGACATGGAGCGCTATGTGACTCCAGCTTATATAGAGGCTGGGTCACATGCTGCACTGGCCAATCACAGCCATGCTATTAGTAGGCATGGCTGTGATGGCTTCTAAGGGCACACAGGTTAAACGCTTGCTGATTGGCAGCTCTGCAGCCTTTCATAAAGCGCCATTATCTCGCCGAACACCGAGCCCAAACTTTTACTGAAAAGTTCGGGATCGAGTCCAGGGTCCAAAAATCCTAAAATTCGGTACGAACCCGAACTTTACATTTTGGGTTCACTCAAATCTAGTCATGATGTGTATTATATGTCAGGCAACACTGCTCTCGTTTGCGTTGAGTATTATATGTCTAGGAAGAATATAAGCCTTCTGGAAGGAAAGCTAGCTTGCATGTCTTGTTGAGCAAAGTGTAATCCAGGGTATGAGATTCTAGTTCTCTTTTGCTTTTAGATGGATAATTGGCTTGCATGCCTCATTTTCAGTAGAATATTACCTTTTTTGTTTTTCATTTTGTGTCATAGGTTTTCCACGCATGATAGAAAGCTATAAAAACTTGAAAGAGTTATTGTTATTTTATTTCATATTTTTTCATGTAGTAAGGGAATCTACTAAAGTGTTTTGTATGTCAGTAATGGGCTGTTACTTTGTCCTCATCGAGGTAGCACAGCATCTATGGAAGTCCGATCACAGAGACTTAAATTTATGAATGGTACATGTACTTAAGGATTCAAAAATAACATTGGCATGAATTTATTAAGACTGGGGTTCACATAATGCCAGTCTTTACACCCATGCACTAGAATAAGATGCACCTAATTTATTAAAAGGCAAATGCTTTAGTCGCATCTCTGGCACTCAGTGCAGCAATGAGCAGTTCAAATGCTGTTTTTATGTAGTTGCTTGTCATAAAATAGATTTTGTAACATACTTTTTTTTTTTCCAGGAATGCATTAAAGATCGCACCTTTTTATGGATTGGCATGCGCTATAGCAGAAAGTTTGCAATTCATTATATGTGCACCGGTGTTTAACCTCGGAGGATGGCTTGTTGCACATTGCTATATATATATTGAAAATGTTTTCCTGTAAGTATTTGAATTACTTTTTTGGATGTCACAGATTAAACAAATATGTTTTAATAATATTTAGGACTCATAATCCGGTCCCTCTCATGCATCCTCCAGCCCAATAACACCCTACAACTGACCAAAATGGTGTTAAAGCATTGCATCTTCTATTTTATCACTTTCCTTTAATTATAACTAATTTAGGAAGCATTATCATATTCATTGAAAGTATTCTCATGAAAGTATTGCAAAACTTGTTTAGCACACGCCTTACTGTGTTTCTAAAACTGTGAGGCATGGCTTAATATCAGGTGAAGAGCTGGTCCCAGTCCTATTTTCTGAATAATCCATCCAGCAGCACAGAAGCAGGCAACAGCAGCTATCAATGTGAGCAAGTTCTGGGGCCTACACCTCTCATCCCACTTCTAGAGGGAGTGTGGGGTTGGTGCTGTGTGCCTACATTTCACTTCCATAGCCTCCTCCGCCATCTCTTTTTTGGACAACTGGAGGAGAAGGACGAGGAGGACAGAATGTGACACTCCACAACGGAGGGACAGTCTGCCTCAGCGGAAGGGCATGCAACAGAATATTGGCAAAACCTTTTTATTATACAGTACTTCACAAAACTTTTAGGAAGGTGTTGAAAAATGCTGCAAAGAATTCTTAAAAATATTGACACGTTAATAAATTATTTTTTATCAATTAACAAAATTCAAAGTGAATGAGCACTGTGTACAAAAGTACCTAGAAGAATTGATGGTGTTTTGAAGGCGGCCAAACCAAATATTGATTTGATTTTAGATTTCTCTTTTGTTCATTCACTTTGGATTTTGTAAATGATAAAAAGAAACTATTAACACTTATATTTTTGAAAGCATCCTTACCTTGCAGTATTTTCCAAACCTACATACCTAAAACAATTTTTTTGTGCTGCACTTGGTATTTGGTTACTGCTAGGTATTTTGCTCTGCTTTGTGGCATGTGGTGCTGCTGGGGAGGTATTTTGTGCTGCACTGTGGTATTTATTGCTTCTGGGAAGTCATGTTGTGCTGAACTGTGGTAGCTTCTGCTTCTCGAGGGGTTATTTTGTGTGCTTAGTGCTGGGGAGGTATTTTGTACTGCTCTGTGGTATTTCTTGCTTCTGGGGAGTTATTTTGATCTGCACTGTGGTAGTTTCTACTACTTTGTGTTTTCATCAGCTGAGAAGGGAAAACCCGTGATTTTATGTACATACAGTATCTACAGTATTCCCTGTGTAAGGATACAGAACTACAGCCAGGACCTTTGTTATAATTGTTGAAGCTATCATGACAGTGGTAGCAACAGCAATGATCGAGACCTTGACTCTAGCTCAAAATCCTTAAATTGCTACTGTCATTTTCACAAACTTTGCATAAATCTGCTGTACTGTACATGTGACTTTAACAAACATTGTAATATATTTTATCAAAGAAAAATCCTTTTCTCTCTCTTTCTCTCTCTATATATCTATCTCTAGCAGCATTCTTCCTCTTCTGTCTCCTTTTTTTCTTTTAATAAGATCTTTCTACAGTAGAAACTTTTTTTTATAGACTTTAACATAATGCACAATATATATATATATATATACAGGTCTAGACACAGAAAATCAATGAATGAACATAATGATACATAGTAAACATGTCATAAATTGATTTTAATACATATCAGAAATTGCAGAAACGCAATTAAAGAATGGCTTAGCTCAAATCTTCTGTTCTTTGAAACAGCATGCAACAATGAAATAAAGATGAACATAATCCAGTCCAGAATATAGCAAGATCCAGACTTTTTCAGCACAATTAACATGTTCTATCAGAACTTAGACCCATAGTAAAGTGAGAACCTGGCAAGCAAAAATAAGAAAAACATGAACGGAACATAAATTAGAAAGTAAAAAAGGACTTTATGGCAAGCAAAAAGGAAGGTCTTGAAATATGGAAATGGATAGAGAATCAACTTGCTGAAAAGAAATACCATTATTTTTACTGTTGGCGAAGTGCATCATCCTCAACTTTCACTTGGACAAATTTAAGGAATAAGACACCTGACATTGTGTCTTCCAAAGCACAGAAAAGACCAACACAAAGTATCACATAAAAAAACATGAACAAAAAGCACTTTTATTCAATATGCAAATTAGGTCTGAAGGTGTCCAGGGGCAGCGTTCAAAAAGTTCAAGTGCCCAGACCCCTCATTGCTATTCGTATGAAACCCCTCCCCTTTTACCCCTCTGGCCCTCCCTAGGTTCTTCAGAAATAAAGCGCCAGTGCCGTTCACAAGATTTGTTGCGCCTGCTCACTTCATTACCCATTTCGGCACATGCGCATTAAACACTCTTGTGCCTCTGCCCAGAATGGGGAATGAAGTGCTCAGGGGCAGCGAATCTTGGGAACGGCGCTGGTGCTGGATTTCTGAAGAACCTAGGGCGGGCAAGATGGGTAAAAGGGGAGGAGTTTCATATGAATAGCGACGAGGGGCTGTGCACCGGCCGCTTGAACTCCGCCCCTGAACACCTTCAGACCTAATTTGCATATTGAATAAAAGTGCTTTTTGAAGAAAATAATCGACGAACAGCTAAACAGCAAGTAGCATTCCAATATGGGGACTATAATGCTGACAATGGTGTTAGTGTTCTATAATGAAATAGGGAAAAAAAAGGATTGCGCTGCAGGAGAGTATGCTTAATAATTAAAGTCCAAAAATTATATTTGTGTTCTATTGTCTATGGAAATCTTCAGTCAAATAGGTTCATCCATACACATCAAACACAGCTGCGGTGTGGAAATCTGAAATAAAATTGGTGTAGTAACTTCTCAAAAGGAGTGTCATCTGATGACAGGTTATACTCACAAGACTCAGATGGTATTAGGCGTAAAAAGCAGGCTCAGCGCTGTCATCCACCCAGGAACTGCACACCTTGGATGTCGTTCACTAGACCACACGGACGGACAGGGTGCTTTACCGCTTATGTGAAATCTTGCACAAGCACAAGCAGGATCTCAAAATGAGCACCACTTTAGCAGGATATCACCGAACTCCACACTCTTCAAGGTCTCGGAGAAAAGATGTCAACCAATAGTGAAGTACGTCCCACAGTGTTGAATAAAAAGGATTTATTATACTCACAAAAAACGCAAGTTTTGGAGCAAGTTAAAACAAGTACACAAAGCCCGACCCGGATTTCGCCATGATGCTTCGTCTGGGGCGTGTATTCCTAAGTGGATACAGCTGAAAATAAAGGATCCAGGGATCCTCCCCTGTTGGGCGTCATGAGACTTTTCAAATAACAGTTTCTTCTAAAATATATATATACACACATACATACTATCCTCCCCCGCACGCAGACGGGCTAGAAAAGTAAATAAATAGTTACTAAAATAAGATCTAAAACCTAGTACAATCGTATTTGGGACCTACATCTGAATAGACTACTGTCTGATAAGGACACCTATTTGGTACTTAAAAATAACCCATTAAATATTTATAAAAAAGAACTCGATATCATACTGAAGAGGGGCTTACAGAGTGATGTTTTAAATAAAAAGGAGTTTGACTATCTTTCCTTCAAAAACCCGGTCACACCAGTCAAATATTTCTTACCCAAAATACACAAAGATCCAGTACATCCTCCTGGGAGACCTATTGTTTCGGGGATAGATTCCCTGAACAGCAGAGTCTCGGAATATATTGACTATTTTCTGCAAAAACACGTAACAATGGCCCCCTCCTATTAAAAAAATTCTGCCAGTGTTATTAGTCTGATTGAAGAAATGGGATTGCTACAAGGTACCATTTGGTTGGCTACAGTCGATGTCTCCTCCTTATATACCTGCATACCACAAGATCTAGGTATAAGAGGAGTTAGAGAAGCTCTAGATAGCGATGCCCAGATGGGGACAGCACAAAAGAACTTCGTTTTGGACTGCGTAACTTTCTGCCTCACCCACAATTACTTCTTATATAGTGATCAGTTCTATCTCCAGCACTCCGGCGTGGCGATGGGGGCGAAATTCGCCTTGCAAATCTGTTCATGACCATGTGGGAAAGAGGGAGGATAGATACGATCCTCAATAAAGATCTTGGAAGGGGACGACTTTTAATTTGGCGCAGATACATTGATGACTGCCTCCTCATCTGGTCAGGCGAAAAAGAGGGACTCGAGTCCTTCATAATGGACATTAATAAGAATCATTTTAACCTCAAGTTCACCAGTCACATTAGTGACACCTCTGTTGATTTTTTAGATTTAGTCATTTTTATAGAAGAAAATAGGCTTAAAACTAAAACTTTTTTTAAGACTGTAGATGTCAATACCTACATTGAATTAAATAGCTGCCACCACCCTTCCTGGCTTAGGAATATTCCTAAAAGCCAGTTTCAACGAATCTCTAAGAATTGCACAAAACTAGAAGATTATAGGGAACAGGGACAGATGATAAAGACTAGATTTCTTGAAAAGGGATATCAAGAAGATCTTTTGGATCACTGTATAAGAGAAATAGAAGATAAGCGGTACATCACCCCAATTTTAGTAGACAAAAAAAGTGAGGAAAAAAAGAAAGACTCTAGATATATGTTTATAACACAATACAATAATCAAGCGGGCCATATCAAACAGATGATCAAAAAAAATTGGCACATACTCAAAAATGACCCTGTTTTGAGTAAGGATTTGCCAGAGAAACCCTCTTTAGTTTTTAAAAGAGCTAGTAACCTTACAAATAGGTTAATGCATAGTGCTAGCTTTGCTACCAATAAAAAACATCAGATTGCACACAAGAGTAAGTTCACATGGTGCGGTTTTTGGATACCTTGCAAAAACCGCATCTTTAAAGATCGAAAAATGTTTGTGGACTCTGTAGCATCTAAAAAAAGAGCAGGTACTTATTTTTAAAAAAAGGCAATCTGTCATGTAATAATGTGGTTGTCATTTATTTATTGGAGTGCCCGTGTGGCCTCCAATATGTGGGGAGAACAACACGTAGTTTGAAGACCCGAGTGCAAGAACACATTTGCAACATCAAAAAAGGACTGGAGACCCACAGCGTCTCCCTTCATTTCAAAATTCACCACCAAAAAAAATCCCAGGGGGCTCCTCTTCACTGGTATTGAGTTGGTCCGCACGCCTATACGGGAGGGGATTTTATTTCAATATTAAATAAAAGAGAGGTGGAGTGGATGTTTTTATTAAACACCATTCAACCCCAGGGACCTAATATTGAATGTGATATGAATGCCTGCATACTTTAAAATCCTTTAAATGATGTTTGAATAATAGGTCCGCGTTGTCTATGATAGGGAGATATAGGTCCCAAATACGATTGTACTAGGTTTTAGATCTTATTTTAGTAACTATTTATTTACTTTTCTAGCCCGTCTGCGTGCGGGGGAGGATAGTATGTATGTGTGTATATATATATTTTAGAAGAAACTGTTATTTGAAAAGTCTCATGACGCCCAACAGGGGAGGATCCCTGGATCCTTTATTTTCAGCTGTATCCACTTAGGAATACACGCCCCAGAGAAAGCATCATGGCGAAACCCAGGTCGGGCTTTGTGTACTTGTTTTAACTTGCTCCAAAACTTGAGTTTTTTGTGAGTATAATAAATCCTTTTTATTCAACACTGTGGGACGTACTTCACTATTGGTTGACATCTTTTCTCCGAGACCTTGAAGAGTGTGGAGTTCGGTGATATCCTGCTAAAGTGGTGCTCATTTTGGGATCCTGCTTGTGCTTGTGCAAGATTTCACATAAGCGGTAAAGCACCCTGTCCGTCCGTGTGGTCTAATGAACGACATCCAAGGTGTGCAGTTCCTGGGTGGATGACAGCGCTGAGCCTGCTTTTTACGCCTAATACCATCTGAGTCTTGTGAGTATAACCTGTCATCAGGTGACACTCCTTTTGAGAAGTTACTACACCATAGTGCGGTTTCTATTTTATTTCAGATTTCCACACCGCAGCTGTGTTTGATGTGTATGGATGAACCTATTTGACTGAAGATTTCCATAGACAATAGAACACAAATATAATTTTTGGACTTTAATTATTAAGCATACTTTCCTGCAGCGCAATCCTTTTTTTCCCTATTTCATTGTGTGGACTATTTCTACTCACTTGTGTCCTGGATGTTGCAGTGCTAGAGGGTAAAATATCTGAACAGGAATTGTACCTTATATTTTCTTAGTGTTCTATAATGGTCAGTATAGGTGAAAGACTCCCTTTTAAATTATTAATTAAATTATTTCTGATGTGTCTTCTTTTAGAACATTTTTCATGATTTCGTTTACTGCTCGTAAAGTGGCGCATCCAGATTCCTTCACATTAAATTTAGGAGCTGCAAAATTTTCAGCTGAACGCATTTTTAAACTGGTGGATAGAATTCCAGCTATTAACATCTACAGTGAAGAAGGACAAACATTGGTAAATATATATTTTTCCTTTTTTACACAGTGTTTAGTACATTTGTTAGAGAGACTGAAGTGGGTGGTAAAATGCTCTGTAATGCATGATATTAATGCACTAAAATTCCAATAATGGATGACAAAGGTATTTGATTATTGACTACTAATGGCATTTGAGAGTTTGGACTATAGATGAGCGAATATAATAAAAAAAAAATGTATTCAGCCAGTTCGGCAAATGAAAAAAAAAATTGGTTTGAGACGAATTTGTTCATTGCGAATCACGTTAAAGGGGTTGTCCAAGTTATATTTATTGATGACCTATCCTCAGGATAGGTCATCAATATCAGATCGGCGGGGGTCCGACACCTGGCACCCCCTCCGATCAGCTGTTTGAAGAGAAGCCGTGCGCGGTGTCAGCGCTGCCTCCTCTTCACTGTTTACCTTCTAGCCGTTGCATCTGCAGTGGTGAGCAGGTGTAATTACACCCAAGCCGTCCCATTCATTTCAATAGGAAAGCTTGGGTGTAATTACACCTGCTCACCACTGCAGATGCAACGGCTAGAAGGTAAACAGTGAAGAGGAGGCAGCGCTGGCACAGCGCACGCCTTCTCTTCAAACAGTTGATCGGAGGCGGTGCCGGGTGTCGGACCCCGGCCAATCTGATATTGATGACCTATCCTGAGGATAGGTCATCAATAAATATAACTTGGACAACCCCTTTAAAAGCGACTATTTACTGGCTGCAGAGAGCCTTTATAGTGGTGTAGAAAACTGCATTGCAGTAACACGCATAGGGAGTCTACTGCCGTAGTGAAACAGTACTGTGAGTCAGTATGACACGCAGATGACAGGCGTCGCTCTTAGAATCACTGCACACTTCACTTATTTGGGCAGTTACGGAGCTAAAACTGACTAAATAACTCAAGTGTGAACTCAGCCTTAAAGGTCAATGTTATCATCAAGAAGATGCACACTTCTTTTACACTGTCGTCAGCTGATTCCACGTAGATGCCCACACAACCTGTTCTATTTAAATTCTTATACAAGTAGAGCCCCCCTCCCCCAGACAGAGTGGAGTGGGTGTCAGCAGTAAATTTGTATTGACATCACTGAATATTTTGCCCTTCCTCTGATCCGTCAGAACAATAACCCCCAAAAACGGGCCCTGTCTGTGGAGCATCAGCCTTCACTCAGTCAGCATTTGGTCAGTAATCCATCAGTATTGCCAAAGTCAAAGAAAACAGGAGTGGATCCAAAACTGAGATGACACGTGAATGGAATATTTGAATGTCTTCTGTGTTTTGTACTCACTCATGCTTTAGGCTACCAAATCATAAGCCAGTTCGGAGGCAAAATAGGTACCATGTCATGCAGGCCTTACAGCTGTTACATAGACAGGATCCATTTTTCATTCCTTCTGACAGATCAGAAGAACGGTCAAATACTGTAAATTATTATGTCAGCCAGGCCAAAAGGCCAAAAGGCAAAATAGTGGCCCAGTCAGGAAGTGGGGTAGGTGGGAACAGCATGAGAAGTCCACAGAGTGGCCCTATGACATAGTGGTGAGGTGGAAGCAGAATGAGGAGACCATAGAGTGGCACAATGACAGTTTGGGCCCCCCTGGTCAGACGTGCGAGAGGATGGACTATGGCGCAGATAGGCAGCCACACACTGACTACATAGGATGTCTCTATAGTAGTTCAGTTTGTCCTCCCTTCCAGCGGGTTTAAAAAAGGCCCCCATTTTGGACCGGTAGTGAGGATCCAACAAGGTGGAAAGCCAGAAGTCATCTTTCTGCTGAATGGTGACAATTAGAGATGGAATTGTGGTTGGCATGGCGGTTGATTCGCGGCGAACTTTGCTCGTTCACGGTTTGCCAAACGGGCGAGCATATGGTGATGTCCGCCAGCACCATATTCTTTTACATTGTAATGAACTTTAACCCATGACACATCAATCACGAGGTACAGGACAGCCAATTGAGACGTTTCAGCACAAGGACATATTCCCTACCTAATAATCCAATCAGGCCACCGTTTTATATCCAGTCTTTTGCTAGTGTAGGGAGAGGTTGCTGTGCGGAGCAGGGACAGACTGTTAGGGACACCAAACGCTAGTTAATAGGGCCACAAATGTCCTTTTAAGGACTGGTATAGGTGTGCTATCGATAGGTGTGACTTAATGAGGGGTGTAATATACTTATAATATGCTTTGTAACATAGAAAGTATATTATAGTGCATTTGTATTGTGCAGCATTTGTTTGTGTTTTTGCTGCGTTACTGCAGCTAGACAGAGTGACAATCACTATTGGAACAAATAATTTCTACTGGTGTGATATACCAGTTGCCCCCCAAAAAATGATTGAAGCAGGGGTGTTATATACAGATAATATATTTTTTATGTAGTGCATTTGGGTAGTGCAGCATTTGTTTGCTGTTTTGCTGCGTTATCGCAGCTACAGAGAGCGACAAACGCTATTGGAACAAATAATTTCTACTGGTATGATATACCAGTTGCCCCCCAAAAAACTGATTGAGGCAAGGGTATTATATACCTTCTTCCACAACTACTGCTCTTCTATAGTGACTTTTGTCAAAGGGTCATTTTGAAAATGACAAGAAGAAGAAGAGGCAGGCTATTCCGCAGGAATGGTAGGGGTCGGGCAGGTGCACCAGGCTGGAGCCTAAGTGGGAAGTTGCAGAAGGTGCGTTCAATTGCGTCAAAGGACGCACCAGACTTGGTTGAGTGGCTCACTCAGCCTTCCGCTTCTGCACCTTCTTCATCCTCTCTATCTGCACTCTGTTCACTCTCTGCTGTGTGCACCTCCAAAGACACCACCACCACCCTATCCCCTCCACTCAGGTCAGAGGGATTATTTTCCCATCCATTCCAAGACCTTACTGATGCACAGCCATTCTTGGCATCGGATCAGAAAGAGGAGGTATAAGCATTCGCCACCCAGCAGTCTGACGACAGTATCCAGATCAGCCCAAGGAGGGTGCTCCCCGCTGTTGCTGCCTACTCTGAAATCTCTTATGTCAGTGGTGGTAAAGATGCCGATCATGACGTGTCTATGAATGTCACATGGGTGCCCACAAGAGAGGAAGAGGAGGAAAGTTCAGAGGGAGCGACAGAGCAGCAGATAACTACATATATGGCCACGTTTAGCGGCAAGTGATTGTATCTCTGGCACACAGTGTCGGTGCCAAGATACATATGACCACAGACACGTGGTATAGCAAATACAGGCAGGGAAGGTACATAACTTTTACTGCCCACAGGGTAAACATTCTGATGGCCATCAAGCATGCGTCCTCCTCGACTGACTCCTTCTTTTCCACTGCTACCGCCTCTTCCGCTGCGCCCCCCAAGCTCCCCAGAACCTATTCTACGTGCCACGTGAGACAGCATACTGTGTTGCGGCTGTTGTGCCTGGAAGCCAAAAGCCACACCTCAGCACTGCGGTCACAGGCCGATCAGTGGCTAACCCCGCTCAATTTCACAGTTGGTAAAGTGGTGTGCGACAACAGTGCCAATCTGCTGAGCATGCTGAAACAGGTCAAAATGACACACGTGCCATGCATGGCACACGTCCTGAACTTAGTCGTGTAGTGATTCGTTGCGGCAGGCCAAGAAAATCTCTGGCCATTTTAGATTGTCTTACACCACCTGCCCGTAAGACGTCTGATTTGTGAATGCCCGACGCGATGGAACTCCACCTTGTATACGCTTGATAGGCTGCTCCAGCAGAAACGTGCAGTCAACGACTACCTATACAAACTCTGCGGCAGGACAGGTTCTGGGGAGCTTTTTTTTTTTTTTTTTTTTTTTTTTTTCAATCCGGCTGCTCATGTGCAATGCATGCAGACTTCTGCGGCCATTTGCTGAGATCATCAAACTGGTCAGACGCAGCCAGGGCGCCATCAGTGACATCGTACCTTACGCCTTCTTTCTGGAGCGTTCATTGTGCCATGTCATTAATCAAGCTGTCGAGGAACAGGAGCAGGAAGATGAGGAATTCGCAATGCTGAATGAATTTCCAGGGGGGCTACTCTATCTGAGACAAGTCGACAGGAGTCTGAAGAGGAGTCAGAGGAGGATGGTGCCGCGGAGGAGAAGGAGCAAGAAGAGCATGCTTTAACCTTTTATGGGATCCCTGATGTTGTCCGTGGCTGGGGGAGGAGACCGAGGATGACATTATCCTGGAAGATGAGCAGGAGCCAGGCCACTCCACTGCTTCCAGTTTAGTGCAAACGGGGGCCTTCATGATCCAGTGTTTGAAGAGGGACCCCCCCCCCCATATAAAAAGCATAAAGGGCAAGGACCAGTACTGGGTGGCAACGTACTTAGACCCCCGGTACAAAAGCAAAATGGCTGACATGTTATCAGCATCACAGAGGGCTGTCAGAATGCAGCACTTCCAGGCCTTGCTTCGAGAAATTCTGCATTCTGCTTTTGCGGGCACTGGCAGAGGAATTTCCACACAGAAAAACAGTTGTGGGTACCAATACAAAAGTGAATGCAAGAAGAGGGCGGTTTGAAAGATGTGTTGGTCACTTCGGATATAAAATTATTCTTACAACCAACCCATCGACAGCCGCCCTCCGGATCCAGCCTCAGGGAACGCCTAGACCGACAGGTGTCCGACTACATCGAGTTAACGGCTAATGTGGATGCTCTGAGAAGCGAAGAATCCTTAGACTACTGGGTGTGCAGGCTTGACCTGTGGCCAGAGCTGGCACAATTTGCCATGGAACTCTTGGCTTGCCCCTCGTCCAGTATCCTGTCCGAAAGGATGTTCAGCGCAGCAGGGGGGATCGTGACCGATAAGCTCACTCGCCTAGATCACAACAGTGTGGACAACCTCACAGTCATGGATCTCGGAGGAATTCAATACATGTGACGAGATGACCACATGTAATTGAATTTCCTCATGACAGCCCACAAATATCCGCCACAACCCAGAACAAATAATGGTTTTTGTCTTAGGTAAATACAGCGCAAAAAAAGGCTTTTTCTGTCCGTTAAATGCCTAATGTTTTGGGCCTCAGAGGAATTCAACAGCTGTGGCGACCAAGTGTTTCAATTATTATCATTAGGTTTTTTTTTTCAAGAGGGGGATTTCGTTACCCATGTTTTTAATTCAATTTTATATTTTTAGTTCTTCTAAACATATGCATTTGACCTGTATTTGTACTGGCCTTCAGTAAAATTGATATCCTTTGACCGTCTAATAGACTCCCAGCAACATAATCACTTGATCTTTTCTGTATGGGGAATGCATAATTTTTAGGGCTTATAATACACTGGCCTGCTGTAAAATTGATATCCAATGACCGTGTAATCTACCTCCTGCCTCATACTTACTTGTTGTTTTCTGTACGGTGAATAAATAATTGTTGGAGCCTCTGAGGAATTCAACACCAGTGACGACCACATGTTATAGAATTTCAACTATTATCATTCGTTTTTTTTTAAAGAGGGGGGAGATTTTGTTAGCCATGTTTTTAATCCAATTTTATATTTTTAGTTCTTTTAAGCATATGTATTTGACCTGTATTTGTACTGGCCTGCAGTAAAATTGATATCTATTGATCGTGTAATATACCTCCGGTCACATAATCATTTGATCTTTTCTGTCCGGTGAATGCTTAATGTTTGGGGTCTGCAGTCCAGTGACCTACAGTAAAACTTTTATCCATTGGCTGCATAATGTACCTCGAGCCACATAATCAGAATCACTTTTATGTCAGGTGAATGCCTAATTTTTAAGGCCCATACTCCCGTGGCCTAAAGTGAAAAATTTTTAGGCTCCAACTGTCACGGCCTCAGTGTTGTATTCTGTGACACATTTGCTGTACATGCCGGTTGCCAGGGGCAACACATGGTTTTCTGCATGTGTGTCCTTTGCTCCCCTTCTCCTGGTTTCTCTTCTGTCTGATGCTGGAAGGGATAACTCCCTGGCTGGGTGTGGTCACTTGGATTTTATTACCTGTGGCTCCCTGGCTGGAGTCAGTTGTACTCCAGCCGTCGTTGGTGCTGGAGCTCTGCTTCAGTCCAGGGTGTTCTGTCTGCCCAGTCCTTGAGGGCCACCTAGTGGGACATTAATGTCTCCTGCAATGTAACATAGAAACATAGTACATAAGGCTGAAAAAAGACATTTGTCCATCCAGTTCGGCCTGTCATCCTGCAAGTTGATCCAGAGGAAGGCAAAAAAAAAACTGTGAGGTAGAAGCCAATTTTCCTCACTTTAGGGGAATAAAAATTCCTTCCCGACTCCAATCAGGCAATCAGAATAACTCCCTGGATCAACGATATCTCTCTAGTAGCTATAGCCTGTAATATTATTACGCTCCAGAAATACATCCAGGCCCCTCTTGAATTCCTTTATTGTACTCACAATCACCACCTCCTTAGGCAGAGAGTTCCATAGTCTCACTGCTCTTACCCTAAAGAATCCTATTCTATGTTTGTGTACAAACCTTCTTTCCTCCAGACGCATAGGATGTCCCCTCGTCACAGTCACCGTCCTGGGAATAAATAGATGACAGGATAGATCTCTGTACTGACCCCTGATATATTTATACATATTAATTAGATCTCCTCTCAGTCGTCTTTTTTCTAAAGTGAATAACCCTAATTTTGATAATCTTTCAGGGTACTGCAGTTGCCCCATTCCAGTTATTACTTTAGTTGCCCTCCTCTGGACCCTCTCCAGCTCTGCTATGTCTGCTTTGTTCACTGGAGCCCAGAACTGTACACAGTACTCCATGTGTGGTCTGACTAATGATTTGTAGAGTGGTAGGACTATGTTCTCATCATGGGCATCTATGCCCCTTTTGATGCATTATCTTATTTGCCTTGGCAGCAGCTGCCTGACACTGTTTTTTGCAGCTTAGTTTGCTGTTTATTAAAATTCCTAGATCTTTTTCCATGTCAGTGTTACCGAGTGTTTTACCATTTAATAAGTACGGGTGACTTGCATTATTCCTTCCCATGTGCATAACTTTACATTTGTCAGTGTTAAACCTCATCTGCCACTTATCTGCCCAAGCCTCCAATCTATCCAGATCCCTCTGTAGTAGTATACTGTCCTCTTCAGTGTTAATTACTTTACACAGTTTAGTGTAATCTGCAAAAATTGATATTTTACTATGCAAGCCTTCTACAAGATCATTAATAAATATATTGAAGAGATTAGGGCCCAATACTGACCCCTGAGGTACTCCACTAGTGACAGTGACCCAATCTGAGTATTTACCATTAATAACCACCCTCTGTTTTCTATCATTGAGCCAGTTACTTACAGACGTTTTCTCCCAGTCCGAGCATTCTCATTTTATATACTAACCTTTTATGTGGTACAGTGTCAAATGCTTTGGAGAAGTCCAGATACACGACATCCATTGATTCGCCGCTGTCAAGTCTAGAACTTACCTCCTCATAGAAACTGATTAAATTTGTTTGACATGATCGATCCCTCACGAAGCCATGCTGATATGGTGTTATTTGCTTATTTCCGCTAAGATGCTCTAACATAGCATCTCTCAGAAAACCTTCAAACAGTTTACCCACAACAGATGTTAAACTTGCCGGCCTATAGTTTCCAGGCTCTGTTTTTGGACCCTTTTTGAATATTGGCACCACATTTGCCATGCACCAGTCCTGTGGGACATTCCCTGTCAATATAGAATCTGCAAATATCAGAAATAAGGGTCTGGCTATGACATTACTTAAAGGGTTTCTACCACTTGCTTTGCACCCATTTCGTTTTCAGACACTAGCGATCCGCTAGTGTCTGATGTACAATACAAGCTAAGTATTATCTTATTCTGTCCGGCCGTTTTGTTTAAAAAAGCACTTTTATGTTTATGCAAATGAGCCTCTAGGTGCTATGTGGGCGTCTTTCCAGCACCTAGAGGCTCCGTCTACCTTCCTAAACTGCCGCCCAGCTCGTCGCTCCAGACCGCCCTTCTCCTAGCGAATTCGATCCTCCCCCTGCTTCTGGCGCCTGAAATTTCGCGCTTGCGCCGTCCATCTCTACATTCGGCGGCATTCGGCGCAGGCGCAGTGGAAATGTCTGAGCAGGGAGCGCTCAGACATTTCCACTGCGCCTGCGCCGAATGCAGAGACAGACGGCGCAGGCGCGAGATTTCAGACGCCAGAAGCAGGGGGAGGATCGAATTTGCTAGAAGGGCGGTCTGGAGCGACGAGCTGGGCGGCAGTTTAGGAAGGTAGATGGAGCCTCTAGGTGCTGGAAAGACGCCCACATAGCACCTAGAGGCTCATTTGCATAATTATAAAAATGCTTTTTTAAACAAAACGGCCGGACAGAATAAGATAATACTTAGATTGTATTGTACATCAGACACTAGCGGATCGCTAGTGTCTGAAAACGAAATGGGTGCAAAGCAAGTGGTAGAAACCCTTTAATTCCCTTAGGATACGAGGGTGTATGCCATCCGGTCCTGGCGATTTGTCTATTTTAATCTTTTTAAGTCGCTGTTGCACTTCTTCCTGGATCAGACAGGACACTTTTAATGGGGAATTTATTTCAACATTCGGCATGTCATCTGACAGTTTATTTTCCTCAGTGAATACATTGGAGAAAAAAATATTTAACAGCTTTGCTTTCTCCTCGTCGCTCTCTGCGACTCCCCCCTCATTACTCTTTAAGTTCATTTCATCTGATAGTTTATTTTCCTCAGTGAATACAGTGGAGATAAAAATATTTAATAGCTTTGCTTTGCTTTCTCGTCGCTCTCTGCAACTCCCCCCTCATTGTTCTGTAGAGGGCCGACACCTTCACATTTATACTTTTTAACATTTATATAATTGAAGAACATTTTAGGGTTAGTTTTACTCTCTTTGGCAATGAATCTCTCAGTGTCTAGTTTGGCCGCTTTTATTTGTTTTTTACATGTTCTATTTTTTTCCTTATAGTTTTTCAGTGCTTCCGTGCTACCTTCCTGTTTTAGTGTTTTATATGCTTTCTTTTTGTCATTTATTGCTTTTTTTACAGTTCTGTTTATCCACATTGGTTTCTTTTTGTTCCTTAACCTTTTATTCCCATACGGTATGTACCTTTCACAATGAGATTTTAGGATGCTTTTAAAGATATCCCATTTTGTGGCTGTATTTTTATTTGTGAGGACTTTATCCCATTTAATTAGGCCTATGGCCTCTCTTAGTTGGCTAAATTTAGCTTTTTTGAAGTTTGGTATTTTTGTTCCTCCCTGTAGAAACGCTCTCTTGAATGATAATTGGAAGGTTATTACTTTGTGGTCACTATTTCCCAGGTGTCCCCCAACCTGCACGTCTGTTGTTCTGTCAGGCCTATTGGTTAATACTAAGTCCAGTATGGCCATCCCTCTAGTCGGGTCCTGAACCAGTTGGGAGAGGTAATTGTCTTTGGTTATTGCCAAGAACCTGTTTCCTTTATGAGATATACAAGTTTCAGTTTCCCAGTCTATATCTGGGTAGTTGAAGTCCCCCATAATAACCACCTCATTATGATTTGCCGCCTCGTCTATCTCGTTTAGTAGTAGATTTTCTGTGGACTCTGGTATGTTAGGTGGTTTATAGTAAACTCCTATTAGTAATTTATTATTGTTTTTAGCGCCATGTATCTCTACCAACAGTGACTCCACATGTTCATGTCCCCCACTTATATCTTCACGGAGTGTGGTCTTTAGACCGGACTTTACATAAAGGCAGACCCCTCCCCCTCTCCGGTTTTGACGATCCTTTCTAAACAGACTGTAACCTGGTACATTAACTGCCCAGTCATAGCTATCATCCAGCCATGTCTCAGTTATTCCCACTATGTCATAGTCCTCCTCACACATCACTAATTCCAGTTCACCAGTTTTATTAGTCAGGCTTCTGGCATTAGTATACATACATTTGTCTCTCTGTTGTCATCCCTCTGTCCTCCCTTCATTACCTTCGCATATGTTTGGTGATGTTTATGTATGGGTGGTTGTTGCCTTGTCTAGCGGTTGTTACATGTCTGGTCCCTTGGTGTTTGTAGTCCAGCATGTTTTCTAGACTTGTTCCTGTGTTCTGAACCTCCTGAAGGGGGCTGGTTTTCCCAAAGGGATGAACCATAAGCCTGTATGCAGCGCTGCCTGGGGCTGCCGTGCACCTTGTGGCATGGGGTCCAGGCAGTATCTGGTGTGCTGGATACCTGTGTGTAGGTGTTGTTGGCACGGTGTCCTGTTTAGTGTGTGGGCTCCTGTACTCATGCACGGGTTCCAGTTATGGTGGCTGCGGCAGGTAAGTGTGTTTCTGTGTACTTACCTGCCGGTTTTGTTGCTGTATACAGTCTCCTACATTTTGATATTAGGCCAACGAGACTCCTGTAAAGGGATTATTAGGGCGACTCAGGGCCAAAGGTATCCTGGGTAGGGACCGTCCTACCATCCTGGTCCGCTCATACGTTGAGTTAGGGTGAGGATTAGGGACGCTTTAGGAGGTGACCTGCTCCCTGATCCCAGTGCCCTGGCCTAGCTTCTTCCCCTTTGTACCTAACATTGTACGGTGGGGGGTTTCCCCCACTCCCCACTGTGACACCGACAGGGCACATTTCAGAGAATATTCCTTTAAGTAATCCCCTGATTAAGACGCACATTCTTTTTGTTGGAATTTTTGTCATTGAACCCCCTCTAGTATGTCACTGTCCATGTTGTGGGACAATTTGTGCACTTCTACTAAATATTTGGTGGCTGCAAATATGACCTTAAGGTTTTTCAGGTTCGCCTGCCATTAAAGTAAATAAGGCCCGCCGTGAACTTGCGGTTTGCAAACATTTGATCGAGATCACATTCGCAAACCGCCCTGGCCAATGTTCGTCCATTACTAGTGACAATTCGGCTGTCACTACGCAAGCAAGTGAGCATGCATCGGGTCATTTGTGCAAGAGACTCGGATGAACTCCCTGCCTCCATCTCCACTGCATACTGTAATGGTGTGTCTGGGTCCTCTGCCTCGTCTTTCTCATTGCCCTGTAGCTCCTCTGGCTACTCCTGCTCCTCCTCTCCTGTCATCTGTGTAGAAAAACCACCCATTTCACTACACATTGCTTGTGCTCCAATGTCCTCCTCCTCCAGTTCAGCCCCCACAGGGCTAATGGAGCCGTAAGATCTAGGCTCCACTTCTTCTTTCCCAGGACCCACTAGATTTAGCAGCATCTCTTCCAGGACATGAAGCAGTGGAATGACGTTGTTCATCCCATAGTCCTGGTGACTAACAAATAAAGTGGCCTTTTTAAAGGGTATGAGCAAATGGCAGGTGTTACGAATGAGCTGCCACTGGCTGACATTTAAATTACACAGGGGAGTACTCCTGTCAGCTTGGATCATTAAGAAATTGTTTATGGCCTTTCTCTGTTCGCATAGTCGGTCCAACATATGGAGAGTGGAATTCCAACGGGTGGAAATGTCGCATATCAGCCTATGTTGGGGAATGCCGTTCTGCCGGTGCAGCTCAAGGAGGGTGTGCTTTGCAGTGTTTGAGTGGTTGAAGTGCATGCAAAGTTTCCTGGCCATTTTTAGGATGTCTTGAAGATGGGTGGAAAACTTCAGAAACCACTTGACAACCAGATTGAACACGTGTGCCATGCAGGGCGCATGACTCTGCCCTCCTTGACGCAGCACCAACACCATGTTCTTCCCGGTGAAGGACATGCATAGTCCCTGACTGTAGTTACAGCTCCACACGTTGGCGCTGCCGTGCACTCAGGCAGACACAGACAGGCTAAAGGACTGGCCCACCTTTTGTTCATAATAGTGATAGACATTGGCCGGGACGGTTCGCAAATGTTTGTTTGCTCTCAAATGTTTGCGAACCGTGTGTTCACAGCGGGCCCCATGGACTTGAATGGCAGGTGAACCTGAAAAACCGTCAGGTTATATTTGCCAAAGAAGTGCACAAATAGTCCTACAACATGGACAGTGACATACCAGATGTATTATTCAAATTTGCGATCTCCATTCATAATTTTTTTCAATGTAAAATATCGGCAATGTAAGTTTCTTGTATGCCTATGCGCAAAATAGGCACGGCCTACTACAGCAACTGGTTTCCACCAGACCGAAGTTGGATGCGATCAGAAAAGATGGTTGGCAACAATTTTTGCCATTAAAGCAGTGCATTTGATTACATTTCACATGCATGTTAGAACAATCGTTGTACAGTACAGACCAAAAGTTTGGACACATCTTCTCATTCAAAGAGTTTTCTTTATCTTCATGACTATTAAAATTGTAGATTCACACCGAAGGCATCAAAACTATGAATTAACACATGTGGAATTATATACATAACAAAAAAGTGGAGGAGGTCTGCTATGCAATTATCAGAGCTTTGCCCACTATTATCAGTTGGGCATCTATCTATTGAAACCTGCAAGAATTTACCAACTATCCTGAGTCCCCTGATGAACCAGCCTTGATTACGTCTGGGGAAACGTGTCGGGACATATTGCCAAAGAAGGGATGAACATCATTGATCCGTTTAGGCAGGGTATCAATAGGCGACAGTGAGGGTTTAGCTACAAAGAGGTGGGGTCGCCCCTTTCGGGGCGGGTGCTCCGCCTGTAGGCAGGGGTACATTGAGGGTTGTATTAGGGATATTGTTCCCTTCCCCTTATCCACCACCTCTCTTTCTACCGTTTGGCCAGGTCCACAGTCATCTAACTGTAAGTTGCCGCAAATTTTTCTATACATCGGACTTCATTATCCTGATACGTCCAAGTAAGGCCTTGTCTAATTATTTGACGTAGCCTAATATATATACTAAAAAGGGGTATTATTTTAACCAATAACAGTAAAAGTTATGTTTTATATGAAAAGTCATTTTTCTCTGTGATGTCTAACAAAAAAGTGTGAAACAACTGAAAATATGTCATATTCTAGGTTCTTTAGTAGCCACCTTTTGCTTTGATTACTGCTTTGTACACTCTTCGCATTCTCTTGATGAGCTTTAAGAGGTAGTCACCTGAAATGGTTTTCACTTCACAGGTGTGCCCTGTCAGGTTTAATAAGTGGGATGTCTTATGGCAAGAAAAAAGCAGCTAAGTAAAGAAAAACGAATGGCCATCATTACTTTAAGGAATGAAGGTCAGTCAGTCCGAAAAATTGGGAAAACTTTGAAATTGTCCCCAAGTGCAGTCACAAAAACCATCAAGCGCTACAAAGAAACTGGCTCACATGCGGACCACCCCAGGAAAGGAAGACCAAGAGTCACCTCTGCTGCGGAGGATAAGTTCATCCGAGTCAACAGCCTCAGAAATTGCAGGTTAACAGCAGCTCAGATTAGAGACCAGGTCAATGCCACACAGAGTTCTATCAGCAGACACATCTCTAGAACAACTGTTAAGAGGAGACTGTGTGAATCAGGTCTTCATGGTAGAATATCTGCTAGGAAACCACTGCTAAGAACAGGCAACAAGCAGAAGAGACTTGTTTAGGCTAAAGAACACAAGGAATGGACATTAGACCAGTGGAAATCTGTGCTTTGGTCTGATGAGTCCAAATTTGAGATCTCTGGTTCCAACCACCATGTCTGTGTGCAACACAGAAAAGGTGAACGGATGGACTCTACATGCCTGATTCCCACCGTGAAGCATGGAGGAGGAGGTGTGATGGTGTGGGGGTGCTTTGCTGGTGACACTGTTGGGGATTTATTCAAAATTGATGGCATACTGAACCAGCATGGCTACCACAGCATCTTGCAGCGGCATGCTATTCCATCCGGTTTGCGTTTAGTTGGGCTATCATTTATTTATTAACAGGACAATGACCCCAAACACACCTCCAGGCTGTGTAAGGGCTATTTGATCATGAAGAAGAGTGATGGGGTGCTGCGCCAGATGACCTGGCCTCCACAGTCACCGAACCTGAACCCAATTGAAATGGTTTGGGGTGAGCAGGACCGCAGAGTGAAGGCAAAAGGGCCAACAAGTGCTAAGCATCTCTGGGAACTCCTTCAAGACTATAGGAAGACCATTTCAGGTGACTACCTCTTGAAGCTCATCAAGAGAATGCAAAGCAGTAATCAAAGCAAAAGGTGGCTACTTTGAAGAACCTAGAATATGACATATTTTCAGTTGTTTCACACTTTTCTGTTATGTATATAATTCCACATGTGTTAATTCATAGTTTTGATGCCTTCAGTGTCAATCTCCAATTTTCATAGTCATGAAAATAAAGAAAACTCTTTGAATGAGAAAGTGTGTCCAAACTTTTGGTCTGTACTGTATATGCAGACAGAGTGTTTAAAAAAAAAAAAAAGCGCCATTGCAAAAATCCCTAATGATGCGATTTTATTTTATTTTTATTTATTTTTTTGCGGTACACACAACTTTACATTTTATAATGTACATGAGATATTAGTGATTGGTGCACTAAGTATTGTTGTGAGAACTTGCCACTCCAATACAGGCCCCAAAAATTAGCCAATAGGCATTCACCAGACAACAAACAACTTTGTAGGATTCTGTGGCTGGAGGGACATTAGGCAGTCACAGGATAAATATGTAACTGTCGGCTAATACAGGCCACACAAATTAGGCAGTCAACGGACATAAAAGGCCTCTTATGCCGCAGTATTTACCTAAGACAGGGACCATGATTTGTTGTGGGTGGTAGCGGATATTTGTGGGCTGTCATGAGGAAATTCAATCAAACATGGTTGACTCGTCACTAGAGTTGAGCGAACACCTGGATGTTCGGGTTCGAGAAGTTCGGCCGAACATCCCGGAAATGTTCGGGTTCGGGATCCGAACCCGATCCGAACTTCGTCCCGAACCCGAACCCCATTGAAGTCAATGGGGACCCGAACTTTTCGGCACTAAAAAGGCTGTAAAACAGCCCAGGAAAGAGCTAGAGGGCTGCAAAAGGCAGCAACATGTAGGTAAATCCCCTGCAAACAAATGTGGATAGGGAAATGAATTAAAATTAAAATTAAATAAATAAAAATTAACCAAAATCAATTGGAGAGAGGTTCCATAGCAGAGAATCTGGCTTCCCGTCACCCACCACTGGAACAGTCCATTCTCAGATATTTAGGCCCCGGCACCCAGGCAGAGGAGAGAGGTCCCGTAACAGAGAATCTGTCTTCATGTCAGCAGAGAATTAGTCTGCATGTCATAGCAGAGAATGAGGCTTCACGTCAGCCACCACTGCAACAGTCCATTGGCATATATTTAGGCCCAGCACACACACAGGCAGAGGAGAGAGGTCCCGTAACAGACAATCTGGCTTCATGTCAGCAGAGAATCAGTCTGCATGTCATAGCAGAGAATCAGGCTTCACGTCAGCCACCACTGCAACAGTCCATTGGCATATATTTAGGCCCAGCACACACACAGGCAGAGGAGAGAGGTCCCGTAACAGAGAATCTGGCTTCATGTCAGCAGAGAATCAGTCTGCATGTCATAGCAGAGAATGAGGCTTCACGTCACCCACCACTGCAACAGTCCATTGGCATATATTTAGGCCTAGCACACAGGCAGAGCAGAGAGGTCCCGTAACAGACAATCTGGCTTCATGTCAGCAGAGAATCAGTCTGCATGTCATAGCAGAGAATGAGGCTTCACGTCAGCCACCACTGCAACAGTCCATTGGCATATATTTAGGCCTAGCACACAGGCAGAGCAGAGAGGTCCCGTAACAGACAATCTGGCTTCATGTCAGCAGAGAATCAGTCTGCATGTCATAGCAGAGAATCAGGCTTCACGTCAGCCACCACTGCAACAGTCCATTGTCATAAATTTAGGCCCAGCACCCAGGCAGAGGAGAGAGGTCCCGTAACAGACAATCTGGCTTCATGTCAGCAGAGAATTAGTCTGCATGTCATAGCAGAGAATCAGGCTTCATGTCAGCCACCACTGCAACAGTCCATTGGCATATATTTAGGCCCAGCACCCAGGCAGAGGAGGGAGGTCCCGTAACAGAGAATCTGTCTTCATGTCAGCAGAGAATCAGTCTGCATGTCATAGCAGAGAATGAGGCTTCACGTCACCCACCACTGCAACAGTCCATTGGCATATATTTAGGCCTAGCACACAGGCAGAGCAGAGAGGTCCCGTAACAGACAATCTGGCTTCATGTCAGCAGAGAATCAGTCTGCATGTCATAGCAGAGAATCAGGCTTCACGTCAGCCACCACTGCAACAGTCCATTGGCATATATTTAGGCCTAGCACACAGGCAGAGCAGAGAGGTCCCGTAACAGACAATCTGGCTTCATGTCAGCAGAGAATCAGTCTGCATGTCATAGCAGAGAATGAGGCTTCACGTCAGCCACCACTGCAACAGTCCATTGGCATATATTTAGGCCTAGCACACAGGCAGAGCAGAGAGGTCCCGTAACAGACAATCTGGCTTCATGTCAGCAGAGAATCAGTCTGCATGTCATAGCAGAGAATCAGGCTTCACGTCAGCCACCACTGCAACAGTCCATTGTCATAAATTTAGGCCCAGCACCCAGGCAGAGGAGAGAGGTCCCGTAACAGACAATCTGGCTTCATGTCAGCAGAGAATTAGTCTGCATGTCATAGCAGAGAATCAGGCTTCATGTCAGCCACCACTGCAACAGTCCATTGGCATATATTTAGGCCCAGCACCCAGGCAGAGGAGGGAGGTCCCGTAACAGAGAATCTGTCTTCATGTCAGCAGAGAATCAGTCTGCATGTCATAGCAGAGAATGAGGCTTCACGTCAGCCACCACTGCAACAGTCCATTGGCATATATTTAGGCCTAGCACACAGGCAGAGGAGAGGTTCATTCAACTTTGGGTAGCCTCGCAATATAATGGTAAAATGAAAATAAAAATAGGATTGAATGAGGAAGTGCCCTGGAGTCCAATAATATATGGTTATGGGGAGGTAGTTAATGTCTAATCTGGACAAGGGACGGACAGGTCCTGTGGGATCCATGCCTGGTTCATTTTTATGAACGTCAGCTTGTCCACATTGGCTGTAGACAGGCGGCTGCGTTTGTCTGTAATGACGCCCCCTGCCGTGCTGAATACACGTTCAGACAAAACGCTGGCTGCCGGGCAGGCCAGCACCTCCAAGGCATAAAAGGCTAGCTCTGGCCACGTGGACAATTTAGAGACCCAGAAGTTGAATGGGGCCGAACCATCAGTCAGTACGTGGAGGGGTGTGCACACGTACTGTTCCACCATGTTAGTGAAATGTTGCCTCCTGCTAACACGTTGCGTATCAGGTGGTGGTGCAGTTAGCTGTGGCGTGTTGACAAAAGTTTTCCACATCTCTGCCATGCTAACCCTGCCCTCAGAGGAGCTGGCCGTGACACAGCTGCCTTGGCGACCTCTTGCTCCTCCTCTGCCTTGGCCTTGGGCTTCCACTTGTTCCCCTGTGACATTTGGGAATGCTCTCAGTAGCGCGTCTACCAACGTGCGCTTGTACTCGCGCATCTTCCTATCACGCTCCAGTGCAGGAAGTAAGGTGGGCACATTGTCTTTGTAGCGTGGATCCAGCAGGGTGGCAACCCAGTAGTCCGCACAGGTTAAAATGTGGGCAACTCTGCTGTCGTTGCGCAGGCACTGCAGCATGTAGTCGCTCATGTGTGCCAGGCTGCCCAGGGGTAAGGACAAGCTGTCCTCTGTGGGAGGCGTATCGTCATCGTCCTGCCTTTCCCCCCAGCCACGCACCAGTGATGGACCCGAGCTGCGTTGGGTGCCACCCCGCTGTGACCATGCTTCATCCTCATCCTCCTCCACCTCCTCCTCATCCTCGTCCTCCTCGTCCTCCAGTAGTGGGCCCTGGCTGGCCACATTTGTACCTGGCCTCTGCTGTTGCCAAAAACCTCCCTCTGAGTCACTTCGAAGAGACTGGCCTGAAAGTGCTAAAAATGACCCCTCTTCCTCCTCCTCCTCCTCCTCCTCCTGGGCCACCTCCTCTTCCATCATCGCCCTAAGTGTTTTCTCAAGGAGACATAGAAGTGGTATTGTAACGCTGATAACGGTGTCATCGCCACTGGCCATGTTGGTGGAGTACTCGAAACAGCGCAACAGGGCACACAGGTCTCGCATGGAGGCCCAGTCATTGGTGGTGAAGTGGTGCTGTTCTGTAGTGCGACTGACCCGTGCGTGCTGCAGCTGAAACTCCACTATGGCCTGCTGCTGCTCGCACAGTCTGTCCAGCATGTGCAAGGTGGAGTTCCACCTGGTGGGCACGTCGCATATGAGGCGGTGAGCGGGAAGGCCGAAGTTACGCTGTAGCGCAGACAGGCGAGCAGCAGCAGGATGTGAACGCCGGAAGCGCGAACAGACGGCCCGCACTTTATGCAGCAGCTCTGACATGTCGGGGTAGTTGTGAATGAACTTCTGCACCACCAAATTCAGCACATGCGCCAAGCAAGGGATGTGCGTCAAATTGGCTAGTCCCAGAGCTGCAACGAGATTTCGCCCATTATCACACACCACCAGGCCGGGCTTGAGGCTCACCGGCAGCAACCACTCGTCGGTCTGTTGTTCTATACCCCGCCACAACTCCTGTGCGGTGTGGGGCCTGTCCCCCAAACATATGAGTTTCAGAATGGCCTGCTGACGTTTACCCCGGGCTGTGCTGAAGTTGGTGGTGAAGGTGTGTGGCTGACTGGATGAGCAGGTGGAAGAAGAGGAGGAGGAAGCCGAGAAGGAGGAGGTGGCAACAGGAGGCAAAGAATGTTGCCCTGCGATCCTTGGCGGCGGAAGGACGTGCGCCAAACAGCTCTCCGCCTGGGGCCCAGCTGCCACTACATTTACCCAGTGTGCAGTTAGGGAGATATAGCGTCCCTGGCCGTGCTTACTGGTCCACGTATCTGTGGTTAGGTGGACCTTGCCACAGATGGCGTTGCGCAGTGCACACTTGATTTTATCGGATACTTGGTTGTGCAGGGAAGGCACGGCTCTCTTGGAGAAGTAGTGCCGGCTGGGAACAACATACTGTGGGACAGCAAGCGACATGAGCTGTTTGAAGCTGTCTGTGTCCACCAGCCTAAATGACAGCATTTCATAGGCCAGTAGTTTAGAAATGCTGGCATTCAGGGCCAGGGATCGAGGGTGGCTAGGTGGGAATTTACGCTTTCTATCAAATGTTTGTGAGATGGAGAGCTGAACGCTGGCGTGTGACATGGTTGAGACGCTTGGTGACGGAGGTGGTGGTGGTGGTGTTGGTGGTACATCCCCTGTTTGCTGGGCGGCAGGTGCCAACGTTCCTCCAGAGGCGGAGGAAGAGGCCGAGGCGGCAGCAGCAGAATAGGCCGAGGCGGCAGCAGCAGAAGAGGTAGCAGGGGGAGCCTGAGTGACTTCCTTGGTTTTAAGGTGTTTACTCCACTGCAGTTCATGCTTTGCATGCAGGTGCCTGGTCATGCAGGTTGTGCTCAGGTTCAGAACGTTAATGCCTCGCTTCAGGCTCTGATGGCACAGCGTGCAAACCACTCGGGTCTTGTCGTCAGCACATTGTTTGAAGAAGTGCCATGCCAGGGAACTCCTTGAAGCTGCCTTTGGGGTGCTCGGTCCCAGATGGCGGCGGTCAGTAGCAGGCGGAGTCTCTTGGCGGCGGGTGTTCTGCTTTTGCCCACTGCTCCCTCTTTTGCTACGCTGTTGGCTCGGTCTCACCACTGCCTCTTCCTCCGAACTGTGAAAGTCAGTGGCACGACCTTCATTCCATGTGGGGTCTAGGACCTCATCGTCCCCTGCATCGTCTTCCACCCAGTCTTGATCCCTGACCTCCTGTTCAGTCTGCACACTGCAGAAAGACGCAGCAGTTGGCACCTGTGTTTCGTCATCATCAGAGACATGCTGAGGTGGTATTCCCATGTCCTCATCATCAGGAAACATAAGTGGTTGTGCGTCAGTGCATTCTATGTCTTTCACTGCTGGGGAAGGGCTAGGTGGATGCCCTTGGGAAACCCTGCCAGCGGAGTCTTCAAACAGCATAAGAGACTGCTGCATAACTTGAGGCTGAGACAGTTTCCCTGGTATGCATGGGGGTGATGTGACAGACTGATGGGGTTGGTTTTCAGGCGCCATCTGTGCGCTTTCTGCAGAAGACTGGGTGGGAGATAATGTGAACGTGCTGGATCCACTGTCGGCCACCCAATTGACTAATGCCTGTACCTGCTCAGGCCTTACCATCCTTAGAACGGCATTGGGCCCCACCATATATCGCTGTAAATTCTGGCGGCTACTGGGACCTGAGGTAGTTGGTACACTAGGACGTGTGGATGTGGCAGAACGGCCACGTCCTCTCCCAGCACCAGAGGGTCCACTAACACCACCACGACCATGTCCACGTCCGCGTCCCTTACTAGATGTTTTTCTCATTGTTATGGTTCACCACAACAACAAATATATTATTTGGCCCAATGTATTGTATTCAAATTCAGCGGGATATAAATTTGAGGCCTAGTATTTAGGCGCTGGGTGACCGGTATGGATTTAGTGACAGAATTAGACTTGGAAATGCACAGAAGCGTGTGTGTGAAGTTATTCTGAATGACCCTATGTGCACCTTCAATATGATCTACCCTTTTAGGGATAGATTTCAAATAGCTCTGATATAGCAGAAACGACTAAATTATGAAATTGCTAAATTGGGAATTGTATTTCAACCCAGAACAAAAAATGTGCTTTGACGGACACTAAATAACTTTCCCAGCCACAACAGGACAGCGGTAACGAGAGATTTAGCGGGATATAAATTTGAGGCCTAGTATTTAGGCGCTGGGTGACAGGTATGGATTTAGTAACAGAATTGGACTTGGAAATGCACAGTAGCGTGTGTGTGAAGTTATTCTGAATGACCCTATGTGCACCTTGAATATTATATACCCTTTTAGGGATAGATTTCAAATAGCTCTGATATAGCAGAAACCACTAAATTATGAAATTGCTAAATTGGGAATTGTATTTCAACCCAGAACAAGAAATGTGCTTGAACGGACACTAAATAACTCGCCCAGCTACAGCACTAAGGACAGATTTAGCGGGATATAAATTTGAGGCCTAGTATTTAGGCGCTGGGTGACAGGTATGGGTTTAGTGCCAGAATTAGACTTGGAAATACACAGTAGCGGGTGTGTGTGAAGTTATTCTGAATGACCCAATGTGCACCTTGAATATTATATACCCTTTTAGGGATAGATTTCAAATAGCTCTGATATAGCAGAAACCACTAAATTATGAAATTGCTAAATTGGGAATTGTATTTCAACCCAGAACAAGAAATGTGCTTGAACGGACACTAAATAACTCGCCCAGCTACAGCACTAAGGACAGATTTAGCGGGATATAAATTTGAGGCCTAGTATTTAGGCGCTGGGTGACAGGTATGGGTTTAGTGCCAGAATTAGACTTGGAAATACACAGTAGCGGGTGTGTGTGAAGTTATTCTGAATGACCCAATGTGCACCTTGAATATTATATACCCTTTTAGGGATAGATTTCAAATAGCTCTGATATAGCAGAAACCACTAAATTATGAAATTGCTAAATTGGGAATTGTATTTCAACCCAGAACAAGAAATGTGCTTGAACGGACACTAAATAACTCGCCCAGCTACAGCACTAGGGACAGATTTAGCTGGATATAAATTTGAGGCCTAGTATTTAGGCGCTGGGTGACAGGTATGGGTTTAGTGCCAGAATTAGACTTGGAAATACACAGTAGCGGGTGTGTGTGAAGTTATTCTGAATGACCCAATGTGCACCTTGAATATTATATACCCTTTTAGGGATAGATTTCAAATAGCTCTGATATAGCAGAAACCACTAAATTATGAAATTGCTAAATTGGGAATTGTATTTCAACCCAGAACAAGAAATGTGCTTGAACGGACACTAAATAACTCGCCCAGCTACAGCACTAAGGACAGATTTAGCGGGATATAAATTTGAGGCCTAGTATTTAGGCGCTGGGTGACAGGTATGGGTTTAGTGCCAGAATTAGACTTGGAAATACACAGTAGCGGGTGTGTGTGAAGTTATTCTGAATGACCCAATGTGCACCTTGAATATTATATACCCTTTTAGGGATAGATTTCAAATAGCTCTGATATAGCAGAAACCACTAAATTATGAAATTGCTAAATTGGGAATTGTATTTCAACCCAGAACAAGAAATGTGCTTGAACGGACACTAAATAACTCGCCCAGCTACAGCACTAAGGACAGATTTAGCGGGATATAAATTTGAGGCCTAGTATTTAGGCGCTGGGTGACAGGTATGGGTTTAGTGCCAGAATTAGACTTGGAAATACACAGTAGCGGGTGTGTGTGAAGTTATTCTGAATGACCCAATGTGCACCTTGAATATTATATACCCTTTTAGGGATAGATTTCAAATAGCTCTGATATAGCAGAAACCACTAAATTATGAAATTGCTAAATTGGGAATTGTATTTCAACCCAGAACAAGAAATGTGCTTGAACGGACACTAAATAACTCGCCCAGCTACAGCACTAGGGACAGATTTAGCTGGATATAAATTTGAGGCCTAGTATTTAGGCGCTGGGTGACAGGTATGGGTTTAGTGCCAGAATTAGACTTGGAAATACACAGTAGCGGGTGTGTGTGAAGTTATTCTGAATGACCCAATGTGCACCTTGAATATTATATACCCTTTTAGGGATAGATTTCAAATAGCTCTGATATAGCAGAAACCACTAAATTATGAAATTGCTAAATTGGGAATTGTATTTCAACCCAGAACAAGAAATGTGCTTGAACGGACACTAAATAACTCGCCCAGCTACAGCACTAAGGACAGATTTAGCGGGATATAAATTTGAGGCCTAGTATTTAGGCGCTGGGTGACCGGTATGGATTTAGTGACAGAATTAGACTGGGATATGGCCAAAAAATAAACAGACTATTGCTGGTTAAATGCACTTGGTGTGACAGCTTCACCCTGATGTAGGCTTTAGCCAAAAAACAACCACACCATTGAGGGTTAAATGCACTTGGTGACAGGCGCAGCTTGCCCCTGATTTAGTATATGGCCAAAAAATGAACAGACTATTGCTGGTTAAATGCACTTGGTGTGACAGCTTCACCCTGATGTAGGCTTTAGCCAAAAAACAACCACACCATTGAGGGTTAAATGCACTTGGTGACAAGCGCAGCTTGCCCCTGATTTTGTATATGGCCAAAAAATGAACAGACTATTGCTGGTTAAATGCACTTGGTGTGACAGCTTCACCCTGATGTAGGCTTTAGCCAAAAAACAACCACACCATTGAGGGTTAAATGCACTTGGTCGCAGCTTGTGCTGGCGCACCACAAGACACAAAATGGCCGCCGATCACCCCAGAAAAATGTGACTGACAAACGGTCTGGGCCGCCTAAAAACAGTGAGCAATTGAGGATCAGCAGCTCAATGATCCACAGCTGCAGATCGATCAGTTAATCAAGTCCTTTGGAGGAGTTAATCTGCCTAATCTCGCCCTACTGTCGCAGCCGCAACCTCTCCCTACGCTAATCAGAGCAGAGTGACGGGCGGCGCTATGTGACTCCAGCTTAAATAGAGGCTGGGTCACATGGTGCTCTGGCCAATCACAGCCATGCCAATAGTAGGCATGGCTGTGATGGCCTCTTGGGGCAAGTAGTATGACGCTTGTTGATTGGCTGCTTTGCAGCCTTTCAAAAAGCGCCAAGAAAGCGTCACAAAAGCGCGAAGAAAGCGACGAACACCGAACCCGAACCCGGACTTTTACGAAAATGTCCGGGTTCGGGTCCGTGTCACGGACACCCCAAAATTCGGTACGAACCCGAACTATACAGTTCGAGTTCGCTCATCCCTACTCGTCACATGTGTTGAATTCCTCTGAGATCCATGTCTCATTCATTTTTAGAAAGTGAGGTAGTCCACACTGTCGTGAAGTGCCAGCTCTGGCCCCAGGTCAAGCCTGCACACCTAGCAGATAAGGGGTTCATCGCTTCTCAGAGCATGCACATCGGCTGTTAACCCGATGTAGTCGGATACCTTTCAGTCTAGGCGTTCCCTGAGGCTGGATCCGGAGGACGGCTGTCAATGGGTTAGCTGCAAGGATGATCTCATATCTGAAGTGACCAACACATCTTCAAACGCCCTCTTGCATGCGCTGTTGGATTGGTACCCGCAACTGTTTCTCTGTGAGTGGAAATTCCTCTGCCAGCACAGCATGGCAACGTCTCACCTGGCACGTCGAATAGGTTCTGGGGAGCTTGGAAGGGTGAAGCGGAAGAGGCGGTAGCAGTGGAAAAGAGGGAGTCAGCCGAGAAGGAGACGGAGGATGGAGTAGGAGGAGGAGAAGAAGAGGCAGGCCTGCATGCAATCCGTGGCTGTAACACCAAATCTACACAGGTGCCATGGGTTGCATGCTTGATGGCCGTCAGAAGGTTCACCCAGTGGGCAGTAAATGTTAGGTACCTTTCCTTTAGTTGTCTGATGTCACTTGAGATTAAGTGGATTACCGAAATGACCATTTAAGAACCATTTAAGAACCGCTGGGTTGCTGATCAAGACACGACCAGTAGATGACACCGGGAGCTCAGACCTCTCACTGCGACTCCTGCTGCCACGCCCACTTACTCTGCTGCGACCTGTGCCTGCGCCAGAAATATTTAGGTCTCTGCCACTCCCCTGTGCAGGGCCTGGCACTTCTCTGTCTGACATACTGTTAGATTAAATAAATAAATAGGAAATTAAAACATCCCAAAAAAATCAGCAATTTTCTCACTTCACTGATAAGCCTTTTTGTTTTTCCACTAATACATACCACATAAGTCTTTAGAACCTATAACTGCACCACTGAACTGGAAATATATATATTTTTGCCACTAATACACACCAAAAAGGGCTGTAATTTTCTCACTTCACCACACAACGGAAAATACTTTTTTTTGTACCACTAATACACGCAAAAAAAAGGCTTCAGAACATATAACTGCACCGCTGAACGGCAAATAATATAATTTTTTGGCCACTAATACATACCAAAAATGGCTTTAGAACATATAACTGCAGCATTGAATGGCAAATAGGCACTTACTTTTTTCCACTTACTCCACAAAAGGCTTCAGAACATATAACTGCACCGCTGAGCGGCAAATAATATATATTTTTTTCCCACTAATACACGCCAAAAAGGGCTTTATAACCGATAACTGCACCGCTGAATGGCAAATAGGCCCTTTTTTTTCCATTTATACATAGAAACATAGAATGTGTCGGCAGATAAGAACCATTTGGCCCATCTAGTCTGCCCAATATACTGAATACTATGAATAGGCCCAGGTCCTATCTTATATAAAGGATGGCCTTATGCCTATCCCATGCATGCTTAAACTCCTTCACTGTATTTGCAGCTACCACTTCTGCAGGAAGGCTATTCCACACATCCACTACTCTCTCTGCAAAGTAGTACTTCCTGATATTACTTTTAAACCTTTGCCCCTCTAATTTAAAACTATGTCCTCTTGTAGCAGTTTTTCTTCTTTAAAATATTCTCTCCTCTTTTACCTTGTTGATTCCCTTTATGTATTTAAAAGTTCCTATCATATCCCCTCTGTCTCGTCTTTCTTCCAAGCTATACATGTCAAGGTCCTTTAATCTTTCCTGGTAAGTTTTATCCTGCAATCCAAAAAGGACTTTAGAACAAATAACTGTACCGCTGAACGTCAAATAGTCTATATTTTATTGCCACTAATACACGCCACATAAGGCTTCAGAACATAACTGCACCGCTGAAGGCAAATAATATATATTCTTGCGCCACTAATACATGCCAAATTTACAAACAACATCTCTTAGCAACCATCAGTGAAAAACGCATTGCATCCGCACTTCCGGATGCAATGCATTTTTCACTGAAGCCCCATTCACTTCTATGAGGCCAGGGCTGCGTGAAAAACTCAGAATATGGCCTCATGCACATGACCGTGCCGTTTTTTGCAGCCCGCAAACCGCAAATCCGCAAAAAACGGAAGGCGCCCGTGTTGCGGGCAAGAATTTGCGGACAAGAATAGGACATGTTATATTTTTTTTGCGGGGCCGCGGAACGTAGCCACGTATGCGGACAGCACACGGAGTGTTGTCCGCATCTTTTGCGGCTCCATTGAAATGAATGGGTCCGCATCCGAGCCGCCAAAACGGTGGCTCGGATGCGGACCCAAACAAAAGCCGTGTGCATGAGGCCTATAGAACATGCTGCGTTTGTCACACAATGCAGAACTGATGCGTGAAAAAAAACGCTCATGTACACAGATCCATTGAAATGAATGGGTCAGGATTCAGTGCGGGTGCTATGCGTTCACGTCACGCATTGCACTTGTGCAGAAAACTCGCTTATGTGAAAGGGGCCTCATGGGTCCTGGGATGCGGAGATGCAAAAAGATTCTCTTCTTTTAAAGAAAAGGAGTTTATTGCACAAAAGTAGCAAAATGAAAGAAAGAAAACACGGGATCTTCAAGCAAAATGGCCACAACCGCCTCTTCGTGCTCAAATGGATGAGGCAAGTATGATTATTTTTTTTATTTATTTTTTACCGCCATTTCAGGGAAATTTGATTTGTTACCACAAAGCACGAGGAAATTCGTCTTCATGGCAAATCGAATATTCCCTGAAATTCAGATTGAAGTCCACTGAGTGAGAATACTTTGATTTGCTTAACACTAATCAGTGTAATTGTACTGACCCAGAGAATAAAGTTATTTTTGGAGAAATATGAACGCCGAAAAATTTCTAACATAAAAGTCAGCAGCTGTATTGCTTTTTTTTCCCATTTCCCTCCCAGATAGAGTTAATAAAAATTAATCAGCAAGTTATGTATACCTCAAAATGGCTCTATTAAAAATTACTTGTCCTGCAAAAAAAAAAAAAAAAAGCCTTCATTCAGGTACATAGACGGAAAAATATAAGTTGTAGCTTTTGGCGAATGAAAAAGAAAAAAAAAACACTTGGTCAGTAACGCCATAAACAGGCTGGTCACTAACGGGTTAAAGGGGTTTTTCAGGTTTAATATATTGATGGCCTATGCTCAGTACAGGCAATCAATATCAGGTGAGTGGGGGTGGGTCCAACTCAGCATGCAGCCTGTTCAATGTTTACATGGGTCCATCTACCTGCACACCAACTACTAAGGTAGTTTAGGATAAGGCAACATTCACATGAACGTTGTGTTTTGCGGATCCGCAAAACGCGGATACCAGCCCATGTGCATTCTGCAATTTGCAGACCGCACATGCGGCAGCTATCATAGAAAATGCCTATTCTTGTCTGCAATTGCGGACAAGAATAGGACATATTCTATTTTTTTAGCGGGTCCGCGGCACGTAGCAACTGATGCGGACAGCACACGGTGTGCTGTCCGCATCTTTTGCGTCCCCATAGAAATGAATGGGTCCGCACCCGGATGTGAACTCATTCATACGGTCTTGTGAATGTAGCCTAATGTAGCTTTATCCCATTCAAATGAACAGCATGAAGCTGCAATGCCCACTACTAAGTAGACGGATTACAGGTAGACTGATCCATGTCAACAACAAAAACACCGCACTGCGGACCCATCGAGCAACTGATTGCGCTGATCTGCAGGAATTCAGCCACAGACATTGTATAGACATAGTCCCAGCCATAGGCATGCATAGGCTTGTCCCAAAACGCCACTAGTAAAATATAAATGTAACGTAAACCAAAAATCAAACTGGCAGATTTTCAATTTTTTGTTGATTCACCTCTAAAGAAAGTTTTTATATGCGCCCCAATATGGTATCAATGAAAAGAACAAATTGCCCCCCCCCCCTAAAAAAAAATGAGCCTTCTGTAGACTTGCAAAGCAAAAATATTTTATATTTTTTTAAAAGTTTTAGTTTTAAGTATTAAAACACAAGAAAAACTATAGAAATACAAAATCGCTGCAATTGTAATGACCTGGAAAATGAAGGGGACAGGTCAGATTTACCGCATGAGAAACCCCAAAAATTTGTGGCAGAGTTCTTTTTTTTTCAAATTTCACCCAATTTGGAATTTTTTCCTGTTTCCTACTACATTGGCATAATACATGGTACTATATGAAAGCAAAACTTGTCCTGCAAAAATGCGAATGATGTCTGTGTTGCATCCATTTTTCTTTTTTGCTGGACAGTGGAACGGACATATGGATGCGTACAGTGCACGATGTGCTGACTGCAGACCCATTGAAATGAATAGGTCTACATTCAATGGTCAAAAAATTTGGATCAGGTGCGGACCAAAAATACAGTCGTGTGAATGGGGCCTTGTGAAAGGAAAAATTAAAAAGTTATAGCTGCGGGAAAGATAGCAGTAAAAAAACGAAGTGCAAAAATGGAACAAGACGCTGTCCTGAAAGGGGTTAAAACACATCAACTTCAAGAACTAACTGCCCTCTTGCCTTATGTATCCCACCCCTCGAAAGGTGCCATTGTCACAAAGTAAGCAATGATATTCAAAAGACCTGTCCGTGGTTTTGATATAGCTCTGTGTGTCCATCGCGGTTGGAGCTGTTTCATGATAGAGTGCATGAAATCTGTGTGGGCATATATGGTCATTAAATTATACAGTTCACTCTGTAACCTTTTATAGAACAGTTTACCCCAAAAATTGAGGTAAGCTGATTAATAAATATGGGCCTAGGTATTTAGTAGACATAATGAACCTCTTTCTGCCATGAATATTTTTCATTTTTTGCCTCCCCAATTTTTAAGCGCTATAACTTTTTTTTTCTACACAAAGACTTATCAGGACGAGTTGTAGTTTGTTACTTTGACATATCATGTATGGAAAAACGGGGGGAAAATCTTTGCAAGGTGAAAAAAAAGATTTTTTTTTAGCTTTGTTTTAATGCCATTGACTTAAAAAAAAAACTAAACACTACCTTTCTTTGGGTCAGTTGAATACTGCAATAGCAAATTTGTATATTTTTTCTGATGCTTTACTACTTGTAAAAATACTTTGGAAAAAAATTGTTTTATGTCACCCTTTTTTGACACCCATAATTTTTTTTATATTCTGATTTAAAGACCTGCGTGAAAGCGTGTTTTTTTGTGAGGTAATTTTAATGGTACCATTTTGGGGTGCCAAAGACTTTTTAATCAGTTTGTTCAAGTTATTTGGGGTAGGGGTGATGTGTAACCATACAAATCAGAAATTTGAGCATTTAGATTTTTTTATGTCATGGTGTTCACCGTACAGAAAAATTATTTTTGCATTTTAATAGTTCCGACATTTCCGTATAGTGTGTTGTGCTTGCAAGCACAGCTACCGCTCCTGGGTTGCAGGGTGGGAACAACCCCTGGAAACGAGCAGTGTATAATGTGATGAACAAATGAATCCAGCCAGCAAAGGAGGAGATATGGAAAAATCACAGTACATTAGCAAGTGCCTTGTATTAACTTTCTCTACATGATAAATGCCATTTGCTGAAATGAAACAACCCCTTTAGGCCTCTTTCACACGAGCGAGTTTTCTGCGCTGGTGCAATGCGTGACGTCAGCACATTGCACCCGCACTAAATCCGGACCCATTCATTTCAATAGGGCTGTGCACATGAGCGGTGATTTTCACGCATCACTTGTGCGTTGCGTGAAAATCGCAGCATGTTCTACAGATCCTTCTAAAAAAATTAGCATATCGTGATAAAGTTCATTATTTTCTGTAATGTACTGATAAACATTAGACTTTCATATATTTTAGATTCATTACACACCAACTGAAGTAGTTCAAGCCTTTTATTGTTTTAATATTGATGATTTTGGCATACAGCTCATGAAAACCCAAAATTTCTATCTAAAAAAATTAGCATATCATGAAAAGGTTCTCTAAACGAGCTATTAACCTAATCATCTGAATCAACGAATTAACTCTAAACACCTGCAAAAGATTCCTGAGGCTTTTAAAAACTCCCAGCCTGGTTCATTACTCAAAACCGCAATCATGGGTAAGACTGCCGACCTGACTGCTGTCCAGAAGGCCATCATTGACACCCTCAAGCAAGAGGGTAAGACACAGAAAGAAATTTCTGAACGAATAGGCTGTTCCCAGAGTGCTGTATCAAGGCACCTCAGTGGGAAGTCTGTGGGAAGGAAAAAGTGTGGCAGAAAACGCTGCACAACGAGAAGAGCTGACCAGACCCTGAGGAAGATTGTGGAGAAGGACTGATTCCAGACCTTGGGGGACCTGCGGAAGCAGTGGACTGAGTCTGGAGTAGAAACATCCAGAGCCACCGTGTACAGGCATGTGCAGGAAATGGGCTACAGGTGCCGCATTCCCCAGGTCAAGCCACTTTTGAACCAGAAACAGCGGCAGAAGCGCCTGACCTGGGCTACAGAGAAGCAGCACTGGACTGTTGCATGTCATTCGGAAATCAAGGTGCCAGAGTCTGGAGGAAGACTGGGGAGAGGGAAATGCCAAAATGCCTGAAGTCCAGTGTCAAGTACCCACAGGCAGTGATGGTCTGGGGTGCCATGTCAGCTGCTGGTGTTGGTCCACTGTGTTTTATCAAGTGCAGGGTCAATGCAGCTAGCTATCAGGAGATTTTGGAGCACTTCATGCTTCCATCTGCTGAAAAGCTTTATGGAGATGAAGATTTCATTTTTCAGCATGACCTGGCACCTGCTCACAGTGCCAAAACCACTGGTAAATGGTTTACTGACCATGGTATTACTGTGCTCAATTGGCCTGCCAACTCTCCTGACCTGAACCCCATAGAGAATCTGTGGGATATTGGGAAGAGAAAGTTGAGAGACGCAAGACCCAACACTCTGGATGAGCTTAAGGCCGCTATCGAAGCCTCCTGGGCCTCCATAACACCTCAGCAGTGCCACAGGCTGATTGCCTCCATGCCACGCCACATTGAAGCAGTCATTTCTGCAAAAGGATTCCCGACCAAGTATTGAGTGCATAACTGAACATAACTATTTGAAGGTTGACTTTTTTTGAATAAAAACACTTTTCTTTTATTGGTCGGATGAAATATGCTATTTTTTTTAGATAGGAATTTGGGGTTTTCATGAGCTGTATGCCAAAATCATCAATATTAAAACAATAAAAGGCTTTAACTACTTCAGTTGTGTCCAATGAATCTAAAAATATATGAAAGTCTAATGTTTATCAGTACATTACAGAAAATAATGAACTTTATCACAATATGCAATTTTTTTTTAGAAGGGCCTGTATATTCAGTGTTTTTTATGCAACGCAGGCCCCATAGAAGTGAATGTGGCTGTGTGAAAATCTCAAGCATCCGCATCCAAGTGCGGATGCGGTGCGATTTTCAAGCATGGTTGCTAGGAGACGATCGGGATGGAGACCCGATCATTATTATTTTCCCTTATAACATGGTTATAAGAGAAAATAATAGCATTCTTAATACAGAATGCATAGTACAATAAGGCTGGAGGGGTTAAAAAAAATAAAAAATAATATAACTCACCTTAATCCACTTGATCGCGCATCCCGGATTCTCTTCTGTCTTCTTCTTTGCTGTGCACAGAAAAAGGGCCTTTGATGACGTCACTGCGCTCATCACATGGTCCGTCACATGGTCCGTCACCATGGTAAAAGGTCATGTGATGGACGATGTGATGAGCGCAGTGATCAAAAGTCCTATATCTCAAAGAAGAAGACAGAAGAGATGCCGGGCTGTGTGATCAAGTGGATTAAGGTGAATTAAATTTCTATTTTTATTTTTTAACCCCTCCGGGCCTATTGTACTATGCATTCTGTATTAATAATGCTATTATTTTACCTTATAACCATGCTATAAAGTGAAAATAATGCAATCTACACAACACCTAACCCAAACACGAACTTCTGTGAAGAAGTCCGGGTTCGGGTCTGGGTAACAAACATGACGATTTTTCTATCGCGCGTGCAAAACGCATTAAAATGTTTTGCACCCGCACGGAAAAAACGCAAACAAGGAACGCAATCGCAGTAAAAACTGACTTGTTTTAGTGTCAAAATTGCACCATTTTCCCTGAATGCATCCGGCCCCAATCCATAACGCCCATGTGAAAGGGGCCTTAAGGGTCAGTAATCTGCTATCCCTGATCACAGACATTGCATAAGGATGTCAACTGGGTAATGCAGCCATCATCTGCCAACTATGGCACCAGCTCGGTCCTCATTCAGATTTCTGTGTCCGTTTGACGTCCATAAAAAAAAAATCTGTATGTGTTTCATCCATAAAGATGTCTGTGAATGATCTTTGTTTGGTTTGGTTTTTCCTCTCTGTTTGTTATCTACAGGGTGGGCCATTTATATGGATACACCTTAATAAAATGGGAATGGTTGGTGATATTAACTTCCTGTTTGTGGCACATTAGTATATGTGAGGGCGGAAACTTTTCCAGATGGGGGTGACCATGGCGGCCATTTTGAAGTTGGCCATTTTGAATCCAACTTTTGTGTTTTCAATAGGAAGAGGGTCATGTGACACATCAAACATATTGGGAATTTCACAAGAAAAACAATGTTGTGCTTGGTTTTATTCTTTCATGAGTTATTTACAAGTTTCTGACCACTTATAAAATGTGTTCAATTTGCTGCCCATTGTGTTGGATTGTCAATGCAACCCTCTTCTCCCACTCTCCACACACTGATAGCAACACTGCAGGAGGAATGATAGCACAGGCTTCCAGTGTCCGTAGTTTCAGGTGCTGCACATCTCGTATCTTCACAGCATATGCTGAAACTACGGATACTGGATGCCTGTGCTAGCATTCCTCCTGCAGTGTTGCTATCAGTGTGTGAAGAGTGGGAGAAGAGGGTTTCATTGACAATCCAACACAATGGGCAGCACATTGAGCACATTTTATAAGTGGTCAGAAACTTGTAAATAACTCATGAAAGAATAAAGTTACATTAAAACCAAGCACCAACCACCATTGTTTTTCTTATGAAATTCCCAATAAGTTTGATGTGTCACATGACCCTCTTCATATTGAAAAAATCAAAAGTTGGATTCAAAATGTCCGACTTCAAAATGGGCTGCCATGGTCACCACCCATCTTGAAAAGTTTCCCCCCCTCACATATACTAATGTGCCACAAACAGTAAGTTAATATCACCAACCATTCCCATTTTATTAAGGTGTATCCATATAAATGGCCCACCCTGTATATTTCACAGGCACTGCTCAGCTGAAAATGACTTTCAAAAGCATCTCCTATGAGTGGACCTAACACAGACCAAACACGGATGTCATGTTGTGTCTGTGATATTCACTGACCCATAGACTTAAATTGCTCTTTCTCTAGTGTCGGCTGCAAGCAAATAACATTTTATGTTACACTAAGCAAGATATTTAAAGCTGTTTTAGAAAACTGTTTTCACTCATTATTATAGGGCTGCTATAACACAGCCTGTAAGCTGCATCTCTGTATAACCTCTCTCTATATTTTTTTTTTTAAAGAAACAAATGGAGGGAAATCTGGAGTTTAAAAACATCCAATTTGTTTATCCAACAAGACCCAATGTTCAGATTCTTCAGGGACTGGACTTGAAAGTTTCTAAAGGCCAGACTCTCGCACTGGTTGGAAGCAGCGGCTGTGGAAAAAGTACAGTGGTTCAGCTTTTGGAGCGTTTTTATGACCCTGAAGAAGGACAAGTGGTAATGTTATTGCTATTCTATATGTGACATGTAATAGAACAATACTCTGGTCATAGATCGATGTATAATGGATAACAAAAGCAACCTGCAGTATACTGTATGTATGATTTATAGATGATGTGTTCCAGGTTTGGACTGCACAGGGCCATTGTGCAAGAACTGGAGTGTGCATGGGGCCCTCACTACTTCAATAGTCCATTGTAGAGCAAAAGAGTGTGTTATAGAGCCGGAGAAGCTGAGCAGATTGATGGATATTCTTGTGGGAAAAGATTCAGTAACACTTGTAATTTATACATTTATAGCTTTACTTTAGCTAACTTAAAGGGCTGTTTCACACGAGCGGATACCGTGCGTGACATCCGCTCCGTGAATGACAGCCAAGACCCGATGCAGACTGCGGAGGCACGGAGCAGTAACATGACTGATAATGCTCCGTGCCTCTCTTGTGAGATAAAGTTGTCACTGTGATTCCGTAGTAAAGAGATCACAGAGAGGCACGGAGCATTATCAGTCATGTTACTGCTCCGTGCCTCCGCAGTCTGCATCGGGTCTTGGCTGTCATTCACGGAGCGGATGTCACGCACGGTATCCGCTCGTGTGAAACAGCCCAAAGAGTTTTCAAAGATCTTTTTACAAATGACTAGGCTGGAGCGAATTATAGATCCGAAGTTGATTTGTTCAAATACTTGGATTTTAAGGCTGTTTCCGTACCGCATTAAAATGTAATCGCTCTGTGGAGTCAAAGTTTGTTTTGCCCAAAGTCGCGCAAGACTTTGGTGAATTCTTACTGTAATCATATCTGCATATTAAAAACCTGTTTAAAATAGCGATCCGAACCAGGCTTTGGTACTGCAGTTCGGATTGCTCTTTTTAATTATTTTAAAATACGCATATATGAAAACAGTAGGAATTCACCCATGACGCACGACTTCGGGCGAGAAGATCTTTGGCTCCACGGAGATAACACATTTTAATGCTGTACGGAAACAGCATTAAAATCGAAGTATTTGAACTAATCGACTTTGGATTTATGATCTGAAGGTTTATTCGCCCAAGACTAGTAATCACCTATTCTCCGGATAGGTCATCAGTATCTGATCGGTGAGGGTCCGACACCCAGGACCCCCACAAATCAGCTTTTTGAGAAGGCTCCGGTGCTCACAGTAGCACTGCGGCTTTCTCTCTGCTCACCTTCCATGTGATAGTGGCTGTGCTTGGTTTCGCAGCTCAGCGATACTTCAATAGGGCTGATCTGCGCCTAGGCCATGTGACCGATGAACATGATGTCACATGGCATAGGGAAGCTATGAAAAGGCCGCTACTGCGAGCACTGGCGCATTCTCAAACAGCTGACGGCGGGATTACCGGGTGTTGGCTACCCACCGATCAAATATTGATGACCTATCTAGGGGATAGGTCATCAGTAAAAAAAAGAGTTTGGAAAACACCAGCCCTGTAAACAGGGGAAGTGTTATCAATGATTGATAGCATTTCGTATATACATAGGTGGCTGTCAATTTCCCTATGTAATGAGAGTTGTTAAAATAGACCAAAGCTATAGGTGGTCATTTACCATTTAAGTTTGCTGTTTTTATGTCAGTTTTAAGTCTGGCTTTGTGTGCCTGCAACAAATTTATGAACTGGAGCACCCACAGCAGTGAGCAGGTGTAATTACACCTTAGTATGGATGAGCGAACCCATGGAAGTTCGGGTTTGCCGGGTTCAGCCGAACTTTAGATCAAAATTCAGGTTCGGGACCCGAACTTGACCTGAAATTCACCCTGAACCCGGACCCCATTAAAGTGAATGAGGACCCGAACTTCACTTTATTATGATGTTATAACGGAAAATAATAGCATTCTTAAGACAGAATGCTAAATAAAATGGCCATTGAGGGGTTAAAAATAATAAATAAATAAAAACTCGCCTCATCCACTTGATCGCACAGTGGGTAACCTCTTCTTTCTTCAGGACCTGCAAAACGACCTGCAAAACAACCTGCGATGATGTCACCGCGCTCACCACGTGGTGATTATTATTATTATTTTTAACCTCTCAATGGCCATTTTATTTAGCATTCTGTCTTAAGAATGCTATTTTCCGTTCTAACCATGTTATAATGGAAAGTAATAAAATCACCCAAACACCGAACTTCAGTGAAAAAGTCCAGGTTCGGGTACCCGAAGTCGCAAAGTTCAGTACGAACCCGAACTTTGCAGTTCGGGTTCGCTCAACCCTACACCTAAGCTGTCCCATTTATTTCAATGGGACGGCTCCTTCCTATAAACTTCTGAAATTGAAAATCAGTGGGATGGCTTAGGTGTAATTACACCTGCTCACCACTGCAGATGCGACGGCTAGTAGTTAAAGGGAACCTGTCACCGGGATTTTGTGTATAGAGCTGAGGACATGGGTTGCTAGATGGCCGCAAGCACATCCGCAATACCCAGTCCCCATAGCAAAACCAATTTGATAGATATGCAAATTAACCTGAGATGAGTCCTGTCCCTGACTCCTCTCACATACAGGACTCATCTCAGGTTAATTTGCATATGTATTAAATCGGTTTTTTTCCACAATAAAAGCACACAGAGCTATGGGGACTGGGTATTGCGGATGTGCTAGCGACCATCTAGCAACCCATGTCCTCAGCTCTATACACAAAATCCCGGTGACAGGTTCCCTTTAAAGAGTGAAGAGGAGGCAGCACTGGCACAGCACACCTTCTCTTTAAACAGCTGATCAGTGGGGATGCCGGGTGTTAGACCCCCGCCGATCTGATATTGATTACTTATCCTGAGGATAGGTCATCAATAAAAATAACTTGGACAACCCCTTTAAGTTTGCCATATGTCTACAGTGCATTTTCCACTGTCCCCTGTGGATTGTGCTGCAGATTTACCTCCGAGCCGTTATACAAGTCATCTCATTATCATCATCACTGGTAGGATTATAATGACAGGTAACACCTAAATAAAGATAATCACACAAGTCAAAATAGGCAATGGTCATATCTCACCTTTTCCTACTGCCGCATAGTGACCCCGCATATGTCACAGATTATGCCCAGTATACTCTCCCATGGAAGACAATGAAGATCTTCAGACTAAAGGATTCCGTGGTCCATGTGGCTGCTGTAAATTAGATCTGTGAATGCTGTTAACAGCAGGTCATGTAAAATAAGTATTAAAAAAATCTGTAATCACAAAACAAAAACAAATTAGAAAGAAGAATATGTTTCAGCACCTGGTTTTAATTAAAAAAAAATATATGTGATGCATTCCCTTTAAGTAAAATGTGTATAATGCCCTGGCATACCGCTCATAGAGGCAGACCACGCACTTGCTATGGGGCCCGACAGTCTGGGGGGCCCAGGGAGGCTGAATAGCTCCGCCCCTTTTCTGACTGGAATACCTGCCTCGCTTCCTCCTTGCCTCTGCTGCTGCCCATCAACTGCATCATCTCTAATTTTATTGAGACAGCACAGAAAGAAGCCATCAGAAGCACAGGTCCTACTCTCAGAGCCCTTCCTCAGCCAGCACAGATGGGGTAGACAGCCATTATTTCTGTAAGTGACTGTTAGTGTAGTCACACACACTGTCCTGTCAATGTGCTGACTGCTGCCTCTGCTGGCTGAGTGTGTAATGTGGAATACAGTATATTAATGCACACATATAGGGCATATACAGTATACATAATAACCCCCTATATACACCCTTGTATGGTCAAGTTGAGAGGTTCAGTCCCTGCCCTTTATAGTCCTATTAGTAATATCCTATTTCTAATAGGACACTGAGAGGCAGGGACTGCTCCCTAGATAAGTAGCACAGTTATGGAGTTGAAACTGTGTCATTAACTGTTGGTGTCAGCTATAACCTACAGCTGACACATGGGTTAAGCTGGCAGGACTAGAGCAAGTGCCAATTCTGCCATTTTAACTGTATAGATGCAGCTGATGTAACAAAAGTTATGCACATACCGTATTTTTCGCCCCATAAGACGGTTTGAGGAGGAAAATATGAAAAAAAAAAGTTTTAACTAGGGATGAGCAAACTCGAACTGTATAGTTCGGGTTCGTACCGAATTTTGGGGTGTCCGTGACACGGACCCGAACCCGGACATTTTCGTAAAAGTCCGGGTTCGGGTTCGGTGTTCGTCGCTTTCTTCGCGCTTTTGTGACGCTTTCTTGGCGCTTTTTGAAAGGCTGCTAAGCAGCCAATCAACAAGCGTCATACTACTTGCCCCAAGAGGCCATCACAGCCATGCCTACTATTGGCATGGCTGTGATTGGCCAGAGCACCATGTGACCCAGCCTCTATTTAAGCTGGAGTCACATAGCGCCGCCCGTCACTCTGCTCTGATTAGCGTAGGGAGAGGTTGCGGCTGCGACAGTAGGGCGAGATTAGGCAGATTAACTCCTCCAAAGGACTTGATTAACTGATCGATCTGCAGCTGTGGATCATTGAGCTGCTGATCCTCAATTGCTCACTGTTTTTAGGCTGCCCAGACCGTTTGTCAGTCACATTTTTCTGGGGTGATCGGCGGCCATTTTGTGTCTTGTGGTGCGCCAGCACAAGCTGCGACCAAGTGCATTTAACCCTCAATGGTGTGGTTGTTTTTTGGCTAAAGCCTACATCAGGGTGAAGCTGTCACACCAAGTGCATTTAACCCTCAGTAGTGTGGTTGGTCAAGCTATCACACCAAGTGCATTTAACCAGCAATAGTCTGTTCATTTTTTGGCCATATACTAAATCAGGGGCAAGCTGCGCCCGTCACCAAGTGCATTTAACCCTCAGTAGTGTGGTTGGTCAAGCTGTGACACCAAGTGCATTTAACCAGCAATAGTCTGTTCATTTTTTGGCCATATACTACATCAGGGGCAAGCTGCGCCCATCACCAAGTGCATTTAACCAGCAATAGTGTGGTTATTTTTTGGCCATATCCCAGTCTAATTCTGTCACTAAATCCATACCGGTCACCCAGCGCCTAAATACTAGGCCTCAAATTTATATCCCGCTAAATCTCTCGTTACCGCTGTCCTGTTGTGGCTGGGAAAGTTATTTAGTGTCCGTCAAAGCACATTTTTTGTTCTGGGTTGAAATACAATTCCCAATTTAGCAATTTAAAAATTTAGTGGTTTCTGCTGTATCAGAGCTATTTGAAATCTATCCCTAAAAGGGTATATAATATTCAAGGTGCACATAGGGTCATTCAGAATAACTTCACACACCCGCTACTGTGCATTTCCAAGTCTAATTCTGTCACTAAACCCATACCTGTCACCCAGCGCCTAAATACTAGGCCTCAAATTTATATCCAGCTAAATCTGTCCTTAGTGCTGTAGCTGGGCGAGTTATTTAGTGTCCGTTCAAGCACATTTCTTGTTCTGGGTTGAAATACAATTCCCAATTTAGCAATTTCATAATTTAGTGGTTTCTGCTATATCAGAGCTATTTGAAATCTATCCCTAAAAGGGTAGATCATATTCAAGGTGCACATTGGGTCATTCAGAATAACTTCACACACACCCGCTACTGTGTATTTCCAAGTCTAATTCTGTCACTAAACCCATACCTGTCACCCAGCGCCTAAATACTAGGCCTCAAATTTATATCCTGCTAAATCTCTCGTTAGTGCTGTAGCTGGGCGAGTTATTTAGTGTCCGTTCAAGCACATTTCTTGTTCTGGGTTGAAATACAATTCCCAATTTAGCAATTTCATAATTTAGTGGTTTCTGCTATATCAGAGCTATTTGAAATCTATCCCTAAAAGGGTATATAATATTCAAGGTGCACATTGGGTCATTCAGAATAACTTCACACACACCCGCTACTGTGTATTTCCAAGTCTAATTCTGTCACTAAACCCATACCTGTCACCCAGCGCCTAAATACTAGGCCTCAAATTTATATCCAGCTAAATCTGTCCTTAGTGCTGTAGCTGGGCGAGTTATTTAGTGTCCGTTCAAGCACATTTCTTGTTCTGGGTTGAAATACAATTCCCAATTTAGCAATTTCATAATTTAGTGGTTTCTGCTATATCAGAGCTATTTGAAATCTATCCCTAAAAGGGTATATAATATTCAAGGTGCACATTGGGTCATTCAGAATAACTTCACACACACCCGCTACTGTGTATTTCCAAGTCTAATTCTGTCACTAAACCCATACCTGTCACCCAGCGCCTAAATACTAGGCCTCAAATTTATATCCTGCTAAATCTCTCGTTAGTGCTGTAGCTGGGCGAGTTATTTAGTGTCCGTTCAAGCACATTTCTTGTTCTGGGTTGAAATACAATTCCCAATTTAGCAATTTCATAATTTAGTGGTTTCTGCTATATCAGAGCTATTTGAAATCTATCCCTAAAAGGGTATATAATATTCAAGGTGCACATTGGGTCATTCAGAATAACTTCACACACACCCGCTACTGTGTATTTCCAAGTCTAATTCTGTCACTAAACCCATACCTGTCACCCAGCGCCTAAATACTAGGCCTCAAATTTATATCCTGCTAAATCTCTCGTTAGTGCTGTAGCTGGGCGAGTTATTTAGTGTCCGTTCAAGCACATTTCTTGTTCTGGGTTGAAATACAATTCCCAATTTAGCAATTTCATAATTTAGTGGTTTCTGCTATATCAGAGCTATTTGAAATCTATCCCTAAAAGGGTATATAATATTCAAGGTGCACATTGGGTCATTCAGAATAACTTCACACACACCCGCTACTGTGTATTTCCAAGTCTAATTCTGTCACTAAACCCATACCTGTCACCCAGCGCCTAAATACTAGGCCTCAAATTTATATCCTGCTAAATCTCTCGTTAGTGCTGTAGCTGGGCGAGTTATTTAGTGTCCGTTCAAGCACATTTCTTGTTCTGGGTTGAAATACAATTCCCAATTTAGCAATTTCATAATTTAGTGGTTTCTGCTATATCAGAGCTATTTGAAATCTATCCCTAAAAGGGTATATAATATTCAAGGTGCACATTGGGTCATTCAGAATAACTTCACACACACCCGCTACTGTGTATTTCCAAGTCTAATTCTGTCACTAAACCCATACCTGTCACCCAGCGCCTAAATACTAGGCCTCAAATTTATATCCTGCTAAATCTCTCGTTAGTGCTGTAGCTGGGCGAGTTATTTAGTGTCCGTTCAAGCACATTTCTTGTTCTGGGTTGAAATACAATTCCCAATTTAGCAATTTCATAATTTAGTGGTTTCTGCTATATCAGAGCTATTTGAAATCTATCCCTAAAAGGGTATATAATATTCAAGGTGCACATTGGGTCATTCAGAATAACTTCACACACACCCGCTACTGTGTATTTCCAAGTCTAATTCTGTCACTAAACCCATACCTGTCACCCAGCGCCTAAATACTAGGCCTCAAATTTATATCCTGCTAAATCTCTCGTTAGTGCTGTAGCTGGGCGAGTTATTTAGTGTCCGTTCAAGCACATTTCTTGTTCTGGGTTGAAATACAATTCCCAATTTAGCAATTTCATAATTTAGTGGTTTCTGCTATATCAGAGCTATTTGAAATCTATCCCTAAAAGGGTATATAATATTCAAGGTGCACATTGGGTCATTCAGAATAACTTCACACACACCCGCTACTGTGTATTTCCAAGTCTAATTCTGTCACTAAACCCATACCTGTCACCCAGCGCCTAAATACTAGGCCTCAAATTTATATCCTGCTAAATCTCTCGTTAGTGCTGTAGCTGGGCGAGTTATTTAGTGTCCGTTCAAGCACATTTCTTGTTCTGGGTTGAAATACAATTCCCAATTTAGCAATTTCATAATTTAGTGGTTTCTGCTATATCAGAGCTATTTGAAATCTATCCCTAAAAGGGTATATAATATTCAAGGTGCACATTGGGTCATTCAGAATAACTTCACACACACCCGCTACTGTGTATTTCCAAGTCTAATTCTGTCACTAAACCCATACCTGTCACCCAGCGCCTAAATACTAGGCCTCAAATTTATATCCAGCTAAATCTGTCCTTAGTGCTGTAGCTGGGCGAGTTATTTAGTGTCCGTTCAAGCACATTTCTTGTTCTGGGTTGAAATACAATTCCCAATTTAGCAATTTCATAATTTAGTGGTTTCTGCTATATCAGAGCTATTTGAAATCTATCCCTAAAAGGGTATATAATATTCAAGGTGCACATTGGGTCATTCAGAATAACTTCACACACACCCGCTACTGTGTATTTCCAAGTCTAATTCTGTCACTAAACCCATACCTGTCACCCAGCGCCTAAATACTAGGCCTCAAATTTATATCCTGCTAAATCTCTCGTTAGTGCTGTAGCTGGGCGAGTTATTTAGTGTCCGTTCAAGCACATTTCTTGTTCTGGGTTGAAATACAATTCCCAATTTAGCAATTTCATAATTTAGTGGTTTCTGCTATATCAGAGCTATTTGAAATCTATCCCTAAAAGGGTATATAATATTCAAGGTGCACATTGGGTCATTCAGAATAACTTCACACACACCCGCTACTGTGTATTTCCAAGTCTAATTCTGTCACTAAACCCATACCTGTCACCCAGCGCCTAAATACTAGGCCTCAAATTTATATCCTGCTAAATCTCTCGTTAGTGCTGTAGCTGGGCGAGTTATTTAGTGTCCGTTCAAGCACATTTCTTGTTCTGGGTTGAAATACAATTCCCAATTTAGCAATTTCATAATTTAGTGGTTTCTGCTATATCAGAGCTATTTGAAATCTATCCCTAAAAGGGTATATAATATTCAAGGTGCACATTGGGTCATTCAGAATAACTTCACACACACCCGCTACTGTGTATTTCCAAGTCTAATTCTGTCACTAAACCCATACCTGTCACCCAGCGCCTAAATACTAGGCCTCAAATTTATATCCTGCTAAATCTCTCGTTAGTGCTGTAGCTGGGCGAGTTATTTAGTGTCCGTTCAAGCACATTTCTTGTTCTGGGTTGAAATACAATTCCCAATTTAGCAATTTCATAATTTAGTGGTTTCTGCTATATCAGAGCTATTTGAAATCTATCCCTAAAAGGGTATATAATATTCAAGGTGCACATTGGGTCATTCAGAATAACTTCACACACACACGCTTCTGTGCATTTCCAAGTCTAATTCTGTCACTAAATCCATACCGGTCACCCAGCGCCTAAATACTAGGCCTCAAATTTATATCCCGCTGAATTTGAATACAATACATTGGGCCAAATAATATATTTGTTGTTGTGGTGAACCATAACAATGAGAAAAACATCTAGTAAGGGACGCGGACGTGGACATGGTCGTGGTGGTGTTAGTGGACCCTCTGGTGCTGGGAGAGGACGTGGCCGTTCTGCCACATCCACACGTCCTAGTGTACCAACTACCTCAGGTCCCAGTAGCCGCCAGAATTTACAGCGATATATGGTGGGGCCCAATGCCGTTCTAAGGATGGTAAGGCCTGAGCAGGTACAGGCATTAGTCAATTGGGTGGCCGACAGTGGATCCAGCACGTTCACATTATCTCCCACCCAGTCTTCTGCAGAAAGCGCACAGATGGCGCCTGAAAACCAACCCCATCAGTCTGTCACATCACCCCCATGCATACCAGGGAAACTGTCTCAGCCTCAAGTTATGCAGCAGTCTCTTATGCTGTTTGAAGACTCCGCTGGCAGGGTTTCCCAAGGGCATCCACCTAGCCCTTCCCCAGCGGTGAAAGACATAGAATGCACTGACGCACAACCACTTATGTTTCCTGATGATGAGGACATGGGAATACCACCTCAGCATGTCTCTGATGATGACGAAACACAGGTGCCAACTGCTGCGTCTTTCTGCAGTGTGCAGACTGAACAGGAGGTCAGGGATCAAGACTGGGTGGAAGACGATGCAGGGGACGATGAGGTCCTAGACCCCACATGGAATGAAGGTCGTGCCACTGACTTTCACAGTTCGGAGGAAGAGGCAGTGGTGAGACCGAGCCAACAGCGTAGCAAAAGAGGGAGCAGTGGGCAAAAGCAGAACACCCGCCGCCAAGAGACTCCGCCTGCTACTGACCGCCGCCATCTGGGACCGAGCACCCCAAAGGCAGCTTCAAGGAGTTCCCTGGCATGGCACTTCTTCAAACAATGTGCTGACGACAAGACCCGAGTGGTTTGCACGCTGTGCCATCAGAGCCTGAAGCGAGGCATTAACGTTCTGAACCTGAGCACAACCTGCATGACCAGGCACCTGCATGCAAAGCATGAACTGCAGTGGAGTAAACACCTTAAAACCAAGGAAGTCACTCAGGCTCCCCCTGCTACCTCTTCTGCTGCTGCCGCCTCGGCCTATTCTGCTGCTGCCGCCTCGGCCTCTTCCTCCACCTCTGGAGGAACGTTGGCACCTGCCGCCCAGCAAACAGGGGATGTACCACCAACACCACCACCACCACCTCCGTCACCAAGCGTCTCAACCATGTCACACGCCAGCGTTCAGCTCTCCATCTCACAAACATTTGATAGAAAGCGTAAATTCCCACCTAGCCACCCTCGATCCCTGGCCCTGAATGCCAGCATTTCTAAACTACTGGCCTATGAAATGCTGTCATTTAGGCTGGTGGACACAGACAGCTTCAAACAGCTCATGTCGCTTGCTATCCCACAGTATGTTGTTCCCAGCCGGCACTACTTCTCCAAGAGAGCCGTGCCTTCCCTGCACAACCAAGTATCCCATAAAATCAAGTGTGCACTGCGCAACGCCATCTGTAGCAAGGTCCACCTAACCACAGATACGTGGACCAGTAAGCACGGCCAGGGACGCTATATCTCCCTAACTGCACACTGGGTAAATGTAGTGGCAGCTGGGCCCCAGGCGGAGAGCTGTTTGGCGCACGTCCTTCCGCCGCCAAGGATCGCAGGGCAACATTCTTTGCCTCCTGTTGCCACCTCCTCCTTCTCGGCTTCCTCCTCCTCTTCTTCCACCTGCTCATCCAGTCAGCCACACACCTTCACCACCAACTTCAGCACAGCCCGGGGTAAACGTCAGCAGGCCATTCTGAAACTCATATGTTTGGGGGACAGGCCCCACACCGCACAGGAGTTGTGGCGGGGTATTGAACAACAGACCGACGAGTGGTTGCTGCCGGTGAGCCTCAAGCCCGGCCTGGTGGTGTGTGATAATGGGCGAAATCTCGTTGCAGCTCTGGGACTAGCCAATTTGACGCACATCCCTTGCTTGGCGCATGTGCTGAATTTGGTGGTGCAGAAGTTCATTCACAACTACCCCGACATGTCAGAGCTGCTGCATAAAGTGCGGGCCGTCTGTTCGCGCTTCCGGCGTTCACATCCTGCTGCTGCTCGCCTGTCTGCGCTACAGCGTAACTTCGGCCTTCCCGCTCACCGCCTCATATGCGACGTGCCCACCAGGTGGAACTCCACCTTGCACATGCTGGACAGACTGTGCGAGCAGCAGCAGGCCATAGTGGAGTTTCAGCTGCAGCACGCACGGGTCAGTCGCACTACAGAACAGCACCACTTCACCACCAATGACTGGGCCTCCATGCGAGACCTGTGTGCCCTGTTGCGCTGTTTCGAGTACTCCACCAACATGGCCAGTGGCGATGACACCGTTATCAGCGTTACAATACCACTTCTATGTCTCCTTGAGAAAACACTTAGGGCGATGATGGAAGAGGAGGTGGCCCAGGAGGAGGAGGAGGAGGAGGAGGAAGAGGGGTCATTTTTAGCACTTTCAGGCCAGTCTCTTCGAAGTGACTCAGAGGGAGGTTTTTGGCAACAGCAGAGGCCAGGTACAAATGTGGCCAGCCAGGGCCCACTACTGGAGGACGAGGAGGACGAGGATGAGGAGGAGGTGGAGGAGGATGAGGATGAAGCATGGTCACAGCGGGGTGGCACCCAACGCAGCTCGGGTCCATCACTGGTGCGTGGCTGGGGGGAAAGGCAGGACGATGACGATACGCCTCCCACAGAGGACAGCTTGTCCTTACCCCTGGGCAGCCTGGCACACATGAGCGACTACATGCTGCAGTGCCTGCGCAACGACAGCAGAGTTGCCCACATTTTAACCTGTGCGGACTACTGGGTTGCCACCCTGCTGGATCCACGCTACAAAGACAATGTGCCCACCTTACTTCCTGCACTGGAGCGTGATAGGAAGATGCGCGAGTACAAGCGCACGTTGGTAGACGCGCTACTGAGAGCATTCCCAAATGTCACAGGGGAACAAGTGGAAGCCCAAGGCCAAGGCAGAGGAGGAGCAAGAGGTCGCCAAGGCAGCTGTGTCACGGCCAGCTCCTCTGAGGGCAGGGTTAGCATGGCAGAGATGTGGAAAACTTTTGTCAACACGCCACAGCTAACTGCACCACCACCTGATACGCAACGTGTTAGCAGGAGGCAACATTTCACTAACATGGTGGAACAGTACGTGTGCACACCCCTCCACGTACTGACTGATGGTTCGGCCCCATTCAACTTCTGGGTCTCTAAATTGTCCACGTGGCCAGAGCTAGCCTTTTATGCCTTGGAGGTGCTGGCCTGCCCGGCAGCCAGCGTTTTGTCTGAACGTGTATTCAGCACGGCAGGGGGCGTCATTACAGACAAACGCAGCCGCCTGTCTACAGCCAATGTGGACAAGCTGACGTTCATAAAAATGAACCAGGCATGGATCCCACAGGACCTGTCCGTCCCTTGTCCAGATTAGACATTAACTACCTCCCCATAACCATATATTATTGGACTCCAGGGCACTTCCTCATTCAATCCTATTTTTATTTTCATTTTACCATTATATTGCGAGGCTACCCAAAGTTGAATGAACCTCTCCTCTGCCTGTGTGCTAGGCCTAAATATATGCCAATGGACTGTTGCAGTGGTGGCTGACATGAAGCCTGATTCTCTGCTATGACATGCAGACTAATTCTCTGCTGACATGAAGCCAGATTGTCTGTTACGGGTCCTCTCTCCTCTGCCTGGGTGCTGGGCCTAAATTTATGACAATGGACTGTTGCAGTGGTGGCTGACGTGAAGCCTGATTCTCTGCTATGACATGCAGACTGATTCTCTGCTGTCATGAAGCCAGATTGTCTGTTACGGGACCTCTCTGCTCTGCCTGTGTGCTGGGCCTAAATATATGCCAATGGACTGTTGCAGTGGTGGCTGACGTGAAGCCTCATTCTCTGCTATGACATGCAGACTGATTCTCTGCTGACATGAAGCCAGATTGTCTGTTACGGGACCTCTCTCCTCTGCCTGTGTGCTAGGCCTAAATATATGCCAATGGACTGTTGCAGTGGTGGCTGACGTGAAGCCTCATTCTCTGCTATGACATGCAGACTGATTCTCTGCTGACATGAAGCCAGATTCTCTGTTACGGGACCTCCCTCCTCTGCCTGGGTGCTGGGCCTAAATATATGCCAATGGACTGTTGCAGTGGTGGCTGACGTGAAGCCTCATTCTCTGCTATGACATGCAGACTAATTCTCTGCTGACATGAAGACAGATTCTCTGTTACGGGACCTCTCTCCTCTGCCTGGGTGCCGGGGCCTAAATATCTGAGAATGGACTGTTCCAGTGGTGGTTTCAAAGGAAAGGACCGGCACTTCGCTGATGTAGATCACAATGTAGATTTATTCAGTCACATATTCAAAATGGCATAGTGACGCGTTTCAGCACAGATGTGCTTTCATCAGACTGCATAAAACATCTTACACTCCAGCTATTTATACATAAATGAAACACAAAGGAACTGACATCATCAAAGAAGCTCCGCCTCCCTCATTAAATAAAATTCGCATATCAAATAATCGCAATGAAAAATTTGCATTGAAAAATTCGCAATTGAAAATTCGCATTGAAAAATTCGCAATTGAAAATTGAAAATTCGCAATTGAAAATTCGCAACTGAAAATTCGCAACTGAAAATTCGCAATTGAAAATTCGCAAAAAACATATCCACTCTATACTGGCGAAGATTTTCAGTCACATAGTCCATTCTTGCAGTGATTAATCACGCTGAAGAAAAAAAGAAATATATTTATCAGATTGCATAAGGCCGAATGCCTTATAGGAAGCAGGACACATTGTACTCACGATTGAGGCCCCTGGGCTCCATTGTCTGAAGACGATGGATCCAGTAAGCCTCCCTTTTCAATAACAATTTATTTCTGTCACCCCCTCGACGGGGTAATGATACACCTTCAATAATCTGATACCTCAACTGCGAGATGTTGTGTTTTTTATCATAAAAATGAAGGGGTATTGGGAGTAATAAATTCTGTTTACGGATAGTAGATTTGTGTTTACTTAGTCTGTCCTTCATTCTCATTGAGGTTTCCCCCACATATAGTAATCCACATGGACATTTAAGAATGTAAACCACAAATCTACTATCACAAGTGAACGTGCCCCTTATTGGAATATTTTCACCTGAGTGAGGGTGGGAGAAACATGAACCCTTTATAACGCTGGAACAATTGACACAGTTTAAACAAGGAAAAGTGCCCCGTCTAGGTGTAGATAAAGTACTCTGTCCTCTTTCTATTTTATTACTTCCCACATCCGCCCGGACTATTTTATCCCTAATATTTTCTGCCCGTTTATAGCATATCATGGGTGGCCTCTGGAACTCTCCTATCCGTGGATAGGACTTAGATAATATGTGCCAATGTTGATTAACAATAGTCCTAAGGCGCTGGGACCAGGGATGGTATTTAATCACTAAGGGGATCCTTGTTTCTTTCTTAGTTCTATCTGGTGGTGTAATCTCAGCTTTATTACGCTGTATTTTCAATAGATCAGGGGGGTAGCCTCGCTCTCTAAATTTATTGGTCATATCGTCTAATCTTGTTTGACACATATCCCTATCACTAACGATCCGTCTAACCCTTTGGTATTGCCGCCCTGCTTCTTACTAGAATTGTTCCAGTGGTGGGTGACGGGAAGCCAGATTCTCTGCTATGGAACCTCTCTCCAATTGATTTTGGTTAATTTTTATTTATTTAATTTTTATTTTAATTCATTTCCCTATCCACATTTGTTTGCAGGGGATTTACCTACATGTTGCTGCCTTTTGCAGCCCTCTAGCTCTTTCCTGGGCTGTTTTACAGCCTTTTTAGTGCCGAAAAGTTCGGGTCCCCATTGACTTCAATGGGGTTCGGGTTCGGGACGAAGTTCGGATCGGGTTCGGATCCCGAACCCGAACATTTCCGGGATGTTCGGCCGAACTTCTCGAACCCGAACATCCAGGTGTTCGCTCAACTCTAGTTTTAACCAAAAGGTGTGCTTTTGGTGGTTTTGAACTATTAGCGGTCTGTGCATTACACTATTAAGGGGTATCTGTGGATGATGCAATGTTATGGGGGGAGCTGTGGATGGCATTATGATAGTGGGGGGTCTGTGGATGGCATTATGATGGTGGGGGGATCTGTGGATGGCATTATGATGGTGGGGGATCTGTGGATGGCATTATGATGGGGGGATCTGTGGATGGCACTGTTATGGGGTAGTGGATCTGTGGATGACGCTGCTATATGTGTCATCCACAGATCCCCCCATAATAGTCCCATCCACAAATACCCCCATCATAATGCCATCCACAGACCCCCCCCATCATTATCCCATCCACAGATCCCTAAGGGTCTGTAGTAGGCAGGGAGATCGGCTGGGCCGTTCAGGCACTGTACTCTGGCCCGCCGCTCAGTTTGTACTGTATACGTCATGTTAATAATTATATCTAAACTGCGCTCCCCTGGTCGCTCCCCATGTGTACCGTACTTAGCGGTACACGTCACGCTCCTGTAGTAAGTACTAGCAGGCCGGGCGGCCGTAACTCACTGAGGTCACGTGCCTGCTTCGCCAACTTTATGAATAAAGTAGGCGGAGCAGGCACGTGACCTCCGTGAGTTACGGCCGCCCGGCCTGCCTGCTAGCTGCTAGTGCTTTCTACAGGAGCAAGACGTGTACCGGTAAGTATGGTACACATGGGTAGCAGGGGGAGCGCAGTTTAGATATGATTATTAACACTACGTATACAGTACATACTGAGCGGCGGGGCCAGAGTACAGTGCCTGCACGGCCCCACCGCTCTCCCCTCCTACTACAGACCTTCCTCACTAATACATCGCAGTCTGCGATGCTGCAGCGTCGCAGACTGCAATGTAAATTGCCAGCATTCGCCCCACAAGACGCAGGGGCACTTTTCCCCCACTTTTGGGGGGGAAAAAGTGCGTCTTATGGGGCGAAAAATTCGGTAGTTATGCGGTGCAACAGTTAGTAGCGCCGCTATCTGCGACTTTTCCCTACTCACGCCAGGTCTAAAATTGTAGGTGTGGCATGGGTGTGGGAACAGGCATAGAAAATGGTGTAAATGTTAGACAGCTATGGAACCTGATGCTGGATGCGCCAAAGTTATGGAGAGGCCGGCACCTGTACATAACTTCAGTGGAGCCTCCACCAGCTGTGGGCCTTTATACATTTTAAATTTGATAAATTGTCAGCTGAGCATTGTCTGTGGAATATGGATGACACGCAGAGGGCAAAAAAATGAAACCACGTGCACTAAACACGCATCCTTCACAGACATTTTTACAGATGAAACATGGATGGTTGTTTTAATGTCAAATGGACATGAAAATGTGAATGAGGCCTTACTGTGGGAGGAGAGGGAGCCCAATTCTGAATTTGCCCTGGGGCCCCATGATTTCTATGTACGCCCCTGGTACAAGGCATTTGTAATGGTAACTGTACCTATTATATTTGATATATTTTAGCTTGCTGATGGGATCAACATCACGTCTTTACATCTGAAGTGGCTGAGGTCGCAGATCGGCATTGTGTCACAGGAACCAATCCTTTTTGACTGCAGCATCAAAGAGAACATTCAATATGGAGACAACAGTAGACTTGTTCCAGAGGAAGAAGTCATAGAGGCAGCGAAAGCAGCCAATATCCACACATTCATTATGAACTTGCCAGAAGTAATTTATTAAGATCATATTACTCATATTTGTGTTGACCGTTTGCTTCCCAACTAAACGTTTTCTGCCTTTTTGATATTGAAGGGATATAACACTCGTGTTGGAGATAAGGGAGCTCAACTTTCAGGTGGACAAAAACAAAGGATCGCCATTGCACGCGCTCTTGTACGGAAGCCAAAAGTGTTACTCCTGGATGAAGCCACTTCTGCTCTAGATACCGAAAGTGAAAAGGTAATAAAAATTCAAATAAAACAATACAAAATGAAAATATTGCCATCAATTGAGTTGAGATCTATGGCTTGCGCCCTTTTTTTAATGTAAGGGTATGTTTACACATTACAAATTTATTGTGGCCCTATGCGACCTTATTTTTATAGAGGCAAACTGAGTTTTTCTCCTATATTCCTACAGAGGTGCAATATGCAGGCAAATGTGCTTGCAGGATCTGTAGGGATGTCACTGCCATTATAATTGGTATGTGTACATGTTTTTTTGCATGTATGACTTCTAAGCTACCTTTTCTGTGTTGTTTTCTTATATTTACCTGTATTGTACATGAGTAGGGTTATTGGCTAAGCTCGGGCCCACTACCAACTTAAACTAACCCAACCAACCAACTCACCATCCCAAATAACCACACACAGCCACTGTTCGGATTAAATCGGCCACAGCAGCTATTTTTTATTAAATAATATAAATAATATAAACAAACATAAATAATTAATATAACAATGACCTTTTACTTAGAAATGACGAGGTAGGTCGTAGAAGCCGCCTAAATGCACCTTAACCGACTAAAAACCACCACGGCAATTCCATCTTGCCCCCAGCCGCATACCACAAGCTCGGGGACACAAACTGATGGACGCCACACCAAGCCAATTAGGTGCCCCAACTCTGAGAGTCCAGCCCCACCAATGGAGCCCTCTCATTCACCTGTACCATCCAGTAGCCCCAGCCTCTATGACCTCCCCCCGCCAACAACGCACAGCTTAACTCCAATCCTTAAGCTCGCACGTTCCGCCACACACGGAGAGCTCTTTCCACTCCTCCTTGCAAATCAAGCGCCCACAGATCAATGCCCACTGCATTAAGGTGGACCCCATCCTCTCTCCAGAAACCTCCGGTCCCTGATTCCAAATCCGGGTGCCGCACCACTACTGCTCCATGCTTGGCACAAAACCGCCCAATCACCCTGTTTAACTTAATCCTGGCCCTATTCAATTTCTCCATAGATCTAGCCTCACGCCAGGACTTCCTTGGCACAATGTCTGACCACACAGTGATCATGGACGGGAAAAGGGACCACAACCGCAAAAAATCAAACCGGATATCCCGAATCAATTCCCTGCAAGGACGAACACCTAGGTCATTACCCCCCACGTGCAACACTAAAACATCCGGGGCCCTATCCAACCTGGCATGACAGTGCACCTCCTGCAACACACTACTGCACAAAATACCTAAACGCCTGATCCACCTCACCACAGCCACCCCACTGTCAAACCCCAACTGTCACCCATTTCACCATACATCTGCCCACAAGGCCCCCCAGAAAACGAATAAATGGCCCAGAATCCACACTAACAACGGGGCGTCACCTGCAAGACAACAAAAACAAAACAATGATTAGACAGCAACCCACACTCTCAAACCGCCCCTGAACGCACATATAGCCGAAAGCTCTCTGACTCCCACCTCCCAATACGCTTTATCACCTCGTCCTGCACACCCAGCCGTGCGGCCTCTGTGGTGGCCCCAATCCTGAAGGAATGACCCGTGAAGTTGCCAGAGTCCATCCCCAGGTTACGCAAACACTTCTTAAATACCGCCAGGAATTGAAACCTTGACAAGAAGGACCCATCCACATGCCTGAGAAGTGGGCCGGCACCAACTCCGGACCCCTCCTGGAAGTCCCGCAAACACTGCACCGGACACAACAAATACCCTGGCACCGCAAACATTGTTATGAAGTGACCTTTCCCCTCCCGATCCGTTTTTGAAAAACGAAGATAAATAACCACCCTGTCGTCATACAAACTCACACCCTCCCTTTTCAAACCCCCTTCACGACTCACACTGCGACACACTAACTCTCCCAAACCAAAAGCCCTAAAAAAGGCTAGAGTAAACGCTAATCTGAATAACCTCACTTCCCAAACCGAATGACAGACCCCGGCCACTTGCTCACCCAACTGGAGCAACAACGAAAGACACCGGACGACGAGTGTCCTTCACCCACTGAAATTTCCTATACCCCTTTAACACCTGCCGCACCAAAAATGACTTAGCGACGTCTGGGGAATTCCGCAACTTGAATCCAAAGGCCAACCCCACCATGCAGCTATTAATCTGTGCAACCGACCATCCCTGCTCCTTCACATGGCCAATGAACAGCAATAACAGGATTTCCCCACCCATCACCTCGACCCCCAGGTCCTCACACCACCGCTGCCAAGTGCTCCAAGCCTTATCATAAGCCCTCCACGTGCCGTCACTTAACGATGCCTGCAACAGATCCCCTACGGTACCTCCAAGATCTCCCACAAGGACTCTGGACACGCCAACCCGTCTGGACTCGCATCTGGGGCCAACTGGCGAAACCGGTCCCACTGCAAACGAGAAAGTGCATCAGTGATACCATTAGAAGACCCTGCCACATGCACTGCCACAACCCAAGCATTAAGAGACAGACACATAAGGACCAACTGCTGTAACAGGCAAATCACAGGGGGAGAAGAGGCAGTTAAACCGTTGATCGCTTGCACCACTCCTAAGTTGTCACAATGAAACCTAACTTTCTTGTTCCTAAACTTTACCCCCACAGCGCGACCGCCAGAACAATTGGAAAGAGTTCCAACAACGCCACATTCTTAACCCAACTGTTCAGAACCCAGGACTCTGGCCACTTACCCGCACACCACTGTCAATTACAGTACTCCCCAAAACCAACCCCACCTGCAGCATCTGTAAACAAATCGAAATCAAAGCTATCAACAAACCCACCCATAACTAATGCCCTGCCATTAAAACGCTGCAAAAAAGATCCCATACCCTTAAATCCCCTTTTAATTCCTTACCTAGTGTAATAAAATGGTGCGGAGCCACAATACCCCCGTTCGCGGAAGCCAACCTCCTACTAAAAATGCGGCCTAATTTGAAATGCAAAATTCAATTTGCCCAACAAGGACTGTAAGTCCCGCAAGCAAATCTTTTTTGCCCTCAATGCGGCTGCCACCCCCGCCCTCAAATCCGACACCTTGTCCTCTGGTAGTCTACACTCCATTCGCTGAGTATCAATAACTATCCCCAGAAAACTTAACTCCGTAGTTGGCCCCACTGTTTTGTCCACTGCTAATGGGACCCCAAAAACAAGCTGCAACGTAGACAACAGCAAGGAACAAACTCTAGACCCACCCGGCCCCAAACACAGAAAATCGTCTAGGTAGTGAATGACAGATGAACAACCTGATTCCTGGATAACTACCCACTCCAAAAAAGAACTGAAACACTCAAAATATGCACAAGACACTGAACAGCCCATTGGTAAACATCTATCCACAAAATAGCCATCATTCCAAAAACAGCCCAGTAAATACAAACTATCCTGGTGAACTGGTAACATGTCAGTACTCAATGTCAGATTTTGCTAATAGGGTACCTGGTCCTAACTTTCTCACCCACTCAACAGCCGCGTCAAAGGAAGCATAAACCACAGAACAAAGCTCGGGGTCTATGCCCTCGTTGACCAACGCGCCCTTAGGGAAGGATAAATTATGTATCAGCCTAAATTTATTTGGCTCCTTTTTGGGGACCAAACCCAGAGGGGAGATACGCAAATTACTCATGGGCGGTGTAACAAACGGACCATCCATCCCTCCCAAAGAAACCTCTTTATTTAATTTTTCTGACACGATGCCCGGCAATTCCAATGCCGAGCGCAAATTTTTCCGCATCTCCACCACTGGTAACGGATGAGAAGGGATATGAAAACCGAACTCAAAACCCAAACATAAAAAATTCTGCTATCTTTTGGTTAGGATATCTTTTTGGTTAGGATATCGATTTAGATAACCCGCCATCCTATCCACTCGCACTGGAGTCCGCCCCTTTTGCAAAACCATCACCCCCTCTTTGTCTACCCCCTCTAAAACACCTGTTGGCCCCATGGCCACCCCCACACACTGAACATTCATGCCTAAATTTACATTTTTGTCCAAATTTGCAACCTCCCTCATTAAAAAGGAAGCAGAAGCCCTTTCCAGCTGTGGCTGTCCCCGTAGACTGGGGAGCCCCCCCTGACTCACTCCAAAAGGACTGGCCAGTCCTACCTGGTGCCGTAACCCTCATTCATAAAGCAATATCTTTATGGTCCCATCTCTTGGTAGGGCGAACCGCTTTCCTTTGACGGAATTGTTCATCGTACCGTAACCACCCCGAACTCCTGTACACCCGATAGGCTTCCCCAATAGCGTTCAAGTAACAAAAAAGGGCAGAACAGAAATCGTGAGACTTCTCCCCAATCACACTTGCCAGAATAGCAAAGGCCTGCAGCCAATTACTAAATGTCCTCGGAATAAGCCGAAAACAACGCTTTTCTTTTCCCGTCATCCTCCTCCTTCCTAACCCTATCCTTCTTTACTACGTCTAGATTAAAACGTTCCAGTGGCAGTAGAGAGAAAATTTCTACATACTCTCCCCGCCAAATCTTGTCTAGCACCTCAAGCTTCAAATACGCTTCCAGGGGGCCCGCAAAACACACATACACTTCCCCTTTTGCAGCATCATCTAACCCGGGCCTATCCTCGTCCCCCCTGCCTGCGTCTGTACAGACACTGACTCCGCCATTCCTGCCCTAGTGGGTGTAGGCACATTACAACCCCAGTCCCCAATCCCCATGCTTGTGAAGGGAGCCGTACCCACCCCCCCATCCGGACTGATCCCGGCTAAGCTACACAACAAGCATCCCAAACCACCCATAATAGAACTATTGCTCCCCCACAAACTACCTGACCCTTGAAACAAAGATAGCAAAGATCCCAATGATGTCTCACCTAGCTGCCCGGGCGCTGTGAACCCAGCAGCCGAAGGTCCTGATTCCTGACGCACGGCTTCTGTATCCGCCACGGTCCTCAGATGGTCACTTGCATGGTCACAGCGAGAACCTTGGGAAGCTCCCTCACCTCCAAGCTGTCAGGACCAGCCACAAGCTGTCCGTCATCCGAAAGAGGCCTGCGCACGTCCCTTCCACCATCATGCGCAGCCTCGCGACGCTCCGCCAGCACGTCTTCATGCCCAAGAGGCTTGCCCTGGTAACCGGATCCCACCAGAGCAACCTCGTCCTCCTCCTCTGAAAGATGCTGATCTGGGCGAGGCCTGTGCCCGCACCTGGCTCCGCCAGGCACAGCCTCGTATGCCACTACTAGGGGCCCATCCTGTGAGGGCCTGCGCTGGGCCCTGCTGCCTGCCCGCACAGCCCCGCTGTCGTCTCTGCTGCCGCCACCACTCCCAAGCAGAGCAGGCCTTCTCCTACCTCGGACGGAAGGGGACCCCACAGAACCCGGTTCTGACTCCCTTGCTGATGCTGCCGTGGGCTGGGAAGATGTCCCCCCTGCCGCCGCTGGGTCTCGCCGGACACATGGATTCCTCCCATGCTGGGAGGCCGCAGGAGATATAATGCTTAAAGCCCCCAGGCGTGAAGGGTCCCCTGAGGGGCTCCTGACACGGCGCCGGACTCGGGGGTTAAATCAGGGCTTAGGCGCGCCAGCGGCCGTACCCGCCGTGGCCGTCTTGCTAATGGAGTGGGGCTAGAGGTAACCTCCTCCGCCCCCCCCCTAACATTGCAGTCACCTGCTGCTCCAGCCAACTGGGTATCACGGATGGTGTTGCAGAAAACTAGAAGTCAAAAGTAAAGATCCAACTGACTTGATCCCAAACTAAGGAACATATGGGTGAGCCCTATAAAAGCCCTAGAGCTCTCCCTGACTGCTCAGCTCATGCAAAGATCTTAATGATAGAAAAATGGCATGCCCTCGTACCTAGACTGAGTGACACCTGAAAACCCTACAATAGTGAGGGGACATGACCACCGGCTTCCTGCACTTAATACGGAGGGAGTCAGGGTCACCTAGAATCAAGCCAACAGGAAAACACAAATAAAGGAAAAGACTTATCTGTGGAACCAGCAGTTGCAGCATCTAGCAGTGAGCACAATCCAGGAGGTTGTATAAACCGCAAAGTGATGCAGTATGGGAGGAGGTATAAAGGGAAGTCAATCAGTGCAACTAGATGACAGCTGAGAGAGGGAAATGAGATGACAAAACAAAATCAAAACAAAAGAACCTCAAGCAAGAGGTACTGAAGAATGTCTATCAGAGCTTCTCAGAGATCTGGCGGTGACACCGGGACCACTGGAGTCCGCCGCTTCCCTCAGTCACCGCAGCATCGCCTCCACTGTTTCAGCCATAGCAGTATGCGATGCTGCAGATGCCGTCTCCTGCTCCCAAAATGGCACCCGTTATCCCGCCTCACTTCCTATTTAACCGCTCGGCTCCCCGCCCCTTCTCAATCCCTCCCCTCCGCACGTCTCCTTGTTAACCCCCTCACCTACCCTAGCCCTCGCCTGACAAACCCCTTATGCCGGCCTCCCCTGAACCGTTCCGTCCGGCCTTACTTTATAACTTTTTTCTTTGGTGCTATACTTAAAGGGGTTATCCCATGAATAATGTTAGAAATTAAAATCACACATCATATAGTACATGGCAATCTCTTTCTAACAAATCCAGAACCAGACCTGTGCCTCAAATGGATCAAGAGATCTCCATATTAATTTTCTCCTGCAGATCGGGGGGGCATGTCCATGCTCTCCCTATCACAGCTCACAAGGCAGTTGAAAGATGAAACTGAGCATGTGCGGCCATCTCAGTGAGCCAAAGAAATAAGAAATTAAGTGGTGCTATAAAGATACATTTTATTGAATAACTCAGTAGCTATACAAAACTTTTAATTACATGCCAAAACTGTATAATATTTTTCATGGGACAACCCCTTTATTATTAAATGTTAAAAACTGTCAGTTTCTCTCCATTTCAGAAAGGGGAAGTGAAAAGACTATGTACACTTTAAAAATGAAGTGGCCTTCAATAAGGCCTTAACCCGTAGAGGACCCTGCGATAAATGTGCATGTTCATATGTGCCAGCATTGCTAAGAAATATGAAGATTTAATATATGCAAATGAGCCTCTAGGAGCTATGGGGGGGGGGGGGGGGGGCTGCTGATATACATAAAGTGTCATGGTCCCTCCCATGACAGAGGTGAGAAGATCAGAGAGACTGGTGGCACGTGACGTTATCTGACAGTCTCTCTGTTCTCACCTTGCAGTGTTGTTGCTTAGTAATGACCACACCTCCTGTCAGGTGCAGCTTGTGGTCATTACTGAGGCTCTGTTTAGTCCTGACTCACACTGCTTACCATACGGTTGATATTTCCTGCTTGGTGTTGGTTGAGCTGATGTGTTGTTCCTTTGGATCTCCTGCTCCTCCATTCTTCTTTAAAGATAAGTGCATTTAGTTTTGCATTTTGTTGTTTTCTTGTTTGTGTTGTTTTCTAGATCTCAGCGAGACGCTGGTTCCTTCATAGAAACATAGAATGTGTCGGCAGATAAGAACCATTTGGCCCATCTAGTCTGCCCAATATATCTGAATCCTATGAATAGTCCCTGGCCCTATCTTATATGAAGGATAGCCTTATGCCTATCCCATGCATGCGTAAACTCCTTCACTGTATTTGCCGCTACCACTTCTGCAGGAAGGCTATTCCATGCATCCACTACTCTCTCAGTAAAGTAATACTTCCTTATATTACTTTTAAACCTTTGCCCCTCTAATTTAAAACTGTGTCCTCTTGTGGTAGTTTTTCTTCTTTTAAATATGCTCTCCTCCTTTACCGAGTTGATTCCCTTTATGTATTTAGAAGTTTCTATCATATCCCCTCGGTCTCTTCTTTCTTCCAAGCTATACATATTAAGGTCTTTTAACCTTTCCTGGTAAGTTTTATCCTGCAATCCATGGACCAGTTTAGTAGCTCTTCTCTGAACTCTCTCTAGAGTATCTATATCCTTCTGGAGATATGGCCTCCAGTACTGCGCACAATACTCCAAGTGAGGTCTCACCAGTGATCTGTACAGCGGCATAAGCACTTCACTCTTTCTACTGCTTATACCTCTCCCTATACATCCAAGCATTCTGCTGGCATTTCGTGCTGCTTGATTACATTGTCTTCCCACCTTTAAGTCTTCTGAAATAATTACTCCTAAATCCCTTTCCTCAGATACTGAGGTCAGGACTGTGTCAAATATTCTATATTCTGCCCTTGGATTTTTACTCCCCAGGTGCATTATCTTGCACTTATCCACATTAAATTTCAGTTGCCAGAGTTCTGACCATTCTTCTAGTTTTCCTAAATCCTTTTCCATTTGGCGTTTCCCTCCAGGAACATCAACCCTGTTACATATCTTTGTGTCATCAGCAAAAAGACAAACCTTACCATCGAGGCCTTTTGCAATATCACTTATGAAGATATTAAACAAAATTGGTCCCAGTACAGATCCCTGTGGAATCCCACTGGTAACATGACCTTGTTTTGAATGTTCTCCATTGACTACAACCCTCTGTTGTCTGTCACTCAGCCACTGCCTAATCCACTCAACAATATGGGAGTCCATGCTCAATGACTGCAGTTTATTGATAAGTCATCTATGTGGGACAGTGTCAAAAGCCTTTCTAAAACCTAGATATGCGATGTCTACTGCACCTCTACCGTCTATTATTTTAGTCACCCAGTCAAAAAAATCTATAAGATTTGTTTGACATGATCTCCCTGAAGTAAACCCATGCTGTTTTTCATCTTGCAATCCATGGGATTTTAGATGTTCCACAATCTTATCCTTTAATAGGGTTTCCATTAATTTGCCTACTATTGATGTCAGACTCACTGGTCTATAGTTGCTCGATTCCTCCTTACTACCTTTCTTGTGAATGGGCACGACATTTGCCAATTTCCAATCTTCTGGGACAACTCCTGTTACTAATGATTGGTTAAATAAATCTGTTAACGGTTTTGCCAGCTCACCACTAAGCTCTTTTAATAATTTTGGGTGTATCTCATCAGGCCCCTGTGACTTATTTGTCTTCACTTTAGACAGCTGACTTAGAACATCTTCCTCTGTAAAGACACATGCATCAAACAATGTATTAGTCATCCTTTCTAGTGGAGGTCCTTCTCCTTCTTTTTCTTTTGTAAAAACTGAACTGAAGTATTCATTAAGGCAGTCGGCTAGCCCTTTATTCTCTTCTACATACCTCCCATCCTTTGTTTTTAATTTAGTTATTCCTTGTTTTAATTTCCTTTTTTCATTTATATATCTGAAGAATGTCTTATCCCCTTTTTTCATAGACTGAGCTAGTTTTTCTTCTGCCTGAGCTTTAGAAGTTCTTATAACTTGCTTGGCCTCTTTCTGCCTAATCTTGTAGATTTCCTTATCTTCATTGCTCTGGTTTTTTTTATAATTACAAAATGCTAGCTTTTTATTTTTAATTATTTGGGCCACTTCTGCTGAGTACCACAGTGGTCTCTTCCTTTTTTTGCTTTTACTGACAAGTCTAATGCAATTTTCTGTTGCCTTCAATAATGCACCTTTTAAGTAGTCCCATTTCTCCTGGACTCCATGTAATCCGTTCCAGTCTGATAAGGACTCATTTATAACTAATTTCATTTTTGAAAAGTCTGTTTTTCTAAAATCTAAAACTTTTGTTTTTGTGTGGTGGGAGGTTTCATCTGGGAGGGAACCAGTAGTCTCATTCCCTGCCACCATTCCTAGGGTTTCCAGAGTCTCCAGGGCTAAGGTGTCGGTGAATGAGTATTTCCACCTCCAGGTTCTATTCATACTGGCAGTAGTCAGGGAGAGGTCTAGGGATTCCTAGGAGGTCACCTTCTCTCTTCCTTAGCTTTGAGACCTAGACTCTGGTCTATTCCCTTCTGTGTGTATTCTGGTGTTATTCCCTCCTCATTACATGTGACATACAAGTTCTGCTTTCTCTGCAACCCTGTCAATTAAAATGAAGAGGTTGTGGCAGTTGCAGAGAGAGCAGAGCCTCAGTTGCTACTAGAGGCTCAGCTACATATATTAAAACATCATTTTTCTCAGCAATGCAGGCAAATATGAACATAGGAGCATACACAAATGTCTTCAGCTGTCAAGCACACATGCCACAGGTCAGCCAGTTTCATAGGTACAAATCTGCTGACAGATGCCCTTTAAGGGCAGTCCTAAAACAATTAGTTTTCTTGTGTAAACTACACGCTATTTGATATATTGCAATTATAAACCAACTTTCATGTTTTACAGATTGTGCAGCAAGCTCTGGACAGTGCCAGGCAAGGACGGACATGCATAGTGATTGCTCATCGATTAAGCACCATACAGAACGCTGACATTATCGCAGTGATTAAGAACGGGAAAGTGGTGGAATACGGCACTCATAACCAGCTATTGGCTAACCAAGCTGATTACTATGCTCTTGTGAACGCACATGACTCAGACAATTAGGCCTTATACACATGGCAAAGCCTTGTAGTAATACCTTAAAGGTCTATATTACAGACTTTATAGGTACTCAATGTGCCTCTGTGAGGTGGTGCATTCTCTTCCAGGGAACAATATAGCTATATAAATCATTGCGGAAAAAACACTACGGCGAAGATTTATCATCTCCCTTGCGCTTGTGTCTCATCATAAGTTTGGTGCATCCTCCAGCAGTGCAGGGGATATCAAGATAGGAGAAAAAGCGATGGCCTTGATAAATCTGCTCCGTGTGTATTAAATAGAGGCACACAAATAGCCACAGATATACAGGATAGGCCCACAGATTTCTTGAGGTGCTATATTACTGTTCTATACTACTCTGGCCTGTAATACTTTTTGTGTATGTTGTCTAACTGAAATTTCATAGATCTAGGTAAAGGATTATGTATGATGAGGAGCATTCACCATACCCACCAATATGGTAAAATAAAATATAAAAGTTCATAAAATGTGGCATCAGTTTTATTCCCATGGTAATAAATAAGGTCTGTCTAATATTTCATCATAACATAATTTCTTTACCAAAATAAATCTTAAAAAAATGTAAATGTGAACAAAACTGAACAGTCCAGATGAATCCTGACAACAATTACATCACTAGTTCTGAGTATATGGAGAACAGCATGATGCAAGTCGTCCTGATTAGAGATCAGCAAAGTATTCCAGAATTCGATTTGGCTGCTTCGCTGAATAAAAAATTAATAAAAATAACTCTGAGACAAATTACTTTGTAAGTAGTGGGTACAATGACAGGGAACTGCGACTGCGCCACTCCCCGTCATTGTAACCCCTCAGATGCCAGGTTCATACATGATCTCATGTAAAATAAAAAAAATTCAATCATACTTACCTCATCCATTTGCTAGTGATGGGCCGGCCGCCACCATCTTGACGGAAGATCTGGCGTGAAATTTTGCACGGCCCGTGATGACCTCAAACGTCACCACACACAGGAATTTGTGCAAGATCGTTAAGAAAGATGACGGTGGCGAGCAAATGGATGTGGTAAGTATAATTTGTATGACTTTTTTTTTTGCTTTTTACAAAATCGATTTGCTACCACTAAGGCCCCCTGTATACAAACGTGTGCTTCTCGTTGCCGCATTGCGGACAGCATTTTCGGATCCGTAATACATGGGTGCTGTTCCGTGGGCATTCCGCATCAGGGATGCGGACCCATTAACTTGAATAGGTCCGCAAATCCGGAAATGCTGAATGGTGCGGAATGGAAGCACGGAACGGAACCCTACGGAAGCACTACGGAGTGCTTCCGTGGGGTTTTGTCCCGTACTTCCGTTCCGCAAAAAGATAGGACATGTTTTATCTTTTTGCGGAACGGTCGGATCGCAGACACATTCAAGTGAACGGGTACTTGATCCGCTGTGGCTGCCCCACGCATTTTGCGGGCCTCAGCACAACCACGGGGTGTGCAAGGGGCCTAAGCATGAGGAAATTCTGCTTCTCAGCAAATTGAATTTTCCATGAAATTCAGAAGTGGACTTTGATTCGCTAACATTAGTCCTGATGATACCACTGGTTAAATTCTGCAGAGGCGAGTTGTGGCCAGGAGAACTCATCATGGAGGTCTAGGCTGAATAGAGAAGAACATGGAAAGTGAAGGACTGCAACCAGAGAACACATTACTGCACCTCTAGTATGCAAAACTGGTATCTGACTACAGTATGGTTACTGTATAGTAGTAGTTTTGTTATTGGTAATACTGACTGGCCTTTGGATAGTGTTTTTAATTCAGTAACTGTATGGTGGCATTAAATAATTGTAATATGTGGTAAAAGTGTGGAGGTATTATTTAGTCTTTGTATAGTGGTATTATTAAAAAATGGTCATGACTGAATTATTGAGAAGTATACTATTCTATATACAGTAATGTTTATGATAAGACAAATTATTTTGGGCTGGGACACATTTGTAGATGAGCGTCTGCCAAGTCTAGTATTGACGCTTTGGTTAATAGATTATGGACTCAAGCAGCTGAACAAAGCTTATTTTACTCCAAGAATGCTAAAAAATGTAGTGTTTACAAGAAGTACTGCTACAAGGCTTCAAAGTGAGGCAGTCACAAATGAAACTGTTTGATCGATTCAAGCTTAACAGATACTATGTCTCTCAGTTTTCCCGAGGGCACAGTGGTTGTACAATTTGACTAGAACTGGATGGTGGCTCTTTCAAATTCTTTGGAGAAAAGTGTGATTCCTGGGATCTACTGCAGCCAGCTGCTTCCAGTCCCCTACAGTGTCCTGAACCCTCCACATATTTCCAGGACTGTTGTGTGACATTTGAATCGATTTTATCTATGCATCAACTCAAAGGCCACCATTCTTCTCTCATACTTTTGGACTCTTCAGGATGTGTGGCAGCAGGAACCCCAATCCTCTGTTCACAACTAGGGATTCACATCCACCACACACTACTACTCTTTTGGTGGGAGAGATTCCCTTGTACAGCCCCACTAACAGCTCTGCCTCCTAGAAACGTCACTACAAGCAGTTTATAGCCGCTAGTGGTCCTCCCTCCCCTCCACTACCTTACCAACTCCAACCTATTGACGGGTAATTAACTACCATGATAGAAAATAAACAGTGGACAGACAATTTATAAACCCTTTCCAACCCATTATGTACATCTTAAAAGGGAAAGAAACCTATAAAATATCACCTTTAACACATCAGTAAAGTCACAGAACACCTTCACCAGTATAAAACTTAACCTTTAATGGTATTTGTTAAAAATACCCCAATTTGTGCCCAAAAACTCTGTCTACTTAGGCTGGGTATATATGGACTATTGCTGGGGAAAGGACACATATCTGACCCTCCAGCTTGCCCTATAATCTATTAACCCTGCCTACAAAAATGGAATAGCCTCCCCCGATAGGGGCAATCCCATGTCAGGAACCTCCTAATCACCCTGTATGGCCCTGAAAAGGGATAGATACCACCACCTACGGAGACCCACTATACAATTGTCAGATGTCAAATGTCAGTGGTCTAAATATATGTATTAAAAACAAAAAAGATGAATAAAGATATTTTATCAATAAATAATAGTTTCACACAAACTCTATTTATATCCGTCTGCCCAGTAAGTTGGTATATATAATACTATATCCATGATGTAACAGCCTACGTCCAGACACGTTTCCCTGATACGTTTTACAGGTATCAGTTCATCAGGGGACTAACCATAAATTTTTATCCTTTTCGATTCAATTCAGCAAAAAGAAAAAAAAATCAATTTATATATATATATATATATATGTATAAATATTATTTTAGTGGATAATTGCCCATAAAATCATTGGTCACATATATTAACCAGAAAGAACCATCCATTGAGAAAGCAACCGCGAAACACGTGTCGGGATCCAGGACTGTCTTGGTCTGTATACCTTACTGCATTTTCTCCCATTATTTATTCTGAGGCACTATGAACTTTATTCATTGATCTAGGGCTGGGGCTCATTGACACCCACATCTTGGGGGAGTAATTGTAATTCACATGTACTAATAGTGACAGATCTGTGGATATTATTCCTGTGTGATTTAATGCTGCTAATATATATGTGATCTCAACAAATGTTTTTAAAACTATATGTCAAATAAAATGTATTACTCTGTGCTATACAATTGCTGTCCTGATTTCTAGTTTTTGGGTATTCATCAGAAAGAACCACTGTAGCAATAGTTAATTTGCCATAATAAATTACTCCAATAGATCCACTTGAGATGCAGATTGTACATATAGCAAATACTCTTGAGGAACTTATAAATAAACCATGCATATAGGGAAGGTATACAGATATTTCCCCCATTAAATTGCATCAATTCAAACCTCAATCAGTAGATATATATTTGGCAGAAGATCGCCTGAAAACACTTACATGCTGCTCATATAGGGATAATTAGAGATGAGCAAATTTCTTAAAAACTCGATTCAGCCGGTTCGCCAAATTTTTTCGAAAATATTTGCTTCGATCCAAATTTATTTGTGGGAAATTTAAATAAAAAAAAAAAACTTCTATTTCCGGGCTACAGAGAGCTTTTATAGGGGTGTAGAACACTGTGCCTTGTAGCAGCACGCATAGGGAGACTGCTGTGTTAGTGAAATAATACTGCAAGTCAGTATGATATGCAGATGACAGGGGTCGCTCTTAGAATCGCTGCCTACTTACTAAATAACTGAAGTATCAACTCAGCCGTACAGGTCGATGTTAGCGTCAAGAAGAAGCGTAGTCTGTTCACACCCTCGTCAGCTGATTCCACATAGATGTCTACAGAACAGTAGTAAGTTTGTGTTGTAGTCACTGATTAATTTGCCCTTCACCTGATCCGTCAGAACTAGCGTTGAGCGAACCCGAACTGTAAAGTTCGGGTTTGTACCGAACTTTAGGTTTTTCGGCACCTGAACCCGAACATTTACGTAAAAGTTCGGGTTCGGTGTTCGGCGCTATCTGGGCGCTTTTTGAAAGACTGCACAGCAGCGAATCAACAAGCGTCATACTACTTGCCCCAAAAGGCCATAACAGACATGCTTACTATTGGCATGGCTGTGATTGGCCAACTGCAGCATGTGACCCAGCCTCTATTTAAGCTGAAGTCTTGTAACGCCGCCCGTCACTCTGCTCGGATTAGTGTAGGGAGAGGCTGCAGCTGCTGTGAGGGAGAAATCAGGGAGAAATCTTTTCAAAAACTGCTTTTTTTACTCAGCAATCTACAGCAAATGTGTTTTGTGGGTGCAGTGCACAATTTTTTTTAAGCCTGCCCTGAGCCAACTACTGCTGAAAACAAACTTTTTTTTACTTCAGTTTGTCAATATCGATACATAATCAGCAGCCATTTTATGCAACGATAGTGCACCATCACAGGCTATGGGCATGTCGGCAAGTCCAGAAATACATCTTTTTGCTTACGGGGTGAAAAAAAACTCTAATATACTGCACATCTGGGATTAGACGTGCATAAGTGACTGTGAAATTTAGGCCACAAATTCTGCTGTCATATAGAGTAAAAATAATAATAATTTGAGTGCAATACCCTACATCAGGGTTTTTATTGGAGGTTAATTATTTTTAACAGACTTAACCACTTTTTACTTTGCTTTGTGAACGCTAACTATGAGGCAAACATCTAATAATGGACGCGGTCATGGTGGTGGTGTTGGTGGAGCCTCTGGTGCAGGGAGAGGACGTGGCCGTTCTGCTACAGCTACACGTCCTACTGAAACTACTACCTCAGGTCCCAGAAGCTGCCAGAATCTACAGCGATATTTGGTCGGGCCTAATGCCGTTCTAAGGATGGTAAGGCCTGAGCAAGTACAGGCGCTAGTCAATTGAGTGGTCGACAGTGGATCCAGCACGTTCACATTACCTCCCACCCAGTCTTCATGCCCATCAGTCTGTCACATCACCCCTGTGCATATCGGGGAACCTGTCTGAGCCTCAAGTCATGCAGCAGTCTCTTATGCTGTTTGAAGACTCTGCTGGCAGGGTTTCCCGAGGGCATCCACCTAGCCCTTCCCTAGCGGTGGAAGACATAGAATGCACTGACGCACAACCACTTATGTTTCCTGATGAGGACATGGGAATACCACCTCAGCACGTCTCTGATGATGACGAAATACAGGTGCCAACTGCTGCATCTTTCTGCAGTGTGCAGACCGAAAAGGAGGTCAGGGAGGAAGACTGGGTAGATGACGATGCAGGGAACGATGAGGTCCTAGACCCCACATGGAATGAAGGTCATGCCACTGACTTTCAGAGATCGGAGGAAGAGGCAGTGGTGATACTGAGCCAACAGCGTAGCAAAAGCGGGAGCAGGGTGCAAAAGCAGAGCAGCCATCGCCAAAACTGTTTGCCTGCTACTGGCCACCGTCACCAGGGACCGAGCACACCGAAGGCAGCTTTCTTCACACAATGTGCTGACAACAAGACCCGAGTGGTTTGCACGCTGTGTCATCAGAGCCTGAAGCGAGGCATTAACGTTCTGAACCTTAGCACAACCTGCATGACCAGGCATTTACATGCGAGACTGCAGTGGAGTAAGCACCTTCAAAACTAAGAAAGGGCTCAGGCCCCTCCTGCTCCCTCTTCTGCTGCTGCCTCGGCCTCTTCCTCCACCTCTGGAGGAACGTTGGCACCTGCCACCCAGCAAACAGAGGATGTGCCACCAACAACACCACCTCCAAGCATCTCCACCATGTCACACAGAAGCGTTCAGCTCTCCATCTCACAAACCTTTGAGAGAAAGCGTAAATTCCCACCTAGCCACCCTCGATCCCTGGCCGTGAATGCCAGCATTTCTAAACTAGTGGCCTTTGGAATGCTATCATTCAGGCTGGTGGAGATGGACAGCTTCAAACAGCTCATGTCGCTTGCTGTCCCATAGTACGTCGTTCCCAGCCACCACTACTTCTCCAGGAGAGCCGTGCCCTCCCTGCACAACCAAGTATCGGATAAAATTAAGTGTGCGCTGCGCAACGCCATCTGTGGAAAGATCCACCTAACCACAGATACGTGGACCAGTAAGCACGGCCAGGGACGCTATATCTCCCTAACTGCACACTGGGTAAATGTAGTGGCGGCTGGGCCCCAAGCGGAGAGCTGTTTGGCGCACGTCCTTCTGCCGCCAAGGATCATAGGGCATCATTCTTTGCCTCCTGTTGCCTCCTCTTCCTAATCGGCTTCTTCCTCCTCTTCTACCACCTCCTCATCCGGTCAGCGACAGACCTTCACCACCAACTTCAGCACAGCCAGGGGTAAACGTCAGCAGGCCGTTCTGAAACTGATGTGTTTGGGGGGCAGGCCCCCACACCGCGCAGGAGTTGTGGCGGGGAATAGAACAGACCGACGAGTGGTGAGCCTCATGCCCGGCCTGGTGGTGTGCGATAATGTGTGAAATCTTGTTGTTGCAGCTCTGGAACTAGCCGGTTTGACACACATCCCTTGCCTGGCGCATGTGCTGAATTTGTTGGTGCAGAAATTAATTCACAACTACCCCGACATGTCAGAACTGCTGCATAAATTGCGGGCCGTCTGTGCGCGCTTTCAGCGTTCTCATCCTGCCGCCGCTCGGCTGTCTGCTCTACAGCGTAACTTTGGCCTTCCCGCTCACCGCCTCATATGCGACGTGCCTACCAGGTGGAACTCCACCTTGCACATGCTGGAGAGACTGTGCGAGCAGCAGCAGGCCATAGTGGAGTTTCAGCTGCAGCATGCACGGGTGAGTCGCACTGCAGAACAGCACCACTTCACCACCAATGACTGGGCCTCCATGCGAGACCTGTGTGCCCTGTTGCGTTGTTTGGAGTACTCCACCAACATGGCCAGTGGCAATGACGCCGTTATCAGCGTTACAATACCACTTCTATGTCTCCTTGAGAAAACACTTAGGGCGATGATGGAAGAGGATGTGGCCCAGGACGAGGAGGAGGAAGAGGGGTCATCTCTAACACTTTTAGGCAGTGGCTCAGAGGAAGGTTTTTTGCAACAGCAGAGGCCAGGTACAAATTTGGCCAGCCAGGGCCCACTACTGGAGGACGAGGAGGAGAAGGATGAGGAGGAGGAGGATGGGGATGAAGCATGTTTATAGCGGGGTGGCACCCAATGCAGCTCGGGCCCATCATTGGTGCGTGGCTGGGGGGGATACAGAGGACGCAGACGTTACACCTCCCACAGAGGACAGCTTGTCCTTATCTCTGGGCAGCCTGGCACACATGAGCGACTACATGCTGCAGTGCCTGCGCAACGACAGCAGAGTTGCCCACATTTTAACGTGTGCTGACTACTGGGTGGCCACCCTGCTGGATCCCCGTTACAAAGACAATGTGCCGTCCTTAATTCCCTCACTGGAGAGTGATCGGAAGAGGAGCGACTACAGGCGAACGCTGGTAGACGCGCTCCTGAGAGCATTCCCGACTGACGCCGGGGGACAAGTGGAAGCACAAGGCGAAGGCAGGGGAGGAGGATGAGGTCGCCAACACAGCTGTGTCAGCGCCAGCACCTTAAAAGGCAGCGTTAGCATGGCCAACATGTGGAAAAGCTTTGTCACCTTGTCGCAACAACCGGCCTTAACTGCTGATATGGAGCATGTTAGCAGGAGGCAGCATTTGAACAACATGGTGGAACAGTACCTGTGCACACGCCTACACGTACTGACTGATGGTTCTGCCCCATTCAGCTTCTGGAATCAGGACTTAACTGAAGATGAACTGGGAGCAGGAGATCCACCAAACACCAGCAGAGAACTCCAGGAGAAACTATAAACCGCAAGGGCTATAGTGAGAGGCAGGTATAAATAGTATAACTAACTAACTAATAAGCAGAACCTGTGAGGGGGTGGGATCCGGCCCAAAGCCACATTAAAGCAATCTGCCAGATAGATTCACGTGCAGCAAGTCTGACAGATCTTCTCAGATCACTCACAGGGCAGGGTGTTACAGTACCCCCCCCCCCCCCCCTCTATGGGTGAGCTCCGGGCACCCAGAACCAACTTTATCCAGGTGTGCCCTGTGAAATGCGTTCACAATGCGGCTAGCATTGACATCGGTAGCCGGAACCCATATTCTTTACTGCAGGTAACCCCGAAGAACATGCGAGCTGAGTATTCTGGAGATCTGAAACTCCAGATTACCATCTACCTAGACAGGAGGAGGAGGCAAAGGAGATGGTTCAGCAGGTTCAACATACTTCTTCAACAAGGATCTGTGAAACACATTATGGATCTTCCAGGTCTGCGGAAGTTCCAGACGAAACGCCAACATATTAATAATGGCAGAGATTTTGTAAGGACCAATAAATCTTGGGCCCAACTTTCAAGAGTGTACTTTCAACTTAATGTTCTTAGTGAACAACCACACCAAATCACCCACACACAGGTCCGGACCAGTCATACGTCTTTTGTTAGCCATCCGTTTATATCTTTCGCCCATCTTTTTCAAATTAACCTGAATATTCTGCCAGATAGAAGACAACGAAGATGAGAATCTCTCCACTTCAGGTATACCCGAAGATTCAGTCCCAGAAAAAGTAACAAACTAAGGGTGAAAACCATATGCGCCAAAAAATGGTAACTTACAGTCAGGTCCATAAATATTGGGACATCGACACAATTCTAACATTTTTGGCTCTATACACCACCACAATGGATTTTAAATTCAACAAACAAGATGTGCTTTAACTGCAGAATGTCAGCTTTAATTTGAGGGTATTTACATCGAAATCAGGTGAACAGTGTAGAAATAACACTTTTCATATGTGCCTCCCACTTGTTAAGGGACCAAAAGTAATAGGACAGAATAATAATCATAAATCAAACTTTCACTTTTTAATACTTGGTTGCAAATCCTTTGCAGTCAATTACAGCCTGAAGTCTGGAACGCATAGACATCACCAGACGCTGGGTTTCATCCCTGGTGATGCTCTGCCAGGCCTCTACTGCAACTGTCTTCAGTTCCTTCTTGTTCTTGGGGCATTTTCCCTTCAGTTTTGTCTTCAGCAAGTGAAATGCATGCTCAATGGGATTCAGGTCAGGTGATTGACTTGGCCATTGCATAATATTCCACTTCTTTCCCTTAAAAAACTCTTTGCTTGCTTTTGCAGTATGCTTTGGGTCATTGTCCATCTGCACTGCGAAGCGCCGTCCAATAAGTTCTGAAGCATTTGGTGGAATATGAGCAGATAATATTGCCCAAAACACTTCAGAATTCATCCTGCTGCTTTTTTCAGCAGTCACATCATCAATAAATACAAGAGAACCAGTTCCATTGGCAGCCATACATGCCCACGCCATGACACTACCACCACCATGCTTCACTAATGAGGTGGTATGCTTAGGATCATGAGCAGTTCCTTTCCTTCTCCATACTCTTCTCTTCCCATCACTCTGGTACAAGTTGATCTTGGTCTCATCTGTCCATAGGATGTTGTTCCAGAACTGTGAAGGCTTTTTTAGATGTCGTTTGGCAAACTCTAATCTTGCGTTCCTGTTTTTGAGGCTCACCAATGGTTTACATCTGGTGGTGAACCCTCTGTATTCACTCTGGTGAAGTCTTTTTTTTGATTGTTGACTTTGACACACATACACCTACCTCCTGGAGAGTGTTCTTGATCTGGCGAACTGTTGTGAAGGTTGTTTTCTTCACCAGGGAAATAATTATTCAGTCATCCACCACAGTTGTTTTCCGTGGTCTTCCGGGTCTTTTGGTGTTGCTGAGCTCACCGGTGCGTTCCTTCTCTTTAAGAATGTTCCAAACAGGTTTTTTTGGCCACGCCTAATGTTTTTGCAATCTCTCTGATTTTATTTATTTTTTTCAGCCTAATGATGGCTTGCTTCACTGATAGTGACAGCTCTTTGGATCTCATCTTGAGAGTTGACAGCAACAGATTCCAAATGCAAATAGCACATCTGAAATTAACTCTGGGCCTTTTATCTGCTCATTGTAATTGGGATAATGAGGGAATAACACACACCTGGCCATGGAACAGCTGAGAAGCCAATTGTCCCATTACTTTTGCTTTCTTAACAAGTGGGAGGCACATATACAAACTGTTGTAATTCCTGCACTGTTCACCTGATTTGTATGTAAATACCCTAAAATTAAAGCTGACAGTCTGCAGTTAAAGAACATCTTGTTTGTTTAATTTCAAATCCATTGTGGTGGTGTAAAGAGGCAAAAATGTTAGAATTGTGTCCATGTCCCAATATTTATGGACCTGACTGTATACTATTATTTAAAGATTCTGCAAAACTTTAGTAATTTAATGCAATCATGAACATGTTATTCTGGGCTTAGACGTCTTGTGGTCAATCACTAAGTAGGACGGCCAACATGAGTCCTAAGCGGAGAAGAACAAATTTTCCAAAATTCGAATCGATTGTCCTTTTCAGTATCAAAAGTATCCCAGCATCTATGACACTATGTGGTCTCCTAGGACTGTATTCAATGCTTGTCAAGCTCTTTAACCCCTTAAGGACTTAGGGCGTACCGGTACGCCCTGTTTCCCGAGTCCTTAAGGACCCAGGGCGTACCGGTACGTCCCAAGTTTAAATTCACATTGCGGCGCAGCGGGGGTTAATTGTGATAGTATGCCCTCTGAAATCATTCAGCGGGCATCCTGTCACAACGCCGGGGGGGGTCCTGTGACCCCCCGTATCGGCAATCGCCGCAAACCGCAGGTCAATTCAGACCTGCGGTTTGCAGCTTTTACCTTATCTAGTGGGCGGCGGCGGTGCCATTGGGTCCCCATGCGGCTGTGGGGGGGGACCCGATGGCATGGAAGGCAGCGCGATGCCTTCCTGAGGCATCGCTCTGCCTTCCGGTGAAGAGCCTGTGAGATCCAGCCGCCTGGATCTCACAGGCCCAGGAAGCTGTACAGCTGTACAGCCAATGCATTCCAATACAGAAGTTTTGGAATGCATTGTAAAGGATTAGACCGCCAAAAGTTCAAGTCCCAAAGTAGGACAAAAAATAAAGTGAAAAAAAAGTTTTCCCCCCAAAAAATTTAAAGTTTCAAGTAAAAATAAACAAAAACCTAATTTTTTCCAAATAAAGTAAAAAAAATGTATCACCGCGTCCGTATCGACCGGCTCTATAAACATATAACATGACTTAACTCCTCAGACATAAAAAATAACATGACCTAACTCCTCAGACGTAAAAAATAAAAACTGTGCTAAAAAAAACTTTTTTTTGTCACCTTACATCACAAACAGTACACCAGCTAGCGATCAAAAAGGTGTTTGCCTACCAAAATAGTACCAATATTACCGTCACCTCATCCTGCAAAAAATGAGCCCCTACCTCAGACAATCACTCAAAAAAATCGACTGGCTCTATAAAAAAATAACATGACCTAACCCTTCAGGTGAACACCGTAAAAAATGAAAAATAACAAGTGTGCTAAATAAACACATTTTGGTCACCTTACATCACAAAAAGTGTAATAGCAAGCGATCAAAAATTCACACGCACCCCAAAATAGTGCCAATAAAACCGCCATCTCATCCTGCAAAAATCATACCCTACCCAAGGTAATCACCCAAAAACTGAAAAAATATGGCTCTCAGACAATGGAACCACTAAAACATGATTTTTTTTGCTTCAAAAAAGAAATCATTGTGTAAAACTTACATAAATAAAAAAAATATATATATTAGGTATCGCCGCATCCGTGACAACCTGGTTTATAAAAATATCACATGATCTAACCTGTCAGATGAATGTTGTAAATAACAAAAAATAAAAACGGTGCCAAAACAGCTATTTCTTGTTACCTTGCCGCACAAAAAGTGTAATATAGAGCAACCAAAAATCATATGTACCCTAAACTAGTACCAACAATACTACAATACTGCCACCCTATCCCATAGTTTCCAAAATGGGGCTACTTTTTTGGAGTTTCTACTCTAGGGGTGCATCAGGGGGGCTTCAAATGGGACATGGTGTCAAAAAAACCAGTCCAGCAAAATCTGCCTTCCAAAAAACGTATGGCATTCCTTTCCTTCTCCGCCCTGCCGTGTGCCAGTACAGCTGTTTACGACCACATATGGGGTGTTTCTGTAAACTACACAATCAGGGCCATAAATATTGAGTTTTGTTTGGCTGTTAACCCTTGCTTTGTAACTGGAAAAAAATAATAAAATGGAAATTCTGCCCAAAAAGTTTAATTTTGAAATTGTATCTCTATTTTCCATTAATTCTTGTGGAACACCTAAAGGGTTAACAACGTTTGTAAAACCAGTTTTGAATACCTTGAGGGGTGTAGTTTCTTTGATGGGGTCACTTCTATGGAGTTTCTACTCTGGGGTGCATCAGGGGGGGATTCAAATTGGACATGGAGTAAAAAAAAAACAGTCCAGCAAAATCTGCCTTCCAAAAACAGTATGGCATTCCTTTCCTTCTGCGCCCTGCCGTGTGCCTGTACAGCAGTTTGTGACCACATATGGAGTGTTTCTGTAAACTACAGAATCAGGGCCATAAATAGTGAGTTTGGTTTGGCTGTTAACCCTTGCTTTGTAACTGGAAAAAAAATATTAAAAAGGAAAATTGGCCAAAAAAGTGAAATTTTGAAATTGTATCTCTAATTTCCATTAATTCTTGTGGAACACCTAAAGGGTTAAACGTTTGTAAAATCAGTTTTGAATACATTGAGCGGTGTAGTTTCTTAGATGGGGTCACTTTGATGGATTTTCTACTCCAGGAGTGCATCAGGGGGGCTTCAAATGGGACATGGTGTAAAAAAAAACTGTCCAGCAAAACCTGCCTTCCAAAAACCGTATGGCATTCCTTTCCTTCTGCGCCCTGCCGTGTGCCCGTACAGCGGTTTACAACCACATATGGGGTGTTTATGTAAACTACAGAATCAGGGCCATAAATATTGAGTTTGGTTTGGCTGTTAACCCTTACTTTGTAACTGGAAAAAAATGATTAAAATGGAAAATCTGCCAAAAAAGTGAAATTTTTTAATTGTATCTATATTTTGTAACACCTAAAGGGTTAACAAAGTTTGTAAAATCCGTTTTGAATACCTTGAGGGGTGTAGTTTATAGAATGTGGTGATTTTTGGGTGGTTTCTATTATGTAAGCCTCGCAAAGTGACTTCAGACCTGAACTGGTCACAAAAAATTGGGGTTTTGAAAATTTCAGAAAAATTTCAAGATTTGCTTCTAAACTTCTAAGCCTTGTAACATCCCCCAAAAATAAAATATCATTCCCAAAATGATCCAAACATGAAGTAGACATATGGGGAATGTAAAGTAATAGCTATTTTTGGAGTTATTACTATGTATTATAGAAGTAGAGAAATAGAAATTTGGAAATTTGCTATTTTTTACAAATTTTATAAATAAAAATGCATTTTTTTGCTTCATTTTACCAGTGTCATGAAGTACAATATGTGACAAAAAAACTATCTCAGAATGGCCTGTATTAGTCAAAGTGTTTTAAAGTTATCAGCACTTAAAGTGACACTGGTCAGATTAGCAAAAAATGGCCAAATCCTTAAGGTGAAATAGGGCTGAGTCCTTAAGGGGTTAATGCCAAGACAGCATTAGTATTATCAAAGTGACAGCAACATATATGGCTATAGGTAAATGGATGTAGACTTTGGAAACAAAGAGCTCTGTTTAAAAACATACTACACTTTTACAAACTAAAGATTAAATAGCTACACTTAGCAATTGCTGTAGATAAATTTAAAACAATAAGTGACATCATATCTGCCACATCCGTATCAGTAGGCAGTGGCACATTATCAATACCAGGATTTAAATTAAACTATTTATTTGCTTTTTTTTTATATTGATGTTGTGCTGTGTTCTCTTCTCCATTGAATTTCTCACTGTCGACATTGCACTATCCTATCCCTTTCACTTCAATGGAACAGCTCCATTCTATTCACTTGATTAGGAGAGAGCCATCCCATTGAAGTGAATGGGACAAAGGATCTGTGATTTCACCTGCTCACTACTGCCATGTTGGTGGCGAACAGGTAAACAGTGAGGAGACCACAGCACTCGTATGACATACAGTAAACAGATAATAATCAGTCAGCAACAAATTAAAACTATGAGAAACAGCTACTGAATAATGCTCATGATGAGCCTTGATGTATGGGGAAAAGGTTCTACCAAATGTCTGAGCCACGTTAAAATTATTTTCGACCCTGGAGGCAGGGCCATCTTCACCAAGGGGCAAAAGGGGCAGCTGCCCCGGCCCAGTTGCTCCTGGGGGGCCCAAGGCAGCTGCCTCTTGAGCCCTGCTAGCCACTGCCCCTGGTGTCAGGCTGTCAGCTACACAGGGGGTGCTGCCATGCCATGCCTGCCGGCACTCCAGCCAGCGTACTGTGTCTGTAAGAGCTGTGATCTAGGCCCTAATGACATCATCACCATGTGACCAGTAACCTACCAATATTACTGGTCACATGGCTATGAGGTCATCACAGGTCCTAGCAGGAGTGTTGCTGCAGGAGAAGTTTACCTTATCTGTGGAGCTTTTTTTTTTTGCGAAGATTACATCAAAAAAAGGTGACAGGGGCTGTTATGCTAATATACTATAAACTACTGTATAGTGGTGTGTTGTATACTGTGTGGGGGACTGTATACTGTGGGGGCTGTATACTGTGTGGGGGGCTGTATACTGTGTAGGGCTGTATACTGTGGGGGGCCTGTATACTGTGGGGGCCTGTATACTGTGTGGGGGACTGTATACTGTGGGGGTGGCTGTATACTGTGTGGGGCTGTATACTGTGGGGGACCTGGATACTGTGGGGGCCTGTATACTGCGGGGGCATGTATACTGTGGGGGCCTGTATACTGTGTGGTGGGCTGTATACTGTGGGGGCCTGTATACTGTGGGGGACTGTATACTGTGGGGGGGGGGCTGTATACTGTGTGGGGCTGTATACTGTGGGGGGCCTGTATACTGTGGGGGCATGTATACTGTGGGGGGGCGGTATACTGTGGGGGCCTGTATACTGTGTGGGGGGCTGTATACTGTGTGGGGGCCTGTATACTTTGTGGGGGCCTAGGGGGGGGGCTGTATAGTGTGGGGGGCCTGTATAGTGTGGGGGGCCTGTATACTGTATACTGTGGGTGCTGTATAGTGTGGAGTGCTATACTGCTGTACTGTATAGTGTGGGGGGCTGTATCGTGTATAGTTTGGGGTGCTGTATACGGTGAGGTGCTATACTGCTCTACTGTATATTGTGAGGTGCTGTAAACTGTGGGGTGCTGTATACTGTGGGCTGCTATACTGCTCTACTATATACTGTAGGGTACTGTATAGTGTGTGGCGCTATACTGCATACAGTGTGGTGCTGTATACTATAGGGTGCTATACTGCATACTGTGGGGTGCAGGAGTGCACTGTAACACTAGGGTGAGCCGAGCCCTGGTCTCCTTCCTGCAGAGCGGTGCCCACTTCCAGCCTGACCCCAGAGCACTGATCCTGAGCCGCTGGAGTATTCAGAACTGGAAGTATTTACAGTCATTCACTGTACTCTACCAGGTGTGTGGATTTTTTGTGTGTGTGTTGTGGTGGAGGGAGTGATTGCTTGCTAGGGTGTGGGAAGGCGGGATCCAGGGGGCCCAAGTAAATTTTTGCCCAGGGTCCAATCAATATTAAAGACGGCCCTGCCTGGAGGACTGTTTGCATCTACAGGTATGCAACTGGCTGCAGGGTCTAAACACACTCAAAATTGAGCAGTTATGGTATAGTCACACAGTCAGGTTTCTACATGCAGTTTTGGAAGCCAAAATCAGGAGTGAATAAAAAAAAAAGAGAAAAGATTGCATCTGCCCTTTCTGATTTTGGCTTCCAAAACTGCATGAAGAAATATGAGTGTGTGTTTGCACCCGCAGGATCAGTAAAGAAAGGCTAATGTTTCAGAGCCACTCAAAAACCTGAAATCCACTATGTTGGGGCTCTATTAGGGTACAGCCACACTGTCGGATTTCTGCATGCAGTTTTGGAAGCCAAACTCAGGAGTGAATTCAAAAACGAGGAGAAGTGGTATCTGTCCTTTATACTTTTTCTCCATGATTCACTTCTAATCTTGGCTTCCAAAACTGCATGAGGAAACATGACCATGTGGTGGTACCCTCAGGATCAGTAAAGAAATGCCAGTATTACAGAGCCACTCAATGAAGTCAACTGTCTGGGGCAAAACAAAGAAATTCATGAAGTTAGGGACTTATTAGGGTACGGCCACATGGTCAGGTTTCTGCATGCAGTTTTTTCGAAGCAAAAATCACTAGTAAGTTCAAAAACGAGGAGAAATGGTAGTTGTCCTTTATACTTTTTTCCTTCTATTATCCACTTCTGATTTTGACTTCATTCAGAAACCTGACTGTGTGGTCGTTCCCTTACCGTGCCCCATGTGCGTACACGTTCAGTACCACCTTGATGGACAATAACAGATCCATCATTTGCACCTGCCGGATTACACAGGTAAATGATTACTTTCAAAGTCGTTCATCCATTATTCTACTATATTCATTATTGGCAGCAAATCCCTGATAACATAGAGAGATGTGCTGCCTGTAACAGGGCATCTTTTGTCCTGATGAAAGAAGCCTATCAGTTGATAAATAAGAGTTTGCTCATTCATCGGCTGATCGATTGTATGGGCCAATAAACAGGAAAGAGCGTTCCTATAAACTCTTGTTCCCAATAATTGGCCTGAAAATCTTGAGGTCTAATAGGGGCTTGTCACCACTAGACATCTGAGAAGCTCTGTCAGATGTTCTTCAGAACCTCCTGCTTGAGGTTCCTTTTGTTTTGCTTTCGTTTTCTCATCTCATTAGCCTCTCTCAGCTGTCATGTAGTTGCACTGATTGCATCCCTTTAAATCCCTTCCCATACTGCATCACTTTGCGGTTTATACAACTTCCTGGAGTGTGTGCATGCTGGATGCTACTACTGAGTCTTCTACAGATAAGTTTTGTTCATTCATTTGTGTTTTCCTGTTTGCTGGATCCCAGGTGACCCTGACTCCCTCCATATCAAGTGTAGGGAGCCGGTGGTCGTGCCCCCTCACTATTATAGGGTGTTCAGGTGTTATACAGTCGAGGAACGAGGATATGCGATCATCTACTATTGAGATTTTTGCATAGGCTGAGCAGTTAGGGAGAGAGCCAGGTATGTTGCAGGGATTTCCCTTTGGTTCCTTAGTTTTGGATCCAGTCAGTCGGATCTTCATTTTGTGTCTTCTAGTTTTCTGTACACCTTCCGTGACATTATAAACCGCCAAAACCGTCTTAAGCATGAATCCGGTTTCAACCTTGATTGACCGCATGCAGGGTCTTTCACTGGAGGTAGCAGATCTCCGGAAAACTGTCTCTCAGTTTGAGGTGACCGTTTCTGCTTGCGTTCATGGAATTTGTTCTGAGCCTAAAATCTCGCTTCCGGATACGTTCTCCGGGGGTAGTGAGAATTTTGTTCGTTTTAGAGAGGCTTGCAAACTCCATTTTCGCCTACTTACCCATTCCTCTGGTGATGAGGAGCGGAGGGTGGGGATCATCATCTCGCTGTTCAGGAATAACACTGAGTCCTGGGCCTTTTCGCTGCCAGTGGGGGCACGGCCCCTCTGTTCAGTGGATGAATTTTTTTTAGCCCTGGGTCAGATATATGATGATCCGGATCGTATTGCTCTGGCTGATTCTAGACTACGTCTTTTATGCTAGGGTAAACAGTCCGCAGAGATATACTGTTCAGAATTTCGGAGATGGGCAGCTGATACTCGTTGGAATGATGCTGCACTCCGAAGTCAATTTTGCCATGGTCTTTCAGAGGGATTGAAAGATGCATTTGCCTTTCATGAGAGACCTACCTCCTTGGACACTGCCATGTCTCGGGCCGTTCGTATTGACAGGCGTCTTAGAGAGAGACGAGAGATCACTCCTTCCTGTCATACTCAGTCCAAGGACAGTGCGGCGGTCTCATTCAGTGCACAGGGGTCTCAGTCGCTCTCAATCCCTTCTGAGCAGGAGCCCATGCAGCTGGGTTTGCTTGCCTCTGACAATAGAAGATTCAGCTCTCATAGAAATGTTTGTTTCTGTTGTGGAAGTATAAATCATTTGGCAAATGTTTGTCCCTCTAGGAGATTCAGACAGTTTTTTGAGAGTAATAAAGAAACAAAAATAAAAAATTCCTCTAAAAACGTTCCATCTGTTACTATTGGCAAGGTTGATGCGGAAATTGAAGGTTTTCTGATTGCTTGTAGTTCCCGTTTTGTCCTACCTGCCAGGGTGGCGCTAGAGAGCAAGAACATTTTTTGTGAGATTTTTGTAGATAGTGGAGCAGCTGTCAATCTCATTGATAATCAATTTGCTATAACTCATGGTTTCCAGGTATGCATTTTGGGAAAGGATATACCTGTTTTTGCTATTGATTCTGTTCCACTTTCTCAGAAATCGCTAAAGGGCATAGTTCACAATATCCGTTTGATTGTGAGTGATACTCATGTTGAGGATGTGTCATGTTTCGTCCTAAGCGGGTTGCCTACTCCTCTAGTGTTGGGGCTACCCTGGCTCACTAAACATAACCCCACCATTGATTGGCAAGCGAGGCAAATAAATGGTTGGAGTGACTTTTGCAGAGAGAATTGCCTCACGACATCTGTTTCTGAGGTTTCTACTAAGAATGTACCATCTTTTCTCTCAGAATTTTCGGATGTGTTTTCTGAGTGTGGTGTTCAGGAATTGCCCTCTCACAGGGAGTACGATTGCCCTATTAATCTCACCCCAGGCGCCAAGCTGCCTAAATCTCGTTTATACAATCTCTGGTTCTTTAAGACCATGTCTGGATTTCAGGGAGCTGAACAGTATCACAATTCGTGACCCTTATCCGCTTCCTCTGATCCCGGACCTTTTTAACCAGATTGTTGGGGCCAAAGTTTTTTCCAAGTTAGATCTAAGAGGGGCATACAACCTGGTCAGGGTCAGAGAAGGAGATGAATGGAAGACAGCCTTCAATACCCCTGAGGGCCATTTTGAGAATTTGGTTATGCCTTTTGGTTTGATGAATGCTCCAGCCGTCTTTCAGCATTTTGTGAACAGCATTTTTTATCATTTAATGGGGAAATTTGTATTAGTGTATCTAGATGACATTTTGATTTTTTTCTCCTGATTTCAAAACTCATAAGGACCACCTACGTCAGGTCTTGCTCATCCTGCGGGAGGATAAATTGTATGCTAAACTGGAAAAATGTGTGTTTGCGGTTCCAGAAATTCAATTTCTGGGGTTTCTTCTCTCTGCTTCTGGTTTTCACATGGACCCCGAGAAGGTCCGTGCTGTGCTTGAGTGGGAGCTTCCTGAGAATCAGAAGGCGCTGATGCGTTTTTGGAGTTTTTCCAATTATTATAGGAAGTTTATTTTGAATTATTCCTCTGTTGTTAAACCTCTCACTGATATGACTAGAATAGGGGTAGATTTTTCCTCCTGGTCGGTAGAGGCGCGTAAGGCCTTTTTCTAGTATCAAGGAGAGTTTTGCTTCTGCTCCCATCTTGGTACAACCAGATATCTCTCTGCCCTTCATAGTTGAGGTGGACGCTTCTGAGGTGGGTGTGGGTGCGGTCTTGTCTCAGGGTCCCTCTCCTGCCAAATGGCAACCGTGTGCCTTTTTCTCGAAGAAACTCTCCTCCGCAGAGAGAAATTACGATGTGGGAGATAGGGAGTTGTTGGTCATCAAGTTAGCTTTTGAGGAATGGCGCCATTGGCTAGAGGGAGCCAGACACCCTATTACCATGTTTACTGACCATAAGAATCTGGCCTACTTGGGAGTCAGCCAAGCGTCTGAACCCGAGACAGGCCAGATGGTCTTTGTTCTTTTCAAGGTTTAATTTTGTTGTTACGTTCTGCCCTGGGGTTAAGAATGTGAAGGCGGATGCCCTGTCACGTTGTTTTCCGGGAGGTGGGAATTTTGAAGACCCGGGTCCCATTTTGGCTGAAGGGGTGGTGGTCTGTGCTCTTTATCCTGAATTGGAGGCAGAGGTTCAGGTAGCCCAGTCAGAGGCTCCTGATTATTGTCCTCCTGTGAGGTTGTTTGTGCCTCTCGCTTTAAGACACAAGATTTTTAAGGAGCACCATGATACTGTCCTTGCTGGTCACCCGGGGGCAAGAGCCACAGTGGATCTCATCACTCGGAGATTCTGGTGGCCGGCGCTTCATAAGTCAGTTTAGGGTTTTGTGGTAGCCTGCAAGACCTGCACTCGTGCCAAGGTCCCTCATTCACGGCCATCAGGTCCTCTCCTTCCATTACCCATTCCTTCCCATCCTTGGACACATCTATCCATGGACTTCATTACGGACCTGCCTCGTTCCTCGGGGAAGACTGTGATTCTGGTGGTGGTGGACCATTTTAGCAAAATGGTGCATTTCATTCATTTTCCTGGCTTGCCCAATGCTAAGACGCTGGCGCAGGCATTTATTGATCACATTGTCAAATTGCATGGTATTCCTTCAGACATAGTCTCTGATAGGGGCACGCTTTTTGTTTCCAGATTCTGGAAGGCTTTCTGTTCTTGCTTGGGGGTTTGGTTGTCATTCTCTTCTGCTTTCCACCCGCAGTCGAATGGCCAGACAGAGCGCATCAATCAGAATCTGGAGACATATCTGTGGCGGAGAATCAGGAGGATTGGTGTTTTTTTTTTTTGTCCCTTGCTGAGTTTGCTTTAAATAACCATCGTCAGGAGTCCTCTGATAAGTCACCATTTTTTGGTGCATATGGGTTTCATCCGCAGTTTGGGACTTTCTCGGGAGAGGAGTCTTCTGGTTTACCTGATGAGGACAGATTCTCCTCGTCTTTGTCATCTTTTTGGCAAAAGATTCAGGATAATCTAAAGAGCATGAGTGAGAGATATAAGCGTGTGGCGGAAAAGAGACGTGTGCCTGGTCCGGACCTGAATGTTGGTGATCTGGTGTGGTTGTCTACTAAGAATATCAAATTGAAGGTTCCCTCCTGGAAGTTGGGTCCTAAGTTTATTGGGCCTTACAAAATCTTGTCCGTCATCAATCCTGTTGCCTACCGTCTTGATCTTCCTCAGACTTGGAAGATCCATAATGTTTTTCATAAGTCCTTATTAAAACCTTATGTCCAACCCATTGTACCCTCGTCTTTGCCTCCTCCCCCGATTGTGGTTGATGGTAATCTTGAATTTCAGGTCTCTAGGATTGTGGATTCTCGTGTTGTCCGCGGTTCTCTCCAGTACCTCGTTCATTGGGAGGGTTATGGTCCTGAGGAGAGGATGTGGGTCCCAGTGATGGACATTAAGGCCACTTGTCTCATCAGGGCTTTCCATAGGTCCCATCCTGAGAAGGTGGGCTCTGAGTGTCCGGAGTCCACTCGTAGAAGGAGGGGTACTGTCACCACCAGACATCTGAGAAGCTCTGTCAGACGTTCTTCAGAACCTCCTGCTTGAGGTTCCTTTTGTTTTGCTTTCGTTTTCTCATCTCGTTAGCCTCTCTCAGCTGTCATGTAGTTGCACTGATTACATCCCTTTAAATCCCTTCCCATACTGCATCACTTTGTGGTTTATACAACTTCCTGGAGTGTGTGCATGCTGGATGCTACTACTGAGTCTTCTACAGATAAGTTTTGTTCATTCATTTGTGTTTTCCTGTTTGCTGGATCCCAGGTGACCCTGACTCCCTCTGTATCAAGTGTAGGGAGCCGGTGGTCGTGTCCCCTCACTATTATAGGGTGTTCAGGTGTTATACAGTGGAGGAACGAGGATATGCGATCAGTTAGGGAGAGAGCCAGGTCTGTTGCAGGGCTTTCCCTTTGGTTCCTTAGTTTTGGATCCAGTCAGTCGGATCTTCATTTTGTGTCTTCTAGTTTTCTGTACACCTTCCGTGACAGTGTGATACTGTCTGCTGAGCTGTGTATCTAATCTTATCCTATGTGATACTGTCTGCTGAGCTGTGTGTCTAATCCTATCCTGTGTGATACTGTCTGCTGAGTTGTGTATCTAATATCCTATCGTGTGTGATAGTGTCTGCAGAGCTCTGTATCTAATCTTATGTTGTGTGATACTGTCTTCTGAGTTGTGTATCTAATCCTATCCTGTGTGATACTGTCTTCTGAACTATGTATCTAATCCTAACCTGTGTGATACTGTCTGCTGAGCTATGTATCTAATCCTATCCTGTGTGATACTGTCTGCTGAGCTGTGTATCTAATCCTATCCTGTGTGATACTGTATGCTGAGCTGTGTATGTAATCTTATCCTATGTGATACTGTCTGCTGAGCTGTGTATCTAATCCTATCCTGTGTGATACTGTCTGCTGAGCTGTGTATCTAATCCTATCCTGTGTGATACTGTCTGCTGAGCTGTGTATCTAATCCTATCCTGTGTGATACTGCCTGCTGAGCTGTGTATCTAATTCTGTCATATGTGATACTGCCTGCTGAGCTGTGTATCTAATCCTGCCATGTGTGATACTGTCTGCTGAGCTGTGTATCTAATCCTATCATGTGTGATACTATCTGCTGAGCTGTGCATGTCGTAGTGTAGCCCTAGCCTAAAGCTGACTTAAAGCAGTGAAGAAAGATGTCTGGGTTGTTAAGGGAACGTGGAGTAAAACTGTGTGTATGTGGAGACTAAGAGCCTGCAAGCTTCTATTGGCTGATAAGGGACATGTGACCATGCGCGCGGCAGTTGGGGGCTTATATTAGCTAATGCAGGATATTTTAGGGGAATATATCAGAAACGGTATGTCCTAGAGAGCTAAGACCCGGTCTAAAACCTTCCCATACACCTGATGTACCTGTGTGCCAAATTTGGTGAAGATCGGTCATTGACATTGACTTTCATAGTGGCCGCCCCTTTAACAGTGACTTTCACAATGGCCGCCCCTTTAACAGTGACTTTCAAAGTGACTGCCCCTTCAACTGTGACTTTTACAGTGACCGCCCCTTTAACTTCGACTTTCACAGTGACCGCCCCTTTAACAGTGACTTTCACAGTGATCGCCCCTTTAACAGTGACTTTCACAGTGACCGCCCCTTTAAAAATGACTTTCACAGTGACCTCCCACTAAACAGTGACTTTCATAGTGGCAGCCCCTTTAACAGTGGCCACCCCTTTAACAGTGACTTTCACAGTGGCCGCCCCTTTAACATTGACTTTCACAGTGACCGCCCCTTTAACAATGACTTTCACAGTAAACGCCCCTTTAACAGTGACTTTCTCAGTGACCGCCCCTTTAACAGTGACCACCCCTTTAACAGTGACTTTCACAGTGCCCACCCCTTTAACAGGGACCTTCATAGCGCCCGCCCCTTTAATAACAGTGACCTCCACTGTGCCCGCCCTTTTTAAAAACAGTGATTGCCACAGTGCCCGCCCCTTTAAGAAAAATCGCTGGGTTGTTATGGAAACCTGGAAAACTGTGTTTATGGCAGTTGGGATTTGAAGACTTGTAGGCTTGTATTGGCTAATGTGGGTCATTTTTTGGGAAAGAGTGCTGAGACCTGGTAAATAACCTTCCCGGACACCTGTTGTGCGCCAAATTTGGTGAAGATTGGTCCAGTCGTTTGGTCGCGCATAAAGAACAGAAAGACAGAAAGAAACTCATTTTTATATAAGGTGACAAGAATCCAAGGATCACCACCAAGGCCATCCTGATGAATCTGGGCTCTGCTGGTGGCAATGTCTCAAGGCAGACAATCCAACGGACACTGCACACTGCAGACCAAGGAGGACGCCACTTCTCCAGATAAGGAACACAAAAGCTTGCGTAGCCTTTGCAAAATCTGGACAAATAAGAAGACTTCTGGTCTTCAGTGTTATGGTCAGATGAAACAAAAATTTAATTGTTTGGTCACAATGATGTTTCCTTCATTTGGCGTAAAAAAGGAGAAACCTTCAAACCAAAAAACACCACCCCCACTGTCAAACATGGTGGTGGGAACCTAATGCTTTGGGGGTGTTTTTCAGCCAATGGACCAGGGAAACTAATCACAGTAAACAGCACCATAAAAAAGAGCAATACATGAGGATTCTCAACGACAAAATCAGGCAGTCTGCAGAGAAACTTGGCCTTGGGCACCAGTGGACATTTCAGCATGACAATGACCCAAAACACATAGCAAAAGTGGTGAAGAAATGGTTAGCAGACAATAACATTAACGTTTTGGAGTGGCCCAGCCAAAGTCCAGACTTGAATCCAATTGAGAATCTATGGAGGGAGCTAAAGATCAGGGTGATGGCAAGAAGACACTCCAACCTGAAAGATTTGGAGCTCATTGCTAAAGATGAATGGGCAAAAATACCTGTGGAGACATGCAAAAAGCTGGTCTGCAATTATAGGAAGTGTTTGATTGCTGTAATAGCCAATAAAGCCACTGAGGAAGGGGAGAGACGTCCCCGAAACGCGTCTGGCGAGTTCACCCCCATAAAGAAGGATCCAAAGACATTGAGAAAGTCTTTCAGATATTAGAGCGCTCCATAGAAATCTGACTTACAATCATTCTGAGAAGAAACCGACCGGACCTCTCAAACAGGCAAATCCCGCGAGACTAGTATCACGTGACTATTGACTCGAGCGAGGACGCCAAACAGCGTACACAGAAGCTGATACGGCGTGGTGAATACCAGCGAGAGGGACAGACTTCTCAGCGACCGGATCCAAACTGGAGGGTAAGAAAGATTTGGCCCCGCTGTAACCCTTTGATTTGCAGCTGTGTATCCACTTTGTGACTCATCCTGTGATACACACGTATCGGATAGAACTACACACTTTCTTTTTGGATTATTCTTATCTGGCCATAGGCCACTGCTGGACAAGTGTTCATTTAATCAGAGGATCCTATTAGGAAGGACATTACTCTACACTAGGACGCACCTTCAAGGGATACTGACAATCACCTATAGATTGTCGTCCCCAGTGTCAATTGATTTGCGGTCTTATTCTCTTATATATTGTTATATATACATTGTGTTATATTTCCACAGGTTTTATCACTTTTTATTTACAATTATTATATGGTCTTAATTTTATGTCTGAATTTTATATGTGAATAAATCAAATTCCTGATTGATCCCACATATTTGAGTGCCAGCCTTATATTTGCTTTACTTTTCTATTGATTATTGAGAAGGGTATGAATAATTTTGGACTGGACACTTTTTGCTCAAATGTAAATAAAAGCTGAGAATTTTTTTTTTTTTTTTCACAATAATGCCTCTTGTACATCGTCTTCTTATCTTTTGGGAGACACCTATGTCATTTCCCGTCAAAACATTACTTGCTGGTTGAATAAAAGTGACTTTAAGTGAAAATTTGCCAGGGGTATGAATAATTATGGGCAGCACTGTATATATACTGTAAGTAATGTAAATATTAAGATTATGTTAGAAAGTATCATAGATGTAGGATCACTGTATTGGGCCTAGGGGTATACGGGGACCTGATCATTATCACCCACAAAACCAGTTCTTCTGTCAAACATCCTAAGAAACAATATCAGACTTGGTGGGCTGGAAACAGGAAAACTAATGGTATCACCAATCAGGTTTAACCACAATGTGGTCAATAGCTAAAATGTGTACAAAGAGATTGTTCAGAAGTTGGTATTGCAAGTCAAGAACCAAGCAAGGATAGGAGGAAGGAGAAGAAACAGCTTGGTAGGAAAGATTATGGAATGCCTTATGATCATATCAATTGATTGAGTGTGCACTCATCTATCTATATGTCCTTTAGCTGTTTTAATTAGTCTGCTTTATTTCATGGTGGGTTTAGTGTAATATTGTGTGTATTGGCTTGCTAGCATGCTCATTTAAGAACCTAATAAGGATGCATAGATGTATTTACCACCTGATCTTTATTTGACCTTTCGATGTCAAGTCAAATAAAGTTGTCAGCTGGACCTAATTGATGTGGTTCTGAATCTTTCATATTCAGATATACATGTAGGTATCTATGTGTACTAGATAACCACTTCCAGACACAGCTAGTTTGTCACTGTATGTGCAAATAACTTTGGATTGCTTTTAATTATCCAAGCGACTCTGAGATTATTTTTTTTATTATTGTACTTCATGTTAGAGGTAAATTTGAGTCAATATGTTTTATCTTTATTTAAAAAAATGTGAAAAAGTTAGCAATTTTCTACATTAGCGTTTTGCTGCTTCTAAGGGGGCATTCCCACGACCGTATGTATTTTGCAGTCTTGTGAGAGGGTTCTTTTTTTGCTGGATGAGTTGATGTACCGTATTAATGTGTATAAATTTGAGGTACATAAGATCTTTTGATCACTTGATTTTATGTTTTTGGAAGGCGAGGTGACAGAAAAATGGCTGTTCCAGCATTGTTTTTTTTAATTTTCTTCTTACAGAAGTTCTCAGCTCCCTGTAAAATAGCAAAGGACATTGTGTGGTCCTTCAGGGGTAAAACTTTTAGAACTGGCTCCAGCTAAGTTATGTATAGCAGTGATTACATCTGAGACCTCAGCTTTAGGCCTCTTTCACACTGGTGTGTGCGCGCCGTGATCGTGCTGCGGACCGCAAAACGTGGGCTGCAATGCACGAGCACAGTCCGTGGGGCAGCCGCAGCGGATCGCGGACCCATTCACTTTAATGCGTCCGTGATCCAAAGGTTCCGCAAAAACATAGGACATCTTGTATCTTTTTGCGGAACGGAAGTACGGTACGAAACCCCATGGAAGCACTCCGTAGTGCTTCCATAGGGTTCCGTTCCGTGGTTCCATTCCGCACCATTCTGCATCTCTGGATTTGTGGACCCATTGAAGTGATAAGGTCCGCATCCGTGATGCGGAATGCCTACGGAGCGGCACCCGTGTATTACGGATCCGCTAATGCGGTCCTCAATACTGCAACAGCGCACACACGCCCGCGTGAAAGAGGCCTTATGCTGGGTTGACAGCTAATGATCTAGACACTGCCCTGATACACCATGATACTACCACCATCATGTTTAACAGATGGGAGGAGGTTTTCATGCTGGAATGAAATGTATCCCTTTCTCCAAACATAATACTTCACATTTAAAACAAAAAGTTTTATTTTGACTCATCTGTCCACAAAACATTGTTCAAATAACCTTCTAGCTTTCCCAGGTAATAGCAAGCGCAGATGGGCATTTTTTTTTTTTTTGTCTTTCTTCTTGCAGTCCTACTATGCACACCATTGTTGTTAAGTGTCCTCCTGATAGTTGGGTCATAACCTCATTAAAGGCGTATTCCCATCATAGACAATTAGGGCATATTGCTAGGATATACCCCCATTGTCTGATAGGTGCGGGTCCCACCTCTGGGACCCGCACGTACACTTGGAACGGAGCGGGGATAAGTGGTGGAGGACACAATGTGCATGCCCAGCCATCCTTCATTAATTTCTATGGGGCTGCCAAGAACAGCTGAGTGCTGTAAATATAAGATGGGTATCAGTGGTCTACCTCTTAACTTCACCTTCATTGAACTTGCTTGTCCACCACACCCCAGCACATTCATTTTCATTCCTGTGTCTGCCTGGGGGGAAAGTAGTCAAGAAATACTGGAATGGGCAGAAGTCACAGACCAACCTTGATAGTCACTGAATGAAACAATGAGTACATGAAGTGTGTGTATGATATATATATATATATATATATATATATATATATACAGTACAGACCAAAAGTTTGGACACACCTTCTCATTCGAAGAGTTGGTGGAATATGAGACTTTGCAATAAAAAATAAAATAAAAAATAAAATCATCATTTTCCGCTAACTTGTGACAAAAAATAAAAAATTCTAGGAACTCGCCATGCCCCTCACGGAATACCTTGGGATGTCTTCTTTCCAAAATGGGGTCACTGGCATTTTAGGGGCCCATATGCGTGAGAAGTAGTTTGAAATCAAAATCTGTAAAAAATGCCCTGTGCTCTTTGGAATTTGGGCCCCTTTGCCCACCTAGGTGGCAAAAAAGTTTCACACATGTGGTATCGCCGTACTCAGGAGAAGTTGGGGAATGTGTTTTGGGGTGTCATTTTACATATACCCATGCTGGGTGAGAGAAATATCTCGGCAAAAGACAACTTTTTCAGTTTTTTTATACAAAGTTGGCACTTGACCAAGATATTTCTCTCACCCAGCATGGGTATATGTAAAATGACACCCCAAAACACATTCCCCAACTTCTCCTGAGTACGGCGATACCACACGTGTCACACTTTTTTGCAGCCTAGATGCGCAAAGGTGCCCAAATTCCTTTTAGGAGGGCATTTTTAGACATTTGGATCCCAGACTTCTTCTGACGCTTTAGGGCCCCTAAAAAGTCAGGGCAGTATAAATACCCCACATGTGACCCCACTTTGGAAAGAAGACACCCCAAGGTATCCAATGAGGGGCCTGGAGAGTTCCTACAATTTTATTTTTTTGGGGCATAAGTTAGCGGAAATTGATTTTCTCTTTTGTTTTTTCTCACAAAGTCTCACTTTCCGCTAACTTGGGACAAAAATTTCAATCTTTCATGGACTCAATATGCCCCTCAGTGAATACCTTGGGGTGTCTTCTTTCCAAAATGGGGTCATTTGTGGGGTGTTTGTACTGCCCTGGCATTTGAGGGTCTCCGCAATCATTACATGTATGGCCGGCATTAGGAGTTTCTGCTATTCTCCTTATATTGAGCATACAGGTAATGAGATTTTTTTTTTTCTGTTCAGCCTCTGGGCTGAAAGAAAAAAATGAACGGCACAGATTTCTTCATTCGCATCGATCAATGTGGATGAAAAAATCTCTGCCCCCCAAAAAATGGAGGGGAAAGGCTTCTGCCAGGACATAGGAGCTCCGCCCAACATCCATACCCACTTCGCTTGTATGCCCTGGCAAACCCGATTTCTCCATTCACATCAATCGATGTGGATGAATAAATCATTGCCGGGATTTTTTTTTTTTATATATATATACAAAGTGTTTGCCAAAGCATATGAACACCGCCACCTCCTCAGCTCATATGCCTCGGCAAACGTATCTTTTACTGCAGAGGAGAAATCTCGTCTTGTAGCGCCGCATACACCGACTTGTGTGTAATCTGACAGCAGCGCAATGCTTCTTTCAGAATGCACATCAGTGCTGCAGCTAGTCGATCGGTTGGTCCACCTAGAAGGTAAAAAAAACAAAAGAAAAAAGAAAAAACCAGGCCGCAACGCAATAATTTTATTAACTTTATAATAACCTTTGAACAGAACATATAAACTTTATTTAACTTTTGTAACTGAACATTAACTTTTTTGCTTACTGGTGTTTTTTTTTTTTTTTTACCTTTATAGGACAAACCTCTCCTTCCCCATGGGACAATGTGCAAAGCGCAAATCGACCAAAGATGTAGCAAAGTGCATTATGCACTTTGTCCCAGGTGAAAGGAGAGGTTGTGAATGGGCCCTAATAGCCCTGTGTGCCTGTCCTGAAATTTGAGGAAGGATCCTGTTCTCCCAGCCTTACTGTAGAGAACAAAACTATTATACAGAGCCAATTGAATTAAATATACAGACACCTTCTTATACTCTTATACCAGCGTCTGGTGCTTCGGGAAACTAACCATGTGAAGGTTATAGTCGTGGACTGAGAGGGGCTTTTCAATGACTCTGGTTGCTTGTTAAATTTGGATTGTTGTGTCTGCGTGAATGGAGGAGAGCATGTAAACGTCACGCTTGTCTCTCCGTTTCACCATGAGCAGTTCTTCGTTACACAATGCAGCCCTCTCCCCCCTTGCAAGACGGGTGGTAACGAGCCGTTGGGGGAAGCCCGTGCGGTGCCACAGCAGCCCATCTGTTCTAGGAACAAATGCCTGAAGAGGGCCACACTTGTGTAGAAATTGTCCACATAAAGATGGTACCCCTTGCCAAATAAGGGTGACACCAAGTCCCAGACTATCTTCCCACTGCTCCCCAGGTAGTCAGGGCAACCGACCAGCTCCAGGGTCTGATCTTTTCCCTCATAGATCCGAAATTTGTGGGTATACCCTGCGGCCCTTTCACAGAGCTTATACAATTTGACCCATCCCAATGCTTGGGATGTATTGTTTGAAGCCAAGGCGCCCGGTAAAATGTATTAGGGACTCGTCTACGCAGATGTTTTGCTCAGGGGTATACAAATCGGCAAATTTCTGGTTGAAGTGGTCTATGAGGGGCCGAATTTTGTGGAGCCGGTCAAAAGCTGGGTGGCCTCTGGGACGGGAGGTGGTGTTGTCGCTAAAATGCAGGAAACGCAGGATGGCCTCAAATCGTGCCCTGGACATGGCAGCAGAGAACATGGGCATGTGATGAACTGGGTTCGTGGACCAATATGACCGCAATTCATGCTTTTTGGTTAGACCCATGTTGAGGAGAAGGCTCAGAAAAGTTTTAATTTCGGAAACTTGGACTGGTTTCCACCGGAAAGGCTGGGCATAATAGCTTCCCGGGTTGGCGGTTATAAATTGTGTGGCATACCGGTTTGTTTCTGCCACGACTATGTCCAAGAGCTCCGCAGTCAGCTAAAAAAATCCCAGGGCCGAACCAATCTGAGCTGTCTCAACCCGAACTCCAGACTGGGCGGTGAAAGGGGGAACTAATGGTGCGGCTAAAGTTGGGGGGGCTGCCAATCAGGGTTTTTACCAGCACATCAGGGATTCTAGGGGGTCTACGGGCCTTTCTGTGCGGTGGCTGCGACGGGGTAACTACTGCTCGTGCCACCGGACCAGCTTCAACTGCCCTTCTGGTGCTCGCCTTCAGAAGAATACCCCCTGTTTGACATTTGGGCTACTAAATTTAGGGGTATTCCCTGAGACTACCCAAGAAAAAAAGCAAGCCTGTCTTACAAATGGGAGGCTAGCGAAGTACCGGAGGCCGCTGCGGTTGATAAAAAATATAAAAACAGATTTATTTTTTTTATCGCTGCAGCGCTTGTAAAGTGATTGTGCAGTGATCAAAAAAATAAAAAAAATGTGTCACTGCGGCGGGGCGGGCGTGGGTGAACGCACGTGTGGGCGACCGATCAGGCCTGATCGGGCAAACACTGCGTTTTGGGTGGAGGGCGAACTAAGGTGACACTAATACTATTATAGATCTGACTGTGATCAGTTCTGATCACTTACAGATACTATAAAAGTACAAATGCTGATTAGTGATACGCTAATCAGCGAATAAGTGACTGCGGTGCAGTGGGCTGGGCGCTAAACGATCGCTAACAACCTAACCAAGGGGCCTAAACTATTCTAAAACCTATCAGTCAATACCAGTGGAAAAAAAAAGTGACAGTTTACACTGATCACTTTTTTCCTTTCACTAGGTGATTGACAGGGGTGATCAAGGTGTGATCAAGGGGTTAATTGGGGTGCAGGGGGGTGATCTGGGGCTAAGTGTGTGGTGTTTGGTGCTACTCACTGTGATGCCTACTCCTCTGCTGGAACCAACCGACCAAAAGGACCAGCAGAGGAGCAGGGAAGCCATTTAACACATATTTACAAATATAATGTGTTAGATGGCTTGTGATTGGATTTTTAAAAAATCATCAGCTTGCCAGCCACGATCATTGGCTGGCAAGCTGATGACGTGACCCCCCTCTAACAAATGCCGGCCCGCGATGTGCATGCACGGGCCGGCTAAGCGCGTCATCTCGCGTCTCGTGAGATGACGCACCGATGCGTGACTCTGCCTGGAGTTGCCGCCTCCGGACCGCGATCCTGCGTTAGGCGGTCCGGAGGCGGTTAACAGCAGCTCAGATTAGAGACCAGGTCAATGCCACACAGAGTTCTAGCAGCAGACACATCTCTAGAACAACTGTTAAGAGGAGACTGTGTGAATCAGGCCTTCATGGTAGAATATCTGCTAGGAAACCACTGCTAAGGACAGGCAACAAGCAGAAGAGACTTGTTTGAGCTAAAGAACACAAGGAATGGACATTAGACCAGTGGAAATCTGTGCTTTGGTCTGATGAGTCCAAATTTGAGATCTTTTGTTCCAACCACCGTGTCTTTGTGCGACGCTGAAAAGGTGAACGGATGGACTCTACATGCCTAGTTCCCACCGTGAAGCATGGAGGAGGAGGTGTGATGGTGTGGGGGTGCTTTGCTGGTGACATTGTTGGGGATTTATTCAAAATTAAAGGCATACTGAACCAGCATGGCTACCACAGCATCTTGCAGCGGCATGCTATTCCATCCGGTTTGCGTTTAGTTGGACCATCATTTATTTTTCAACAGGACAATGACCCCAAACACACCTTAAGGCTGTGTAAGGGCTATTTGACCATGAATGAGAGTGATGGGGTGCTGCACCAGATGACCTGGCCTCCACAGTCACCAGACCTGAACCCAATCGAGATGGTTTGGGGTGAGCTGGACCATAGAGGGAAGGCAAAAGGGCCAACAAGTGCTAAGCATCTCTGGGAACTCCTTCAGGACTGTTGGAAGACCATTTCAGGTGACTACCTCTTGAAGCTCATCAAGAGAATGCCAAGAGTGTGCAAAGCAGTAATTAAAGCAAAAGGTGGCTACTTTGAAGAACCTAGAATATGACATATTTTCAGTTGTTTTACACTTTTTTGTTATGTATATAATTCCACATGTGTTAATTCATAGTTTTGATGCCTTCAGTGTGAATCTACAATTTTCATAGTCATGAAAACAAAGAAAACTCTTTGAATGAGAAGATGTGTCCAAACTTTTGGTCTGTACTGTATATATATATATATATATATATATATATATATATAATGTAAATATTAACATTATGTTAGAAAGTATCATAAATGTAGGATCACTGTATTGGGCCTAGGGAGCTGATCATTATCACCCACAAAACCAGTTCTTCTGTCAAATATCCTAAGAAACAATATCAGACTTGGTGGGCTGGGAACAGGAAAACTAATGGTATCACCAATCAGGTTTTGACCACAATGTGGTCAATAGCTAAAATATGTGCAAAGAGGTTGTTAAGAAGATGGTATTGCAAGTCAAGAACCAAGCAAGGATAGGAGGAAGGAGAAGAAACACTACAAACTTGTAGTTTTACCAATCAAATTCTCATGTTTTACCAATAAATCAAACAAACAAACCTGTTAAACCAATAAACAAGTTAACCACTTCCCATCCGGGCCATTTGCCTCTTTCCTGACCAGGCCTAATTTTGCAAAACTGACATATTTTACATTATGTGGTAATAACTTTGGAACGCCTTTACTTATCCAAGTCATTCAGAGATTGTTTTCTCGTGACACATTGTACTTCATAATAGTCATAAATTTGAGTCAATATATTTCACCTTTATTTATGGAAAAAAAATGTGCAAAATTTGCAATTTTTTCAATTTCAATTTCTCTGCTTTTAAAACAAAAAGTGATACCTCATAGAATATTTATTACTTAACATTCCCCATATGTCTACTTTATGTTGGCATCATTTTGGAAATGTCATTTTATTTTTTTAGGACGTTAGAAGGCTTAGAAGTTTAGAAGCCATTCTTCAAATTTTTTAAGAAAATGACCAAAACCCACTTTTTAAGGACCAGTTCAGGTCTGAAGTCACTTTGTGGGACTTACATAGTGGATACCTCCATAAATGACCCCATTGTAGAAACTACACCCCTCAAGTTACTTAAAACCGATTTTACAAACTTTGTAAACCCTTTAGGCGTTCCACAAGAATTAAAGGAAAATGGAGCTCACATTTTGAAATTTAACATTTTTGGCAGATTTTCCATTTTAATCAAATTTTTTCTTTAACACATCGATGGTTAACAGCCAAACAAAACGCAATATTTACTACCCAGATTCTGCGGTTTACAGAAACACCCCACATGTGGTCATAAACTGCTGTATGAGCACACGGCAGGGCGCAGAAGAAAAGGAACTCCACATGGTTTTTAGATGCCATGTCCCATTTGAAGCCCCCCTGATGCACCCTTACAGTAGAAACTCCCAAGAAGTGATCCCATTTTGGAAACTAGGAGATAAGGTGCCAGTTTTATTGGTACTATTTTTGGGTACATATGATTTTTTGATCATTCATTATAACACTTTATGGGGCAACGTGACCAAAAAAATGGTTGTTTTAGCACAGTTTTCATTTATTTATTTTTACAGCGTTCACCTGAGGGGTTCAGTCAAGTGACATTTTTATAGAGCAGATTGTTACAGACGTGGCAATACCTAATATGTATACTTTTTCTTATTTATTAAAGTTTTACACAATAATAGCATTTTGTGAAATAAAAATAATATGTTTAATTGTGTCCATGTAATGAGAGCTATAGTTTTTTTGATTTTTTGTGAGATTTTCTTATGTAGGGGCATTTTTTGCGGGATGAGGTGACGGTTTTATTGGTACCATTTTGTGGGACATACGTCTATTTCATCACTTGGTGTTGCACTTTTTGTGATGTAAGGTGACAAAAATTGCTTGTTTTGACATTTTTTTTTTTTTTTTTACGGTGTTCATCCGAGGGGTTAGGTCATGTGATATTTTTATAGAGCTGGTTTTTACAGACGCGGCAATGCCTAATATGTATACTTTTTTTATTTATTTCACTTTAACACAATAATAGCACTTTTGAAACCAAAAAAATGATGTTTTAGTGTCTCCATGTTCTAAGAGTTATAGTTTTTATATTTTTTGAGAGAATTTCTTATGTAGGGGCTTATTTTTTGCGGGATGAGGTGACGGTTTTATTGTTACCATTTTGAGGGACATACGCCTTTTTGTTCACTAGGTGTTGCACTTTGTGTGATGTAAGGTGACAAAAATTGCTTTTTTTACTGGTATTCTTTTAAATTTTTTATGGTGTTTATCGGACTGGGTTGATTATGTGATATATTTATAGAGCCGACCGTCACGGATGCGGCAAATATTTATTTGGGTAATCCTTACTTGGGTAATTATTATTTTTTTTACATGTGAAACCTTTTTTTTATTTATTTTTTTAACACTATATATATATATATATATATATATATATATATATATATTTTTTTTTTTACACTTTTCGTCCCCCATAAGGTCATGCAAGACCTCTGGGGGATATTTACTTCACTTTTTCATTTTTTATTTCACTATTGATTTCTCCTGTAACTGTAGCCCCAGTTACAGAAGAAATACACCCCCCAGAGAGGCTGTACAGCGCTGTAGTGCAGGGCTGATTGAGTTCTCTGAAAGACCTCACACAGCTCCTGCACTCTCCGGTCCCGGCGATCACATGACCACCGGGCCGGAACAGAAAGCGCATAGTGCTTCCTTCTCTGCATACACAGCGCTGTGTATGCAGCGATCCAGAAGGCAGGAATACCTGGGCACTGTCCCTGCCTTCTCTACGTGTTGCCATGCTGTCTGACAGCGGGCAACCCGATCAGCAGCTGCACGATTAGCGTGCAGCTGCAGTTTCTGAATGGACGTTCTGGAACGTCCATTCAGAAATAGAGAACCACCTCCAGGACGTTTAAAGTCAACAGGTGGACGGGAGGTTGTTAAACTACAAAGAACAGTCCTCTTATTTGGAAGACAGGATGGTTTAAGGCTCATGTCCACGAACGTAAGGGCTCCGTGCCCGTGCTGCGGACCACAAATTTCGGTCCGCAATGCAAGGGCACAGAACGTGGGGCAGCTGCATGGGGATCGCCAACCCATTCACTTGAATGGGGTTTGTGATCCGCATCCAATGGTCCGCACAGAAAAAAAGCAAGGGGCATTCACGCGAACATATGTATTTTGCGGTCTGCAAAATATGGATGTGAAAAAATACAGATAATGCATGTGTGGCATCCATTTATTTTCTGTCGAGTGCTGACCCATTGACTTCAATGGGTTCATAGTCCGCATTTGCGGCCAAGAATAGGACATGTTCTATCTTTTGCAGAAGGAACATACGTGTCACGATGCGCTAGCTTCAGATTCCCCCTCCTCAGTGCCTCCGGCGCCTTGTGGCTAGTATGAAGTGAGAACGTACGATGCATGCTCGTCTCCACAGCAACTGGGGCGGGGAGGATCCGACCGCACTCACCTCCTTAGCACGGTCTGCGTCCTCCACTTCCATGGCAACTGTAAGGAGTCCGAGCACGGAGCTCAGCACTCGGCGCTCGGCTGGTTGCAGGGGAATAAGTCATGTGGCACTGGCCATGTCACATGACTCCTCTTGCTGGGAATGAGTCATGTAGCGCTGGCCATGTCACATGACTCCTCTTGCCTACTATATATACAGGAAACCTGCTGGCCACAGGTTGCCTGTGAATAAGGTCCTATCCAGTGTTCCTTTGTTTGATTCCGTGGCTTTTGACTCTCAATTCGTTGATTGTCTCCGTCCTTGCTTGCTCCTTGTGTCTGCTTCGCTTCGCCTGGTTTTTTACTTTGGCTTGTTTTTGACCCGTCTTTGCTAATCCTCTTGTACTGTAGTTACCTCCTGGTTCTGACTCAGCTTGTTGACCATTCTATGTTTGTCTTGTTTGTCCCTCCACACTTACCAAGGCTAGGGAACGCCACCAAGTTGTGCTCCTTTAGGGACGGATAGTGCAAGTAGGCAGAGACAGGGGTGTGGGTGGAGTTAGTGGTGCACCACCCCCTACTCCTCTTGTGACAATACGGATGTGGAAAGTACATGGATGTTAAGAACAAGAATCAAGTCAAGTCAAGAACCAAGCAAGGATAGGAG